>NW_028227258.1:22715000-23412500 GCF_978045245.1 Mus caroli
AGAGTTCTTTTCAGTGAACCCTTGTCTCTATGATTCATGTAACTAAACATGGTTCCCAGGTTTGTGTTATCATCCAGGTAGCACTGTTGACCATAGCATCATCTAGAGATGGGAGCTGGGGGTTGGATGCAAAGTCAGCACTCAGGTTCTCTGTCTTGACGCTTATATAAATTTTACTGCTTGCAAACACAGGGCACCCTTGCCAACTTAGAACTGATTTCATATTGAATCAGTTGAAGCTTAGGGAAGAAAGCCAATAGCAATATTTTGTAAAAACAAAACAAAACAAAACAAAAAACAACAGCAACAACAAAAAACCCAACTAGGCTAACTGTCTATACACAGATGAGACAAACCTTCAAAATGAAACACAATGTTCAGGAGGTGGCTTGAGACTTCCTGGGCTTTGACATCTTAACTGTGCCATTTGGACCTTATCTTTGTTAGAAATAAGATTCTGCAATATCCTGGAACTCAAATACCCTATGCTGCACTTGTGTATGCTTTTTTCTGGTTTGGTCAAGAAGTTCTGTGAGAACTGGTTTGTTTTCATTCTGGAATCAAGCATGGTAGAAATAGATGCTGCTGGTAATCCCTTTATCTGTTAAATTACCACCCTATTCAAGTCCAGATTGGTTTTGCTTTTTTTTTTTGTTTTGTTTTGTTTTGTTAGTGGTTCCTTGGTTTTATGATTCCTTTTTAAATGTTTAATGTGCATTGGTGTTTTGTGTGCATGGCTGTCTATGTGAAGGTGTCAGATCTCCTGGAACTGGAGTTATGGATTGGCTGTCTATGTGAAGGTGTCAGATCTCCTGGAACTGGAGTTATGGATTGGCTGTCTATGTGAAGGTGTCAGATCTCCTGGAACTGGAGTTATGGATTGGTTGTGTGCTCTGATGTGGATGCTGAGAATTGATCCTGAGTCCTCTGGAAGAACAGTCTGTGCTCTTAACCTCTTTGTATCACTGTAGCCCCATGAGTCCATATTGTTGACATGACTGTTTGTGAGCCTGATTTTAGAGTAAAAATTAAAGAAGGTAAAAGAGATGAAACCTGTAGAGGTAAGATTTCATCCATCATATGCTCTAAATGCTCAATTTTCTGGTAATTAATAAGTTTATTTTTCTCTTTTTGAGATGCCTTATTCCCCCCCACCCCCACCCCATGTTTCAAGATAAACAATGTAGCAAATATTGGCTTGAAAATCCTTTGACGGTTTGAATGATTATAATGCCTTTTCTTTTGTTTTCCCCTTTTTATTTCTTTTTGACCAACATCTCTCTGTGTGTATAGGTCTACCCTGGAATTTGGTATTCAGAATAAGCTAGCCTCAAACTCACAGGGGTTTGTCTGCATTGGCCTGTCCCCCCCCCCCCCCAGTGGTAGAATTAAAGGCATGCACCACCAGTCCCAGGGGCATTTCAAGATTTTAAAGATGCTTAATTAGTCTCCTTTAATACTTTTTCCTGGCATAATTTCTGCCCCATCCAGTAATAATCATGATAACATTGCCACAGAGGTCTACAAATTAAATCTATTATTAGCACATAATGACCTGAAAAACCTGACTGTTTGAATAGTTTCCAATTATTAGCTGTGTTATGTAGGTGGAGACCTGGGTTATTTACAAAGATATTTTAGGACTTAGGTAAGATAATTGTTTTCTTCTCTAAAAATAAACTTTGTTTATGTAACAGTTACAATGGGAGCTTTCCCAAACAGGAAGTGATCTAAAAGAGCATCATCAGTAAGGAAACTCAGCAAGGCCTCCAGACGCTACGTTCTACTCAGAACTATAGAGGAATTTGTAAATAGCAAATTATTACTTAGTTTTGTAACAATTGTTCCCCATAGTACATTATACACAATCTACTTACTAGTTTTGCTTTTAAAAGGAAAACTATATTCTATATCAAAAGATCTTACCTTCGGGAGGTGTTCCATCTGTTGGTTTGTTAGGATTTGTCACTGACACGGTGCCTAATGTTGTGGCAGAAGCTTTTGTTGTGGAAGTTTCTGTCGGTGTTGGAGTAGAGTTATTCTGAACATCTGAAAAAATATGTTTATGAAATTTCATCATTATTAATGTTTTCATCAACAGAGTAGTCTACTTAAATATAGTAAACTAAGAGTTTATGTTATGTTATGTTATCTGTCTATGTATCTCATATATACATGTGATGTATATTGTGATATAATATATATGTTTTCTTTTAACCCAGTGAGTAGAGCATGAATTTGGGACCAATTTCCAAGTTGTTATCAATTGATCTTAGCTCCTGGGTCCATTTGCCTCTCACAGTGGGGTGGATTCTCCTGGATGAATGGCAGAGTAGTCAGGGTTTCTATAGCTATGCAATAACTGAGAAGACTAATGGGGAATGAGGAATGTTATATGTGATGTTTAAAAATATTGTTATTATAACTGACTTGACCAGAGAAAATAATTAAATGTGTGGTCTCTAGAGAGTGGATGTTTAACTATATATTTTCATAGCACACTAAAATCATTCATTACTAAAATGTTAATATATATATATATATATATATATATATATCATTGATAATTCTTTTTAACCTTTATACTGTTTTAAAATATTTTGCTCTTTATAAAATATAAACTAATGTGATATATAATTTATTGTCAGTTATATACAACATATTTTATACCATATAATTTATACTTCACATATTTTCTAAATATGCATATATTTATTGTATTTTAATGCATATAAGTTCTACATTCATTATATTTTACACTTTGTTTTATTTTTTTAACATACACTTTGTCATATATGTATGCAACACAAGAGAGAAAGAATGATACCTTACCAAGAAGAGCAATAAACTTCAAACTAAGCAATTGTGATAGTTTAAGTCATGATGTCACGGATAAACTCATATTTTCAAATTGCTTAGTTCTGTAAATTGTACTTATGCTTAAGCAGCCAAAATTATGGAAATGTAATAATGAATTTTAGCCCACATTTTATATTTATTTATTTATTTATTTATTTATTTATTTATTTATTTAAAGTATACTGTAGCTGTCTTCAGACACACCAGAAGAGGGCATCAGATCTCATTACAGATGGTTGTGAGTCACCATGTGGTTGTTGGGATTGAACTCAGGACCTCTGGAAGAATAGTCAGTACTCTTAACCGCTGAGCCATCACTCGAGTCCCCACATTTTATATTTTTTTCCTTTTTTTATTAGATATTTTCTTTATTTACATTTTAAATGCTATCCCGAAAGTTCCTTATACTCTCCCCCCTGCCCTGCTCCCCTACCTACCCACTCCCACTTCTTGACCCTGGCATTCCCCTGTACTGGGGCATATAAAGATATTTTTAATGACAATTATTCATGCTTCCTTTAATGCATATGAGGAAAACCAGTTTATAACAGTCACTGCTGCAGCATCCTCTTTCCAAAGTCAAATCTATGAGGCTCAACTCTTAATAGTCTATGAAGAAATTAGTTTCTAACACTATTATAATTCTCTAAGGCTTTGGCCCCATATTTTATAGGTCTCTGTCTCTGTCTCTCTCTCTCTGTGTGTGTGTCTTCAACCAGAAGTGGAATTGTCCTTCACTCAGAAAAACTGCAGGGCCCCAGACTCTCCACAGAAGTCAGACTGTGGGCACATGGCATAAATGCAGTAAGTAGATATCTTCAGGGGTGTAAAGACATCAACCATCGGAAGAAGGCACTACTGTCTGCCTTGAATTTTACAGTGCATACAGTAGATTGTGTAAAGCAGATGGCTTTAGAGCAATGAGGACTTAGGCTCATATCCTGAGCTACATATGTCCTAACAGTAAATGTGTTCAGTATGGAACCTCAGATTTCCTTTGTATTTGAAGCTTTCTTTGACTCTGTGTCAAAGCAATCTTTGGCATGTCCAGGGAAGCGCAGAGTCTCGGATGTCCTGAGGTAGATGCATTCACTGTTCATTTCTTAGCCCTGAGGTGCTCACAAGTGTTAGTTCCCAGCACCGGCTTTGTTTATAGACACAGTAAATGGAAATTGCTTGATGCATCAGCTCAGGGAGATGTGTTTAGCACATACAGAAAAGAAAGCTGCGTTTTCACAGGCTTTATGGAAATCAAGTCGAAATGTCTTCCTCTCTGGAAGTAGATCTCACACCTTCTCTTTGGCCTTTCCACACCCCTGTCCCCCATCCTCCATATTCAACAGAGAGCTGGAACACACATGGGTGGGCTATCCCCTGTCTCATCCTTGTTGTTCTAGCTATCTGTCACTTAGTATTTCATTTCATCACTTAACACTAATTTCTAAGTTTAATTTGAAGTGGTTAAATTAGTCAAAGACAAGTAAGTATACAGTGCCACTTAAAGACTGTTATTTAACTTTACTAGTACATAGCTGTGATTGAGCCCTGTATGTAGACTTTTCCAGTGGGAACAATTTTAGTTTCTGAGTGCCACCACCATCTCTAGAGGTATTTCTTTTCTCTTTCCCTTCCTCATCCAACAAACAGGGTGACTACTTGTATGAAAATCATGATCTGATAACAGTAAAAGGCTCTGCTGTATTCCTTATGGTTTTACCCTCAAGTACCGTTTACTCTGGTAGGGACCATGACAGCAGTGTACAGAAAATAACACAAGACATTTTGTGGGTTACATGGTTGTGCTCTGCAAATGCTGCTGGTGAAAAAAACAATAAGGGTTTGTTTGTTTATCGAGAAACAATATTGCCTATAAGGGCAATTCCTTTTTAAAGTCCTTTGTAGAATATTTGTCCAATGAAAAAGAAAAAGAAAGAGAAAAAGAAAAAGGAAAAGAAAAAGAAAAAGAAAGAGAAAAAGGAAAGGAAAAAAAGAAAGAGAAAGAGAAAAAGAAGAAGAAAAAGAAAAGCTGCATGTGCAAGAAGCATCTTAGGTGATTCTCTGTCCAGCATTCAGGATGGAATCCCTTCTGTATCCTACGGTAGCAGAGCTTTGCTAAGAAAATGACTTGTTAAAGGCTATTTTCAGCTGGTAGAAAATTCATTGTGTTAGCATTTCCGCAATCTTTGTTATAAGATAATAAGTTTTTGCATAACCATTTCCTCTGAATTTCTACAGGATCGTGGGCTTGAGAGAAACAAAAAGTCATGAGTCTGGGAAAATGGCTGAAGATTCCCGAAGACCCCTCCCCAGCTTTCGAGGAGTGGTGAACTGCTGGGTGAGGCCTCTGAGCAGCCCAGCTGCAGGGAGGGGATTCTCTGACTGTGGAGCTGCTACAACTTCTGCCAACCATCAACATGCTGGGGTGAGCTTCTCTTCCTGTCTGTCTTTCTTTTTTGGTTGTCGTTGTTAGTCATCCTTGTTCCTATGAGTAACCCCTCATGAGTATTTTTGCTAATAACTTAGTAAAAATTCACAGTAGTTAGACTTTGTTCTGTGATAGGTCTCTTTCTGAGATGTATCGATCTCTCTCTCTCTCTCTCTCTCTCTCTCTCTCTCTCTCTCTCTCTGTGTGTGTGTGTGTGTGTGTGCGTGTTGTGTCTATGCATGAAAATTCTGTTACACAACAAGAGGATTTCTGTCTTTGCTCCCAGCTCCACAGTGATATTTATTTGTACTTATTCTCTCCGTGTCTCAGAAAGTCTCAGAAAGTATTCACTATCTTTTCCTAGGAGCAAAATGTTCAGAGGAAAGGTTTAAACTCTTGAAGGAAAATAAGCTTTCTGAGGTGTATAGTCACGGGTGATCAGTTTGATTGCAGTCCTTCTAAAAGTCATAGCAGCCCTTGTCTTTTGACATAAGACTTATCACCGAATCACTGCCAATGACATTAGATGCAAGTAATTTTATTTAAAAAAAAACCTTAATGCACAAGGACATGGTCAAACGTGTGCTTACATTTTATTTCTCAGAAGAAATAAATGCTATCTAAAGAGCCATTTAACTTGATAAACATTTACTAGCATCTATTGCAACAAGTGCTAAGAAAACCAAAAATATGAGTTGTATCTGGAGAAAGTCAACGTTCTGCCACATAAATTGGCTCTGTATAAAAATTAGTGCACAGACATGGCTTACGCAATCTAAGTAGCACAATGTACCTACAATAACCAATAGCTTTGTGAGGGAGAGATTTTGAGAGAAATTGGATTATTAGGCATAATATGGAAATGTGTATTTTATATGCAAATGAAAGGGGAGATCAAAAGTAACAAAGTTGGGGCTGTATCAGGACCTGGGACCTAGAATGCGCTCTCAATTGTGTCTGACAAACTTAAATCTTTGGGAAGTAAAGACAGGAAAATCCCATTTTAAGTGAAGCTTCAAAGCTATTGAAAACTTGAAAACCAGGCTTTTGATGTACAGTTCATTCTCAATTAAACCTAAAAATACTCCGGAAGGAACAGAAGTCGTAAGAGGGCTTAGATAATTCTTATGTGGAATTAGTGGTCTGGGAAGAGAACTAACAGGGAAATCTCATCTCTCTCTGGTAAATACCTCGATAAGTGGAGAAATTCTGCACCTGAGAGAGCCATCTCCTTGGGTCTCCAGCCATCTGTGCAGTGGGGATGGAGTGCCAAGCCTGGCTGGCTGCAGGCAGTGACAGGTGTCTCAGCCACCTGGCCCCTCTGGGGAGAACAGGGCTCAAGCCTGCATTGGTGAGTTTGTTAAACACAAGACATTATCTGCAAATGGACCTGAGGATCCGAGGTTTTCTGGCTGACAAGCAGAGAGGTTTGAGGGGCCAGAGGCTGTTACAGGGCCAATTCTCTCCACCCATCAGGATCCCATTCAATACTAAGGGCAATGCCAGCAACTTTCCATTTGCTAATGTGATTCTTTGAAGATCATGTTTAATAATGAGGTATATTTAGACTTGGGAATTTGTTACAAGACTTTTTATATCATGTGCTGAGTTTGATTGATGAGCATCTACACCCCTTAGGCACACACTGGTTATGTTTAATATTCATAGGGCTAAAAGTGAGAGAGACAAGAAAGAACCGCTGCATGCTCTAGGACTTCCAGACCTCTGTGCTAGGATCCTTTCCCTGAAGCAGTTCTGAGTCTAGAGAGGAGCAGGAGCAGGCTCCACAGAACTGTGCTGACATCTGCTCCATAGCAAGGCAAGGAAACTCAGCATATTCTAAGTTCTGCCAAATGTCACAGGCCAGGCTCCTGGGTCATCTCTCGGGTTAGTTGTCTGTCTGCCTGTTTTGTGGGAGGGCTGCCTTGCGCCTACCTTGTTGAGAGTCTGCCAACCGCAAACTCTCTGCCTAGCTCACATTCAGTTTCTGGGTCCATTCACTTTCCCAAAAGTTTCTCCAGAAACACAAGTCCCACGAGAGACTCCCGACTCCCAGATCACCCTAGTGTGAAGAGTGACTTTCCCATGTGAAATGCAGACTTTTTTTGCTGAGTTGGCAATCTTGTGACTCACCATGCGGTTTTAGCAGCCAAAACGATATGTTTGGTAACAAAATAGTAACATTGAAGAAGGAAGGGTTTTTTTCCCGTTTTTTGAAAAATTAAAGATTATATTTTCTCTCCCTAAGTACAAAGGTAAATTATAGTTGAATATATTTATAGGGTACAAAGGTGATGTTACAGTTATTGCTAAGTAGAATGTGGAATATAGCTCAATAAGGCTAAGGAGCACACACACACCCACATGCACACACACACACACATACACCCTCAAATAGTTTTTTATTATGTGGTTGGACCTTTAAAATTTACTCAGTGATATTAACGTATGTAAATACATATTTTTCAGGATCCATCTCTGGAAATTCTCACTTGTAATCTCTAGTCTAATTGAGATCCCGTGCTTGTCAGCCATCATTAGTCAGCCATCACAGCCACATCTCCTCCATCTCCAGCCTCCACATCTTCCTTGCATCCCTTGCCTTCTTTCCATAAGATTATTTTACACAAAAGTGGGGGGTGCGGCATGTATTTAGGTTGTCGAGAATACTTTACTGAGCAAAATGATCTCCAGCCTCAGGCATACGATGATGGAATGTCTTCCTTTTTACAAATTCCATGTGCTTGGTACACACTCTGCTGTATTCATTTCTGACTCTCTAACACAATTATGAATAGTTCTGGGACAGACGTGTGTTACAGGTGACTATTTCAGCTACTGATTTCTTTGTTCATTCACCAGTTGCAGCATCACTGCATCATGATAGCATACCCACTGAGGCCAGAACTGAGTTTCTTAGCCCACAATTCATATACATACATACATACATACATACATACATACATACATACACACACACACATACACATAGGTGTGTTTGTAAGTATTTATTCACATGTATGTGTATATAATGTCCTTTATAAACTGAAGATGATTAAAATACTTTATTAGAAAAAGGAAGCATAGGGTGTGCCTAATATTGGGAGTAACTGTGGGCTTACCGCTAGTTTTGAGCCCAGGCTCTGTCACTCACATTTTAAATGTTTGTAGAATTTGATGCTGATGTGCTTCAGAAGGCTCAGATGTTAAAGGTGTGTTTTCTGAATGATGCTGTTAGGAAATGATGAACTCTTTAAATGGGCCTCTGGGAAGGCCCTAGGCCGTTGAACAGGTGCATGCAGAAGGAAGGCGGTTCTCATGGGAATTCCGGGATGGCTTATATAAGAGAGTTGGCTATAAAAACTGACCTCTGTCTCTCTGCTTCTGGTCTCAGATGTAAACACAGTCTACTGTGTAGTGTTTTACAGTGCATCAGCATATAATACAGGCAAAACCCAAGCAGGTGCAGTTTCACCCCCTTGAGTCTTGAAAATGGAGTAAAAAAACTTTTCTGTTTATAAAGTTTGTTGCCTCTGTTATTTTGTTGTAGTGATGAAAGGCTGACTTATACAATGTCAGTTTTCAGTCTTATGGAAACAAACATCATGGAGTACTACATATAAAAGATAAATGAGAAAGTCAATGAGCTTGTTAGACTTGGGTTTAAACCTGTTAGAAACATCAACGGCATGAAGGGAACTTAGAGTTTTACTGCAGGGACATAGAGATTTTCACTACTTGGTAATATTGCTGTAATACATTTAGATAGACAAAATCTTCAACTCCACCAGCAGGTTCAAGTTAATAAAGCTTTTTGAAGGAAAACTTAACTTCTTTCAAAATTATAATCACATTCTTCTGATCGGGTCTTCTCTTTGGTGATTTTGAAGAATTTTACGTTACTTTTATTGTTCCCTTTTACTGGTATACTGATAACATTTGTTTCCAGAAACTAAAGTAATTGGAAAGAAACAACACAAAGAAGAAGAAAGTAAACTAGAGCTGGCCTTAAGTGGTGAGAGAGAGAGAGAGAGTTACTATGTATAATTTCTGTCAGAATTTGATGGATAATTTTCCCAAAGTGAGCATCTGACTACTGTGACCCGAAGTTTCAACCAGGGTCCTATGGGTTGATTCTCACGGTATGCAGTGTCTTTATGTGAATTCAATGACTCAAGTATGCTATTTTTATATATCAGTGAGTTCCATTAATACAATGATACTTAAACTTGCTAACCAATTTGTAGTGTTTTATTTCTCTTTCCTTGTTCAGAGGATATTTTGTTTGTAAATGGGGTGTTTCTCTTCCCAAAGTTGAGAGAGCTGTTGCCCCAGGTCACCAGATAGCATGTCTAAAGTGGCTTTTAATAGCATCGTAAGACTGAGTGAGAAATTTTATCTTTTTGTTTTAGTCTTCCGCTTCAAGTAGAGAATGACTTTCAGCACTCATGACTGGTACTATATAGTTAAAAATAAGTAAGCAAATATCTGTGTGCAGGGAGCAACAGTCCTTCAGCTGTGGTGTAGAGGAGCTCCGAGTGTCAGCATAGAATCCTGTTTTTCTCTATGCACATGTTCTCACAAAGTGTCCCCACAGTGCTGAGAGAAAACGGGTCTGGTAGCTCGTGCTCAGTTCTACATTGGGTGCTAATCTGAGAACAGAGATGAAATTGTGTTTCTTCTGCGTTTTTTATTTTAGAGGTTACCTTCGTAATGTTATATTGTTTTAAAAAATAAATATTTTAAAGTATTTCCTTATGAAGGCATTGAAGTTATTACTTGTGGGCCAATTATATCTCACATATTTAAAAATAACTCTACATGTTGTGGTACAGATGCAACAGATTTTGGTTTTTGTTTTGATGTTTTAAACATAGTAGTAGGCAACAGACGCATTTCCAGGATAAGTTCTCAGCTTTGGGCAGGGAAGCTTACACCCTGACATCCTGCAGAGGATACAGGACTGGAAGCCTCCATTCACTGGCCAGGAGAACAGGAAGGGAAATGCATACTGTTCTTTCTAATTGATATGAACACACTTCATTACTTATACATGGAAACTCATTCTATGATATCGCCTTATGGTTTTCACTAGGAAAATTAAGCACTCCAAGATTCCTCTCTAAATTCCAAGGCAAAGACTGGGCTAGAAATGGTATTTACTAGGGAACACATAGTCAGACTCACCCTTAGAATGGATGACCTTGCACATTTAAATTGGACCAGAAGTGAAAGAAAGAACTAGAAAACTGGATTTGCTGAAAACCAGAAGCTGCTTTTTAATCCCTGAGGATGAGGGAGAAAAGAAATGACCAAGGTTGAGATGGAGCAGTATGATAACACAGTAGCAGAAATAAGTAAAATGTGCCCTTCCCTTTGGGCCTCTGGTGGCTCCTCCCTGCCTTCACTGGCATCTACAATATTCACTAGGCGCTTAGTTACATGGTCTTATCTCTGCTGGGATGAAGAAAAGGAGAAACACGTTTTGGCTTCTGCTAAAACAAAGTTAAAGGACATGCCCTAAAGAACCAGGAGACGAGCAAGATTTGATGGATGCACAAAGCTGAAAATAAAGATACGTGTGAGAATATTTCCCATCCTCTGTCACGCTTTCTGACATTTCCGAAGGGCTCAGAGTGCATTTTCAGTCACATCATGGTGTTGTATTAAGTAATGAAGAAATATAGGTAACATCAAGGTTACCTGAAATCTGTTTCTTACTCAATTAAATATCATCCATCAAATCCAGAGCCATATGTTTGCTGTGTTGTAAATATGTGTTTGTGAGGCAGAGGCTGACTATAAATCGTCTCTACCTTTTCTTCATGCTGTTGGCTGTGAATTCTTTGCTTTAACATAGATTAGAAAGTCATCAGAGGAAATAGACTCGAATGCTTTGGTACAGCTGCATGCTACACCCCAATCTGGGGATCTCCCGCACTGAGCAAAGTATTTCATAATGTTTTCCAGATCTTAATTAAGGCCAGGTGGGTATCCCAGGGAATATTTACTCATTGATTTTTGTTAATTTTGAAGACAAATTTACTTTATAACAATTAAATTTGCTCTCTTGGCATAGTGACAGAGATATATACATGGAGAAAAATCAATTGATATAATCTCACATTATTATCAATATATCACCTCTGGAATATGTTTAATATAATTAAAAATTTTAGGACTTTAGACTTATGAAGAAATGTGAGAATTATCATTTTTTCAGGCAATCTTAATGGCTTTAACAGACATCTCTGTATCTTTGTCTGCTAGTGGAGTTATTTGTCATTAGGTTCTGAATCTTTATTAAATGCTCAATAATAGTAAGTTTTGTTTGAATTGTACTGAGTATGTACAATATTGCAATTTTTCTACCCTTTAAAGTGAAGTGGCACCTGCTAAAACTGAAGAATAAAGAATTCATTGAATTTACAATGATCATGTGAAAGACTAAGAGGAAGTTGCTGGATTTATGTCTAAGTCATTTTAAAGTCAAGAAATAACTTCTGGATCATCCCACGTGTTCGTGGCAGTTTTCATGTCTCCAGCGAGTCTGTACTCTCTGCAGACACGCTCTTCATATCCTTGAGGAAAATGACTTTGCTATGTTCAGAGGAGTTGTTTACTAATTATCAGTGGGTCACTGAATACCTAGTCTGCTGTCACAGGCTTTAGTGAGGGACCTGGAGCTAGCAAGAAGAAATGCCCCATCTGCCTGCAGCAGTCTATGAAAATTTGAGCTCTTAAAAATATGGGTTACAAATTTACCTTCTCCTCCCTCACTTGGATTTTTGTTACAGCTTGAGTTTTCATAGCTTTTTCTTTATCTACCATTACTCCTTTTTCTTAATATCAGTTTACCTTTTTATAAAAATCAGTTCACTTTAAAATAAATAATGCTGTAATATATATATATATATGTATTAAAGATCTTAATAGAAGCAATCATAAAAATTAATAATATGAAAGCTATTAGAGTTGGTGTGTTTATGTGTGTGTGTGCATGTGTGTACGCATGTGTGTATGCAGGGAGCAAGTGTTTTATCACTGAACTATTTCACTAAAGAGCAGGCAGAAGTTTTATTTATTATTTTATTTTTTGGATAGAATCTCATTATGTTGCTCAGGCTAATCTTGAATTTGTTGTAGAACCATGCCAGTTTCAAAACCACTTTCCTCCTGTCTTTGCCTCACAAAATCTTGGATTATAGACACATGACTGAATTGCAACCTTTGAATTTTTGATAGTCACTTTTAGTTATGATAGCTTCAGTTTAGTTCCGGCTTTCTCAACTTTAAAAGAGAAATCAGAAAACTTAGTAAAAACATAAGAACATCAACCACATTGATCTGCCTTGGGAAACCAGAAGCATGTGGCAATACAGATCGATATTATTTAAGTCTATGACCCTTTAGAGCATCTAGTGACATAGGCTGACATTTAGTACACATTAGAAATGGTGTTCCTGACAAAGCACTTTAAGGTTGTCAATCAGGCATGGATGTTGTATTGCATCAAGTCTTACCTTCCACAGCTAAAGGAAAATCAATCCCTTTGTTCATTTCTCTCATTCTAGTAGGGATTATGTCTGCCTCCTCGGCAATTTAACTGCACCTGATCCCAAAAGTCAGTATTATTTGAAGGACTGATAACAAGTAGAAAATAAGAGTGGAACTGGTGACTGGCAATAATTTCATGTCTCAAATGTCAAGGCAGAGGCGATATTTTACATAAAACAGAGCTAAAAGGCCCCTAACAATCTAGACAGACTCGAGTAAGACTTGATTTCTCATTTCATATGTCATAGCTAGCAACAGAACAGACTAAACGACAAACCACTAAACTGCTTCATCCAGGGAAACAGGGGAGGAACAGCCCCTTGACCCCCCGACTCTTGACTTGACCTGGAATTCATCCTACACTTGGGCCCCTACTTTTCAGGTAGCCAACTGGACAATGACCTTATCCCTCCAGGCTAAGGAACTTCCAGATGCTCAGGGGAGACACTTTATGACACTAGTTATCTAAAAAATCTGATCTTTTCAGTTGAAAGAATAATTGAAATCCAACTTTGAAAGAGCAGTAAATTAAATGACATTTTAAAATATATTTAAATAAGGAAAGAGACAATATTAAAATAAGAGAGTTTGAGAAATCATTGTTTACTTGTAGGATAAAGTTTAGAAGGGACAAGTATAAATGAAAACCAAAATTTAAGAGGAAAAGTAAAAAAAAAATGGCAGAATGGCATAAGAATTAAGAACAGCAGTAAATGCCACCTCCCCCACAAATCCATGTTTAGGAATAAAGATGAAGTCATATGATTTTTTTTTTTTTTTTTTTTTGGTTTTTCAAGACAAGGTTTCTCTGTATAGCCCTGGCTGTCTTGGAACTCACTTTGTAGACCAGGCTGGCCTCGAACTCAGAAATCTGTCTGCCTCTGCCTCCCGAGTGCTGGGATTAAAGGCATGCGTCACCACGCCCAGCATGATATTTTATTTTTAATTTTTGATAAAATTGTAATAGTTTGTATATGCTTGGCCTAGGGAATGGCAGTATTAGGAAGTGTGGCCATGTTGGAGTAGGTGTGTCACTGTGGGCATGGGCTTTAAGCCTAGCTGTGTGGAAGTCAGTATTCTTCTAGCAGTCTTTAGATGAAGATGTAGAACTCTCAGCTCCTTCTGCACCATGATGATAATGGACTGAACCTCTGAACTTATATAAGCCAACCCCAATTAAATGCTGTCCTTATAAGAGTTGCCTTGGTCATAGTGTCTGTTCACAGCAGTAAAACCCTAACTAAGACAGATGTGTTATATAAAAACTAGGAAGTAACCATGGTTACGTCTTCAACCGAGCTTCGATTCTTACAATCGTGCAAATTTCATTTCCACTCTTTGAATTTTAAGCAACAGAAAAGTTATCAACGAAAAACTAACATAGGTAAATGTGTAAATTGAATTCCAGGAGGAGGAGAAGCGGGATGTGGGATAATATTTCATAGCATCTAAATGAATTTTCTTGAAAAGTGAACTACAATGTCAGTTTTCATTGGCAGCAGTTGTATTAAGTAGCTCATATTGCTCTGTAAATTATCCCCTAAACATACATTTAAAAAAAAAACAACCATTTATTATTTGTCTTTATAGCAGCAGTGTGACAATCACTTAGAACAATGCTGGCTTTGTTTTTATCACTCTCTGACACCTGCGGGGTATTGGCTGGGACTGGCCAGGTAGGATAGATTTGAAGTCACTTAGAAGAAAAGGATTCAGGCCACTCTCAGGGCTGATTAAGTCAGTGCTGGTCTTGGGGGAAGAGCTCAGAGATTCCTCCATTGAAGTTCTTTGACTCATCCCCCAGATAAGTCAACCAAAGAAACCAAGGAGAAACCAAGGTAGAAAACAGCTCATTACTATGAACTGTTCCTGTATTTTGCTAGTTATACAACTTAGTTCCCTTGCTCAGAGTTAAGAATACCACCAGACAAAGAGCAGTGGGTGTGTACTGAACCTGGCTACCACAAGTCACTGTCAAGACAGAGATAATTAGATTTTAAAGCATGAATTTCTGCATCCTAGAGGGATCTTTGCAGGCTCTTTTCTTTACTTTTTATAATTTGAACTTACCCTAATTCCTATGGGCTCCCATTAGACAAGCTGGACTCCCTGCCGTCTCTTAATTAAGGCATTGTTATTTCTAATTTTAGCTGTACACGTGTTACATCTCCCTCTTTTTCTTTAATAACGCCCCTCTAGGACTCAAGTGGCTTTTCTTCCCTCAAAGCTCAGTTGTACTATGTGTAATCTTTTCCCCACTGTCTAGTTCAGACAGTTCTTAGAGCCTACAATGAAATACTTAGTTTTTTTCACTCAACATATTTACTAAATGTCCACTATGTCTTGGGGCTGTGTTATATAATGATATGAATGTTAATTACCAACTAAAAAGATTTATATTTGCATCTTACAATCATGATGCTCATATTTGTGCATTCGGGAGGTATATTGCTCAAGAGTTTTTAAATGTCTTTGAGTGCACATCTTGTGTGCATAACCAACTTTTAAAGGTTAATTCGTTTTTACCTGTCGATGTTCAACTTTTAAAGCACAGAAAAATATAACGATTTCTTGGTTCAACTTTTAAGTTTAGCTTACATGTGCTTTTTTCCTCTGTATTAATATAGCACATTTAGCATCAATTTCAAGGTACCTGTAGACTCATTTCCATGGTTTGTTAAATCCTGGGCTGGAGAGATAACACAAAGGTTAAAAGCAAACTTTGATCTTGCAGATGACTGGACTTCTGACTCCAACACCTACACTGATTGTCTTACAGCCACCTGTGATCTCCTAAACTCATAGGTAAACACACACATGCATAGTTAAAAACATAAAGACAAATACTTTTAAAAAGAATTTAAAAGTTTATTATGCATTGAAAATGATATGTACCTCTTTGCCTGGCTTTTAGGAGTTTGTAGAGATTGCATATATAAAACTTTATAATTTCCAGTGGATATTCAACTGCTACACTATTGTTATTAAATTCCAGTCTGCTATGCTTTGGTACTGAAGAGCTCCACTAAGAGACAAGGCACACTGCTCTGCTTTGGAGTACTTTTGATAAATGTTTCATCGCTTTGCAAATATTTTTAAAGTAGTTCTACCTTGCTTTAGATGAGGTTCTGGGGATTTTTAAAATTTAAAAGGAATTAAAGGTCTGTGAGTTAGTTGAAAAGGTTCCAGGTAACGCTTTCCTGTTTTCAGCACCAAGAAACACAGCAAACAAACCTGAATGAAGATACAGCCTAGCCTCACCACCAGCACTCCTCAGCCTATATCACTGATGTTCACTTTGCTTAGATGGCAGACGTAAGCCTCTATTTATCATCACCAGATTCATCAGCTAATTAAGGACAATGAACACCTTTGCTGAAATAATTGGAAGCAGTTACATCCTGCAGAAATTTGCCTCCCTGTAGGGTGAAGCCTGAACAAGATGGCTGTTACATGGTAAGTTTCTAAAGTCAAATAAGCAAGGCTTAATTGGAAGCCAAAATTCAAGAGACTAAACATGGATTGAGACTAAATCAATCGCATGATTCAAGCTTACAAGTATACAATATTTCTATATTGTTAGATATTATTCTAGCCATGTAGAGAAATAGAATACCCACAAATTGTTTAGGACGATCATCATGGAGCCTTGCTTGACAAAAGAACCTATTTTTGTAACAAACATTTGACAAGGGGCTTTCTCTGGGGCTTTCTCTTCTAACATTTCCTAAGGCTTTCTGATTAAACATATTCAACCTAGAGCTAGTCACTCTTTAGACCTTGAAGACTCTTCTCAACCAATGAGATTGTTTACTTTCATTTGAATAAATTGCATTTGCATTGTTGAATTTCGAAGCTCAGAATCTACATTCTCTTCTGAGCTCAGGTTGTCCCACCTGAAGCCTTGTTTGATTAGTCGCTTTCCTTTAATCAAATGCTTCACAAATGAATTCTCTTTCTTTTCCACTCAGCACAGTTGCTAGGTGCCAAATAAGTAGTGGGACCGTGTTAGCGACATTTTTCAGGACTTTCCTGATGTCTTCATAATGGTTTGTGAAAAAAAAGTGAATACATATAGAACAAGTAAAATCTTCACTTGAAGCTGGACTAACGATGGCCTGGGAGCTCTTCGGAAATGGGTTTTTTATACAAGTGAGCTCTATCTGACATTGTAACAATTCTTACCCTTGCCTTACAGATTTCATACTCATGCAAGTGTAGCAGGGTTTAGATTTGACAGTTACAATTTCATGCAATTGGAAATTTGTACATGCATTTTTGTGCTTTTGTCAGTATAAGATTTTTCATCTTATTAATGATTGCTAAAGTATGTTTGTTATTATTTGTCCATACAACTCAGTGAAAAAATGAAGAGTTTCTGACTTACTTTGTATATGTTTCTGTGATAAACTATGAACAGAACAACTTTAGGTGTATTTGATGCATGGCTCCAGAGTCTGAGTCTATAATGAGCAATAAGGCATGGAATCAGGTGGCCCTGGCATGACATCATTGAAGCTGGCCAATCACATTTTATCTGCACAGAGGTAAGACTATAAACCTTCTAAACCTGCCTCTAGTGATGTAATCCCTCTCTCAAGACCCCAACTTCTAAAAGTTCCATAACTTCCTTCAAACGGTGCCACCTCCTGGTGACTGAGTGTCCACTTATATGATCCTATGGAGGAAGACATTCCTTCTCAAATGGCCACCTCAGATAGTGAATTTCATTCGACATCAGCCCAGCTCTACTCCTACCATGGAATGGTCATAGAGGAGCCTGAGCAGGGACAAGGGGACAGAAAGAGAATCTGTACAGACTCTGTGTTGGGGCTGGCAACATGGCTTAGTTGGATAAAGACATGTGTTTTCAAGCCTGATGACCTGAGTTCAATTCCCTGCACCCACATAGGGGAAGGAAAGAGCCAACTACTGTGAGTTGTCCTCTGACCTCCAAATTCACGCATTCAGTATGGATGCAGCCATGCTCCCACAACCTCACAGTGAGTAGGTAAATGTAAAAAAGAAAATTTAAAAGGAGATCATGTGGTAGAATCTTATCACAGGCTGTCATGACTTATAGAATTGAAATTTCCATTGTTACTCTTGATTATTTTCTAACTTTAATTTCATACATTCTTCAAATTTAGTTTTTGACAGAACTTTCCACTATAAGACTGAGGGGAAAAAAGAATGTGTCTTCAAGAATTTCACCAAGGACAGGGAGTTTATGGTCAACTACCAGTAAGAAGGAGATGAGAGGAAATGAGCAAAACTTAATCTCATATTATGATTTGTGTCTTCTGTAATTTAAATAATTCTCTAAGTTCTCTGATTTCTTAAGCCTGTGAAATCACACTGTGAATTTGTGATAGTAATTATTTATAGCAAGGATTTTAATATTCTTCATCTTGAAAAACAGAAAAAAAGTTGAACCAAGAAGTCTAGCTAGTGGCACAAAATAATACTGTAATTATGCACTATGCACAAAACATCAAATCCATGATAACAGTTTTGCACACTGCATGCTGGCTGCTTAGATGCAACAGGCATCACACAATAGGCAGCAGTGTGCACAGGCAGAGTACACAGGCAGCCAGGCCATGGGAGGAGCAGGCAGGGTGGAAGAGCTCACACATTTAGGAAAGAAAACATGTTTCCCTGGGGCACATGCAATTCAAGAATAATGCATGAGTAAGTATGAGTGCTGGGGTTACTAAGAACACGCAAGAAAAACCTCTTCTCTTTCCTATTGTTCTTTTCCTTTTTTTCTTTAAGGCTATTCTGTTTTATTACATTTTATTTTTTTTTAAAATATGCCCTGAAATTATTAAATACTTTGTGGACAAATGACACTGCTTCTCATTTCATGTCAAGGATGTCTAGTTTCTGATTTCTGGGGGGACATTCCTAAGCCCCCATATACCTGACCCTAATTTACTAAGTGTTATCAGGGTAGTGAACCAACTGCCCCAAATCAGGTGTCATCTTCCATTAGTAGACATTTTTGTGCACATGTAAATCAGGTTTGTAATAACATAGTACCTCCATTTCTCTCTGCAGCCACAGTCTCTCTGTTAATGCCATTTCTGCCTCTGAATTGTCCTTGAACATTTTGTACCTTAACATTTTGTATTTTAACTTAATGTGGAAGCCAGTTTTGTGTTTGACTTATCAGACACATTCCCACTGCACACTCGACTCCGAAGAGAATGTGACGCTGTTTTCCATAAGTAAGTTATTATTAAAAGTGGAAAATTTTCTTGAGTAGCCTACATGGTGGGAAGAAGGACAAGGATGGGGAGTGAACAGCAACCTCTCATGAGTCAGTGCTGAAGGGAATCTTTTGAAAGGAAAGGGCCAGAAAACAGGGATTTAAGCCATGCTGCCTAGGGGGAATTTCGGTAGTTCAAATAATATTTTTTTTGGCCTCGCCTACTTTCCTATTATCTTAAACTAGTACAAGGAAATAAATAATGAATTCATACCAAATCTTTCCCTGAAAGCTGGAGAATATGACACTTTCCTCGAAAAACAAACTCTCCAGTGTGTGCTGAGAGGTGGGATAATGAACTGAGTGATGCCTGGCCAGTGGCTTCAGGCCTGGGCACTCTCGTCCCAATCAGCAGAACTTTTGGGGACTCCTTCCATTGGCCGCATCTGTCTGATCCCAGGTCTCTCACACAGGCCCTCTCCCTGTCTGTGACAGTTTTTCAGATAATTGTTTTTAGTCTCCTTTTCTCTCTTAGGAACTCTTCCCAGATGCCAATGTGTAAGAACGGTGTCACTACTCTTCCCAGATGCCAATGTGTAAGAACGGTGTCATTAAAACAGAAGGATGTTCTGTTTATGTGATCCCTGGCAGCACAGAAGGGGTCTTTCCCATGCCCAGCCACCTCCACCAGGCAGCCAGATAAGAATCTCTGGAGCTGAGCTCTGCTCCAGAACAGCTATTCCCGGCAGTGTCTGGGTGAAGGAGAGGCAAGGTAACCAGGAGCAAGGTGCACAGACGTTGTTGGTTACAGTAAGAACATAAAACTGTAGATCTGGAAGGAGCAATACCATCATTTAGCCTTAATTCATTTGCTCTCTAGACATGGAAGATTCAGCCTGGAGAACATGAAATCTCTGCTTGCCTCAGACACAAGATAAACTGAAGCCACTGGCAGCTGAGACTAAGGACTCCTGGCTCAGAGGACAGTGCCTTCTCCACACTGCTTAGTCCTGGTTGTGATACCAGCCAGGGCTCAACTAGAAAAAAAAAAAGGACTCTGTTATGTTACCTAGTATGTTCAAGCTTTTAAAGGTACTTTAGGCAATTTCATATTAAAACAATACTTAGATGAATTTGTTGTGAAGGATTGGGTCTTTCTTTCACTGCAAAGAAGACTCAACACCCATATCAAGCACACAAATGGCATTTGGTCCTATGGAAATGTAAAACTTCAGAATGACTAAAGGATCTAATGTCTCAACTTTTGCAGGATTAGACTGAGGTTAGCTACAGAAGTGCTGGATGTGAAGAACTTAATGAATGTGCTTTTATTTGATCTGTAATAGATCAGAATGACCTGACAGTTGGTGCAGAGAATTACAAGATCTCTTGTTTTTCTTTGTAAGAAGGTATGAATCCACAGTTGCAAGCTACTCTGATGTGATTTGGGAAGATGCATTGATCCAAAGGCCAGCACAATGTACATCAGACAAACTAAGGTGGCGGGCCAGCTCTACAGAGCCTGCCAAGTAAATGGAACCAACCAAGAACACACCTCAAAAAGAAAGCCCTCACAGATTCTGTTAGCCTAGTGTCACAGTTGGTTCTTGTTAACTCAATATCCAGACAAACCTTAGAAAAGGGAATTCCAGTTTTCTTAATTGCCAATTGATGTACAAGTGCATTGCCTACCATGGGCAGTGCCATCCCTTGACAAGTGCATTGCCTACCATAGGCAGTGCCATCTCTGGGCAAGTAGGCCAGGCCTGTGTGAGAAAAGTAGCTGAAATTGAGAATGGGATCAATGCAGTAAACAATGCCCCTTCATGATTTCTGTCTCAGTTCCTGCCTCTGTCTAAGTTGCTGCCTTGGTTTCTCCCAATGATGGAATTTAACTTATATGCCAAGTATATACTCTCCCGAGTTTTGTCAGTCACTGTGTGTTATTGCAGCAGCAGAGAAACACATTAGGGCATCAGGATAAAAATAAACATGCTCCCAAATATCAGAACACATCTGAGATGCCCTGTGTCTTTGTAACTTTGATGACGTGCAGTGAAATACAGTTTTCCACATTAAAGCAAGGCCAGTTACTAACTGTGTACTATGTTCACACTGATAGAGCCTGGGAAAAGGAAAAGGGTCATGAAACATTGTTCTTGATGTCAGAAAATTCACATACAGTTAAGTGGTGGATTGATCCTCCTGACAGGGGGCAGGGTAGGTGATTGGCATCATTGTCTTTTATTATTGTTATTTTATTTTGCAACCTTTACAAGTTTTAGAATCTGACATAAAATTAGATCAAGTAAGCAAAGCTGAAAAAAAAGAGTTACAAAAAAGCTCATTGAGTCACACAATTTAGTCATTAAATAGCCTGATCTCCATAGTGTGATTGCTATTAATAAATCCTAATTAGGTAATTCTGTGTGTTTAAGAAAGTAACTCTTATCTTTTAAAACTTATTTGCAGAGAAACAAAACCAGGAGCCATGTGCCAGAGTTGGAGAGAGGAGTGGGAACCCCGGAGTGAAGCCGGTGGCCTCTCGACCCTGGGGAGAGAATCCAGGAGCTACAGTCTGTGCCCTCACACTTGCTCGACACTCAAGGAGCGCAATTTCACACTTCTTACCACAAAAAACAAATTTCTTTTCCCACTTTGGTTAAAAATAAAGCCAATGTGTGACACAAATGGTTTTCTGTGTTTTGTGTGTGATTTTTATAACTCAAGCATTATTTTAAAACATGACCATTGGGATGTGAACACACACACACACACACACACACACACACACACACACCAGCATAAGGCATGTGGCTATAGGAGAAGGACTGGGATGGCAGAGTCCCAGTTATTAAGAAAGAATCCTGAAGTCTCTAAATCCTTCTGTTCATTGACTCTGTGATTTCAATATTAGTCACCATAAGCATAAACAGTCTAATGGGAATTTATAGTTTATATGGCATTTAAAAAGTAGATTTCTCTTGCCTTGTAGCATGAGTGGAGAATATACCTTTCTCTATTGTCTGATGGAGAAACCAATGCTAACATACGTTCACTGTGGTGGCCAAGCTTGTCACACACAGAACCAAGACTAGACTTCTTGTCACATCATGGCTGAGTATAACAAACATATCCTACCTCTGAGATCCACTAAGTCTTAATATTTTATGAAAGATTAAAACCATGTTTGGGGGGCATGCTTTTGATTCCAGCACTCATGAGGCAGAACCAGCAGATTTCTGTCAGTTTATAATGCTAGGTTCATCTATATAAGTTTTAGGTCACCCAGGGCTACTCAGTGAGAGACCCTACCTTAAAATATAGTAGATATTGGCTATTTTCAAACAAAATGATTTTTTTATTAAATATAAAAAATTTAAAATATATTAAACTTTTATAAAATATATAAAGATATATAAATTATATATTAAAAATATATATTTTATTAGCTTTTTGAGAATTTACTTTGTCCATGTGTTTTGATAACACCCATTCATCTACTCCACTTTCAAGATCCACACCTACTTTCCTACCCACCCAATGGTGCATTCTCTCTTCTGAGTTCGAGGCCAGCCTGGTCTACAGAGTGAGTTCCAGGATAGCCAGGGCTATACAGATACAGAGAAACCCTGTCTCAGAAAACCAAAAAAAAAACCCAAAAAACAAAAAGCAAAAAAACCCCCACCATCTCCAATTTGTGCTGCACACACAGCCTTTGGGGTGGTATCTGTCTTAGAGATTAGTCAATGTATCATCAATGGAGTCACACCATTAAAAGATTCTGACTCTCCCTTTATACCTACTAATCTGAGTGATTGATTAATAAAGCAAGTTTAATAGCTTATGAATTTGAAACCATTCTAGAAATTACATGAATTCACATATACAATTTTCATTTGTGTATGTTGTGACTACAACCTAATTCAGTGTCCATATTCCTAGAATACAATTATATTGCGTGAAATTTTTTTCATGAGCTTTTATTTTATCATGTGAGAGTTAGCAACATATTAATTAATTGATTCTAACTGGAATCAGTTTGAAATAAAAAAAAAAACATTGTACCTAAATGATGGGATATAATATTAGATAGACCTTTAAGTCCCAAAGTAGAGTAAAACTTGTATAGGTCTTGCTACCCATTCTATAGCATCCGTGCACATCACTTCACTTCCTCTCTCAATGTCCCTATAAGATGAGGATTGCACTTATCCCCAAGTTAACTCAGGATGCTGGAAGTTAAGTAATTCACTCAATAGACAGAATGAATCCAGACATTCTGAATCTAGAACAATGATAATTGGGCATCAAGGGATTCATTCAGTAAGTTTCCCTTTATTTACTTCCTTCTGCCCCTATAAACCCCGTATCTGTTTCACTGACCCTTAGAAGCAGGTTCATTTTGTTTCAGCCATCATGACAAAAGTCAGGGGCCCAAATGACAACAATTCCTTCTAACACATTCCATGAGATCCATTTGAACCCAGCATATTAAAAGTGTTTATTTCTAAGCAGAAATCCTGTAGATGCCATGAGAGGCAGCAGTGGTTTCTCAACTCTTCTGATTGATTGGTAGATCTCTAACTGCATTAATTTTTTATTATCAGGAAACTCAAGTGATTGAAGTGCCACCACATGGGAGATAGCAAGTTACAGGGGAAGCTCTGAAGAGCTTCGGCCTTGTTTGATTCTGTGCCATGTGATCCCACTGTCACATCCCACTATTTTTGAGCCTCTGCTCCTTAGTCAGTGAAACAGATGTGATACAGACAGCCTTGAAATGCTGTGACAGAAGAGACACGCAAAGTTCTCAGCACCACCCAGGGCAGATGCTCACAGATGTTGTGTAGCTACTGCTCAGGGCTGATGGGGACCAGATTCGAGTGTCATCACCATTTTCTGGTCCTGATACATTTTATAAAGGCCTCAGTGAGGAGATTACTGATTGGAGAGATTAGTACGCAGGGTACACTTCAGTAAAATCAATGATACTGTCTTTTTAGACATAGGCAATCACAACTGATTTCTTCAGAGCAGCTTCTCTTTAGAATATTGTTTAGCTTGTCAACGAGAGAACGATCAACACTTTATAGTCATGTAAGTGAGGAGACCCTGTAACTAATCTATATTGAGGAATATGCCATCACCCAAGTCCAAATGTTTTCACTGAGATGAGTGTGTTCTCTGGGAAGCAGACTATGAAATCAGGATGAGCTTCTCCTTAGTCTATAAAGGACTGTGATGGCAAGACAGAGTGGGGGCCAGAGCAGTGACTCTGGCAAAGTGAAAAGTTATTGAATTCTGAAAGAAAAGGAAAGTACTGGGCTGGGGACATGGCTCAATTGGCAAAGTGCTAAGAAACCTGAGTTCAGATCCTACCCCAACCCTCAAAAAAATGGTGCATATCTGTAATTTTAGCATGAGGAATTTAGAGACAAGAAGATCCTTTGAACTTATAGGCTGAATCACTGAGCTCTGTGTTTATTGAAAGGTGCTGTCTCCTGAAATTAGGTGGTAAACTAACCACTGAGGAAGATACCTAGCATTGAACTATCTCCTATGCATACACACATGGACAGGAATCTCCTGACAAACTACACACATGCTCACACACATGAATTCATGCATGTACACATGCATGTGTACATACACAAACACACACACAAAGAAAGAGTAAGAAAGAAAGAAAGAAAGAAAGAAAGAAAGAAAGAAAGAAAGAAAGAAAGAAAGAAAGGGAGAGAGAGAGAGAGAGAGAGAGAGAGAGAGAGAGAGAGAGAGAGAGAGAGAGAGAGAGAGAGAGAGAGGAAGGAAGGAAGGAAGGAAGGAAGGAAGGAAGGAAGGAAGGAAGGAAGGAAGGAAGGAAGGAAGGAAGGAAGGAAGGAAGGAAGGAAGGAGAAATTACTGGCCTGGGGAGATGGGAATGGGAAAGGAGGAAGCATTCTCACACATGTCCTTCCTGCTTCATCAGATTGATGTCTTGTGGGATGCTAATGCTACTGTACTAAATTTCAAAGCTTTAAAAATAATCAGGTAGGATTCTGAAACATATGTTAGTATCAGAATAGCACCAGACATAAAGCAAAATATAGTCATGGAAGTGAAGGAGAATACTGTTTGTCTGCACCTGTGTACAGATGGCTGCCACAGCAACGGTTGGAGTTCTCGTGGTCAGGAAAGATGTCAGGAACAGCAACCAGGTGTCTAATTCTCACACAGTACCTGCTTCTATTTAGGGAACAGTTATTATCTCTACTGATATAGCTGTCTGCGGGGTACAAAAATCTCAGAAGAGGAGCTTTTTTAATTGGCCCTATTAGATGTTACTGGAACACTAATTTTCTTGTGTTTATTCTTCTGTCATGGGCTATGGTGTGTAGAATCCCCCCACCCCACCCCCAACCAATTGAACTTCTAAGTTTTTCTTCTGAGAGATTTCACACTCCAAGACATCACTGTCTGACTCAATAAAACCAAAAGGACCCTAGGAATTCAGAAGGAAGAAAAGAGATATGATACAGGATTTTTATGTCCCAGTAAAATTCTTACTTTGGAAATCAATGCTTAGAAATGTTCATTTCAAATTATTAAAGAGCCCATTGGAAGTTGATTACTCATGAAAAAAATATTAGTAACTTGAATCATAGCATGATTCATAAATTAAAATATTTACCTGAAGCTTGGGACCAAAAGGGAAATGCCTGTTATCTAACAGATTAGTTTCTGAAACCATTAAGTACTAATATTATCTCAATTTTCTGGATCCTTGTGATCTTTAAAATAAAATGAGAAGAGAGTTTGTTGAAGAAAATGTTATGAATATTCAGAAAGTATTTCACACATTGATGACATATGATTGATCACTTTCAGTTTTAGGTAAAGACCATTAAAATGAGCTATGGAGGGAAGGATGGTAAACAAACACCCTGTGGGCCAAATAGTGTTCGCACTGCATTTTCTCCACACTGAATTACTATAGCAGATGGCTTATTCCAAGTAAGAAATATGGACAAAAATTAAGCTTAGTAGAAGGACTAAGCAAATTCCTATGACTATTTTATACTATTTGTTTATTATTTTATTCATAGTTATTTTACTGTGTATTATATTTGTATCATTTGTTTATTGTATTATTTTCATATACAGTATATATACAGTTACTGGCAAGTGTACGGTGCTTGCATGTGGAGTAAGAAGTATGATGTTCCAATGAATAACTATCATGGAACCTTGCGGAGTGCAAAGCATGGGCACCCAGACAAGAGGGAAATTGTGTATCCATGTTATTGTCACCATGAGGTTATTAACCTCTGAACCTTAGCTCTCTAGCTAAGGCGTGCTTTACCTTTCAACAGTATCTCCAGCTCCTGGCACATCCCAGCTACATGCCTCCCCAGGATTGAAGCTTGCTGTCGTGGCACCAGTATTTTTTCCTAAACAATCTCTTTGGATCTTTTCTGGTCTCTGCTCTGAAACCATTTGCCCAATTCTAGCATTCACACAATCCTGTCTTAGATTGTCTCTCATCTGCAGTAAAAAAGAGGATACAATGAATTACATGTACTCTACATCTGTGCAGCCTTCCCTAGACCCTTCTTTACAACTCAGTGGTAAACTTTCAGACTTAGTGACTTGTAAATTGGCTTCTTGGTCTTTTATCTCTCCTGACCCCAGTAGTTTAATGTATATTCTGCTGACAGATTGATCCTCCTGGTTTATAACTCGGATGATAAAACCCCATCTCAAGCAACTGCTACAGGTCTTAATTGTCAACTATAAGAGTCAATATTTCTTTCCTATTTATTTGGAAGTGTGGGACTTGAACCCAGAGCTTTATACAAGTTTGGAATCTGCCTCACCCTGAGCTACCTCCAGGGATAGTCATCTCTTTTTCTCGTGTTGCTATTTAACATCTCCTGATATTATTCTTTGCACTCTGCTTTCTAATAGGCAGCCATGTTCAAAATATGGCTACCTTATATTTCTAGACTAGAATACACTGATGTTTCTACAATGCCCCCATTTTGAAACATTCTATTTTCACCTTGAGCCTCCTGATTTCAAATTATAATGTTCATCACATTCTTATTTTCCCAACATACCAAATTAAGCAACTTGTGAATTTTCTATACAGCTCTTTACTTATTCGTTAAGACTTATAACACAGTAGAATTCATGTTACCTGCTTCTGCCTTCTCACTGTATCTAACATGGGGAATGGCTCCTATTAGTTTCCATAACGTCACCGGATGTAGCACGGTGTCTTCTTATAGTGTGTTGAATCAATTTTTGTTTTATAAAATTGAGTATTGTCACTACAAATGAATTCCTTGTAGCAATTAAATCTTTCTGATATTATTATTTAGTGTTCTGTTTCTACCTATCCTATTAAAAAGAAAATGTTAGAGGGAAACGTGTGTGTGTGTGTGTGTGGTATGTGTGTGTGGTGTGTGTGTGGTGTGTGTGTGTGTGTGGTGTGTGTGTGTGTGTGTGTGTGTGTGTGTGTGGTGTGTGTGTGTGTGTGTGTGTCCTAGTTGTCCATTTTCTTGGAATCTTCATTTAGCATCTCTGAGTCTCAGACTCAGAAACCTCACCCCTCTAGACTTACAAACTACTGGAGTGCCTGTTCAGTTTTAAGTACAACGTAGAAGACTTCAGGAAGAGTAGCAGTCCCCTTCGGGAACCTCTGCGACACAGTTCTATAGGGCAGCTCTCCAAGCTGAACACTGCAAAGTCTTAGAACAGCATCCTAACAACAAAAGCTTCTTGCTGTCATGCAGATAGTCTCTGGATTTCAACAAAAGTCTCGTTGCCTAGATCATGTTTAAATCCGAGATTGACAAAAACACCGGAAGGGGAAGTACTCAATTTCTCAGGAAAAAAAATCATATTTAGAAGTCAATTTCAGATCAAAAAAAGCATGTACTTACTTGACAGTCTGAATTTTAGAGCTAAAATGTCTCCCTCCCAAACCGCAGTAATTGACTCTGCTGATAAACTTGTTTATCATCCTAACTGTGAGGGGCCCATGAAGCTCTGAACTCAATGTCCTCTCCGAACAGGGAGTTAAGGAAAGAACTGACTAGGCGAACTTAGGAAATGCTTCATTTCCTGTGCCGAATCTGCTAAGGAAACATCAACTGGCAAAGCCAGGTGCATTCAAGTCTTCCATGTGGACAGGAAAGTCTCTCTGTCCCGTCCCACCCAGGCCACTCTCGAGGGTCAATCTGTGGCGCTCAGGCACAACTTCCTTCTCTACGATCAGTCTCTCTCTCTCTCTCCTTCTCTCTCTCCCTTTCTCCTTCCCTCCATCTCCCTCTTTCTCCCTCTCTTCACACCTTCTCTTGCCTCTTCTTCCCAGCCTCCTTCCTCCTCCTCCTTCCTCTTTTCCCCACACCAGATACAGGCTTCAAGTTATCAAGCAGGCTTGTTGGCAGATGTGAAGGAAATATTGTTTAAATGTTTTCACTGCCCAAGTGAGAAATTTTCCAGCACGGGCTAACAACTCATTAGAAAGCTGCCACTCTTAAAGCAAGAATGGACCCTTGACCAGTGAGCTAGAGGAGGCTGGTGTTTTCCCTAAATGATCCACTAGAAAACACCTGTGGGTGGGCGGTGGTGGCCCACGCCTTTAATCCCAGCACTTGGGAGGCAGAGGCAGGCAGATTTCTGAGTTCGAGGCCAGCCTGGTCTACAAAGTGAGTTCCAGGACAGCCAGGGCTATACAGAGAAACCCTGTCTCGAACCTCCCCCCGGCCAAAAAAAAAAAAAAAAAAAAAAAAAGAAAAGAAAACATCTGTGGGCCATTCTGTGTCGTCCTCCTTGGTAGCTTCTTTCTTACAGTCCCAGGAGGGCGACAAGTCCCTGGCCCTCTTCCTCTTTGTTTGCAGGATGTGCAGTCCAGTTAGCATTTAAAAAGTGCTGGCAGCCTGCTGCACAGTCTAAGGTGTGTAGAGCCCAATGGTGAAGAGCCTCAGCTCGGGCTCTCAGAGTTGATATTAACGAGGCACACGATTTTGAGCAGTGAGTTGTAGAGTTGACATTTTCAACTGTTCTAAGACATACTGAAGAGTAACTTAGAAGCTGGTCATCAGTCTCTTGGGCACTTTTGTAAAACCCCAAGTTCTCAGTCTCTCTTATAACTTTCTGGAGAGATGCAGGATAGGAAACTGTATGGTGCTTCAGACTTATCCTCAGTTTATAACAGTATTTTAAAAATTACTGGCAAAATGTAAACTCAAGTTGGACCATTGATTTTTATTTTTTCTACTTTTGGTTGTTTTTATAAATTAAAATCTTGTAGGCAGTAAACTTTGGAAAAAGGTACAGGCAAATAAAATTAGACCTGAGTTTTCCGGATTACTCTCCCATCCCCCCCCACACACACACACAGACACACACTCACACACAAACACTCACACACACACTCACACACAAACACATACCCTCCCACAGTGCACACCGCCCGCACCCTAGAGTCAGAGCAAATCTTTCCCAAATGAGTCTTCTTTGGGCAGCTTCAGTTTTAGCTTTCATACTTATTAAATCTGTCTAATAGTAGAATCGCTCACGTCTTTCTCTCAATAGCACATTTACCACTGTGGGCAAGGAAATCACCTTATTCATTTTTATGTTCTTCTCACTACCCAGCACAGGACCCTAATAAGCTATTACATTTAATTGTGGTTTATTTTGTATTACTTAGGAATAGTTAGAAATAAAAGTGAACATTGTCTCAACTGCCCATTAACGCAGGGTAACGTGCATCTGAGGGTTTTTTACCTGCATAGGTGGTGGGTTTGGCTTGTTCTGAAAGTTACACAAAATATTATGTAATTATGTTTGTGTGTGCATATATTTCTGTAACAAAAGTAGATACATTTCAATAACCACTCCCCTAAGATGCTAGTATTTGCCTAATGGTGAATCACCATTCACTTCTGCATGGAGTTTTACCTACCAGAGCTGAAAGAAAGCTGTACTGTTGGAGACTTTGGTAGCACTGTTCCCAGTGATGGACTTTCACTCTTACCCGATCCACTATTATTCTGGGCCGATGACAGAAAAGGCCATTATTTTGTTTGTTTGTTTGTTTTTGTTTTGAACTAGCACATTTTAAGTCAAAATTCTATTTTTAGTCCCTAAAAAGTTAACACATTTCCTGAGACGTTTTCCGAATCCATTTAACACACTTTCAGGCCCTCACACCAGCAAACATTTCCCTTCAGTAGAAACGAACTCTCTACTTGTGGCACTGCCTCCTCCGACTCTTTCAAACTTAACTCTGTGTACCCTGTTCAGCCAATCAAGTAGCAACTCATCAGAAGTGCGGGAGAAGCCCCCGAGGATCAACTGAGCCTAGGAGCTCACCCACACCATCAGAAAAGATAAGAGGACCGTACCTTTGCTGTCCTCACTGCGGCAGAGACTGTTGGACAAAAGGAAGAAAAGAACAGTCGCTTGAAACAGCCGCATGGTGCCCACGGATGGTCTCAGTGGCTTCACTCTCCAGCGTAAGGCAGGGAAGGATTCCTCAGCCTGGCCAGGCGTATTAGCAAATGGGAAAGGTGTACTGAATGTGAACAGACGCTGCCCATTCCTACTTATTTTGGGGATTCTGATAAAGAACTAGAGGAAATACACACACTCCCTTTGGGAGGTCAGCAGAGAGGAGATTTATTGTTTCAGCCCCTTACAGGAACTCCTTTTTTTTTTCCTCTCTCTTCCTTTGGCAGCCACTTGTGTTTTTGTTACTGCATTATTTTGCTCTTCTTCAACAAAAAGGTCAGGATGGGATTTGAACAGGAAGAGACCCTTCTTGAGAAAGGGCCAGAGAGCTTTCTAACTTTTGTTTTGAAAGTGCATTTTAGAGAAGCTGGAAAGAGACCTCACCAAGCAGCCCCTCAGGTCGGCTGAAAAGGCTGTGAATTCCCAAGGGCTGGATTTGAGCACAAAATCCACAAGGAATAGCGTTTCTTCTCTCTTCTCAACTCATAAGTCAAGTCAGTGAAGACCACCTTCTAGAGGCAAATGCAAGTATGAATTGGACCACGCTCTGCTCTTGAAGAAGTAAGCTGGCCTCTTATTACTGTCCAGAGAGGCTTTCAAGACATTTCTTTCTTTTTTTTTTAATTTTTTATTAGATATTTTCTTCATTTACATTTCCAATGCTATCCCAAAAGTCGCCCATACCCTCCCACCCACTCCTCTACCCCCTGCCACTTCTTGGCCCTGGCGTTCCCCTGTACTGAGGCATATAAAGTTTGTAAGACCAATGGGCCTCTCTTTCCACTGATGGCCGACTAGGCCATCTTCTGCTACATATGCAGCTAGAGACACGAGCTCCGGGGGGTATTGGTTAGTTCATATTGTTGTTCCACCTATAGGGTTGCAGATCCCTTTAGCTCCTTGGGTACTTTCTCTAGCTCCTCCCTGTGATCCATCCAATAGCTGACTGTGAGAATCCACTTCAGTGTTTGCTAGGCCCTAGAATAGCCTCACAAGAGACAGCTATATCAGGGTCCTTTCAGCAAAATCATGCTAGTGTATGCAATGGTGCCAGCGTTTGGAGGCTGATTATGGGATGGATTCCCGGGTGTGGCAGTCTCTAAATGGTCCATGCTTTCATCTCAGCTCCAAACTTTGTCTCAGTAACTCCTTCGATGGGTGTTTTGATTTTTATTCTAAGAAGGGGCAAAGTGTCCACACTTTGGTCTTCGTTCTTCTTGAGTTTCACATGTTTTGCAAATTGTATCTTGTACCTTGGGTATTCTAAGTTTCTGGGCTAATATCCACTTCTCAGTTAGTACATGTCATGTGAATTCTTTTGTGATTGGGTTACCTCACTCAGGATGATGCTCTCCGGGTCCATCGATTTGCCTAGGAATTTCATATAAATTCATTCTTTTTAATAGCTGAGTAGTACTCCATTGTGTAAATGTTAGCCGGGCAGTGGTGGCGCATGCCTTTAATCCCAGCACTTGGGAGGCAGAGGCAGAGGCAGGCAGATTTCTGAGTTCGAGGCCAGCCTGGTCTACAGAGTCAGACATTTCTAACAGAAGTAAACACAGATTTAAGACAAGCTCCTGCTTACTTCTGGTTCTGAGGCTACCCTTCCTTTTTTTGTTGCTGCAGACTGAATTCATGTCAGAAAAGTGTATCACCACCAAGTTATATCCCCAGCTGATATTCCTGGTTTTTATGAGGCATAAGAAAAAAATCACTATATTATAGGTATATGGAATCTGCCTGGGTTGACCTGGGTGGAATCAGCTGTCATAGGGCATTGGTGATGTTCCAAACTGTGTGTTCTGTAGGACCAAACACCAACCAGTAACCTCTTTGCTCTTAGTGATGACTGCTTTATACTGGATGGTTGCACAGCCATACCCCTGAACACAGTGCTTGTGTGAAGAATGGAGTCAGAAGATTCCTGAATTCCGCAGTCACAGATTTCACATCTCAGCCGATTAATCTTTCGTATACCTTTAGGTACAGGCTTACTAGAGGAGGATGCTAATGGATTCTTACACAGTAAACTATAAAATTATACCTTCACCCATTTCTAAGGAGACCACCTGTTTCCTTGAGACATCATTCAGGGAAGGACTCCTCCATAGAAGTGTGGCGAGAACAGATCATTGGCTCAGACCACTTAAAAACATTGCTGGTTTTATCCTGACCACTATCTAGTCTCCAATTTTTTAATTTTAATTTTGTATATATAAGTAAGATTGATTTTTCACAAATCAGAATGCCATTGGGTGTCCCTTTCAGTAGGCACAGCCCAGAGGGTACAAGAATGGCAGATCATGTGGATAGATGACCCAGGCATTTTCCGGGAACAGAGTGGGATGTGGCCCTGTGAGAACAGGGTGAGAGATGGTGTCTCACTTCCCACTTGCTGTTGTTCTTTGTGGGGGGGAGGGGTGCAGGGGGAATTTGAGTCTTAATGTTTGAGACTCTCAGCATGATTGCCATGGTTTTCATTAAGGGCACCAGGCATGCATCCCAGGAGGACTCACTCCAAGTTACTTTTACATATTTTGTGACTTGATTTTCAGTGTGTGTGTGTGTGTGTGTGTGTGTGTGTGTGTGTGTGTGTGCGTGCACGAGCACACATGCACCTGGGCTACATGTATGTGTATGAACCAATGGGTATGGGTGTGGTCACTCATGTAGATGTGAGGAGAAAGTAGAGAAATCAGAAGTTGATGTCTCTTCTTCTTCGACGAACTTCTGGATTTGTCTGTCTTCAAGCCCAAGCACCAGGTATGCATACACATGGCCACAGCTGTCTCAAAACATGGATCTTCATGCTTTTCCAACCAACACTTTATCCACTGAGCTATCACACCAGCCCTGTACACAAGCTGTTTAGAAGATAGAGGACCACATCCTGGAAAAGAGAGGAACAGACAAATAAACACAGAAATCCTGGGGCCACAAAAATAACAAAACAAGACACCCAAAAAAATCAACCAACCAATAAAACAACAACCAAAAGCAAACCAATGTAGTAAAGTCAGTCAGCTTTGCTTTAGTAAGTGAGACACTGAAGCTTAATCAAAACTGTAAGGATCCAGAAGAGAGAGGTCAATGAGGCACAGCCTTCCTGGGTTGGGGTGAGGGTGCCTTGACACTCTGCATTAAAGCTCTTAGAAAACATAAAGTGTGGCTTGAATCTTATATTCATTTATTTTCCTTTACAAAAGTTTTTTTGAAGCCACTAAGACAAAGTGGCTTCAAAGTGGGTGGAGGTGTTTGCGGCCAAGGGTAATGACCTGTGTTCTGTCTCCAGGACAGACATGGTGAAAGAGATAATGGACTCCTACAAATTTTCCAATGACTTCTACACATGTGCACATGTACAATGTACAAATGATAATGTGAGAGATTTTAAATGTGTTTCTGGAACTAACACGTCCGATTTCTGTCTTTAAACCACAAGAGGATGTCCCCTGCCCTTCAATTTTTGTTTGAGTAAATACTTTTAAAATTTAATACTTAGGACATACATTTACACAGGCATCACCAAATATTTGGTGTTCTTAACAGCTTGAAGGTTTTAATCATTTTGTAGTATGTGTTTTAAGAATAGTTTGATAAAAGAAAACAGGTGACATGAACAAATTTCTTCTATCCTGAGAGAAGAAAGTGTGTTTGTATTTGTTTTGCTCACAAACCACTCTAGATTTTAATCCAGAGTGTAAAAGAAAAGGATGCTGTTGCAAATGAGGTCACACAAGAACCATCTCAGAGTTCATCTGAAGCACACACCCAGGGCTGCCTGTGACATCACTGTCTCTGGAGACATTGGATGTCAAGACTGTAACCATGGTGACTTCTCTCAACCTGTGTGCCTCTGAGAAGATTTATTGAGGTGGCACCATTATTAAAGCCACAAGTAAAAAATTTCTCCAGACTTGTCTCCTTCCTCTCTGCCATCTCTTCACGCTGGATAAAATAATCTTCTAAAGTGGTTGCAAAGCAAAGTGGTGATCTCACAAACCAGCGGATTTCAAATCCTTGCTCTCCTTAAGTGCTGTCCTCACGGGCTGACATACTTGTCCTCTAAGTGCCTAGATTCCCCCTGGGGAACTGAGGATGAATTTGTGCCTCTCTCTAATGCTGTATAGTAAAGGAAGTGAGATTCTAGGAGGTCATTTCACAGTGCCAACAGAAATAGTTAAAACAAGAAAAGAAACCTGACCTTGGCTTCTAGACTTGTTAGGCTAAAGTAACATACATAATCATTAGGAAAAACTGTAATGGCTCAGTTTTGTATGGGAAGATTCAATTTGTGGCAGAGTTTTACCAGGGTTATAAACACAGGTAAAGATTCAGGAATGGTTGCTGAACCTTTCAAAACAGGAGATTGGATTGACTTCATGCTGTTAGGATCCTAGAGGAGACATTATTTCAGAGTGACAAAGCTGACTTAGAAATAAATAGATGTTGAACGTCACAAAGATCTGAGAAGAGAAGTTAGAAAGCCTGAACCATTATTTTCAGAAGTTTGCTCTGTGGCTCTGCTTTAATGTGTTCAAAGTGTCAGGTGTTCTCAGTAGAGATGGGGCCTGGTGCTTGTTACTGGAGATAAGAATTGGCTAGTTTCTCATAGCCACTGGGAACAGAACTACAACTTCAGGGATGTTTAGAATTCATGATAGGAAAGATATTAATTCTCCCTCCTACTGAGTCAAAATGACCATCCATGGTAAAGAAGTTAGCAATTGGGCCAAACCAATGCTGCCAACCGGAGGAGGATCTTCTTCATTTACGTTCTGTGAGTTGGATGAAGGTGACCTATCTGGTGCTGGTTCAGTATTACTCAAGCGAGAATCAGGAATTGTGACAAGTTTCCAAAGCCATTCTCTGTCACCTTATCTAACTATCCATCCGTGCTTACTTAACACTTTAAGATGGTCTTTTAGGCTCACACTGATTCCCTAAGTTTACATGACTCTATCGGTGCAGAGAGGCATGAATGTGGGGTGTTATGAAAGCAATAGTTCAGGCATGAGATCTATATTTATTTCAGTGCAAGGATACAAATCCTCTGATGCAAGCACGGAGCCATCTGTCAACAGATGGAATGACTGGAACGTTCTTCTCCGTCAGTCAATCCAATCTCCTGTTTCGAAAGGTTCAGCCACCATTCCTGAACCCTTACCTGTGTTTATAACCCTGGTAAAACTCTGCCACAAATTGAATCTTCCCATACAAAACTGAGCCATAGCAGTATTTCCTAATGATTATGTATATCATACTTATAGAAAAGGTATTGTTTTTCTAAGAAGTAATACTTTCTCATGTATACATTTTCAAAAATTGACTCTGAATCATTTACCTCAGTACCCCAAAGTGATAGAGCATTAATGTTGTATTTCATCACAGCCAAAATGCCTATCACAAAAAGGGTAAATTTTATAACAACTTTATTCAATTTCCTATTTGGGTCAGCTATTACCAGCATATCACCCTGTGTCTGATATTTCTGCCCATATGTCTTAATTGGTTGCAAAAATAGCATTTTAGGGAAAAAAGTTTTTCATGTCAGTTGACATCTTTTAAAATTGTTGAATTCCTCCATGTACAAGTGTGAGATTTAGTGCTGGACACATGCCTCAGGGATTTAGAGCACCCCTTGCACTTGCAGACAACCTTGATATGGTTCTCTGCATTAAAAATCACATGTAACTCCAGTTCCAGGGGCAATCTGACGCCCTCTTCTGGCTACCAGTTGCTCTCAGGTTCCCAGATACCCCCGTTGGATTTTTCTTCTCTTTAGCCATTTTGTAGTAACCAAAGGCCAAGTTCAGCTCAGCCAGTTAAAGTCATGATGAGGCGATTTGTTTCTCTCCTTTCAAGTTCCAGATCAATTGAAGTTCTGCAAAAATGTGTCAGTTTTTCCTTTGTGTATGTGTATGTGTATGTGTGTGTGTGTGTGTGTGTGTGTGTGTTTTGTTTTGCTTTGCTTTGTTTTGTTTGGTTTGGTTTGGTTTTTTCGTTCCCAGTGATGAAAGCAAACTGCAAGCACAGCTCTTTGGTATTCACGGAAATGTGAATTTAGATTTGGAAGTAGAGTGTCCTGTGCTGATCATTTCAATGCCGTATGGGTGGCTTATGGAAGAGTTGCTTCCAGAATGATGAGCAAAGATTCAAAGTAGGGTTGTTTTCTCACAGTTGTGACTATTAAATTAGTCTATGCCTACTGGTAGTTTAGTTTGGTTTTTATCTTTGACTCTACCTTAGACTGGTGCTCTGTGAAAAGATTTTGCAGATTAGATGAAGTTCTACACTCTCAGCCTTGTCACTTACTGGTCAGAACACACTTCACTTTTATAACAGTACAAAGAAGAACAGGTGTGAATTCCACGCTGTGTTTCATTCCTCTGACTTGATGTTGTGAGAAGTCATCCATCTCTACTCATGGGGACTGGGTTCCCGAGTGACAAAGTGGAGTGGATGGAACTCTCAGTGCTCAACAGTACTTTACATCAGCATGAGCAAGACGAAGACAATTGTGTCCTCTTAAGCCACTGGTATTTATTTTGGCACTCATCCCTGAGTAGTGGAGAAGCCTATTATCTTCCCCAGCTACATCCTAGTTTGGTGAAGTTGTCACTGAATTACAGTAGACAGGAAATTCATCAACACCAGATCTTTTGTGTCAGTCACCTCTCCTGGTTGTTAGCACAGTACAAGTAGCAGCATAATCTAACTTTCCATGCTAATTAGGCTGTTTTCTCAGCTGGGATCCCAGCCTTCAGGGGAAGTTTTCAGTTGGGCTCATCTTTTACTCTGTTTACCTGGTACAACTTACATCCAGCAGGAAAAACACTATTGATGTTCCATAGCTCCAGAAGAGGAGTCACCATCATTCTATGGCTTTGATTTAAGTTAAATCTGGTATTTGATTCATAAGTTGCCCATAGAGTTACTTTCTGCCGATCCTGCCTCAGCTTTCCACATTCTTTTAGAATTTCAGGACATTCCCTGAGTTCTAACGTGCATGACTCATGGTGATATATGAGGTGGGTCTCCCTGACTCATGGGATACATGAGGGCCAAGTCCAGACGGGTCTCCCTGAGTCACAGAGATGTCTGCTTTGCTAACAGAAAAAAATCGTACTGCATCTGTCAGCTCTGTGGGGATAAAGCCCCAATTCTTGTTCATTTGTTTTCTCTTTTAGTTTAGTTCTATGCTAATGAAATACCTGACACAGACTCATAGCTTGGGAAGGTCAAGGGGATGGTGATGCAGTCAGCTGAGTTCTCCAGTGTGTCATGCTGTTGTCGTGGTAGGTAGCGATGGCAGGGACAGAGGGCCAGCATGGGTGGGAGATGTGACCAGGCTAGGAAGGGAGGCAGGGGCAACAGGGGCAGCAGGGCAGCAGGGACTGGCTAGCTCTTTCTTACAACATCACCTTCTGAGGATTACAGGGTCTCTCAGGAACCATGAAGGCTTCTATTTCATGCTCCCAAAGACCTAAGGAATCCTACTAGGATTACCCATAGGATTACATAGCACTTTTCAATACCCATGAACTATAAACCCAACCTCCAACCCACAAGATACCTTTAGTGATGTGAATTGAAAATTTCCCTTTAGACTCATTTGCTTGGATGTTCATGGAATGGCATTAGGAGGTGTGGCCTGGTTGGAGTAGGTGTCACCATTTTGGAGGAAGTGTGTCACTGGGGGTGAGCTTTGAGATTTCAAATGCTCAAGTCAGGTGCTCTCTCTCTCTCTCTCTCTCCTGACTGCTGCCTGTAGTTCTGGATGTAGAATTGTCAGCTTTTCTTCAGTACCCTGTCTACCTCCTTTGATGATAACAGACTAAAGCTCATAACTGTAAACCAGCCCCAGTGAAATGTTTTCATTTATAAGAGTGGCTATAGTCAGGGTGTCTCTTCACAGCAATGGACCATTGATTAAAACGCTAATGGGAACTTAGCACACACATGAACAGTAAGGAGCATGAGAGTGACTTAGCAGTACTCCAAGCAACTAACACTGATTACATTCCTGTTCTGTCATATGACGCAAGAATGGAGAACAAAATGTTTTTTTCCCAGTCTTCATTCATTTGCCCATAAAATAACAATCCTTGGTTCTGAAACTATGAGGCACATCCTGTTCTTTAAACCATTAGAATGCAAATGTTTCATGATTCATTTCTAAGTAAAAACCAGACAGTACTTGATAAATTTTCTCAAAACTATGTAAATCTTTTATAAATTAATAGAAATACTCTTAGCAACAGGTGTTAATAATTATGGGCATGGCAAATGTAAAATCCCTTCACCTATCAGAGTGGAACGGCCTTTAACAAAATGCAAATTGTTTCCTTTTTCCATAAACTTCTCAAAATAAATCATTTCCATTTCATCACCAACTAGAATTGTTTACAAATGCTGTCAACTCCATTAAACACGCACTGCACAGATATAACTGAACGTGAAAATATCTTGGACCAACAACAAAGCTGGGGCACCCTGTAACCCATCCTTCTAAATGCTGCTTTTGCTCAGAGGAAATGACACAGCAATGGCTATAGCTAGGGGATCAGAGCCACACCTGAGTGTGTTTCCAACCATAAAGTCCAAACTTCCTGTCCTGTGAGGTCCGGGGTGTGGATAGCACAGAGGAGCCTGATGCTACAGCACTGGTTTGTTGTGCATGCTTACTTAATCTTGTCTATGTTTAGCCTCAATCTTAGCACCAGATTCACCCCGGAGAGATCTTCAAGAACATTTATATTTAGTGTTTGCTACAAAGCATTGGAAGCACAAGAAAGGATCCAGGCATATATATGGGGAAAATTTCCCTTGGCAATTACAAGGGCCACTGCCAGTGAATAATTGCTGGCATGGGTCACTGGGAAATATACTTTTTTTTTTAAAAAAAATTGTTTGCTTGTCACTAAAAGGAAACATCTGCATTTCCTGCTCCTCACTGTCAGACTCACCAAGAAAGTCCTCAGTTTAAGATCCAATAAATATTCCTAATTGACTCCTATCAAGACTTCTGAGCACCAATATCCAATCCAAGTTTAAAAAACAACAGCAATATTTTTAAAAATCCACTTAGGTAATATTCTTATCACTTTAAACTATAAGTTCCTTTCATATGGCAAAATGCACAGCGGATTAATTCCGATTTGATCTTCTCCAATAGCAAGAAGGGGACTCCGCAGGAAGGTACAGTCAGTTCTTTGATTTTGAGACCTTATGTTTCAAATGTTCTTGCTTATTTGATCACATCATATTGGCATGCTGGTTTACAGAACAGGAAAAACTACCTGCAGTTTTTATAGAAATAGTTGAAGAGGGGTGTTTTTAGAAAACTTTCCTTCCTGCTTGGCCAGGGTGTGTCTTGTTCTCCCTCAAGTGTGAGACATGGTAACTGAGGTAGGATCCCCACTGGTATGGCACTGTCTCTAAATTTCTAATCATCCCATGTTTTATTTCATGCCTCCAAAGCTACCATCTACATTTATACCAAGCAGGATCCTCCTCTTGAGAATATACTGTGCCGAGCCATTCAGCATGAGTCTCTGCTTCATGGCAGTAATTACACTCTGTACGAATGAACGTGTTAACAGTACTTCTGTACAATTTGAATATGACATAGTTAATTACTCAGATCCGAGAAAGTCAAGTTTCTTGGCCTATTAAGTGAAAAGCCAGACTTCGATTCATTGGCACCTGGTTAAGCCACCCTTATTATGTGAAGGTCACCCGTAAGGGGTCACTGGACATACATGGTATATTACTGTCATTGTTCCTGTCACAGGAAAAAAACAAATCCCAGAATTTCATTACTCATTGCACTACACAGATCATCCTGCCGTCCTTTTTTTTTTTTTTTCCAAAACAACTCCTTAAACTTCAAGAGTTTCTAAGCCTGGGATCTTAAATATAAAGAAAAAGTTTTAAAATTTTCTTAATATTGTTTTTCTACTTTTATGTGATGATTTTTTTTCCTAGTGTATTTGTTTTCTTTTTAAAAGTGCCAATTCCTTAATGATCTGACTTGGTGCATCCCCTATTTCTAAGGACTGGAGTGTTTTGAGGCAGGAAGAGGAAAGAGCTTGCGACCCTCAGATCCCAGTTACCTTGGGTTATGCACACAGCCCTCTTCTAACCACTTGGCATCCTGGAACCTTTAGCTACTTGTACTACAAGCAAACACACACCCTTCTTCAAACAAAGCACTCAGCAGCCCACCAGCAGTCCAGGATCTCCATGTGTTTTGTGCTACTTGTATGTTTGCTTCACACAATGAGGATAGTTGTTTCCCTTAGCAACCCCTTGATGATTGCCTGTTTCTATTCAAACATACACTGGGGGACATCCAGTGAACTAAGTGCAAAGGGCCAACCTGACCTGAACTGTCTTCTCCAAATGAACTCTTAGGGAAAATATTCTGATGGGAATCCTATCTCTAAGTTGGCATGAGATGCATAGAGCCTGCCAATCAAAATAAAGAACACACATACACCCCCCACCCCAAAAAAACCAAAAAACCCAACAGCTGTCAGAGTGACTTTTCTGAACATTGTGGAAAGATGTGTCTCTGTCCTTGCTGCTAAGGCAACTTTTGATTGGTTAAAATAAAAAGCCTATGGTGTATAGCAAATGGCAAAATAGTAAGGTGGGACTTCTGGGGAGAGAAGCAAAGAGAGAGGAGAGAGAGGAGAGAGAGAAGAGAGAGAGAGAGAGAGAGAGAGAGAGAGAGAGAGAGAGAGAGAGAGAGAGAGAGAGAGAGAGAGAGAGAGACACTCATCCAGCTAGACAGGGAGAAAGAAGTAGGCCAGGAAGGAAGGAGATGTAACTAACCAGCCATGCGGCAGAACTTAGATCAGTGTAAATGGAATAATTGAGTTACAAGCTGGAGGACTATGACAGGCAGCCTGGTTCCTGATTGAGCACAGGCTGGAAACCCCGATGACCTTGAGGGAGGGCAGGTGTCTAGCCACACTCCCAGACACTAGGCTCCTGGCACGAGGCCTCAGCCCTCCATAGATTTGTGGCCACCAGTCATGTAATGGCAACACCCCAAGCCCCTCCACAGGTAGACAACGTGAATAAATGTTTTAAAACCATGGACTGTCTCTTTTCATCAGGATCCACCTTGGGGAGTCATGGAATAGGCCTTTGTCTAAAGAGCCCAATCTTCCACAGAAGGCCTCTCAATCCTCCCAGCCACGGCCTCCACCATGTCAAGCCATCTGCAGAACAAGCCAAGGAATCTCTTCTCCCCACAGGACACAGCCAGAGCTCTTCCCCGTTTCCCCTCGGCCCCAGGCTACATCCAGCTCGTGGACCCCCACTCTGTTCTTAGCTCTTCCACGGCATCCAGTGATGTCTGGGTGTCCAAGAGCCTGAGAACCAGACAGCCACAATCTCTTTGCAGGCCCATGGACCCTTGAGCCATCTTCGACTGTCCCTAGGACCTCGGACTGTGCTCCCCCACTCCTTGAGCACTGTCCTGAAGCTCCTGGCGCCAGTGTGGAGCATCCTGCTTACCCAAGGGGCCCCAGCCCTATGGCGGGCAGACACAGGGCCCCACTAACCCTACAACAAACTAATGGGAAACAGTGCCTAGCTATAAGGCCAAAAGCTTATACATATAGTCTCTGTGTCATTATTCCTGAACTGGAACAGGCATAGAAAGTCCCCAAACTCCGCCTCTCTTAAACCTCATAATAGGAAACTCCAAAAATTCATCAAGGGATCAGAACTCTTGACAGTTAGTGTGACTCTTGGCAATGCATTCCTTTCATCCTGTATGATTTCTCTGCTCTGAAGACAGTTTTCTTGCCACCTTTCAAACCTGTATGCTCATTTCAGTTTTGTTGGGACGAATTCTTATTGAATTGATCATGGATAAATGATAATTAAATGGAGTAATGTATAAAAAAAAAAAACAAAACAACAACAACATGTGAAAACTGCAGGATGTTTCCACACCAACTTCTTATCCCAACATCAATATAAATAGTTGAAGACGCTGCTTCTGGACATGATGTCCACAGGATGGTGTGTGATAACTAAGTTCCATTCATTATCTACTTGAGTGAATCTAGAATGGTCCAGAAGATCTGTGAGGATCTCGGGATGCATCTGTGAGTGCAGTTCCAGGGAGGAGTAAATGAGAAGGAAGACCCAGCCAGAGTATGAGTGGTGCTGGCCATGTGCAGTTACAATGAAATAAAATAGGAAAAAGAGAACACCCTTTACTTCTACCTGCTCAGTCGTAAATAACCAACCCTCCTTGGCACATGCTCTTGCAGCCACAGTGTTCTTCCTACCTTGAAAGCATGCAGAGTCACCTGGTCACAGAGTGAACACCCTGAATTAAAGTCGCCTTCTCCTCCTCCTCCTCCTCTTTCTTCTTCTTTGTAAATTTACTAAGTGATACTTAAAATAAGTGATAAAAGTAATAATAGAAATAACAATATTTGGAGTGTACCATGCATATTGATCTTCACTTTGCTTTTGGGAGGCCTCACAAGTCATTCATTTAACTAAAATGTACTGAGCTTCAATTATGATGTGTGTGTGGCTGAAGGACAGGAAACCACATGTATTTCTTGTGTTGACGCCTTTGCCTTTCAGTTGCTCTTCTTAGGAGTTTCCTTATGATGGTGCAAAGTGAAGTAACATGCTTGTCTGGAAAGCATCTTAATGTAGCACTTAAAAAGTAGATCGTGACTCCCAAAACAGACAAGACTGTAGAAAGAACTTTTAGACTGGGAAAGACAAAAAGCTGAACATGTTAATACATGAGGACTAGCTGTTGGCTTAAATGTAATTGGATATTGACCTGATTTACGGTCCTCAAAAGAGTTCAAGTTTGTTGAGCTGAGCTTGGAAATGTCATAGTTATTCTTGTCTTGATTATAGCAGTGAATCATGATCTATCATAAAGCCACTAGGAGTGTTTGTTAGAAGGAAAGAGGGAGGAGGAAGAGGAAGAAGAGGGAGAAGGAGAAGGAGGAGAAGGAAAAGGAAAAAGAAGAAGGAGAAGAGGAGGAACAGGAGGGGATAGGAGAGAGAGGAGAGAGGAGGGAAAGGGAGGGGAAGGACAGGGAGAAGAGGGAAAGGGGGAAAATGTGAGGGAGAGGAGGGAAAAAGGAAAAGGAGGAGGAGGTGAGGGAGGAGGAGAAGAAGTTTTAAGGCAATATGTCTATAAATCATATCAAAAATGTTTTGAGAGGTTGACATAGTAAATCTTATGAATATTAATTTTTTAGGAGCACCACTATGAGTTTGTTAATTGTTTTTTTTTTTCCTGTATCAGGTTGTTGATGCTGCTTCCCTTAAGGTTTCCTGCATGTGAAACTCTAGGTATAACCTAAAGTTTGTCAGGCTACAGCTAAGAGAACCAAGCCTTTCCACCTGAATAGAACCAATGTAATTTTCCTGAAGCACTTTAGCATACATTGGTCATTGAAGGTTTGCTTCAGGATAAAAAGGTCTCTCAGTATTCCAGATGGCAGCTTTGTCTCACTTCCATGCACATAGGTAAATGTGGGAGAGTTGGTGAGGAATGACGGAAAGGGGTGATGTTTTACTTTCAAGTCCCTTCTAACTACTGGCTCAACTGTTTAGCTGTGCCAATAGCCAAAGTGTAGAATAATACATATTTGGGCAGTTTGCTCTTTGCTACCCTACCATTGCATGGCCAGTTCTCTGCAGGGATGAAGTTCAGCTGATGCTTGCAATAATCAGAGATTTCTTAAGGCTAAGGAAGATACATAAGGCAGAAACACAAGGTTGGAAAGGAGCCATCACTGAGATGTAAGAACTCTTAGCACACCCAATAAGTGTGTTAATTTCATATTTCAGATGTATTCTTAATATTGTAGCTACATTTTGTAGATAGAAAACACAGCCTCCCCAAAGGAATACTGTAAGTTGTCCCTTTGGTTGAGTCTTGGCTTGATGAATATAATGAAAAATAGAAGCACTTGCTAGGCCAAGTATAAATTTATTTTCTCCTTGACATCCTAAGAGACAAAAGGTCATACAAAGAAGATATGAGGCTCAGATCTCAGGGTCTTAAGAGGCTTTACTGAGTCTCCAGTCTGCCAGAGGCCAGATTTTCTATATAACTTGGTGGCCTTTCCCAGTCTGATTTTACAATAAAACAACACAGGCTGATGTATGAGACCTCACCAGGGACAAAGCTGAGGACAGAGACAGAGTTACCACAAAGCTAATTTAGCTTTTAGAGTCTTTTATTTATAGATGTTTCTTCCAATTTCTTCTGGGTGGAATTCAGAATTCCATCTGGTCACGGTCCTGCTGTAGGATTTGTACTTTAGCTGAAGTCATGATTCCTCTTGATCCGTTGTCCCACTGAAGATGAGCACTGAAAACTGGTGTCATGGGGATAGAGGTAGTGACAATAGGGATGCTGAGTCTGTTTAAGATTTGATGGCATATTTCTAGGGTTCATGGTCAACTCTAGGTATCAAGCTATGAGTGGCCATTTCTGTGTCCTGTTGTTCACTGCAAACTGTCCTTCAGCTGAGCATGATTGTCGTATAAATGCGGTTTATGGCTCTCTGTACTGGATTTTTTGTGAGTTGTTGAAGGAAAACAATGTTTGCAATGTATGGAGTGAGAGGCTACTTTGGGGATAATTTTTATAATCATCAGACATATCAGGTTATAGGCAGAGCGTGTGGTTTCATGGTCCCTTCTGTGAGGAACTCTTAATAAATTCCATATAATACAATCCATACAGCATGCAATGTAACTGTTTTGTCTTGATAAAAATCATAACAAATAGAATTGATCATGTTGCCTGAACATGTGTGTGTGTGTATGTGTGTGTGTGTGTATGTGTGTGTGTGTGTATGTGTGTGTGTGAGTGTGTGTGTGTATATGTGTGTGTGTGTATTATGTATGTGTGTGTGTGTGTGTATGTGTGTATGTGTGTGTGTGTGTGTATGCTGAAATGGTTCGATATTACAACTGAATGTAACGGAGCAAAGAGTTTGGCCAATGCCTGCTGATTATCTTTCTTTTCTTTCTCAGGAAAATGATTTTATAAGATGTTTATCATATAAAACAGTGACTAAATATTACAAAGCCAACATAGGTAGAAATAATTAGTATGGAAAACTATTTATTGTCGCATTTCTAGTTCTTTTGACATTTACGGCGTGAGTGGGATGTTAAAGCTCTACCGTCCGCAGCTCCTTTTCATCCACTTTAGACAGGACTGTATATTTTTAAAGCACTCTGCTACTTTACATTTTTTTTCTAAAGGCGACCATGAAATTTTATAAGCTGCGGAATTGTTTATGTCCTCCCTGGGGGAGATGAATGGTTTATATTAAACTGTCTACTGTGTCAAGTAAGCCAGCTAAATAAGTTGACTCTGAAAATTCCCTAGAACTGTGTAGCAAGCCTGAAACTATACTCGGTCTTCATCTTCATCTCTGTGTCTCCTCTCCCTCCCTCCATGCAGGCTCACGTACACACAAGCTGTCTAGACTTTAGATACTTAGAGCATAAAACAGATCTTCTCCATACTCAATGGAGTGATTTCTATAAAAGATCGGTCACTCGCAGCCAGATAACTCTCCAATGGACAACGCCTCAGTGACACTCGCCCTCTGTTGCCCTCTGTTGACTCCAACTCGGCTTGCCAAGTTCACTCTTCTTCAGCTGGTGTCTCTAAGCAGAGCTCCTCTGTGCAGAAGACATTCTTAACCTCTGCCTGCATCCCTCAGCATCTGTCCTTCCTTATGCTGAAAACCAACAACAACAAACAAACAAACAAACAAGCCCAAAGCCACATAGAAAGACTTATTCTCTTTGGGAAAACCCAGAATAAACTTAGATAAACAGATCACATAATGACCTTTTTTTATTTTTCAGTTTTTCAAGACAGGGTTTCTCTGTGTAGCCCTGGCTGTCCTGGAACTCACTCTGTAGACCAGGCTGGCCTCAAACTCAGAAATCCTCCTGCCTCTGCCTCCCAACGATAATGAACTTTTAAAAATGGAACTACTAGAGGGTTTTTTTTTTTCAACAAATTAAAACAAAAAGCTGTTATTCAGTTGAACACCTTCTCATGAAAACAAACAAAAATGCTTATTTAAGCCAATACACACAGGAAAGTTCCAGAAGGTTGGTAAGTTACTTCTGGCCTCTTATTCAGTGTCCCTGTCCTCAGCCCATGTCTTTGTGATTACTGTCTCACATTCTGTCCCGTACCTGGGCAAGAAACAGCAGGACTGTTGTACCAATATATTTGACATCAGTGTCTCAAAGTTGAGTGTGAGTGTGATCTTTTTGCATGTGTGCAGAATGCATCCATGGAAAGCACTGATCAGCAGTGCAGCAGTTCAGTAATGCAGCAATACAGCAATGCAGCAGTTCAGTAATGCAGCAATACAGCAATGCAGCAGTTCAGTTCAGTAATGCAGCAATACAGCAATGCAGCAGCTCAGTAATGCAGCAATACAGCAATATGCTATGCACAGTAAATCACTCCTTCAGAAAAATACCTACTGAACACAAATTATGAATCTATTCTGGATCTAGACCCAAAGTACAAAAGGATGAAATATATCTTATTAATACACTATGTAAAAATAATATATTTTCATTCATAGTATGCATGATTTGAAAACAAGCCCTAATTTTAAAAATCATATTAAGGATACTTATTTTTTAAAATATAGAAATGTAATCATAAGGATTTAATGGTAACAATTACTATATTATTCAGACGTGAGTGAATGGATTCACAAGGAAATATAAATAAGGGAGCTTAATTATTAACATCATTCTTTGAGAAAATTACTTTAAATCTATATCCAAAGAATGGGTGAAATTTTCTCAAATAAAGTTTGGAAATTTTATAGATTTTCGAATTAAGAAAAAATCTGTTGCATTTGAGGCAGAGTGAAGTAAGACATCGTCCGTGGTTGCAGAAACATGAATGAGAAGGTGGCACAATCCCAAATCTGACATTTGAACAGAAGCAAGGACTTTAAAAGGCTTGCCTTAAACGCTGCTCATGGACTATGGGACTTCACGGAAGTATCCCAGAAGGCAGTGCGTTGTTGGTATTGTGGGAGCGCAAATGCTACTTTAATTCTAGTTCGTAGAGTGAAGAGGTAGACTACACAATAAGGGTTGTTCCCCAGCAGAGAGGCTGATGGAGAAAGACTGCACTGCAAACCCTAGGGATCTGTATGAGGGGAAAAGTCATGGGTTAAATCAGAAAAGAAATTGAATGTAGTGATGGGCCCGCGGAGAGATGAAGTTCATGCCAAGATACTTTGGGCAATTCTTATGAAAATAACATTTACAGTACTACCACAAATGTCTGTAACAGCTTTGTACAACCTGTCTGTCTTAAAAAAAAAAGATGTCTGAGACTGTGTTTTCCTCCAGGCTCACAGTGGAGATGGAATCTTAATGACCTGGGAGGATCCATGAACCGAAAAGGAAGGAAGCAGGAGTCATAAGGCCAGGAGTCACAATAGCCACATGAAACAGCAGCATTCTACGCGACAGGCTGTGCTGAGCTCTGGGCTTGGGATTCTTCATGTGATCCTCATGGGAATCGCGTGCTGTAGTGTAATCAGCATTCCCATCTGTCAGACACCGAGGCTCAGAGAGGACAAACACCACACAGAGGTCGCAGGTGCATTTGGTGGCAGAAAAGGATTAGAAAACCAGGAAGACTGCCATGGAGTTCCGCTTTTAATTGCTATGATGTATTCACAGGGAATCTTGAGGTGGTATCAGCGTGGCTTGGTTCTCATGTTTTCTGGCTTATCCAAACCCTCGGAAGGAGAGAAGCTCTGAGAGACGTGCGCCATACATGTCCCTTAGTTTCTCAACACTTTAAATATTGGTATGCTCAAAATTGTCCTAGCCTCTAGGAACTACATGGTCAATGCTAGCAGAGAGTCCTCAGGCTCACACTTTAGTGGGCAAGGTCATAGTGAGGAACAAGCATTTAATCATGTAGCATGCATCATAAATATGCAGAACATGTCCTCTTCCCAAATCCATTTTACGAGGTGTGCTTTGAGAATGTACTTGTAAATTCAGTTTAGTGAAATCTGTGTACAGACAGGACTTCCTGGAAGAAATTACAAGCCTGTTGGAAGAAGAGTCAAATAGTCAAAAGAAGGGACCATACTTTAGGCAGTCTCTTAAAGGGCTTTTGTGCAGAGAAGGCACAGAAGGAGACAGAGAGAGGTCACTGTGTCTGACTGTGATCCAAAGGACAGAGACATGGGAATCACACAGGTCCAGTGGGTGATGTGAGGGTTAACGGGCTCTTTTTACCTCAAGGTGTTCATATAGATGTGTGTTTTGAAAAAGATTGCCTATCACTTTATTACAATGGAGATGGCAGATGCCAGAGCAAGTGTGGTCTTGTCAGAGGTCTTTTCAAAGCCAGTGGTGACATGCATATGCTGATGGCAAGGTTATTATTCATTGCAGGCACAAAACAATAGGGAACATAAACTAGAGTGGAGATAGGAAATACAAAGAGAAAGAAAGAAGGGAGTTGACAGGTCTAAGAGCTGACTTTGGGAGCACTTGAAGGACTGAATTAAGAGTACGGGGAGATTATGGGATGGATCCCTGGATATGGCAGTCTTTAGATGGTCCATCCTTTGGATGCTCACAGTCAGCTATTGGATGGATCACAGGGCCCCCAATGGAGGAGGTAGAGAAAGTACCCAAGGAGCTAAAGGGAACTGCAACCCCATAGGTGGGACATTATTATGAACTAACCAGTACCCCAGAGCTCTTGACTCTAGCTGCATTTGTATCAAAAGATGGCCTAGTCGGCCATCACTGGAAAGAGAGGCCCATTGGACTTGCCAACTTTATAGGCCCCAGTACAGGGGAATGCCAGGGCCAAAAAGTGGGAGTGGGTGGGTAGGGGACTGGGGGGAGGAGTGTATTGGGGACTTTTTGGATAGCATTGGAAATGTAATTGAGGAAAATACCTAATAAAAAAAATTAAAAAAAAAAAAGAATACGGGGAGAGTGAACTGTTGGGACATTTCTAACTCCCCCAGTTTAAAAAAAATACGGTTCCCATCATAGCACTAACAGCAAAAATACATACTTTTCAGGAGGGTGTTTCTAAGTTCATTTTTGCAGATGTAGAGTTTTGAGGAGACTCAAATAGGCACAACCATCCGTCCATCCGAAAGCAAGAAAAAACATGCCAGGTGGCAATAAGTGTTGAGTATCGTGTGTACACTGTCACTTAGTTAACAGCAGTGGATAGAACTGTGCACAGAGAAGGGGCCTGCGGTCATGCCAACATCTCATTGCTTAGTGAAGGATGAGGAGCTCACAAAGGCATAATGAACTTCCACAGAGATAAGATTGAACTTCTTGACAGAGAAAAAGGAAGGGGAGGAAGCTGCCCCTCACTCTAACCTGCTACCGCAAGGTTAAGTAAAATGAGATCTTCAGAACAGCCTGTGGGGTTAGCAAGCTGTCATACACAGGAAAACACACCAAGTGTTGTAGATGATAGAAGGCACCGAATCCGGGGTGTGGGCCACAAACACATGATTTTCTTGTCTAGCTCCCACCATTGGGGTGCAGTGGTGAGTGGTGAGTGCTTTTCTTAAACCGCAGTTTGTCTCAGAGGTAACATCTCTCACCATCTACCATGGATGAAATCTTCTTTTCACACTATAAGACTATTTAGAGCAACAAAATTGAGTAAAAAGCCAATTTTAGGGGATTCAGATGGGATCCATAAATTGTTAAATATGTGGTGCAAAGATTGAATAAAAGATATATCATTTTCCTAGTAACAAGATAAGCTGAAATTTAGACTCTAAGTTATACTTTTTTTTTTTTTAAGTATCTTTATTTTTCCACGTGGGAAGAGTTTGTATTTGTTGGCAGATAGGTGACTGTGTGTCTCCAAATGCTCTATGGAGCCAGCATTTATCAACCTTGGGGTGTTGGTTATGGGAGTGGGCACATTTCCATCTCATTTTCCAATTCCAAGAAACAGGAGTCATCAGGATAAAAGTGTTCCAATTGAGACAAATAAGTCTCCTTAGCACAAGAAGTTAGAGCAAGCTAGCCACAGTGCCACAGTGGTGAAGCGGGATTACAGAGACTGCATCTTAATGAGAATGTAAATAAGGTACCCAGGTCTTCAGCTGCAAGCAGCTCTGCAGAGCTCACATGGCCACACAGTTTACCCGGCATGGGAAGACCCTGCAGTGTCTGATCCTCAAACTCCAATGTGTAAGGGTTTCTGAAGCCGAGTCCTTAGAACCCTGTTTTAATCAGCACCACAGCCAATTCCACTGGGTTTTGTTGACACATCAGAGAGAAGTGTTGTGCAATGCGTCTCAGAAAAACCACATTATCCTCTAAGTTATCAAACTGGTGAAAGACAACAAAGCCCTTCCATGTTCCTACAAAGGAGGAAGGTTTGGAGACTGTCCAGGCTTTTTACTTTTATCTTAGGTCAACTCATAATACCAACGATTGAGTTTATTGAGTTAAATTGAAACAGCAGTCAGTAGAGGGGATGATGCCTGCAGAGCTAGGCAAACTGAGGAGGAGTCATGGGAATTTAACAGTTGAGTTTGTCAGGAATCAGGAAATCAGGACATCTTTCCAAGGAGTCTGGGAGACTGCAGTCCTCTTCAGAAGGCTGCGCCACAGTGCAGACTCATACTATTTTTTTTATTAGATATTTTCTTTATTTACATTTCAAATGTAAAATTTCCTAGTTTCCCCTCTGAAAATCCCAATCCCCTTTCTCCTGCTCCCCGACCCACCCACTCCCACTTCCTGGCCCTGGCATTCCCCTATACTGAGGCATAGAACCTTCACAGGACCAAGGGCTTCTTCTCCCATTGATGACTGACTTGGCCATCCTCTGCTACATATGCAGCTAGAGCCACAAGTCACACCATGTGTTTTCTTTGGTTGGTGTTTAAGTCCCAGGGAGCTCTGGGGGTACTGGTTGGTTCATATTGTTGTTCCTCCTATGGAGCTGAAAACCCCTTCAGCTCTTTGGGTACTATTTCTAGCTCCTTCATTGGGGACCCTGTGCTCCGTCCAATGGATGGCTGTGAACATCCACTTCTGTATTAGTCAGGCACTGGCAGAGCCTCTCAGGAGACAGTTATACCAGTTTCCTGTCTGCAAGCTCTTGTTGGCATCCACAATAGTGTCTGGTTTTGGTGGTTGTTTATGGTATGGATCCCCAGGATGGTCATTCCTTCAGTCTCTGCTTCATACGTTGTCTCTGTAACTCCTTCCAAAGGGTATTTTGTTCCCTCTTCTAAGAAGGAGCAAAATATCCACACTTTGGTCTTCCTTCTTTTTGAGTTTCATGGGTTTGGGGAATTGTATCTAGGGTAATCCAAGCTTCTGAGCTAATATTCACTTATTAGTGAGTGTATATCATGTGTGTTTTTTGTGATTGGGTTACTTCACTCAGGATGATATCCTCTAGATCCATCCATTTGTCTAAGGATTTCATAAATTCATTGTTTTTAATAGCTGAGTAGTACTCCATTGTATAAATGTACCACATTTTCTGTATCTAATCCTCTGTTGAGGGACATCTGGGTTCTTTCCAGCTTCTGGCTATTATAAATAAGGCTGCTATGAACATAGTGGAGCATGTGTCCACCGGACTTATACCATTTCTTAATATTGAAGGATTTGGTTGGTTTTTTTTTTTTTTTTTTTTTTTTTTTTTTTTGTATGTGTTGGGGACTCTTGGGAAGTATACCGAGTCTCACAAAGACTATTAAACTAACACTAAATATAGATTAGAGTGGACATTACTAGTTTAAGAAGCAAATGAAAGAGAAAAGCAGATCTGTGGCTTGGGAGGACTTTGGGCTCATCCTAGGACAGGTCTGCCAGTCTCACCTGACTTGCCTTTAGCATGAAGTCTGTCCTTCCTTCCCCCAGGCAGGCAGCCAGGTGGCTTGAGCTGCTGGCTTGTCTCAGTGACTATCACCCTATGCTTCTTATCAGTTCTCAGGTATTTCTGCAGCGCCTCCCTCCCTCCCTCCCTCCCTCAATCCCTCTCTCCCTCCCTCCCTCCCTTCCTCCCTGTCCGTCTCTCCATTTCTCTCTGTTTTTCTGTCTCTCTGACTCTGTCTCTGTCTGTCTCTCTGTCTCTCTCTGTCTCTGTCTCTCTCTGTTTCTCCCCTCCCACCACCCCCTGCCTGGAGTAAAGTCTTGGTTTGTTTGTTTTGTTACATCTTGCTCTTGCTCACTCCGGTACTTCTGGTACTTCTGTTTCACTGAGTTACATGAATCGGCTTCTGGTCCGTAATTTTATCTGAAAGTCACTTTCAAACTTTAGTCATAAATCAATATTTTATATACCCTTTCCCATTGCATTTTTGCGCTGTAATTTCGGACCATTCCAATAGAGCAGAAAAACATCAAACTGGTCACTGAGACTAGACCTTAATATCTGCAGTTGTGACTTCTAAATTTTCCTGAAGTGTTTACTTTTGAAGATTGACCATTCCACTCTGAGGAAGCCAGGCAACCTGTGAATAGTCCATTTACATTATCATAGACAATAATAGCTGATGAGGTATGGGTCTCCAGTCCTAAGTGATTGGCAGGCATGTAAATGAGCAAATCTTCAGAAGATGTCAACAACATTCACCTTTATGTCATGCATGCTTCAGGCAGATGACTACTGTCCCCTCTGAGTCTTTCTCATTTTGTCAGTTTCGATAAAAATAAAGTGATAGTTTTTAATGTTGGCAGTAATTTTTGGATGTTTTGTTACTCAGTGGTAAACAATTGGAACAAAGATTTTTCTGTAAAAAATGAGCTTGGCTGTTTTACCCTTTTGATTGTAGGTGTTCTTAGTAAATTCAAGATGAAGACTTGGTCAGACTCATTTGCTGAGAATCACTTTCACAGTCCATGACTGATAGTTGCTTTTTCTTAGCAGGTAATCTTGTCTACCAGAAAATTTTAACTTCATGCAGTATAATTTAATACCTTAATAGTGTTTTTGGTAACATTCTAAACAAGCCTCATATACTCAGACGTCTTAATATCTTTATTTCAAACCAACTAATTCTATCTTATTTTCATTGATTTTTTTTGAAAGGGGACAGATTCTCTTTTAGCATGACTGATCTGAGCTTTCAGAGAACCTTAAAAGAAGGCAGTTAGGCACTTCCACCACAGTTGTTTTCCAAACTGCATCAATGATTCAAAAATCCTTTCATTTCTCTCATTAATTTTTTATTTATTCACTTTATATCCCTATCTCAGCCTCCTTCCCAGTCCCCTCTCACATCACCCCTTCCTCTCCCCTTCTTCTCTGAGAAGGGGAGCCTCCCCCTGGAATCTGCCCACCCCAGCACGTCACGTTTCTGCAGAATTCGGTGCATCCTTTTCCACTGAGGCCAGACAAGGCAGCCCAGTTAGGAGAACAGGATCCATAGGCAGGCAACAGATTTAGGGACATCCCCACTTCAGTTTTTCTGGGACCTGCATGAAAACAGAGCTGCACATCAGCTACCTCTGTGTAAGGAAGACTAGGTCCAGCCCTTGTATGCTCTTTGATTGGTGGTTCAATCTTACAGTCCCGAGGGGTCCAAGTTAGTTGACTCTTGTTTTTCCTTTAGAGTTCTTATCTATTCTGGGCCCCGCAATTCTTCCTGCAATTCTTCTATAAGAGGACCCAAGCCCTGTTCAATGTTTGGCTATGGGTCTTTCACGTGTTTCAGTCTCTGTGGAGACTCTCAGGGTACAGCTATGTTAGGCTCCTGTCTGTAAGCATTAACAGAGTATCATTAATAGTATCAGAGATTGGTGTTTGCCCATGGGATGTTTGGGCCAGTAACTTGTTAGCCCTTCAGGAATCTGAGATTGGATAGGTCATGGAGCTATGGGAAAATCTGTTGATATTTTGCTAAAAGAACAGACCAATAAAAATGTTTCCTAATGACATATTGCTATACCCAAAGAAGAACACATTCTTAATCCTGATCAGAAAAGCTTACTCTCGTGGTAGGTGGTAATTAACAAAAAAGATTTAGAACGGAATATGTGCAGAAGGTGAGAGACTTTGGAGCACTCACTGCTAAAATGGATGTTTTCTTTCTCTTTGCTCAGAAGAAGCCTACTATTCAGACAGTGCTAGGCAATGTGAGAAGATGCTGTCCCAAGTATTAATTAATTAATTAATTAATTCTTAATTAATGGTGGGATAAATAAATAAAATATTAAATAAGCTTTGCATGCAAAGTCTGTGACTCCAAGTATAAGAAAACATATATTGAAAACCATAGTTAACATTGAAGTTTTGTTTTAAAACACTAGAGAAGTAAATGTTAGTGCTAGAGGCTAGTCCTATCATATTAGGGGAGATTTGTATTTATGTTTCCCTTTGTCTTTTCCAAACATCCTCAGAAATTCAAAATTTACATTGAATTAGAATGAAAAAGAATTTGAATATGACAAGTTTCTTTTAAACAAACAGACAAACAAACAAAGCCAAACAAATTTCATCACTGGAAAAGATATTGGTACAATAGTGTGTGTGTGTGTGTGTAACAATAATAATTAAAGAACAAGAGAACATGAATTTGAGAGAACATGAATTTGAGAGTATTTATGCAAATGAAGTAAATAGGTACTCATATATGAAATTCTCAAAAATAAACAAAAAATAAATTAGAATTAAAGATTATTTGATTATTAGTTGATAATGAGTTGAGTTTACAGGCAAAATTGAAAATTTTTATCTTTTTTCCAGATCATATATTGTAAAATGTTTTTATCAACATATCACCATAAAAATATTTGGAAATTCAGCCCTTTATGTTAAATTGCACCTGTACAGATTCAACTGACCTTGGATATAATTCAGGAAAATATTTTATTTTCCTTGATGTTGTTCCCTATGTAATATCCTGTAATGGTTATCTACAGAGCATTTATATGGTATTAGATATCACAAGTGATCTTGAGATGAGTTAAGGCATATGAGACAATGGATATAGGACATATGCAAATACTACCATGACAACAAGGGACCTGAGTATCCCAAGGTTTTGGTATCTGTGAGAAGTAGGATTGTTATTTATAAACAGTTGCCCACAGATACTGAGGGAAAATTGCATTTTTTAGATATGCTTTACATTTGCTAGTAGAAAAGTTCTTGTGTTGAGTTACATGTAGACTGATTTTATTGTTTCCAAATGTAAAGTTTTAAAATATCAAAATCTCTAATCCTAGCATCCTAACTATATCACATACCAGAAAGTCCTAATGCAGCATGTGCTTACAGCCTTTTGTTTTCATTTCTTCCCAACATTGCAAATGATGTTTAAATAACTCCAAATATAGCATCAGTTATTTGAGAAAAAAACAATTCCTATACATCTTTCATTGAGATAGGGACTAGCATGAAGTAAGCTCTCATCAATATTTCAATAAATGAATATTAAAATTCTAGTATTATGAAGAAAAAACTGACAAAACTGAATATTATAAGATTATTAAAGGCCGGGATATAGAGTTTCTTGTCAGCTGTGAGCACTTACTTCTCTTGCAGAGGAACTGAGTTCAGCTCATAGCCCTCATGTTTGGCATTTAAAAATGCCTGGTATTTTATTTCCAGGCCTATCTGATGTTTATGGCTTCCATCCAAGGGTACCTATACATATAGACACATACTGTTAGACACATTCTCATATACACAATTAAAAATGAAACAAACCTTTAATAAATAATTATTAAAGAAGAACGAGTTTCCCTTGATAGTTTATTTAAGATATGGCCTGCTGAGTTGAATAGACATAGTAGCTAGCATGTAGGGGCTTGGGAAATAAGGCAGACCCATGCAAAGAACCTCATTAAGTGTGTCATCATAATTTCATGTGTTTTGAGAATTGAAGAATCTCTCTGAGAAGTCATAAAATTAATTTGAAATGGAATTAAAAGGAGGGATACATATTGCCGTGTAAAGGCTCCTGTATCCCACAACGCTCCCTAAACGTGTGTCTGAGCATCTTGTCCTGAGGCCATGAAATGGGAAACAACATCAGTCTTTGGCTCCTGATGCTCACATGCTTGGGATTGTTATTGCTTCATAGCCTTTGCTCTCTCAGAAGGAACAAATAGCAGTGTCTGGGTTGGGATCAGGCTTTAATTTTCCAGAAGACAGATGGACAAAATCAAAACACACTTAGACATACCCTCATCTTTTTGTTCAGAAGGACTCTGCTTTCCTGGGCTCATTGACAGCATCAGGCCATGTGGGACGATGCTATCCCAATTATTTCAGCACTTGCTCTGTAGTTATTTTCTCATCTGACTGATCAGTATATGGCAATAATGGAAATTCCTCTAGCATTTTTTCATTCTTTATTAGTAGTGGGTCAAATAATGAAATATTAACTAAGTTTTGTAAACAAAAGCCATGACTCCAAATACAGGAAAAATATATTGAAAACCATAATTAACCGGTTTTTAAAAAAAATACTGCAGAAGTAAATGTTAATGTAAGATGCTATTGATATAATGTTCAGATTTTAATGACTAAAATCTCATATTTTTAAATTGATACTCATGAATCTAAAATAATTCATTATACAAATTTTTAGTGTAACCAACAGTTAAAACTTAATATATAAATACTGAAGAAAATGGAGGAAGGCTTTTTATTTTAATTTATTTCTTATTTTTTATTTTTGTGGCGTTGGGACCAAACATGTCAAAAAGGTGCTCTACCACTGAGTTACAAACCCAATTCAGGAGAGGACATTTAAATTTGCTATAAGACCCAGTGGCTTTCTCTTGTGTCCCCAGCACCTTAAAGTAGGCATCAAACATGTAGAGAGTATACGCTGCAGGACAGTGAGAGAAACATTGAGAAGTAGATTTACAAACGACTCTACACATCCCAAATTAGAGCACTGAGCAATGTGGCAGGGTCCCTGAGCACAAGGAAAGGCAATTGTCCAGAAAGAGAGACAGTAGAAACAAAATTCAGATAGTGGGGCTGCACGAAGCAGAAGCTGCAGAAGGACCCCAGTATTTGTGGCTCTTCTGTGCCCACTATGCCCTGGTAATGGCGGAACAATCTTGGGAGAATTTTACCACAAAACTACTCTAGCAGAGAAAGCAGACACTAGAGAGTATTGCATATGCAGATGTCCAACTCCCTTGTTACTAAACAGTTAATGGCCCCACTAATCACATGATCACTGATGTGAGCTGACCTCACACAGAATCAGTGTATACAAATGTACTCAGGCAAAGATGTTGGGGGCCGGGGAGGTGGGGGTTGGGGAGGTGGGGAAGGGGGTTGGGGAGGTGGGGGGGGGGAGGTGGGGGGACCACACTGATGGAAGAGCAACCTGGGCTCAGGAAAGAGACTCTCTAAGGAAGAATACAACTCCTTAGATCCTCAGAGCTAGCAGCAAATACCTTTACCTACTGAGACATCTCAGCAGCCCCAGTCAACTAATGTTTTATAAAGATGTCAAAAATATTCATTGGATAAAAAAAAAAAAAAAAACAGCCTCTTCAAAAAACAGTGCTGTAGAAATTGAATTCCCATGTGCAGGAGAATGTAATTAGATTCATATCTCTTACCCTGCACACACACACACACACACACACACACACACACACACACACACAAATCAATAGAAAGTAGATCAAAGACTTTAATATAAAACCCGAGGTGCTGAAATGATTAGAGGAAAACCGAGAACACATTTCAAGCTACAGGTGTTGGTAAAAACTCCGTCAGAGTTCCAATAGCAGAGAAAATACCTAAGAACTGACAAATGTGAAATTAAAAAGCTTCCTCTGCATAACCAAGAAAACATTCAGTATGCTGAAAAACAGTCGACTGGGTGATAGTATGTTGCCAGCCATACCTAAGACAGAAGGGCTCCTACAATATATAATGAACTACAATGTGGCTATACAGGCAGTTTAAGAACATAACAGTGATGGAGGAAGAGGTATATTGAATAAAAAAATGTGAAGTGTTCCAATGAGAAAATTCGTAACAAAAATGCTAAAACTCAGAGTAAGTAGGGGTTTAAAATATGCTGAGGGCAACACAAATGTCTCTGTTTTTCTACTGTTTACACCATAAGGAAGGGTTCTTCTTAGACCAGACGCTGTGATGTTAAAAGGAGAAGAGGAATAAGCCAGTATTTATTTTATTTCCACTTTCCATATGAAAGGCAGAACTTCAAAGTGTCCAGGGGTAAAACTTTGCCAAGAAGAGATTAGGCTCAAGGTGGCCATGAGGAAAAACATAAAAACCAGACTTCCATACATCCACTCTGTGCTGTGCGTTCACTCAACAGCAACTGTTCAAAAGTGCACTGTACACACTCTAACAGGAGCTGGGGGAGACACCCAGGAATAAGTTAAATGAGTCACTGAGGTCAACGAGGTTTGATACACATGGCTCCTGCTTTCCAAAGAAGTTCAAGATCTCATTATTTCCCCAAAACATGGTGTCGAGGCTCAGAAAAGGTTATCAGCTAAAGGAGGATTAAAGCAAACAGGTGATGTAGACTCTGTGATTTATACCTAAGTCTACCCATTTCCTAAGCTATCCAAGTCTACCCCATCCCCTAATCTATCCAAGTCTATCCTATCTGCTAAGCTACCCAAATCTATTCCATCTCCTAAGCTACCCAAATCTACTCTATCTCCTAAGCTACCCAAATCTACTCCATTTCCTTAGCTACCCAAGTCTACCCATTTCCCTAAGCTACTCAAGTCTACCCATTTCCCTAAGCTACTCAAGTCTACACATTTCCCTAAGCTACTCAAGTTTACTCCACCTCCTAAAATACCCAAGCTTACTCTACCTCCTAATCTATCCAAATCTACTCCATTTCCTAAGCTATCATCTCCCATCTATTTTGTGTTTCTCTAAGATGTAGAAAGTATACTTTCATACAAATTGCAACCTAAGACATCCAAAGAAGACATGCAAAATATCAGTTAACATTTTAAAAGTTAGGAATATTTTAAGTTTTAGAGCAAATAAAGAAGACTATTCAGAAAGGAATATTTGCAAACACACACTCAAGAAACTATTATGTAAATAAGAAAAAATTCTAGAATATATTTAAAAAGTTTTAGCAGTAAGAACATTTACAATTAAGTGATAATTGTTAGCACACCTTATAATTTTCAGAAATCCATGAGCACTGATCATAACTCTAAAGTGTTTGAACACATACCGCAAACATTTTCCCACAAGTACTTTTGATACCTTCATGCTTCTTGATACAGGAAGGTGTATGTGTTGCTAATGGTTCAAAATTACCTAACAAGACCACTGTAAGACACTTGTTGGTGGCATTCCCTAAAATTCTGTTGTTGGTTAATCTTTGAAACCCCATCTCGAATGAATACATTCAATCCCATTTAGAAAAATAGCAGATGCTGAAAACATACTATACTGCATTTCTGAGTATAAATGATACATTCTGATATGATAATTTTTTAAAAAGGAATCTAACAGGATGAACATAATTTTTGAGAGAGTGTTAAAATTTCAGTATTAGCTGATAAGGGAGAATATGTATCTCAACATTTCAAGTAGAAAAATAATCTAAAGCCTAGGGTGGTGGCTCACTAAAGGGGAACTTGTGCAAGTGTGAGAACCAGAGCTCAGCCTTCCCATACGCGTATGAAAGCTGGTAGGCATGGCAACACCCTGTAATTGCAGCACTTGGAAGATGAAGACAGCTAGGTAGACTAGCTACAGTCGGTGAGTGATGGATTCAATAAGGGACCCTGCTATACTAAATGGGGAGTGGAGAGCAATTAAAAAACACACCAGATATCAATCTCTGGCTTCCACATGCTTGCATGCACCTATGCTCCCACATTTGGAAATATCACACACACACACACACACGCACACACACACACACACACACACAGACAGAAAGAGAGAGAGAGAGAGAGAGAGAGAGAGAGAGAGAGAGAGAGAGAAGAATAACAATATTCTTATTTTTCATTATTGTAGGAATGATATGAAATATTTTTTTCTCAAAGATGATGCAATCTCAGCCTGATTTGGGTCTGCTGAAATTACCATATGAAAATATATTAGAATAGGGCTCAGGAGTGGTGGAGCAGATGGGACAGGGTCAGGAGCTGGAGCTCTTCTTGCCAGGGGAGAGATGGTCTCCAGGGAGAGTTCTGACTCCCTGGCTCAGAGGTGATATCTCCATTTTCCCTCCAGTGACTGTCCAAGGCAGGACCAGGCAGGAGTGGTAGAGCAGCTGAGACAAGGTCCTTCCAGCTTCCATCTGCATCCAGGAGCTGGGGATGTTCCCCAGCCCTCTGTGTAAGGGTCCTGCCAGGGGAGATCTGGTCTCCCAGGAGTGCTGACACAGGCTTACAGGCCCACAGGAGGGACAAGCTCAAGCCAAGACAGCTAACACCACAGAAAACCAGATGGCAAAAGGCAAGTGCAAGAAATTTACCAACAGAAACCATGGCTACATGGCATCATCAGAATCCAGTTCTCCCACTACAGCAAGTCCTTGATATCTCAACACACCAGAAAAGCAAGATTTGGATTTAAAAATTACATCTCATGACGCTGATAGAGGACTTTAACAAGGACATAAATAACCCCTTTAAAGAAATGCAGGAGAACACAGGTAAACAAGTAGAAGCTCTTAAAGAGGAAACACAAAAGTTCCTTAAAGAATTGCAGGAAAACATAACCAAATAGGTGAAGGAATTGAACAAAACCATCCAGGATCTAAAAATGGAAGTAGAATCAATAAAGAAATCACCAAGGGAGACAACTCTGGCGATAGAAAGCCTAGGAAAGAGGTCAGGAGTTATAGATGTGAGCATCACCAATGGAATACAAGAGATAGAAGAGAGAATCTCAGGTGAGATAGAATCTCAGATACCATAGAAAACATTGACACAAAATTCAAAGAAAATGCAAAAGGCAAAAAGCTCCTAACCCAAAATATCCAAGAAATCCAGGACACAATGGGAAGGCCAAACGTAAGGATAATAGGTATAGAAGAGAGTGAAGATTCCCAACTAAAAGGGCCAGTAAATATCTTCAACAAAATTATACAAGAAAATTTCCCTAACCTAAAAAAAGAGATGCCCATGAACATACAAGAAGCCTACAGAACTCCAAATAGACTAGACCAGAAACGAAATTCCTCCCATCACATAACAATCAAAACATCGAATGCACAAAACAAATAAAGAATATTAAAAACAGTAAGGAGAAAATGTCAAGTAACATATAAAGGCAGACCTATCAGATGGGGAAAACAAGGTATTTCATGGCAAAAACAAATTTACACAGTATCTTTCCACAAATCCAGCCCTTCAAAGGATTAAAAAATAGAAAATTCCAACACAAGGAGGGAAACTACACCCTAGAAATAGCTAGAAAATAATCTTTTAACAAACCAAAAAAAAGAAGATAGCCACACAAACATAATTCCACCTCTAACAAAAATAACAGGAAGCAACAATCACTTTTCCTTAATATCTCTTAATATCAATGAAGTGATTTCTTCAATAAAAAGACATAGACTAACAGGATGCATAAATAGGACCCAATATTTTGTTGCATACAGGAAACCCACCTCAGTGACAAAGACAGACATTACCTCAGAGTAAAAGGCTGGAAAACAATTTTCCAAGCAAATGGTCCCAAGAAACAAGCTGTAGTAGACACTGTAATATCAAATAAAATCAACTTTCAACCTAAAGTTATCAAAAAAGATAAGGTGGGACACTTCATACTGATCAAAGGTAAAATGTACCAAGATGAACTCTCAATTCTGAACATCTATGCTCCAAATACAAAGGCACCCACATTCATAAAAGAAACTTTGCTAAAGCTCAAATCACACATTGTACCTCACACAATAATAGTGGGGGACTTCTACACCCCACTCTTATCAATGGACAAATCATCAAAACAGAAAAATAACAGAGACATACTGAAACTATCAGAATTTATGAATCAACTGGATTTAACTGATATCTATAGAACATTTTACCCTAAAACAAAAGAATATACCTTCTTCTCAGTACCTCATTGTACCTTCTCCAAAATTGACCATATAACTGGTCACAAAACAGGCCTCAACAGATAGAAGATTGAAATAATCCCAAGCATCCTATCAGATCATCACAGACTAAGGCTAGTCTTCAATAACAACAAACATAATAGAAAGCCTACATACAAGTTGAAACTGAAGAACACTCTATTCAATAATAACATGATCAAGGAAGAAATAAAGAAAGAAATGAAAGACTTTTTAGAGTTTAATGAAAATGAAGCTACAACGTACCCAAACTTATGGGACACAGCGAAAGCAGTGCTAAGAGGAAAACCCATAGCTCTGAGTGCCTCCACAAAGAAACTAGAGAGAGCACACACTAGCAGCTTGACAGTACAACTGAAAGCTCTAGAACAGAAAGAAGCAAATATACCCAAGAGGAGGAGATGGCAGGAAATAATCAAACTCAGGGCTGAAGTCAACCATGTATAAACAAAAAGAAGTATACAAAGAATCAACCAAAAAAGGAGTTGGTTCTTTGAGAAAATAAAAAAAAAAAAAAAGATAAACCCTTAGCCAGACTAACTAGAGGGCACAAAGACAAAAATCAGAAATGAAAAGGAAGATATAACAACAAAAACCGAGGAAACTGAGGAAATCCAAAAAAATCATCAGATCCTACTATGAAAACCTATACTCAACAAAACTGGAAAATCTGAATGAAATGGACAATTTTTCTAGACAGATACCATGTACCAAAATTAAATCAGGATCAGATAAACTATGTAAACAGTCCCATGAACCCTAAAGAAATAGAAGCAGTCATTAATAGTGTCCCAACCAAAAAAAAAATTCAGGACCAGATGGATTTAGTGCGGTGTTCTATCAGACTTTTAAAGAAGGCCTAATTCTAATATTCCTCAAACTATTCCACAAAATAGAAACAGAAGGAACACTACCCAATTCATTCTTTGAAGCCACAATTACTCTGATACCCAAACCACAGAAAGACCCAACAAAGAAAGAGAAATTCAGGCCAATTTCCCTTATGTATATCAATGCAAAAATACTCAATATAGTTCTCACAAAAAGAATCCAAGAACACATCAAAACGATCATCCATCATGATCAAGTAGGCTTCATCCCAGGGATGCAGGAATGGTTCAATATATAGAAACATCAATGTAATCCACTATATAAACAAACTCAAAGAAATAAAACCACATGATAACTTTACTAGATGAAGAAAAAGCACTTGACAAAATCCAACACCCATTCATGATAAAAGTCTCGGAAAGATCAGGAATTCAAGACCCAAACCTAAACATCATAAAAGAAATAATCAGCTCTGTAGAAGACATTAAGGCAAAAATGCAAGCAAGTATAGAAAAAGTGCATTGAACATTCCTGGGCACTACTGGTAAATTAAGCCCAAAGATGGGGAAAGAGGAAAAGGAGAAACAAATATAGTACCATCAACAATCCAGACATCTCAATCCCCTTTCCTGATTGGCCATCCATTCCCCCTTGCAGGCTGGAAGCTATCTTGTTTTTCCTAAGACATTTTTCTTTTATTCTTCTGATGCAGAAAACTTCTCTACCACTTGTACATATGCCTCACTTCTCTGACCATGTTTTAACCTTTGTATCCTTAGCTGCTCTCAATACATTTTTAAATGAATCAAAAAAAAAAAAAAGAAATAATCAGCAAATCAGTAGCCAACATCAAACTAAATGGAGAGAAACTTGAAGCAATCCCATTAAAATCAGGGACTAGACAAGGCTGTCCACTCTCTCCCTTCCTGTTCAAGATAGTACTCAAAGCCCTAGCCAGAGCAATTAGACCACAAAAGGAGGCCAAAAGGATACAAATTGAAAGGAAGAAGTCAAAAATATCACTATTTGCAGATGATATTATAATCTACTTAAGTGACCCAAAAAATTCCACCAAAGAATGTCTAAACCTGATAAACAACTTTAGTGCAGTAGCTGGATATAAAATTAACTCAAACAAATCAGTGGCCTTTCTCTACATAAAGGATAAACAGGCTGAGAAAGAAATTAGGGAAACAACACTCTTCACAATAGTCACAAATAATATAAAATACCTTGGTGTGACTCTACTAATCACGTGAAAGATCTGTATGACAAGAATTTCAAGTCTCTGAAGAAAGAAATAGAAGATCTCAGAAGATGGAAGGATCTCCCATGCTCATGGACTGGTAGGATTAATATAGTATAAATGGCCATCTTGCCAAAATGAATCTACAGATTCAATGCAATTCCCATCAAAATTCCAACTCAATTCTTCACAGAATTAGAAAGAGCAATTTCCAAATTCATCTGGAATAACAAAAAACTCAGGACAGTGAGAACTATACTCAACAATAAAAGAATTTCTGGGGGAATCACCATCCCTGATCTCAAGGTGTAGTATAGAGCAAGCGTGATAAAAACTGCATGGTACTGGTAAAATGACAGACAGGCAGATCAAGGAATAGAATTGAAGACCCAGAAATGAACCCATACACCTATGGTCACTTGTTCTTTGACAAAGGAGCTAAAACCATCCAGTAGAAAAAAAGACAACATTTTTAACAAATGGTGCTGGCTCAACTGGAGGTCAACATGTAGAAGAATGCAAATCAATCCATTCTTAACTCCTTGTAACTCAACTCAAAGTGGATCAAGTACCTCCACATAAAAGCAGATACACTGAAACTAATCGAAAAGAAAGTGGGGAAGAACCTCAAACACATAGACACAGGGGAATATTTCCTGAAGAGAACACCAATAGCTTATACTCTAAGATCAAGAACTGACAAATTGGACCTCATAAAATTGCAAAGCTTCTGTAAGGCAAAGGACACTGTCCATAGGACAAAACAGCAACCAACAGTTTGGTAAAAGATCTTTACCAACCCTACATCTGACAGAGGGCTAATATCCAATATATATGAAGAACTCAAGAAGTTAGACTTCAGAGAACCAAATAACCCTATTAAAAATAGGGTACAGAACTAAACAAAGAATTCTCAACTGAGGAATACCTAATAGCTGAGAAGCACCTAAAGAAATGTTTAACATCCTTAGTCATCAGGAAAATGCAAATCAAAACAACCCTGAGATTCCATCTCACACCAGTCAGAATGGCCAAGATCAAAAACTCAGGTGACAGCAAATGATGGTGAGGATGTGGAGAAAGAGGAACACTCCTCCATTGCTGGTGGGATTGCAAACTGGTACAACCACAGTGTATATCAGGTTTGTCTGTTCCTCAGAAAATTGGACATATTGCTATCTTAGAACCCAGCTATTCCACTCCTGGGCAGATACCGAGAAGATGCTCCAATATGTAATAAAGACACATGTTCCACTTCATAGCAACCTTATTTATAATAGCCAGAAGCTGGAAAGAACCCAGATGTCCCTCAACAGAGGATGGATACAGAAAATGTATTATCTTTACACTATAAACTACTACTCAGCTATTAAAAACAATGAATTCATGAAATTCTTAGGCAAATGGATGGAACTAGAAAATATCATCTGGAGTGATGAACACAAAAGAACACACATGGTTTTCACTCACTGATAAGTGGATATTAGCCCAGAAGTTCAGAATACCTGAGATACAATTCACAGACCACATGAAACTCAAGAAGAAGGAAGACCAAAATGTGGGTGCTTTGGTCCTTCTTAGATAGAAGCAGGGTCATAATACCCATGGGAGGAGAAACAGAGACAAAGTGTGCAGCAGAGACTGTCCCACCTGGGGACATCCCTAATACAGTCACCACACCCAGACACTACTGTGGATGCCAAGAAGTGCTTGCTGAAAGGAGCCTGATACAGCTGTCTCCTGAGAGGCCCTTCCAGAGCCTGACAAATATAGAGATGGATGCTGGAAGCCAACCATTGGACTGAGCATGGGATCCCCAAATGAAGGGACGCAAGGAGCTGAAGGGATTCGCAGCCCCATAGCAAGAAGAACATTATGAACCAACCAGCTTCCCCAGAGCTCCCAGGGACTAAACCACCAACCAAAGAGTACACATGGAGGAACCCATGGCTCCAGCTGCATATGTATCAGAGGATGACCTTGTGGGACATCAATGGGAGAAGCCCTTATTTTGTGAAGGCTCCATGCCCCAGTGTAGGAGAATGATGGGACAGGGAAGCAGGAGTGGGTGGGTTAGTGAGCAGGGGGAGGGGATATGGGGTGGAGAAGTTTCAGAGGGGAAACAAGGAAAGGGAATAATATTTGAAATTTAAATAATTAAATATATAATAAAAAATAAAATTTATTAGAAATTAAACATTGATGCAAAAGGGAGGAATATAATCTCCTGGAGCATTCAACAGTGTTTTCATCCCTCTCATATCTTCATAGCCCATGTATGAGTCTGGACCAAAGTGAGCATTCACTAACTATTTCTTGAACCATAAAGTAATGGGCTGTGTGAGCTCTAGTTAAAGGGGCTGAGAAGGATGATCTGGAGAAAGGTTTGATGGAACAATAGCAATGGCCATTAAGGAAAGGACAGGATGTAGGTAGAAAATGACCGAGATGTTTTTTCAGGAAATCCCGAGGAAGTAAATTCTTTTGTACTTGGATGGCATCTTTAGAGTTGTTACAGTGATCTCAAAATGGAACGGGTAATATGGCAAGCATGAGATCCCTGTTGTGTGGGCTGGTAGTATATAGGATCATCAGACCGAAGGGAGATGCAGGCAGGTGGCTGCTGCAAGCACTTTTAATGAGCAGGCGTTTGGATTCTACAGGTAAGTGTGTTTAATTTCCTTTATTGTTTGTGTTCCAACGTTCATTAGTTTCCCAGCTCACAAGTCCTAGAAGAGTTACAGTGGCATCTCTGGAATGTCCACCTAAACAATATTGGTTTTGTCTGTGTATACCACCTTAAGTTCAGAAGAGGCTACATTTTTGGTTGGTAATTGAAACCAAAATGAATTTTAATAAAGATTTTCCTCAATTTCAGCCAAGAAATTCAAATGAGTTTTTCTAAAGTGGAAATTAAGAGCAGTAAAATTCCCGTTTTTTAGAGACATGGATTGTCATGGTGAACCATCATAAGTGCCTGGCGTTGCACACCACAGGGATTCTCCCTGAGTAGTTCCTGCTCTCCCAGGGTTCTGCCAGAGTCCTCATCACATTCTGTGTTTAGTAGTAACTGTTTCATAAGTTTCCTCTTCCCTGGAAAGCTGTGAGCTCTGTGGAGCAGAGACACAGTCTTAGCACAATGTTCCTGACAGTCACAAGAGAACCCAACATGTTATATATTAGCTGCAGTCCTAGAATGATGTGGAACCACTAAGTCAAACAACAGTTGCTGACAGATACTGCATTAAGCTAACGGGATAAAAAACTGAGTATATTTCTGCTGCTTTTAGTACATATTGGTAACAATGAGCGTCCCAAATGAGTAAATATACAGTATATATAGCATCAGTGTGGTGTACCTTAAAGAGGTAATAAGATAAGATAGGTATATTGTGCAAACGCTAAAGAAATAAGTGCTGGGCAGAGAGGTCTCTTGTAGGAGGAATGGCATAGCTACCTCTGCATAAATGCCAGGGCCAGGCAGTTGCAATGGCATCTCCTGCAGGGGGACCTAATGGAAGACTGCCTAAGAGACCAAGGATGGATGATACAGACAATACCAGCCAATTGGGAACTGCTGTTTAGGAGAGATGCTTTCTTGGTACCAATGGTGCACAGGTGGAGGGTATTAAAGGAGCTTGCAGCAGTGTTCAGAAGAGCTTGTGGCTTTGATTTTCACCTGCTCCTGGAGTCTGCATCACTGATCCCGTGCCACCCAGGGCACAGGCAGCAGTCTAGAGCTTAGAAGGCTGAGGAATGCGAATTGCACATATATAGCAGAGATCTGCCTGGTCAGGCCTCAGTGGAAGAAGACGCACTTAATCCTCGAGAGACTTGAGGCTCCAGGGAAGGTGGGAGGCCTGGTGAGAGGGGGAGCACCCTCTCTGAGGCAAGGGGAGGAGGAATGGGATGAGGAACTGTGGGAGGGAGGACCATGAGGAAGTCAATGACTGGAATGTAAATAAATGAAATAATTAAAATTAATTTAAAAAGAAGCCTGCATGCAGGGGTTGGCCACATATAAAAATGGCTATGACCACAGACAAAGTTGTGCAGATCTTTTTTATAGGGAACTAGGGGAATTTTAGCTAGGGTTAGGTAATCTAAAACTTCATTGGAGGGTACAGGGGGATGTTACATGTGTTGATTTCTGATTGGGTTGTGTCCAGGTGATCAGTGGACTGAATTCCTGTGTCATGAATGTTTAACCACAGGATGAGACACCCAAACGATATAAAGCTGCCCGTCTCTGATAGCTGATCCTAAGATAAGATATTTCCCATCCTTGTGGGTATCTCCAGGTTGTTCTTTGAATATGGGATTTTATGGCCTTGTTCCTGGATTTTACGGTCTGTTCCCGGAGCTGGTGACTTAAAGCTTAGATCCTGGGACTGATGAGTTAGAGAGAGATTATGGTCAGTTCCTGGAATGGGTGACTTTCCTTTTGAAGTTAGACTTGGTCTTAAAATGGAGTTTATGTTATCTTCTCAGAGACAAACATTAGGACTTTGATCACACATCTCCAGAGAGACAGGATGGGCTCACAGGACAAATGACAACTGTTACTCCATATTTGCGTAGTGCTTTGCTTATCACAAGGAAGACAAAACTCTCCAAAGACACGTGAGGATATAGAATTGGAGTGATATCCTCAGCAATAACTGATACAGCCTTTTGTACCAAGCGATTTTCACTCTTGCATAGAAAATAGACTAGATTGTTGCTCACACTAAGATGAATATCTTGCGCACACATTTATTTTTCTGTAAAATTACTTCGAGTTCAAGAATTGTATGCATGAACATACTGTCTAAATGTGACAGAGATTTATATAACCACTTCAATTCAAGACAGAGGAATAGCCTTTTGTCTTTCCTACCCTTCTCCTTATCTCCTGTGAACTAATATGAGGGCAGCGTTCAAGTTGGAAGCACACAGGTTCTGCTAGCTCTAACTGTAATCCTATCTGCAACCTCTTTTCTTAAAAAAAAAAAGCACCATAGAGATGAATAGACTGGATTCTTTTTATCATACTGATGGTATTCAGAATTGATGGCCATGGCAGACTTGTTCTTTACACAAAAAATAATGACATTTTCAAGGTAAGTTGCTGTCATACTGACTATCTTGGCAGAGATTAAAGGAGTGGCAACAGTAATTATGACTGGTCTTACAGGGGAGAGCAGAAATTTTGACTAGAATTATAGCAATTACTGAAACCTTCCTCTCACAGTGTGATGTTCACTTCCAAGATTTCAGATATCTTGCCAGGAAGATTTTGAGCTTCTAAACAGAACCCAAAAAGAAATAGAATTTATTTATGGACCTTAATATTTAAAGCTCAATGTCCATTGAAACTAGCAGAGAAAGCATGAGCTATGTGTGTCTACCCCTTGTCCTTATGACCATGAGCAAATTATTTCCAGTTTTTATACCTGTTTTCTAATCTGTGGTGAAAGTGACCTTTTATTAAGGTATGTCACATCTGTATATTCAATTGTTAGTTGCTGAACTGGCAGGGAGCTAAATGCTAACAGGATTCTGGTATTGAAACTGTCATATGACGCATTTTGCTTGCCTCCTGTTTTGTAAATCCTAAAGAAAAAGTCACACTGTCGTCTATCCCTAGACTATGTAAGAGTTTTGTCAGATGTATTTCAATGCTGATTTGTTGTTAGAAAGACCTGATGGCCAATAGCTATGGCAGGAAGTGGAAGGTGGGATTTCCAGGCAGAGAAAGGGACTCTGTGAAGAAGGAAAAATAAGGTCTTTTTGACAGGAGACACAAGGGAAGAGACATGACTATGGGTCTGGAAGATATAGCTAGCCATATGATAGGACAGAGCTAGATGGCCTGGTTAACTTAAATGAGATAGTTGAGAGTCTGCCCAGGTAATGCCTAAGGATTGAAATATGAAAAGAATGGTGTCATTATTTTTGACTGGTGGGTCACAAGGGTCCTACAATAATCTGTGAAGTAGTTTCACTAAAACTATAGGATTATATGAAAGAGCTGAGGTGGTAGCTGTATAGTGGTTGGTATAGTTGCTCATATGCCAAATGCTTAGTAAGTGTTAACCACAATGCCTGACTCCATGAAGGGGGGTCTACAAAATGCATACTTCTACTTCATTTTGGGTTTGGAAAGGACATGGGCAGTAGACCTGATTTTGTTTTCTTCCTTTCAATTTCTCAGTTCATTCCAGCTATGGTTGCAATAAATTCAACAAGAAGATGGTCTTACAATTTTTATTTTAGGAAATATCATCAGTACCAACAGTTACAAGTTATTTATTAATTGAAAAATAAAAATATGTTCCAAAGCAGTTTTGATGGTGACATGGACAAGAAGTTGATAGCGCTTCTTATTGTGGGCTATGACTTTGGTATAACAAAAACCAAGACAATGATGCATGAGTTAGGAGTAACATACACTGTACTAAGTTTGGCTTTTGCTCTTGCTTTACAGTAAATTTTCATATTTCAAAACTTCACTTATATGTATATATTGGTTCAAACTCCAACACTTGCTTACTCAAACAAGTAATTTACTCATTTATGTGCTTAGCATGCCCCCAAATTCTAGTAAATATTTTAAATACTTCCCTGTTATAAAATTATCTTAGTAATGTTCATAAAATAAAAATAATGCATATAGTGCAAAAAGAAATTTGTATATAAAATATTCCTTAGTTAAAATTGTGCACATGGCTGTATAAGTGAGAAAAAAATTAAATATGACAATTTCACTGAAATCTGAATCTGGCTCCTTTGGCTTCAGTTGGAATGAAGACAACAAATCCCAGAAACATTCCAGATTTTAAGGAAGTACAAAAACACCCACCCTTGAGAACTAGGTAGTTACTTCTGAGCCACTCTAAGAAAATGCTAACTAAACTTTAATCATATTGCATAGTTCAAAAATAGAAAAAAACCTACATATGTATGAAGAGTCAATACTTCAAAGTTCTAGTGTCCACCTACATATGAAATGATTAGTGAGTGATTAAAGATACCCTTCTTCAGCTTTGTAATGCCCAAGTTCTCATTTCCCCAAGTGTTTCGTTCCGATGAGGAATCAGGCATAGGCTAATCCATCTCAGTGTATGATTGCCCATCACTGTTTTGTGTAGGTTCACCTAGTGCACAAGATCTAGCCTCTTTCCTCTTCTAACTCTGCGATGTCATCTCCAAAGCTTTAGATTAGTCTAAAAGGATGGCGATATAAAAGAGACCAGCAAGAACAAGAATCTTCAGCAAGACAGTGGTTGAACATCAATAAATTCACTGGTCATACACTAAACTGTCCTCATAGTGAGCCCCAAACATCTCAAGCAGTGGAGAAGTTTCTTTATAAACAGTCACCCTATAAGGAAACAGAATCGGAGTCAAAGTTTTACCAGTAACTGGAATTGACCTTCACATAGGACACATCAAAAATGCAGAATTCATCAAGAAGATAGACACAAACTAATTTCCAACTCTTGCCTCATGATAATAAAAAAACACATTCTAACAGGGTTTTGTTGTTAGTTTAATATAATTTTTATTTTGACATCTGCCAAAACTGAGGAGCAATAATCCTTGAATATATTAGCAGTTCAATGGATATTAACAGTTGTGTATGCTTAGAACCACTGCAATCATCAATAAGCAAACTCTCCTACAACTGTAACTAGTGATTTTCGCCCCTGTCCAGGAGATGGAGCGCATCACCTCAGACCAAGTTAAGTAATACATTCTATATCATTGTAGATTAAGTGGCATTTTAGTGTAGAGCTTTAAATAAGCAGAATCATACATTATATATTCCTTTATGATGAGGTTTATTCTTTTGAAAAAATAATTTCAAGACTTATGCACTGTGTTACATTCATATCAAGTTTGTTTTCTTTGCTAAATATCCACCATTGAGTGTATATACTATGAGTTAACTATTCACAAAATGGCACAATTTTATTATTTCTAATCTGGATGACTCATAAATAAAGTGTTTTTGTTTGTTGTTGTTGTTGGTGGTGGTGGTGATGTGTGTGTGTGTGTGTGTGTGTGTGTGTGTGTGTGTGTGTGTGTGTGTGAATTCTTAAATGTAGAACATTGGGGTTACATTGAGGGATGCTGAAACTGGTTGAAACTTGACAGGATCTGGATTATCTAAGATATACGCTTCTGGGTGTGTCTGAAGGTGCATTTCCTGGAAGAATGAACTGAGGGCAAGGCTGTGCTGCAGAGTAGACACATCTGCTGCTGGTGGCCTGAATATCTAGAGGTCCAAGAGAAAAGCTGTTCTTTCCTTAGCCTCAGACTGGTGAATGCATCTGCCCTGTTGCTGTAGCTGCTACTGCTGTAGACATCCTTTGCTGAAACTGAACCCAGCTTCTTTGGCTTTTCATCTCATCCTAAAGGCCAGGACATCCTGGAATTCTTCAGACTTTTGACTTCTAAGGTAACCAGACTTATGAAAATGTAGCTACCAGATTCTAAGTCTGGCTAATGTGATGGCAGCTATTGTTGGAATACCCAGACCATATCCTGTAAGCCAGTCTCATAAATCTCCTTTGAATGTATGTTCAGTCTATTGGTTCTGTTCCTACAGAGACCCTAAGGCACCCGGGTTTGTGTTTAGTACTTTAAGGGTGAATGATAACATAGTTACATCACTTGATATCTGAACCAGGAATGTTGCGGCTCTCCAGCTGCCCTTCATCTTCTCCAAAATGTAGGTGGAGCTCAGTCCTGTCTTCTAGCAGCCCTGGTGAAATCCCATGAACTGTATTGAAACTTCCCAGAACAAAGTTTTCCCAGTTACTGCAGGTTCCAGGAATGTGTGTGAACCTCACACTCATCCTGTTGAGATATGGAACTGTACTGTGGGCCCCGTGCTAACAAACACAGAGGAACATTAGGGCAGTCTGAGAGAAGAATAAAAGGATTCCAGGAGTCTAAAGATCAATACACTTATGTCATTCAAGTCCCAGAATACATTTCTAAGCCTGCTAGAAATGTTTTTGTTTTCTCTTGTTTTGTTTTGTCTTTTAACTTAGAACTGTACAATTAGAGGAAAAACCTCATTTTGGTTGGAATGATAGTGAAATGGAAGAAAACACTGAATAGACACGTCCAGAATGTTCCTGAAGAGGCTGGGGGTGCATGTGAAAAGGCACTTTAAATCTGTTCTCTCCCTCCTTCCCTCCTTCTCTCCCTCTCTCCCTCTTCCTCCCGCTCCCTCTTTCTCTTCTCTCTGCAGAGAAAGCTGCCTTAGGTGACTGTGCTGGAGTCAGATGCTATGCTCTCTTCGGTGATGGTACAAGAAGCTGCGGGAAAAGTATACTCCAGATGTGGGGTTTAGAAAAGTGTGGGAGGACAATGCTAACCTTAGCGATCATTTAGCAGAGACAGACCTGTGGGAGGGGAAGGGTTCATTTGATGGCTTGTCATCTAGGACCTTTGCACATTATTATTTGTGCTTTGGGTAGTAGGGCAAAGACAGAACCATTAGCTGTAAGTTATATTTTTTCAGCAGGTTATAGTGCTCTGATCATTTTCAGAATCTGTAGTCAAGCATACAACTGTTCGCTATAAGCCATGTGTTTTTCTTTGAAGTTGTTCATGAGCTGGGGAGGTAGTGTAGAGGGTATGCATACTTGATAGGCCAGTCTGGTGACCTGAGGTCGATACCCAGAACCTGGAGTGGAAGGAGAAAATCAACTTTCAAAAGTCATCCCCCAACTGCCAGAGCTAGGCTGTGGTGTATGTACATCTGTACTCACATACAGTCACCATGCAAATAATTAATAAATGAATTAATTAAATAGATATAGATAGATAGATGATAGGTAGATAGATAGATAAATAGATAGATAGATGATAGATAGATATAGATACTTGTATACTAATTTAACTATTTAGTCTTTCTGCCCCCTTACTGAATTTATGAAGAAATGATGTTTTGTATATGTTATTTCTACTGTATTATTTCTTCCACATTCCTCTAGCATAAAGTAGATGCTACAGAACACTTATTATGTGTTTGGGGAATAAGTTTTTGATAGATATTATAGATTTTAAATGACAGGAAGAACATGACCTGACTTAGTAAATGGGATAGCCTGAGTATTTAGAAAAATACTCAGAAATTAGTAATTTTTTAAGTGACCATTTAATGGCTGAATTTAAGATATACATTCTCTGGTCTTTATTCTCTTGTTAAGTCAGTAACGTTGACGTTGGTTAGTCAAATAAGCCAAAGTGATGGTGGTTTGACCAACATGCTAAGAGTTTTCCATAATTACCATTGAGAATTGTAGCATTAGCCAATCACAGATACCTCCACATGCTAAAGGATTTCCCAGTGTAGTAACTGTCTATAGTGACACCCTTTGCACAATTATGTGAATTCCTTCTGTCTGCTCAGATCACAAGAACAAGCTTTCACAACACCTTGTAGTTCCCCAAACTGATGTCTTGTCTGAATATAGTCACCATGGTATATCACATAGAAAAGGCTGTAAAGGAAGAAAAATTACTGCTGATGTGAGGGAAGACTGGGAGGAAAAGGCCAGGGACAGTGACTAGAAACAGTCTCCCCCACAAAGGAATAGTGGGGATCAGGAGAGATGAAAGTACCTGCTTCTTCTGTAGGACAGAATGGGATTTTGAGATTTATTATTTGATGTAACAGTTATTCAGTTTCTAGGAGATATGTTTCAGAGGAAGGACAAGGTAACATGTCAACCCACTGCAGACTGGTTTTGTTAGAGGCATTGCATAGCATAGTACATGCATATATAAGGACAAAGAAAAGACAACTGAGTTCAAGTGGTCTAGTGTTTAGTTGAACATAGAGACTTCAAGCTATGTCCAGCCTCTCCAGTGAAGTCAGTAGCTGAGATCTCTTGGCAATGAAAGATAAGAGGATAGGGTTAGGAGTACTGGAAACATACAAATAGTGAGTTATCTTAAAAGAACCCAAAGTAGGCAAAGACAATGAGACTAGGGTTGGCTTACTTCCTTCAAGCTGCCATAAGAAAAATACTTAGCCATCTGTGTATGTTACCTTTTGTTGTTCTGATAAAACACAATGAAGAGAGTGACTTATGGGGCAGTGAGTTTATTTTGGTTTATAGTTCCAGGGAGAGAGTTCACAACAGCAGGAGAGGAATTGCAGAGGCTGAGAATAGCAGGAAGCTGGGAGGCCACATCTTCAGCTACAAAATGAAGCAGAGAGCAGAAGTCAGGTGAGGCTACAGACTCTCAAAGCCCAGCTCCAGTGACTTATTTCATCCTGCAGAACTCTGTGTAGTAAAGGTTCCATGCTTTCCACAAGTAGTTCCTCCTTTTTTTTTTTGCATGAAATATTGCATGAAACACCTGACATGGGACATTCTCAAGAAAACCACCACAGCATTGCAATAGAGTTCCTGCAGTTCTAGAGGCTAGGGATTCCTATGTCTATTGAGGGCTTCTTCTTCTTTTTCTTCACAGATAGCTTCCTTCTTGCTGTGTCTTCATATAGCAGAAGAATCAAACTATACTCTGAGGTGTGTGTGTGTGTGTGTGTGTGTGTGTGTCTGTCTGTCTGTCTGTCTGTCTCTCTCTCTCTTTGTGTTTGTGTGTGTGTGTGTGTGTGTGTGTTTGAGACATCACCATCTTCATTCATGGAAGGCATCCTTAGAACTGGAATCCCTGGAACTCCAGTTCTCAGCACAAGGCCACTCAGAGAGAAGATTTCCATGGAGAGCCATAAACAGCCTATAAAGGACCTAAACACAGGAGCAAGTTGACTGGATAATTATTATGAGAGTCATACAGAGAGATGTGGGGTGGTATAGACTTGAGGAGAAGAAAAAGTGGAAAGAAATTAATATAGAGCAGACATTTTTATGAAGAAACATTTAGTGGAAATCACTTTTAGATCAAAAAGGTCCTTATTATTTTATCCAAAAAATTGGATCAATATTACTACTTCACAGGAAGGTAAAGTAAAAACAAAATCACTTGATAAAGGAAGAAAATAGTTTTGTTTTAGTTTTATAAACCTATGACTAGTTAAAAGGGACCATTTAAAGCTCATTGGTGTTTTTTTTTTCTTTCAGGTTCAAAAGAATTAATACTGATAATTAATAAATAAGCACATTATGAATACATATTAATAAAAATATGGGATACTTGGGGATATTATTTGGAAAATCTGGGGGAATTTTCTAGCTTTTCTGTTCATTAACATCCATCTCATATGGTCATAGCCTCTCCCTGGGCTTTGAGGTACCGTGGGACACACTAGACATGTCTGTCTTCATCCCATGGCATACTTACCTCTACACTGATTTCCTTCCTGGTGTGGCTTTCAGGTCTGAAGGTAGTGGGAACATTTCAGCACAGGAGTTGGCTCCATGTAATATATACCTGAGCTGGCCTTGAGGGATCCATTTTCCCCAGATATCCTCACCTCTTAGGAAATACCAAGTCCTCGAATGTGAGGCAATAGTCATAGAGTTAAGATGGAAAACGTAAATAAAACAATCCTTCATCTCAGATGCTCTGAAGCCCTTTAAAAGAAATACCAGAATGATATTTTTTGTAATATATGTAAATATTTTTTACTTATTAGGTATTTTATTCATTTACATTTCCAATGGTATCCCAAACGTCCCCCAAGCCCTCCCCCACCCACTCCCCTATCCACCCATTGAGGCTATGCTGGGGCCTAGCAAACACAGAAGTGGATGCTCACAGTCAGCTATTGGATGGATCGCAGGGCCCCCAGTGGAGGAGCTAGAGAAATACCCAAGGAGCTGAAGGGGTCTGCAACCCTATAGGTGGAACAACAATATGAACTAACCAGTACCCCAGAGCTCATGTCTCTAGCTGCATATGTAGCAGAATGAATTTTTATTCTCTCCTTTTTTTGTACCTCCCAAAGAGTCAATAATAATAACTTTGCAAAGATTTATTTTGTTAAAACTTTCTGTAACTTCAAATTATTTCTTCTTTAAAATTCACAGGAGGTAGGAAGAACATTTTAAAGATATCTTTTAGTTAATTGATAGCCTACAGCCTTCTGGTGATTGTTGTCCAATGGGGGCACACCCTCACAGACTGGTGGTTGAACTCATAACTGAGTCTTTCCTCAGATTTCTTTTAATTAATTTTCTTTCACTGAAGAACTGACATGGCCAGCCTTCCAGCTGCTGCACAGCAGTTGTGAAATCAGAGGACAAGGCTGAATGTTTTTGGTGTTGTGGGCAAGAAAGGAAGGTGACAGCTGGATTTAGTGCTGCTGAGCAGTGGCTCTCTGTCTCTGGTTAGAGGGAAGGAGTGGGAGGAGGAAGGAGGGAAAATATAAGGGACCTGAAGATAGATTTTGAAACACCAGGCAAATAAAAAGAAAAGTTAAGCCAGAAAGTTGTTATTAAAAAGGAGGGGGGGTTTTGGTGATACTTGCAAATTACTGTGACCTATTTTTGCCATCTATACATTTGTAACCCAAGAGGAACACCTTGATTCAATTTATCATACTTAACAGAATTCCAGAGGGAATAGAAGTAGTATGGCCAATTCCCAACATGCTAGAATATAAATGATATTCCATGGTACCTGTCCCAGTCAATGCCTCCACCTGCCTATATTAGCAGGAAGACCTACCTGAAATATACATGTTCTATAAGGAAAATTTTCTATAGGTCTCAACTGGCATAGATGTTAGGAATGGAATCGAAACTACAACTCAAAGGAACTTTCTCTGGGACCTGCTGATGGCTGCTCTCAGGCTGCCTGTGCAGGGGTAGTTTGATCTTCATGTTGTACAGATGTAGGAGACCATTGAGCACATAGGCCCTGGATATCAGTCCTCTATAACTCATGGGTAAAAATGATTGAGATGCTCTAAGGCCTTAAGATGTAAAGGAATTTGTACTGTTGGTTTTGACCTCACTCTGGACCTGTCTCTTCTCTCTCCTTTCTCCCTTTTGGGATAGAAATGTTCTCTAATGCACGTTTTGTCTATTGTATTTTGTAACTACATTGATTACATAGCTGAGGAAGAATCTGTCTCACAATGAATCATATCTCAACCTCATCCACTGTACTTGATTAGATGATATTCAGACTTTATGCTTTGAGTTGATGGTAGAATGAATTAAGAGATTCAATGAGCATTATTAGGTTGGACCAACTACATTTTGAGTGGGACACAGGCATGAGTCAGAGCAGTGGGGTGGTTCTGAATGGTTCTGGCCTCCTATAATTCATTGAATCTCATCCTCACTGTCAAAGTTATTTGGCAGTGAAGTCTGTGATGGGTGAGTAGACATGAAGTTTCTGAAATTGGATTAACATCCCGTCAGAAAAGGCACTGAAGAGCTCACCTGCCCTTCTGACACATGCAGGTATAGACAGTACAAGTCTCCAAACCTGTATGTGCTGGACCTCTGACCTCAGACTTCTAGTATCTAGACGTATGAGAGACACATTTTATTATGCATAATCCACCCATCCTATGGTATATGTTAGAATAGCTATGAACTACTAAGAATAGGTACAAAATAAGTGACTATGACCAAGGAACCACAGCACAGCATGGTGCAGAATCCTTCAAGATTCACTTGAGTAAATTTGCCAGAAATGTTCCCTCAGTACAGTGTGAGTCTCCTTTCCCTCCTAGAACATTGTAAACTTCCCCACTTCCCAGGACACTAGAGAAGGGATAATTTATAGCACTGAAGATTTATTACCATTGTGGTAAATTCATTTCTGCCCACAGAGACAGCATCACCTCAGGCTGTGTGTGTGTCTGTCTGGGGCTCTGCCTCATCTAGACTTGCTGATCCTTATGATAACTGTGCCCTGTAGTCTTTGACAGTCTGCACCTGTGGGAGCCTGGAGACTTGACCCTTGCAGAGCACACTATGTTCCAACTTCTTACATTTTACTTCTGACACTTAAAACTGGTGACAGACATTTTCCATGGTTTGGAAGAGAATGTCACTTCCTTTAAACCTTGTGTAGTGAAAGTACCCCTTCACAAAATTAGAGTAAGTGATGCTATTTAGTTGTATTTATTTTTCTACAGGTAGTAGATGATATAGAATAAAACATTTCCTCTAACTCCCTTTCCTACCTGTGAAAACTCCTTAATGTTATCCTAAGTGGCTCTACAGAAATATGTCTTTTGTAAATATAAACAAGTTCACAAAGTGTGTGTATATGCTTTAATGTAAGCTCTTCCAGCACTTTTGTGATGTTCTGGAATAGTTCATACACTATGTTTATTCCTAGTGAGTGTAGAACTTCTAGAATTGTCTGGTGAAGTGGTTGAAGAACAATCCCTGGGAACTAGGAAGGGAGGAAGCCCCTTGTCACCTTCTTTTGATGATTTCTGGCTTCACTCAGGCTCTCCACATTCCTTTTGTTAGTAGTCACCTGACATGGTTTTCATCTTTGGTTTGAGAATAGCATTTTTTTTTGTAATCCAAAGGAGAATAATCGTAAGCCATCACATGAGTTTAGCCTAATTGTCTTCTTTGATAGGAGCATTGTTTTCTATCTTGTTAATACTAAATTGCTTTGGAACTTTGCAAGTTCTTTGCTTTATGTATCTTTGTGACTTTTAAATATGCCCTATCTTTACTTTTTTTGTTTTGTTTTGTTTTTTGTTGTTTTTTTGTTTTGTTTTATTTTTGCGAGACAGGGTTTCTCTGTATAGCCCTGGCTGTCCTGGAACTCACTTTGTAGACCAGGCTGGCCTCGAAATCAGAAATCCTCCTGCCTCTGCCTCCCGAGTGCTGGGATTAAAGGCGTGCGCCACCACGCCTGGCTCTGTCTTTACTTTTTATTTGTGGAAAAGAGGTCAGTACATTTGCTCCTCTAACTTTGGCCAACTATATACCTCACTAAAGACTAAAGTATTTATACTTGGATTGAACTCATAGTCTTGACCTTTGCCCCAGTCTTTTTCAGCAGTTAAATAGATTTGAGACCACAATTTTCCCCTGTGAATTTTTTTAGTTATTCTTTTCCTAAATGTTTATTTTTGGTTTTAATCAAGTATATTTATTTGAATCTATGCATGGATATGTAGACGTGTGTGCAGGTCCCTATGGAGGCCCAAAGGGGGCTTCAGATTCCTTGGGGCTGGAGTTACAAGTGGTTGTGAGCTTCTTGACATGGGTGCCAGGGACTGAGATGAGCCATCTCTCTAGTTTCTCTGCCCATGTCTTGATTTGTTACGCTTCTGTTATCTTGTTTACCAACAAATTTTTTTAGAACAGTTGAAAATAATTTTCTTCAGATCTTGGTATTCAAATCAAAACTTAGAATTCTTTTTAACTATATGTTGAAATTTTCTTGATTTCAGGGAACTCTTTTAATATACATGTACATGTACATGTACATATACATATATATAATATGTCTTGTCTTTTTATTTCAAATATTCTTCTATGAGATCCTGGTATGTTATCTAGGGCATTCTTACTTATCTTGCATATCTGTGAAGATATAGTGGAATATTCTTGGCTTTTTAATAATGTAGTCTCTGTGAAAAAGAGAAGATAAGAGAATTTTGGTCAAGCGATGCAAATAAATCTTCGTTGAGTATTAGTAGCCAGATTGCAGTCAGACACCAACTAGTGTGTGATTTAACCAACGCCCTTCCTCAGGTTCTAAATGTTAAACTGAGCCAGGGAATAAATGTGCTCAAGGGCAGTATAGGTTTCATTTCTGTTGAAGCACGAAGCAGAGACTTGGCTCAAAGCACCAAGTGTCAGCCTGACCAAAGGGAAACTTGAACCCCTTTAGATGATGATTCTCTGTACACAAAGAAATATTTCGTCTACAGGCTATGAACTATAAATTAAAAAACAAACTTTAATTAAATATTTATCTCCTATAAAATACAATGACAAAAGTGAATATGTGACTATTACTTTCAAGTCAATTTCTGGATTTCTGGAGTAATATTTATAAGGGCTTGGGCTATGAAATGATAATTCCTATAGATATATGGCACTGCCAATAAGAAAGAGTGAACTGCAGTGTCTCCAAAGGAGCAGAAACAAGACCGTTCAGCTTTCATGTAGCTGACTTATTCCAGGTAGGTATAGGCATGAAGTCAAAGAATAAAACCATGTTGTCAAACAAATTCCTTGCATTACTGGCTTAGACCAAGCCTGGGGCTAAGTGAGAGCAGCCAGTGCAGCTCTGTGCCAGATATCCACTTTAGGTTGTTTTGAGTGACATTTGATTTTCAGTTCTTACTCAGAGGAGTATGGCCCATGGCAATTTGTAACTCACAGGCATGAGAGCATGGAAGTCCAGGTTCCACATGACAGAACTGAAAAGGAATCCACAGGAAGCGAGTGGGGTCTATGAAGTGTGCCAAGAGGGCCGGGAACTTAAAATTCTTCAGCTGCGCTGTGCATTACACATTGGCCCTTCTATGGCTATCACACAGTGTCCCTTTTCTGGGGTTTCCTCTTTTCACTCTCTGCCAGAAAGAGGAGATAACAAAGCATTTCTCCCTGCACATACTGAAATCAATTTTGCCAGTAAGTACAGATCCTAAAATGAAACTGTCTTGACCCTCTCATAAAAGGAGGCATTTTCAATTGCCTGCTGATAGCTGTGAAGTATATATCATTTTTCAAATTCTTAGCCTTAGTAATCTGTCAGGTGTCTGGACATTTCATTACCAGCAATGTTTTACAATCTATCCATCTCTGCTCTTCTAAGTGCCTATTTTTAACACAGAGACAATAGATATCAACCAGTCAATAAAGGATTATCCTGATATACGATGTTCAAGAACAGGTATCCTGGTATCAGATAATGTGGTTCATCTGTGTTGTGTTCGAAATTCCTTCTGAGCATTAGAAATTGGTGTCATACAAGTACATGCCCTGAAGAATTATGATGAGGCAGAAATTTTTTCCTTTTAAAATAGTATCTACATAACTAGATCATATGATATGTTTAACCATATCAGTATTAAAAACTATGAAAAATGCTATGAAGAAAGAGGGCATGATAAGGGGACAGAATGACAGGGTGGTACTTTGGGTACAGTTGTTAGACAAGCTGCTCTGGGAAGATTTTGTTTGGACAAGGGCTTAAATGAACTGGGGGAACAAATCATAAAAACACTGGGAGGGAGGGTTACAGGCAGAGGAAAGAGCAACTGTAAGGGTGCCAACTTAGGAACAGTAACAGTATTATTATGTTGAGCAAGCTGGCTTAGTTTGTGCTGTGTCCTTCTGTACTTGGTCCTTCTGAAACGGGAGAGAGGGAAAGAAGGACAGAAGGAGAGGAGAAGGAGAAGGAGAAGGAGAAGGAGAAGGAGAAGGAGAAGAAGAAGAAGAAGATGAAGAAGAAGAAAGAGAGAAAGAGAGAAAGAGAGAGAGAAAGAGAGAAAGAAAGAAAGAAAGAAAGAAAGAAAGAAAGAAAGAAAGAAAGAAAGAAAGAAAGAAAGAAGGAAGGAAGGAAAGAGAGAGAGAAGAGGAAGAAAGAAAGAGAGAGTGTGAGAAATAACATAATTTCATGGATAGAGAAGATAGAGTGTAAACAATATTCCTGTCTCTCTTAGAAACCATTTGCCATCTCATTCAGCCAACATTCCAGTAAGATGCAGATCCTCTATGATGCAAGGCAGCAGTCCTCCAAGTATGGTCTTGGTACCAGTGTTAATAGCATTTTTGGAAACTTATAAATAGAACTCATTATTGGGCTCCACGCCAGACTCTTGCAGGATATTTGATCATACCTAATCCCTAAGATTGTGTTATTTACTGAAAAAAGAACAAACACCAAAACCAAACCAACCAACCAACCAACCAAATAAACAAAAATACCAAAACCCAAAAATGTTTCTAGTTGTGGTGTGGCTCAGCCCTTAGCATACACACCTTTAATCCTACACACCTTTAATCCCAAACAATGAAGGTAAAGTTAGTTAGTAGAAGGAAGTATCCATGTCTGAAAGTGATGTCTAATTGAGTGGCAGATCAAGTGGCAAATCAGAGGAAGATTTGATAGGATACACCCAACACTCACAAGAAGAGAGCAGAAAGGGAAGCTATTTAAGGGGCACTGCAGAGAGAGAAGACAGTTTTATTGCAACAGTTATAGAAAGACAGGTTGCAGAGAGAGAACAAGCTAGACATAGATGAAGACAGAATGAGCTAAAGAATGAAAAGGAACCAGAAGACTGGAATATTGCCACAGTTAGAGTGAGTCTAAGCAGAGCAATTCAGAGGCAGAAAAAGAGACACCAGATTGAATCAGTTAGCTTGGAGAGGAGTTTGAGTCAGAACAGCTCCGTTGTACCAACCTGCCAAAGGTCAGAAGGAACGAGAAAGGGGAAACTTATTCAGCAGCAAGTCTCAGAGGCTGAAAATATTCTAGGCCTAGATAAGATGGTACAGAAGTGCTATCAAGCTTCCAGGACTAGGCCTAGGTTAGCAGATGAAGGCAGTACACCTCTGAGATGACATTGAAATCAGGTGAATAAAAGTTACTATTACACCAGACCTAGTAAATGAGAATTTCTAAGGGAATGGCCCAACATTTTGTTTTAATTAGACTCTCTGATGATCCTAATGTACATTGAAATTCAACCACCACTTTCAGTGATGACTGAATCTTGTCACTACTAATAATTAGATATGACCTCACCAGCTATAAACTCTGTGCTTCACATAGTCTCTCTCTTGTACTCTCTCTCTCTCTGTATATACATATATACTTGTGTGTTTTCATATATATACATATATATGAATGTTTTCATTATATGTGTGTGTATATATTGAATATACATATATGAAAATGGATAAAATCAGAAGTGAACTAACATTATCCTATTTGTAGATTAAATAAAAAAAAGCTAGAAAATGATGCTTCAAGTTCCTATTACAATCAAGTGCTAAATGACAAGGTAAAGAAGAAAGATATTTCCCTGGTTAACATATAGCAAGATAAGACAGGCAGTTGGGTACGCACATTCTCGATTGATTGACTATAGAATTTTTCATGATGGCATAAAGTTGGGGATCAAGGAAGAGAGAGGATAATTATGACTGGGAAGAGCAGAGGTGCGGGGTCACTTTCCTAGATGTGACATATCTATACAGAGCCAAAGCTATCCTTAGTCTTGACATCATGGAAAGGCTGGGATTACTGAATTCCTAAGAAGAGATTATTTTTGTATATATGCATGAGACATGAAAGTGCCAGCCAATCAGCTACATTATTGCATGCAATAAGAGTCAAAGAGGAAACTGTAAGATATTAAATATTGAGAACAAGAAAAATAAGGACAGAACTGAGCACAGATCTTAAGGGGCCTTTACATTTCTAATATATAGCCAACATCAGTTTCCCTACTTTTCTCTCATTCTTGTTTTTGAAGGAAATCTGGAGGCAACCACATTATTTTGACAATAGCAGGAACAAGGGAAAGCAAAGGCAGGAATAAGTCTGGCAGTGGAGCCCAGACAGAAAGACCCTTTAAGGGTTTAGCTTTCCCTTCTGTTCTTATTCCATCCTTCTCCAGTTGATGTCCAGAACGACAAGCTGTCAGCCTTTGGAGACAGTGGGAGGGGCAGAAGGAAGGTGGGAAGGAAACAAAATGGAGGCAAAGGAGAGAGAGAGGCTCAGGGAGTCCCTTAGAGATTCTCTGTTCTTAAGGCCTGGCTGCCGGGAGCAGAGTTTTTGACACTAAAGTAGCAGAGTCTTGGAGTTTGAATCCTTTGTGGCACATTATTTATGACTGAGTTCTTTGTAAGTAGTTATTTTTAATGACTTTGTTCCCACACTAAGCCCTTGGTACCACTGTGCTAGCACAACCTTGTGAAACATTGACCACTTTGTTCTGTTTATAAAGGATGACGGATTTACAGTGCTGAAAATAAAACCCACAGAGTCCATAAAGCCCACATTCTTGGTCCCAGCTCTTACCTTACTCCGCATTTAAACAGGTTTCCCCAGCCACAGTCATAACCATGGTTTGCTGCTTTGCTCAAAGATGGAGGCTTGCAAACAGTGACACTCTCTCCCAATTAGAGGCAAAAGCATGGGCTTCTCTCTGTTCCTGTTCTCAGGTTTCCTGGTGGACAGGAGGCATGATGAGGATTTATATAAACATTACCAGTGTGCATTACCTCTCGGTAGTTTGAGGTTTGAAATTTTCCACTCTTAACAGACACTTAGCACATTTCCAAGAGAAACAAAGAAGCCTTACTTTAGCACCATAATGTGTAGTTTCAAATATAATTAGATTGCATACACATAGTCACACTCAGGGAGACATAATGTCAACTCTTAATTTGCTACCAAAAACATTGTCTCCAGTTATTTTCCAGAGATTCGAGTGGTAACTTCAGTAATTGAAGAGGGGGATAAACAAAGTTAGCATCAAATTATAGTCTGACAAAACTTTAAATTCTGCATTTGAAGGTCTGTATGAGCTCATGTGTCACGGGTCCCAAAATAAATAAGTGTCCGAGTGCCTGAGAGGAAAACAATGGTATAGTTAAAATCATCTATGTAAATGAGCAAATGAGTCAAGTGCCCAGAATGCCTTCTGCTAGGGGCAAAGCTAAATTATAAATAGGGAAATGTCCCACTTAATGTCCTTTACATACAGGAAGATGGTGGAACAACCACAGAAACATAGACTTTTGTTCTGTCTGTGACATAATAATAATCCTGTTGGAAAAGCATGAATAACTTTGAGTTATTGATACTGTAGGTTATGAGTCCTGATTAGAAACTTGTTAGTGCTAATGCCTTTGGCCTTGAATAAGACCTGAAAGAAATCAAGCCTGTAAAAATTCTAACTTGAACCAGAGGAGCACACATGGCTTCCACTCCTAGCTGAGGAGCTATGGATGGTTGCTTTGGTGAGAGTCATTTCTCTTTAGGGGTATGTCCCCTTGGTAGGCTGCTCATGCACCAGTGGATCGTTCTCCACCCAGGAGAACACAGGCAACACTAATTGTACTAAGTAGGTTATAAAAGCAAAGAAACAAAACCCCAAAAGAGATCAGGAAGCAGAGAGGAGAGGATTCTAGAAGGAGTTGGAGGGCAGGATGGATATGATCAAATTACAGTATATACATGGATGGATTTTTAAAAGAATAAATGAAAACAAAACAAATCCAGAAACTGAGACACATAAAGAGGAAGTGATACAGAAGACTGGCTCTCTGGATAAAGCAGTACAGAACAGGAAACAAGGTCAAAGCTGGGCAACAAGCACCAAGAAATGGGATGCCTTCCATTCTTCCTGTTTTCTTGAGACAGGGTCTCACTATGGAGCCTTGGCTGGACTCAAACTTGTGATATAACCAGGCTGGCCTTGAACTCAGAGATCTATCTGTACCTTCCAAGTGCAGAGATTAAAGGTATGTGCCACCATGCTTGGTCCTCAACTTCTTTTTTTTTTTTTTTTTAAGGTAATTTCCTCAATTACATTTCCAATGCTATCCAAAAAGTCCCCAATACACCCCCCCCCCAGTCACCCACCCACCCACCCCCACCCCTTGGCCCTGGCATTCCCCTGTACTGGGGCATATAAAGTTGGCAAGTCCAATGGGCCTCTCTTTCCAGTGATGGCCTACTAGGCCATCTTTTGATACAAATGCAGCTAGAGTCAAGAGCTCTGGGGTACTGGTTAGTTCATAATAATGATCCACCTATGGGGTTGCAGTTCCCTTTAGCTCCTTGGGTATTTTCTCTAGCTCCTCCATTGGGGGCCCTGTGATCCATCCAATAGCTGACTGTGAGCATCCACTTCTGTGTTTGCTAGGCCCCGGCATTTTCTCACAAGAGACAGCTATAGTGGAGAAAGAGGAACACTCCTTCATTGTTGGTGGGATTGCAAGCTGGTACAACCACTCTGGAAATCAGTTTGGCGGTTCCTCAGAAAATTGGACATAATACTACCAGAGGATCCAGCAATACCTCTCCTGGGCATATATCCAGAAGATGCTCCAACCGGTAAGAAGGACACATGCTCCACTATGTTCATAGCAGCCTTATTTATAATAGCCAGAAGCTGGAAAGAACCCAGATGCCCCTCAACAGAGGAATGGATACAGAAAATGTGGTCCTCAACTTCTTTGCTGTAGCCTAGAGGTCCTGCCTCCCCGGCCTGGCCTCTTACCTCTAAGCTCTCTCCCATAACTACTGCAGCCCATTCCAAACTTGCTGGCATCTGTCCACCTTGAGCCTCTTTGCTGCAATTTAAACCTGCTGGTGATGCTTCTGCCCCAGGGCACTTCATCTTTCTGAAATGATCTCTTCCTTTGTAGGTCTGACGTGTTTTGTTTTGTTTTGTTTTGTTTTGTTTTGTTTTGTTTTGTTTTGTTTTGTTTTGTTTTGGTTTGGTTTGCTTTGCTTTGCTTTGCTTTGCTTTGCTTTGCTTTGCTTTGTTTTCTCATTTATACCCCCTTGGTCAAAACTTTCATTTGAGTAAGGCATTTCATGACTATCTCGACCGCATGGGCCAAGATGTTTACTGCCTTGCCCGAGCATGCGCAGTGAGGATGCATGCATGGCCTGCCTGCCAGGCTGGACTGTTCATCGTGATCCGGACCTGTCAACCTATCGGTGACCGACCTGAGCTTGTGCCTGGAGCATGTGTTAATTCTGATTGGATGAGGTGGGCTGGAGTTAGATGAGGTTAGGCAGCGAGAGAATAGTAGAAGTTATTGTTGTTGCCGGGAGTTAGTTAGGAATATAGTCTTGCCCTAAGTAGAAGTTGTTTAGCCCTTGCCCTAAGTAGAAGCTAGTTGTAGTAAGAGAAACTGTTGTAAGGGGAGTTATTGTAAGAAAAGCTGCAAGAAGGAGAACAAGTAAAGAAGCTGTTGTGTGAACCCGACTTGTTGTCCGTGTCATTTGTGTCTTTCCTGCTCTAAGGACCTGCGTAACAACTATCTTATTTAAATTTAAATAAAATTAAATTCATTTAAATTTCTTCATTGATTCTCAAGACGATCTGGTCCCTTCCATTCTTGGCCTTTTACTCTAGTGGTTATTATCCCTTTTCAATGACAATTATATATTTTGTTTCTTTATGTTAGCTATTCTATGGGTGACTAAAATATTTAGTGTAACATATATAGTTACTCAATAAATACTCATTCAAAATTTTCTTAAAAGACTTTTAAATAATATCAATTAGCACTTAAACACCCAGCCCATTGTGGATACTCATTATGGATGTTTAAAAAAATCAGGGTGTCCAAGGAGAACATAGCCCAGAGGTACAGATATAGGTCAATAACCATTCAGAACTAAAGAGGTGGGAAAGTGGCCTGAGGATACAGGTTCTCTGGAGAGATGGATATCCTATGTTATGGCCTTACCACTCGATAGAGCAGTTAGCCAGTTATATCTGTACGTAGGCCACAAAAATGTCATACTATAATGCTTAGTAGCAATTACTTATAAAAAAAAACCTAAGAAGGGATTCAATAGAAATTAGCAACCATCGTTATCTTAAATTTATTCAATATTCATAAATACTTCAAAATTCCAAAGATACCCCATGGAAAAACACATCTGTTTGACAAATATTGATGCTGCTGATATGAATTTTATTAATGCTCCATATGTAGTTTGCTGTTCTTAGCTTTGGGGACTCAATAACAGTTCTTTGTAAATGCTAGTGTGACTTTATGTAGGCCAAAGACTCACTGTGGACAGTTTAACTTGTCAAACTTGGGTCACAGGAAGAAGGTACACAATGCAACCAAAGAAATGGATGGGTGGAAGGAGATCAGCCAGTGGGTCCTTCCTTCTTTCCCCTCAGAGCTGAGAAATACAATACACTGGGGCCTTCGGCCTGGTTTGAAGGTTGTCTGAGACCTGGGTCCTGTGACTGTGTCACAATACATACTCCTATCTCCCGTGCATTTCTTTGAACAGCTCTCTGACTTCAAGCTTGTCTCACTGGGGAGGCAAATTGGGATTAAGGAAAAGGTGTAAGTGATCAATAGTTTTGGTAGCTAATACTACCCTAATGAACGGACTCAAGACTGTCTCCCAGGCTGGCATGAGTCATTTCACATTTAGAGATACTGTAGGGGCTTCGGATGCACCAAGGACTCATATTCCTCTGGAACAGCTTGGAGTTATTTCTAACGGCTCACTGGAGAGGTTGGATCAGAAGAATGACACACCTTCTCAAGAACAGTGTCCTAAAGAGGCCTATAACCGCCTCGCTGCCCTGTTATTTTCAGGGAAAACTTCTCCCTATGGCATACAGGTGGGAAAAGATCATCTTTTTAAAAAAGAGCCAAAACATTAGGTTAGGAACATCTTAGAAAGCCAGACTGCATCCTTGAGGTCCTGGAACACCCCTAGTTAGAAGCAGGTCCATGATATTGTGTCTTCTGTTCTCCTTGACAAAGGTGGTGGACTAGACTGATGGTTTCATTTCTGTTAAAATGAATTCAATTCCTCCACTATCTCCTCTTGACAAGAATGATTTGCAATGCACAACAGGGGTTGCTGAAGTTGCTGGAGTGCCTGGGACACCCAGGTTTTTAAATTACACTTACTGTTGCTATGTGTCATATTCTCTCTCTAAGCTTCATCAGCATCTCCGGCGCAGCACAATGGAGTTCAGGGGCCAGCTTGAGAAAAACAGAACTCAGTTAAGAACATCTGAAGAGCCAGGCTGGATAAATATTCATAAACACATTCACACTACCTGCATCAGAAAGGGCTATGAACTCCCAAACACACTTCAAGGTCAGCGCATCGCTTTCATCTGTTTCCAGCACTTTGCATAGTTGGCAGCCCTCCCTCCTCTGGGGAGAGGCAGGACACCAAGAGAGCACACGACTCACATTCTCGGCCCAAATTTCCATAACCACATTACCAGATGGGATAATAATCATCCCTGAACTTGATGCACAGGCTTCGGGTCTGAGGAAACTTCTTCCTGCTTCTTTTCAGAATCGTTTCTTCTGGCTCTTTAGACATAAAGTGTTCTCCCTTCCAGGAAAGGTTACAAGTTAAGGTGGTTGTAAAAGACAGAAGTGTGAATCCCATGTCTTTGGAGAGCACTGTGGCTGGCCCTCTTTGACAACTAAATGGGATGAAAACCTTCCCAGGTGATTGGGAGCAGTCACTGGGAGGCCTCTGTCCCCTGCATTCTGTCATTATGCCGAAATATCCTCTCCTAGTCTCAGGCATGTCCTCTGAGTTACTCATTCTATGGAAAGCCAGTAGCATTGAGAATGTTCCAAATCAATGCGACTCAAACCATACTTCTAGACTCTGGTACAGTAAGGAACTTGATGTTGACGATACATAACAGTGCCAAACTGCCCCCAAAACTTCACACGAACCTTAAACACAGTTAAGTTGTAGCACACAAATATCAAACAGCAACTAGGTAGTACAGATTTTTAAAACGTTCAGTGTTCAAGACATTATTGATACCATGGGTAATCTGAGAATGCTCAGGTAGAGATATAAATTCATTTTCCTAGTTATCCATCTATAAGACAATCTCTTACAATGTAATCTCAGACATAGGGCGTTCAATGATGATGGAATGGAGGATAAGTGCAAACCTCTCTGGTTGTAAGAATTTAGAAACTGAGCTGCAGTAATGAGCCCGTATCTGCATTGTGGAGTCTAGAGATCAGTGAATACAGGAGGGAGGGAGTATGCTCAAGGACAGATTAGCTACAGTGCCAAATAGTTTATCAGCTGCTCAGTTACTGCCTTCTGCTCCAAGGAGCTAACTCTAAGTCTGATTGTTGCTTTCTGTTTTTTTTTTTTTTTTTTTTTTGCTTATTTACCATGATCAGCCCTAGTGCAGAGGCTAAGGAGAATATAGCCTTTCTCTCTTTTTTTTTTTCTGTGCCTTGAAATGCACATCTTTTATATAGCTTTAACAGAAATCAATGAGTGTGTAAAATATGTATTTTCAGCAGCATCCTGCCTTGTGCATTTTAACCCAATGTTGACAATTAAATTGGTAAAATTCATTTTAAATTAAATTATAATATTTATTCCTTCCTTTTCCTCCTTCCAGATCTTTGCATAAACTACTTCCTGCTCTCTATCAAATTAATGGTCTCCTTTATTCACTAATTGACGCTGCATGCATATCTGTACACATGCATGCACATGAACACACATTCACATGCATATACATACATACACACACATTACTAAATAGACGTGTTTGATCTGTATAATGTTATAGATATGTATATTTTCAGCACTGACCATTTGGCATCAAACAATTGCCTTCCCCTGAGGAAGGCCGTCCCTCACACTCTCAGCTTCCCTTAGTTGTTTATAGTTCTTTTAATAGGTGTTTTTTTGTTTTGTTTTGTTTTGTTTTGTTTTGTTTTGTTTTGTTTTGTTTTGTTTTGTTTTGAGAGGTGCAGCAATGTTAAAATGTTGTTAGTAAACCAGTACATGGATGAGTTAATTTGTCCCATCTTTGCATTGCCTTCTTATAATGAAAATGCAGCCATTATGTATTTGGCATTCAAACAAGACCAGGCTTCCTGTATTTTAATTTGCTAATTCTGGCAAGTTTAGGAGAGGGGATGGGGTGTTTTTGTTCTTGTATGCTTTGAAGTCTGTGTCTTTCCCTTCCCTTAATTCTGCATGGTAATCAAGACCTAAGTGGTTCCTCATCTCAAGGATTCTTTTTTTTACTAGATATTTTCTTCATTTATATTTCAAATGCTACCCCTAAACCTCCCTATAGCGCCCCCCCACCCTACTTCCCAACCCACCCACCCTGCTTCCTGGCCCTGGCATTCCCCTGTACTGGGGCATATGATCTTCGCAATACCAAAGTCTTCTCCTCCCATTGATGGCTGGCTAGGCCAACCTCTGCTACATATGCAACTAGAGACACAGCTCTTGGGGGTTACTGGTTAGTTCATATCATTGTTCCTCCTATAGGGTTGCAGACCCCTTTAGCTCCTGGGGAACTTTCTCTAGCTCCTTTATTAGGTGCCCTGTATTCCATCCAATAGATGACTGTGAGCATCCACTTCTGATTTGCCAGGCATTGGCATAGCCTCACAAGAGAGAGCTATGTCAGGATCCTGTTAGCAAAATCTTTCTGGCATATGTAATAGTGTCTGGGTTTGGTGGTTGTATATCATATACAACCATCAAGGATGTTTTTTTTTTCAAGACAGGGTTTTTCTGTATAGCCCTGGCTGTCCTGGAACTCACTCTGTAGACCAGGCTGGCCTCGAACTTAGAAATTTGCCTGCCTCTGCCTCCCGAGTGCTGGGGTTAAAGGCATGTGGCACCACACCCGGCACCGTCAAGGGTTCTTATAGGGCATAAAGTCAAAGGCACAATGTCAACTCCTCAATAGGATCTTACACTTCATTTGAAGCAAAGAGAAGACCAGAGACTTAGTGGAGGGACAGATTTCCCCAGGGACTTAGGTGAGAGATGATTAAATTTTGTTTTTGTCAGGGGCCTGACATTTCTTTAAACCTGCAGAGCACTGAGGGAGGGATTTCCAAAAGAGTTTAAGAAAGCAGTGCCTAAAGCACAGGAATTTCTACTCTCATTGGCTGGAAGGGTGGCAAGGGAGCAGTGTAAGAGGTGAGAAGGGCACAGGGCTCTGCCCAAGGGTACTTGGTGAAAGGGAAGCCATCACTGCCTGATGCCTGCTAGGCTTCCACTGTGCTTCTCCACCATGTTAGCCAAGGATTTCCAGAGAGGCAGAGCCAGGAGGACACAGTACAGAAGCAGAGATTCGTCAAAGAGTCAGTTTACATGATTGGGGAGGCTTCATCTGCATGGGGTTGTCTATGGGCTGAGACCCAGGGATGACAGTACTGTTGCTCAGTTCCATTCCAAGGTCCACAGGAAGCCAAAGAACATAGGGATGCTAGTGTAAGTCCTGGAGAGCAAGGGCCAGAAAACCTGATCCTCTCATGCCCCCGGGGTGTGATGAACATGTCATTCGGGACAATGTCATATTTCCTACACACACTAGAGGTACATCTGCCCCACTTATCTCTCAACTGCACATGCCAATGTCCTCTGAAATGGTCCAACAGATATACTCCAGAATAATGCTTTTCTAGATTGCTAAATACTTTTAAATTCCGGTTGGTTGACATCAAAACTAACTTTCAGTAACATCAAATAATATTATAACCTTGCACCAAGTGAAGCCATACTGCTGCTGTGTGAATGAAATCTCCTTGTGTGTAGAACTCCTTCAGCCTTATAGTCCAAATGCAAGTTAATTTTAAAATGCAACAAAAAGACACATTTCTTCTCTTCTATATCTGTGAAATCAAATTCAGACTTTATTTTGATAGATATTGATTTTCTTTGTATCTAACAAACATCTCTTTTCAGATTTACCATTGTAGGTGGGTTGTTTTCCCCGAAGAACTGAACATGCTAGGAACTGCTGTTTCACTGTTTTGTAAACTGTAAGTTCAGTTTGGGCTGCTGAACCCTGAACCAATATCCACCTGGGTAGAAATCAAACATTTTTTAAAAAGGAATCTTTTCTTTTGCCTCCCAGAGGACTTGGTCTTGAAGGGATACCTCCAAGATCAGTAATAATCATATTTTGATTTTAAGGAAACAAGTCCGATAAAAAGAGATAGGATTTCCAAAGTGAGGAGGCCGATGATAGAAGAAATGTGAACTCGTGAGCATAAATGAGTTATTTAACAATCATCTCTACAAATTCCCTTCTTCTAAAAGAAAAAAAATCATGCACGAGATAATGCATTTTAAAGACACTGCTTGGTTATTTCATGGTTTGCTGAGAGAATTGAAAATGACACATTGTTGCTACCACAGATTAGGTTTCCAGGAATGGATATCCAGACAGCTGAGATTCTTTGTGTTTATGAAGGACAACCAGCTGCATAAAGGATGTGTACTTCAATAAAAGAAGTCAACTGACAGAGCTCCTAGGCCTTTGTTCGGTGGAGTGTTACATCCTAAAAGGTCACCAGCAGCAGAAACATACACTCTTACCTTGCTCCACCACAGGCGAGCTGCTTGATCCCATGACTTCAGACAGAAGATTTCTGTGAAGATAAGGTAGACCTCTTGGGCAAGACAGCAGGAGGTGTCGACTGTGACAACTGTGGAGGTTTGAAAGAAAAATGGTCCCTACAGAGCAACATTATTAAGAGGTGGGCTCTAGTTGGAGTAAATGTGGCTTTGTTGGTTTCAGAAAGCTTAAAACAGTTCTCTTCCTGCCTCCTGTGGCTCCTGATGTGGAATTCTCAGCTCCTTCAGTACCATGTCTGCCAGCAGGCCACCATATTTCCTGCCATGAAAATAACAGACAAAATCTCTGACATGTAAGCTAGCCCCAGTGAAATGTTTTCCTTTAAAAGATGTGCGGTCATGGTGTCTCTACTCAACAATAAAACCCCAACTAAGACAGTAAGCATCCTTCCTTGAAGAGTGACAAACGTGTTCGTGTCTACACCTGTTCTACATGCACACGTCAACATATGTGTATACGTACATACGTGTCAGCATGCATGTGCTGTACCAGACACTGCTCTCTATGCCTGTATCTGTACAATATAGCATTTCACATTCAATATTATCAAAAGCTAAAAGTGGCTCTAGTTCTGTGTCTGTAACATAAGTTGATTTGTAAAACCGCTTCTTTTTTGTCTCCACCTGGTCAATATTCAGGCACAGTAGTGTCTCATTCAGAGCACCTCTCCCATTTTTTGTTGATGTTAGTGAAATTCAATCGTTATTGTGCCTCACAAAGGCCAGAGTCACAGCGATTGCTAATTCAATTTCGTCTCTAGACACAACTGTCAAGTTATTCTGCTTGTAGCACAGATCTTACCTTTCTGTTGTCTCTCTTAAGAACTATGAGCCCAGTTATTCCGATTTAATCTGAACAAATTGCTTTTTTTTTCCTCCAAAGTTCCTCAGAATTTGCATCTAACTTACATAAGATAAGCAGGGGGTTGGTTAGAAATTCCAGTGAGATACATTCTGCATATTCTCTTTTAGTCACGTCATCTTGGAAACCTTTCTTTGTTCTTATTTATGCCTTCTGAAATGTTAGTAGATCAAAATCTAATCAGTATGCCATACCAGGACACACTGGTTAAATGTCAGGTTTCATTTTCCTATATCACAGATTTTGCTTTCCTTATGTTTTCGTGACCGGCTTCCCAATAAGCAGAGGGAGCAGCTTCTTAGGCACCAGGAAATCAAGGCTGAGCAGATTGCATTTGGGCATCACTGTGATCCATACACTCGCTTTGCATGCGGGCTAGATGTCCCACCATCAGTACACACTGTTTTCTTCCAGTACCATCAATCTGGGACTACTTTAACGACTTCTGCCTCCAATGTGTGCTAGTGGCTTCCTGTTTATACCCAGGGTTTCCTGTTACAGGCATGGGATTCGGTGGAATTCACCCAGTGTCTACACAGGCAGGCACGCAGGTCACAGTCCAAGCAGGAGAGAGTCAGGGCTGTGGAATCTGCCTGGAACTGACAAGAACCTTCCCTTAAACTAAGGCTGACCCAATTTTATGTGGAAGAATTGTTTGCTTTTTGTTATTAGGCTGCTCAATGGATTTTCCACTTCATTTTTTAAATTACCATAGACATCTTCATGGATATGATAGTCTTATGGCCTTGTTTTCCAACTAAACCATGACTCACAGGCTCCTCTAATACAAAGGGTAGTCCTTTAAGTTTACAGATGTAATTTTTGTTATTGTATTTCTCATCTACACTAACTAGCTGAGTGCATTTTTAATTGTGGCAGAAAATTAATAACCTCATGGAGATCAATGTCACAATCACAGAAAAATGAACCACATGGCACACCAAGTTTTCATATAATCCTCCAAACTTATCACACAGCTTTGTGACAGCAGGTGATTCAGCACGGACATATGGCTATCACATGAGTTTCCACTATGGGTTACTCTTAGTCCAATCCATGAGTTTGGATAAGTGCATGTTGATATCTTTCTACAATGATGGCCTCATCATAACTGTCCTGGAAGTCCTCTGCAAAGCCACCTGCCTACTGGTCCTTTCCTCACCATGCATCTGTGTTAGTCACTCATTTTTTTTCTTTGACCATAAACTTTCCTTTTTCATAATGAAAATATACACTATGTAGTTGTGTAGTTGTTTTGGATTGGTTCCTTTTGCTTAGATGTATGAATTTAAATTTCTTCAATTGTTTTTTATTGTTGTTATTGTTTTAGTGGCATGGTATTTTGTTAGCAATTTTCCAAAAATAAATAAATAAATAAAAAATAAAAAAGACATGTTGGTAGAGATTATAGCACATCATTTAGGGATAATACTTTGGTCTCTGGAAAACTGTAGTTCTCAGCTTTCATAGGAGAAGCTTCTGTTTGGTGGACAGCAGTTGACACAGAAACTCTCAACTTGTCGAAGTACTTAGATTAACTGTCTAGAGGATGTTCACTTACTGTACTGAGACATCTATATCACATAACCTCCTTCTAATGGTTCAGGGGGGCATTATGGGAGACAGGAAAGAATAATTATAAGAGCTGGAATTTGAGGAGCAATGGGGCTAAACAGCGTCTTCTGGATGTAACAGGATCAACGAAACCACAAACTCATAACAGCTATGCTTACCTTGACAAGTCATGCACAATATCAAGCTAGCTAACATTCCAGCATGGAGCAGAGATGGACTCATGAGCTTCAACCCTAGCATAAGTATTGGCCTTTGATGGCTTCAGGGGGTAGAAGAGTTGGTTTTCTTAAGGGGTGTAGTTACTGATGTATCTACCATGTTCAGGTAAACACCAGCACCCATAAGTATATGGACTCATAAATTGAATTCAGTAATGTATTTTTCAAAAAGGGGAGATGACATTAAGAGAGTTAGGGAGTGGGAGGTGAACTAGATCTTAGAGAAGTTAAAAGTGGGAGAGTAGGTGAATATGATCAAAATACATAGTACACATGTATGAATTTACCAAATATTAATAAAATATCATACTAAAGTAAATAATATAAAGGATGAATAGTGATAACATAGTTTCACGGAATTTGATGCACAAAGATGTGTCTAGCCTGTGGTCTGAGGACCACGTGAGTTTTAGCACAAATGTAAATTCAGCCCAACACAATTGTATACCGTAGATCATCATGTTGCGATGCCAGACGGTTGGGCATTCCTGTAAGAAGCAATTAATACATTTGAAAAAGATGCTTTGGTCTGAGTGTTTGTATTTCCTGATTTGTAGACTAATATTAGTCTTAGTACAGTAGTGCTTAGTCTTGGCACCTAAAGAGGTGAGTAGACTGTCAAGGTGGGGCCTCATAAATGACAGTCACTAAACGTAGCATATCTGAGCTTGTCTATTTGCCTTTTGTCATCCTGTGAGGATGCATAGAAAGTCCTTGAGGGAGCAATGCTTGTCAGATATCACATCTGCTAGGTTCCTGGCTTTGTGCTTCCAAACCTTCAGATATGTGAAGTGCATTTCCTTTCTTGATTCTTGTGCTGGGAAGCCTGAGTGGGTTAAAGAGAATGACAAGTTTGAGATTATTTATTTCTTTTACTTCCCGATCAATAAATCACAAGAGAACCTAAGTAAGGAATAGGTAGGATACTTATTTTCTTAAAACATTGCTTTTTGAAGATAGAGTGGTCCAACTCTCCCAGGAGCAAACAAACAAACAAATAAATAGGCCTGACATTGTTGACGTGTGGAAAGAACAAATGTTTAAGTATGCATATTCCATTTCAAGATGTTTACCTAGTGGATATTGTATTTCAAAATATTTGTCTAAGTTGGGGAAGCTATAAAGTTCCAGGATGAAATTCCTTTTTTTTTCCCTCACCATTTACTTCTCTTTCAATAAAAAATAATATTAAATGTAATAAGAAGAATATCATTTATTTTACATTCATTAAGGAAGTATTAAACAATTTAAATAATAGGTGTGACAACATGATTCACAGATATCTATTCAGGAAGAAAATATTTATAAAGCCATTTACTTCATCAATTTTAGAGGACAAGGGCTTTGGGGATATTTAGAACTGGGGTTAGGCATTAGGAGCAATGAGTATGAAAAAATGGGGGAGGGGCAAAAGTGAGAGTGGATTCATCACATGAGAATCATTCAGATTTTTAAAAGTTGGTTCAAGTCAGTAAAAAAATAATGTTCTCTCAGTCTTAATATCACGCCTTTCTCTACGATGAGACAATAACACAAGATAATAACCCAAGCAGTCCGTGTGTCGTGTTAGCTCTATGAAGCAGCATTAGGTAATTTGGTATATAGAGGCCAGAGGTGTGACCCTGTGATCCTGTGACCCTATGATGCTGGACCTGGTCATGGCTCAATTGTCTCAGCTGTCTGTAGGACTCATGTAGGAAACGCTCAGAATGCAGAGGTTGGACTTAAAACCAGGAGCTTATAACTAGAATCCTATCAAAAAACAAAAACAAATGAGCAACAACAATGACACACCCACAAAATCCAATCCTAAGTGGTTTTAAAAACCAATTCCTCTAAGGATTTGTCTTTGTAACTATGACTTTATATGGAGCTCATCAGACACTGGGAGAAAGCATGTGACTGAAGTACTATTTTGAAGACATTTCTTTTTCTTTCTTTTTTTTTGGCATCAAAACAATTTAAAATTAAGTCTTCATGCGTTTAGCTCCTAACCTTACTAGGAGATATTTTCTCACAGCAAACTCCCTAATCCTTTGGCTCTATAATCTTTCTTATTCCCTTTCTGCAATATCCCCTATGCCAGGCATCAGTCATGAGAACACACAAAATAAAAATATACAGACTAAGCGTAGTTGAGAATGTATATGTATATCCATACTTATATATGTATGCAACAACAATTAACGAGAAAAGACATCATGAACTTGACAGAAAGCCTTCCTCCTATAAGCTGATTTTGTTACAGTGGTGAGAGAAATATCTAATAAAGTAGATAAGTAAAAGTCTAGTTATAATATTTAGAAAAATGAATAGCTATCCTAAAAAATTAAAGACACACAACTATACATATGGTTTACATACACACCCAAATGCATATGTCATAACAAATCTCTCTTAGTGACTTAGTGGCAATTCCAGACAAAGTCAAGAACTATCTTTTATTTTTTTTTAAATTTTTTTACACTTACTAAGTAAGAAAAAGCCTTGGAAATTATATCATCTCTGTGTCCTCTGCTTCCTCATTGATCACATAGTTACAGTTAGACCTACCTACATTGGCTTATTAAGAGAATGAAATGAGATTGCAGAGAAAGCATTTTGTACAATAAGTGTGTTTATTTAATGACTATTTTCCTTCAGACAATCAACACTACCATAGTATTAGAAGAGCCAGCACATAAAAAAACAAAAAACAAAAAACAAAAACAAAACAAAAACACCCCACAAACCTAATACTTATTTAGACAGAAAAAAAACATTTCAGAAGAAATATAATTTTAGTTACCAATATGATTTTTTTAGATTTAATTTATTACTCAAAACAGGGAAAGGAATATGCTAGAATGGGTCTCAACACACCATCAGCATAAATAAGACTTCATTTCAGCATTTCCAGCCAATGATCAGGATCAGTTTTCTCACAAGACACAGTGTCATAGGGTTTTTATTGCTGTGACAAAACACCAGGACCAAAACAACTTGTGGAGGAAAGGGCTTATTTCAGTTCATAACACTATCACTGGGATAAATTAGGTTAAGAATTCAAGGCAGAAGCTGATGCGGAGGCCATGGAGGAGTGCTGATGGTGACTTGCTTTCTAAGGCTTGTCCAATCTGCTTCTCCATAGCACCCAGGACCACTAGTCCAGGGGCACACTGCTCATATTCAGTAGGGCCTTCCCACATTAATTATTAGTCAAAACGTGCTCCCACAGGCATGCCCACAGGCCAGGTTGATGAGGGCATTTTCCCAACTGAGGCTCCCAACTTCCCAAATGATTCTAGCTTGTGTCAAAGTGACATGAAGCCATGCTGATCCAACAGGCTAGTCTAAAGTGCCCTGTCTCCTGTCAGAACACAGACAATGCTCTTATTTAGTCATGAGTTTTATATATCTTCTCATAAGGCTAAGTTCTTCTTTCTCCAAAAGCTTTTCATACCTTGTGAGATGAGCTTTTAATAGCATTAAAATTAAACCAGGCTTTAAGTCAAATCTTGCCAGCAAATACTTGCTAGTCAGTCATGATTTGCTGTTCACTTAGATGTAATTAGGGTACAACCTTGACGTTTGGTCTCTTCATCAATGCCAAAGTGGATGGACCCGAGAGAATTCCGATGCAATGTGAATTCCCTCCTCTCAGCCTCGTGCTTCTCCCTTTTCCACAGATGTAGGCAGCATGTCTTCTGAAGCACTCATTCCAGGACACATTGCTTTTTCTGTGTCTCTTTTGAATTTGTACTCCCTGCTTCTGCCTCTCATAACAAAGCAAAATAAAATAATAATAATGTAAACGACAGTTCACATAAGGATGGATACAAGCATCTCATTTGTCATATTTCCTCATTATTCCCAATGCCCTTGCTTCACATTGTTGCATCACCACAAACATCACTACCTTCCACTAAGAGCCATTTTCTTTTTTTTTTTATTTTTAATATTTTTATTACATATTTCCCTCAATTACATTTCCAATGTTATCCCAAAAGTCCCCCATAGTGCCCCCCACTTCCCTACCCACCCATTCCCATTCTTTTGGCCCTGGCATTCCCCTATATTGGGGCATATAAAGTTTGCAAGTCCAATGGGCCTCTCTTTCCATTGATGGCCGACTAGACCATCTTTCAATACATATGCAGCTAGAGACAAGAGCTCCGGGGTTCTGGTTAGTACATCATGTTGTTCCAGCAATAGGGTTGCAGATCCCTTTAGCTCCTTGGGTACTTTCTCTAGCTTCTCCATTGGGAGCCCTGTGATACATCCAATAGCTGACTGTGAACATCCACTCCTGTGTTTGCTAGGCCCCAGCATCGTCTCACAAGAGACAGCTATATTTGGATCCTTTCAGCAAAATCTTGCTAGTGTATGCAATGGTGTCAGCGTTTAGAAGCTGCCTATGGGATGGATCCCTGGATACAGCAGTCTCTAAATGGTCCATCCTTTCATCACAGCTACGAACTTTGTCTCTGTAACTCCTTCCCTGGGTGTTTTGTTCCCAATTCTAAGAAGGGGCACAGTGTCCACACTTTGGTCTTCATTCTTCTTGAGTTTCATGCGTTTAGCAAATTGTATCTCATATCTTGGGTATCCTAAGTTTTGGGCTAATATCCACTTATCAGTGAATACATATTGTGTGAGTTCTTTTGTGATTGTGTTACTTCACTCAAGATGATGCCCTCCAGGTCCATCCATTTGGCTAGGAATTTCATAAATTCATTCTTTTTAATAGCTGAGTAGTACTCCATTGTGTAAATGTACCATAATTTCTGTATCCATTCCTCTGTTGAGGGACATCTGGGTTCTTTCCAGCTTCTGGCTATTATAAATAGGGCTGCTATGAACATAGTGGAGCATGTGTCCTTTTTACCGGTTGGGACATCTTCTGGATATATGCCCAGGAGAGGTATTGCTGGATCCTCCGGTAGTACTATGTCCAATTTTCTGAGGAACCGCCAAACTGATTTCCAGAGTGGTTGTACAAGCTTGCAATCCCACCAACAATGGAGGAGTGTTCCTCTTTCTCCACATCCTCGCCAGCATCTGCTGTCACCTGAATTTTTGATCTTAGCCATTCTGACTGGTGTGAGGTGGAATCTCAGGGTTGTTTTGATTTGCATTTCCCTGATGATTAAGGATGTTGAACATTTTTTCAGGTGCTTCTCTGCCATTCGGTATTCCTCAGGTGAGAATTCTTTGTTCATTTCTGAGCCCCATTTTTTAATGGGGTTATTTGACTTTCTGGAGTCCACCTTCTTGAGTTCTTTATATATATTGGATATTAGTCCCTTATCTGATTTAGGATAGGTGAAGATCCTTTCCCAATCTGTTGGTGGTTTTTTTGTCTTATTGATGGTGTCTTTAGCCTTGCAGAAGCTTTGCAGTTTCATGAGGTCCCACTTGTCAATTCTCGATCTTACAGCACAAGCCATTACTGTTCTATTCAGGAATTTTTCCCCTGTGCCCATATCTTCAAGGCTTTTCCCCACTTTCTCCTCTATAAGTTTCAGTGTCTCTGGTTTTATGTGAAGTTCCTTGATCCACTTAGACTTGACCTTAGTACAAGGAGATAGGAATGGATCGATTCACATTCTTCTACATGTTAACAACCAGTTGTGCCAGCACCATTTGTTGAAAATGCTGTCTTTCTTCCACTGGATGTTTTTAGCTCCCTTGTCGAAGATCAAGTGACCATAGGTGTGTGGGTTCATTTCTGGGTCTTCAATTCTATTCCATTGGTCTATTTGTCTGTCACTATACCAGTACCATGCAGTTTTTATCACAATTGCTCTGTAGTAAAGCTTTAGGTCCGGCATGGTGATTCCACCAGAGGTTCTTTTATCCTTGAGAAGAGTTTTTGCTATCCTAGGTTTTTTGTTATTCCAGATGAATTTGCAGATTGCACTTTCTAATTCGTTGAAGAATTGATTTGGAATTTTGATGGGGATTGCATTGAATCTGTAGATTGCTTTTGGCAAGATAGCCATTTTTACAATGTTGATCCTGCCAATCCATGAGCATGGGAGATCTTTCCATCTTCTGAGATCTTCTATAATTTCTTTCTTCAGAGACTTGAAGTTTTTATTATACAGATCTTTCACTTTCTTAGTTAGAGTCACGCCAAGATATTTTATATTATTTGTGACTATTGAGAAGGGTGTTGTTTCCCTAATTTCTTTCTCAGCCTGTTTATTCTTTGTGTAGAGAAAGGCCATTGATTTGTTTGAGTTAATTTTATATCCAGCTACTTCACCGAAGCTGTTTATCAGGCTTAGGAGTTCTCTGGTGGAATTTTTAGGGTCACTTATATATACTATCATACCATCTGCAAAAAGTGATATTTTGACTTCATCTTTTCCAATTTGTATCCCTTTGATCTCCTTTTGTTGTCAAATTGCTCTGGCTAGGACTTCAAGTACAATGTTGAATAGGTATGGAGAAAGTGGACAGCCTTGTCTAGTCCCTGATTTTAGAGGGATTGCTTCAAGCTTCTCACCATTTACTCTGATGTTGGCTACTGGTTTGCTGTAGATTGCTTTTATCATGTTTAGGTATGGGCCTTGAATTCCTGATCTTTCCAAGACTTTTATCATGAATGGGTGTTGGATCTTGTCAAATGCTTTTTCCGCATCTAACGAGATGACCATGTGGTTTTTGTCTTTGAGTTTGTTTATATACTGGATTACGTTGATGGATTTCCGTATATTGAACCATCCCTGCATCCCTGGGATGAAACCTACTTGGTCAGGATGGATGATTGTTTTGATGTGTTCTTGGATTCGGTTAGCAAGAACTTTATTGAGGATTTTTGCATCAATATTCATAAGGGATATTGGTCTGAAGTTTTCTATCTTTGTTGGGTCTTTTTGTGGTTTAGGTATCAGAGTAATTGTGGCTTCATAGAATGAGTTGGGTAGAGTACCTTCTGTTTCTATTTTGTGGAATAGTTTGTGAAGAATTGGGATTAGATCTTCTTTGAAGGTCTGATAGAACTCTGCACTAAACCCATCTGGTCCTGGGCTTTTTTTAGTTGGGAGACTATTAATGACTGCTTCTATTTCTTTGGGGGATATAGGGCTGTTTAGATCATTAACCTGATCTTGATTCAACTTTGGTACCTGGTATCTGTCTAGGAACTTCTCCATTTCATCCAGGTTCTCCAGTTTTGTTGAGTATAACCTTTGGTAGAAGGATCTGATGGTGTTTTGGATGTCTTCAGGATCTGTTGTTATGTCTCCTTTTTCATTTCTGATTTTGTTAATTAGGATGCTTTCCCTGTGCCCTCTAGTGAGTCTGGCTAAGGGTTTATCTATCTTGTTGATTTTCTCAAAGAACCAGCTCCTTGATTGGTTGATTCTTTGAATAGTTCTTCTTGTTTCCACTTGGTTGATTTCGCCCCTGAGTTTGATTATTTCCTGCCGTCTACTCCTCTTGGGTGAATTTGCTTCCTTTTGTTCTAGTGCTTTTAGGTATGTTGTCAAGCTGCTAATGTGTGCTCTCTCTAGTTTCCTTTTGGAGGCACTCAGAGCTATGAGTTTTCCTCTTAGAAATGCTTTCATTGCGTCCCATAAGTTTGGGTATGTTGTGGCTTCATTTTCATTGAACTCTAAAAAGTCCTTAATTTCTTTCTTTATTCCTTCCTTGACCAAGGTATCATTGAGAACTTGTTGTTCAGTTTCCACGTGAATGTTGGCTTTCTATTATTTATTTTGTTATTGAAGATCAGCCTTAGTCCATGGTGATCTGATAGGATGCATGGGACAATTTCAATATTTTTGTATCTGTTGAGGCCTGTTTTGTGACCAATTATGTGGTCAATTTTGGAGAAAGTACCATGAGGTGCTGAGAAGAAGGTATATCCTTTTGTTTTAGGATAGAATGTTCTGTAGATATCTGCCAGATCCTTTTGATTCATAACTTCTGTTAGTTTTACTGTGTCCCTGTTTAGTTTCTGTTTCCACGATCTGTCCATTGGTGAAAGTGGTGTGTTGAAGTCTTCCACTATTATTGTATGAGGTGCAATGTGTGCTTTGAGATTTATAAAGTTCTTTAATGAATGTGGCTGCCTTTGTATTTGGAGCATAGATATTCAGGATTGATAGTTCCTCTTGGAGGATTTTACCTTTGATGAGTATGAAGTGTCCCTCCCTGTCTTTTTTAATGACTTTGGGTTGGAAGTCAATCTTATCAGATATTAGAATGGCTACTCCAGCTTGTTTCTTCATACCATTTGCTTGGAAAATTGTTTTCCAGCCTTTCATTCTGAGGTAGTGTCTATCTTTTTCTCTGAGATGAGTTTCCTGTAAGCAGCAAAATGTTGGGTCTTGTTTGTGTAGCCAGTTTGTTAGTCTATGTCTTTTTATCGGGGAGTTGAGTCCATTGATATTAAGAGATATTAAGGAAAAGTAATTGTTGTTTCCTGTTATTTTTGTTGTTAAAGTTGGCATTCTGTTCTTGTGGCTGTCTTCTTTTAGGTTTGTTGAGGGATTACCTTCTTGTTTTTTCTAGGGCATGGTTCCTGTCCTTGTATTGGTTTTTTTCTGTTATTATCCTTTGAAGGGCTGGATTCGTGGAGAGATAATGGGTGAATTTGGTTTTGTCGTGGAATACTTTGGTTTCTCCATCTATGTTAATTGAGAGTTTGGCTGGGTATAGTAGCCTGGGCTGGAATTTGTGTTCTTTTAGTGTCTGTATAACATCCGTCCAGGATCTTCTGGCTTTCATAGTCTCTGGTGAAAAATCTGGTGTAATTCTGATAGGCTAGCCTTTATATGTTACTTGGCCTTTTTCTCTTACTGCTTTTAGTATTCTATCTTTATTTAGTGCATTTGTTGTTCTGATTATTATGTGTCAGGAGGAATTTCTTTTCTGGTCCAGTCTATTTGGAGTTCTGTAGGCTTCTTGTATGTTCATGGGCATCTCTTTCTTTAGATTTAGGAAGTTTTCTTCTATAATTTTGTTGAAGATGTTTGCTGGTCCTTTGAGTTGAAAATCTTCATTCTCATCCACTCCTATTATCCGTAGGTTTGGTCTTCTCATTGTGTCCTGTATTTCTTGGATGTTTTCAGTTAGGATCTTTTTGCATTTTACATTTTCCTTGATTGTTGTGCTAATGTTCTCTATGGAGTCTTCTGCACCTGAGATTCTCTCTTCCATCTCTTGTATTCTGTTGCTGATGCTTGTATCTATGGTTCCAGATTTCTTTCCTAGGGTTTCTATCTCCAGTGTTGCCTCATTTTGGGTTTTCTTTATTGTGTCTAGTATGGTTTTGTTCATTTCCATCGTCTGTTTGGATGTGTTTTCCTGTTTTTCATTAAGGACTTCTACCTGTTTGATTAGGTTATCCTGTTTTTCTTTAAGGATTTGTAACTCTTTAGCAGTGTTCTCCTGCAATTCTTTAAGGGATTTTTGTGCTTCCTCTTTAATGTCTTCTACCTGTTTAGCAGTGTTCTCCTGTATTTCTTTAAGTGTGTTATTAAAGTCCTTCTTGAAGTCCTCTACCATCATCATGAGATATGCTTTTAGATCCGTGTCTAGCTTTTCCGGTGTGTTGGGGTGCCCTGGACTGGGCGAAGTGGGAGTGCTGGGTTCTGATGATGGTGAGTGGTCTTGGTTTCTGTTAGTAAGATTATTACGTTTACCTTTCGCCATCTGGTAATCTCTGGGGTTAGTTGTTGTCGTTGTCACTGTTTAAAGATTGGAGCAGAAGCTGTGTTCCACTCACCAGCAGTATCAAAATCCTGTGGCGGGGGTCGTGGGTAGCTGGCGAGTGTCAGCCAACCCTGCGCTCTAGCTACCCTGGTGCTTTTCTGACTGGAAGAGGCTTGTGGCCCTATGTAGGCCGGATTTCTGCCTCCCCAACCAGAGCAGTCTCAGGTCCCACGTGATTGGACTGGAGCAGAAGCTGTGTTCCACTCACCAGCAGTCTCAAAATCCTGTGGCGGGGGTCGTGGGTAGCTGGCGGGTGTCAGCCGACCCTGCGCTCTAGCTACACCTGTGCTGTTCCGGCCGGATGAGGCCTGTGGCCCTACTCAGGCCGGTTTCTGCTTCCCTAACTAATGCAGTCTCAGGTCCCGTGCGCAATTGGATTGGAGCAGAAGCTGTGTTCCACTCACCAGAAGTCTTAAGATCCTGTGGCGGGTGTTGTGGGTAGCTGGCGAGTGTCAGCCGACTCTGTGCCCTAGCTACCCTGGTGCTTTTCTGATCGGAAGAGAAGAGCCATTTTCATGCCATTAGTTGGTGATGCCATTCTCTGAGTCAGTGTCCTTATTGCTACTCAGATCTCTGCTACCACTGAGTGCATTACAATTTATCTTAAAATTTTGCTTCTCAGCCTTAATATTCCATCATCTTGGGTATTTGGTACTCATTATGACACATTCTACACTACTATAGGATGTTTTAACTCATTTGGATTTCTTGGATTTTATACAAGAGCACAAAATCGTGTGTATGGATGTGACATGAAAGTAGAAGTAAAACTGTCTATGGAAATAAAGGGACTCATGGGAAGGATGAGAGGGAGGGGAGTGGGCATGGGGAGACTATGCTCAATGTGTAATATATATGTGCGTGGAAATGTCTTTATGCAGCAAAGTACTATGTCCAATGAGTACATACAATGGCATAGACACACACACACACACACACACACACACACACACACACACTCCTTTCATCCTTTTAGATTAATGTTCACAGCCTGGTCATAATATCAACCATTCTTTTATATGACAGAGATTCTTCCATTTGAGGATAGCTTTATGTATCTTAGTTTCTTTTCCAAACACATAAACACTCCTATAGCTTCCATCTTTCAGCTCACCCAGAACACATTATCTTAGCAGGTCAAACTCCTACTGGTAAATACCACACATGGCTGCTCCAAAGTCAATCATAGGATGCCTGCAGTACTAGGTAGGCAAAGTCATGTTGGAAGGAAGGAGTATGGCTCTTTGGAAACAAAGGTTGTCCTGAAATGAAAAGGCAACTACAAATACTGTGCACTACAAAGCCATTTCTCTCCTAAAATTCCTTACCTTTCCCTTTTTGTGGTCTTAAGGAAAGGTGAGACTGTCTTAACACAAAATTCAAAACTTTGTGCTAACTAGTTGCCACCCCGCTTTCCTGATGTGTCTCTTTCCTTTCCCTTATCCTCTCTTCTTCTCAGAAATGGCAGTTGTTTGGGATCTAAGAACACAGTGTCAGTGAGTTTTTAAAAAAATTATATTTATTTACTTTACATCCTGCTCACTGCCTCCTCCTGGTCACCTTCTCCCACAATCCTTCCTCCCTTCCCTTCTCATCAGAGTGGGTGGGGCCCCCTGGGTATCCCTTCCACCTCAGTACCAGTGCTTTTCTTGCCTCTTAACCTTTACCCTGTGCATCCCTCAGTGTTTAATGACCACTTCTCTTCTTTGCCACCCAAGACCCTCCTATCCTTCTGATTGTAACTCAGGGAGGTCATTTTTGAAAGTCTTTGTAAATATCTCTTTTCCCTTCCCTTCTGGCAAGACTAACGTTCCCCTTGAAACATGACCCTTTTTATATCTTATTAGCACAGTCCCTATAACATAACATTTGAATTTTATATTTCTTGTACTAGTCTTACTTGGTACTTGATTGTAAACTCTTAGGTAAAGAGTATATAATCCTATATCGGTAGGCAGTAATAGTGTTTGCATAAAGCATACGCTTGACAAATTTTTTTTATAGGAAGAAGATCCAAAAAAGGAAAGAAGACAGCACAATTCCTTGTGGTTATTCTCACAATGACAAGAGAAACTTGTCATCAACAAGATATGAATTGTTAATGAGAGTTGAAATGTTTCTGCCTCTGGACATTATAAGTAATGTGTCCAGAGGCAGTTGGTAAATGTGGTTCTCTTTAAAGTGCTAACAAGGAACATAAACAAAATTCACTGCTTTATTTACTAGCCATAATCCCTCTGGATGTTTATAGGAGCTGCACAAGTTCAGGGGCTGAGTGGTATTCCTCAGAGACGTATAGTCTTTAAGTCAAACCTCATACTGTTGGGAAATTTCCTCACCTTTGAAATTCAATGATGTCTGCTAAGTGCCAAAATGCAGTGAAGAAATGATTGATTTTTTTTGACTTATCATCTGAATACAATTATTTTGAGAATGTATTTGCTATTATGCGATCACTAAGGACTGGACCAGAAATAAGGAGTTCTTTCAAATACTATACTAAACATCTGTTATGCCTGACAGTTCACCAAAAATTAAGGCAGTGACATATATAATGTGTTAAATCAATCATTAAATTCTAAGATCAAGAGCTGTACACAGGCTGAGAAGATAGCTCAGTAGGCAAAAGTGCTTACACATTGGTGCCTGATGACCAGAATGGATATGCCTACATGCCACACAAAAGCCAGGTGCAGAGGCTGAAGTGACTGCACCCTCCATGCCCCAAAGGGAAATGGGAAACAGACTTGCGAATCCATGAAGCTTATAGATCGGCTAGTCTGGGCTGGCTTATGCAACTGTGAAGAGACTATCTCAAACAGTGTGGAAAACCCAGGAAGCACACCTGAAGGTTTTCCTCTGAGCTCCACATGTGCACTGTGACACACTTCCATGTAAGAGCACACTCACATATACAGTCATACACTACTCATATTCACACAGATCTGTAACAGTAGTTATCAAATCTGTCTCCAAGCTGAACAACTCATCTCACTTTGTGTACATAGAGATGAATGTGCAAACACCTCTCCATTTGTAACTCACTCTCCTCCTGTTGAGCACCTAGCAACACTTCCTTTTCACAGTTTTGTTTAATAACATTTGAAACCCTGTAATCTCATTTTTATATTTGTATACATGAAACATTCATAACTGGCTAGACTGTAGCTTGCCTGGCCATAGGTCCTTGAGAACCATCAGAACCCAAGCTCCCTTACTCTTGTCATAGGCCACTAGCATTAAACTTGTATCAGTGCCATCCATCTACAGGGATCCTGATTCCAGCTTCTGAACTAATTGGAGTGGACTTCTCAGTTGCTGTTTTGATCATCTCCATCTTCTTCACTAGCTCACAGCCCATCTGCTATGGCCCTTTCTGTCTGACCTACGATTTTCTAATTTTTGCCATTTATATCATCCCCAAATGGCATGGCCTCTGTAATGCCTGCCAAGGAAAGGACTTAAGAAGCATTATGAAAACTCCTTAATTATCCAGTGGGATTTTTTCTTGGCATGTCAAGGCTACAGCATTGGATGCCAAGGCACAATAACCCATTTGTTCTCCAGTGCTGACTCACCTGTTATGAGACTACATCATGAGTAGCTGCCACGTTGGGAGTTCCAAATTTGTGAAACCACCATCCTCGTCTGCTGATTTATAGCAGAAGTGACAGTGCCTTGGCGAAGGGAAATGAAACATTCTAAGTAAAAGCAAATGAAGCAATGGTAGGTGTGAAGCAGGGGTTAAAGGAAATAATTTCAAGTCAGAATTGGACTGACCATCTTGCTAATGGCCACCTTGAGCACCTCGACCTCAACAGTGGAGTTGTAGCCATGCTTCATCGCCTTCTCTAATGCTCACCGAGGACTGTGGGGTCTAGCTGTGCTTATGTGTTGACATATAAACAAACAAAGAATGAAAGCAGAGTAACTAATGAGATCCCTGGCTATCATCTATCGCAATTCTTTGACTAGACAACACCCAAAGGACATTATTAATAACAGACTCACTGAAACCCACTTTCTAAAGTTTCTAGCATTTCTTAAGAGTGCTCCCCCAGTGGGAGACCAAGACATTAACATATGAACTTCGAGGGGGAGCACTGTACATTTAGATTATAACACCAAGTCTTTCAGAACCTGGGGGTAGGGCTTTTCATGTTTAAACTATAAAACCTAGAAAGGGTATTTGCTGTACAGAACACATATAAATATGCTCTTATGTTCCCTTTTTCATGAATAATAATGGCATAAGCCATAATAGAATTATAAAGAAAAACAAGTGAGTAATGCTTTCTACCGGAAGCTATCATCTCTGTAGGGGTGACGATGATTCCTAAGTGTTTTATAACACGTGTCATTTCAATAATACTGCCAGCAGTTTCTCGTCAAGCAATTAGAAATATAATAAGCAAACCTAGTGTCCTCACTGTTTCCCTAGTGGTACTCAGCTTTGCCATCACTGGGACAAATTCCTGAGTAAGTTGAAGAAAGGAGCTGTTTCTTTGAGCTCATGGTTTACAGGCTTGAGTCGAAAGTCAGTTAGATCACTGAGTTTGGGCAAGAAGCAAATGAGAACATCATTGTTGCAGGAGAATGTGGCAGCAATTGGTGGCCAAGATGCCAATGGAGAGAAGGTGGAGGCCAGAGAGTGACAGAGCATCTAAGGGGACACCACTAATGAGCTATTTGTTTTAGCTAAGTTCTTCCTTCTAAAGTTTCTAGTACTTCTTAAGTAGTGCCATAGCTGGAGATGAAGCTTTCAACCCAAATACTGGCATTAGGACCCTGAATCTTCCTAGATCTTCAAACCTGCATTGAATGTTTTATAATATAGCACACACACACACACACACACACACACACACACAATTTTCACATACATGCAAATATATTTCTATTAAAAGTGTCTAACTTAAAATTGTATTTATTTTTAAAGAAGTAAGGTAAAAACACTTCTTTAGTTGAAAGATGTAAAGATTTAGGAAGCATTCTTTCATTGACATTCTTAACCTGTGCAAACCATTATAGAATGTTATTTGCCTAAAACTACAGGGGATTTATAGTATCATACAGAGGAGCACATAGGCAATACTCATCTTGTATTGCTTGATGCATGTGGAATAACTTATTTAGAAAAATAGCGTCCAAACAGTGCTTTAATGAGTTAACAATTAGTCTGCAACAGTACACTGCCAGTGTCCATTTGCATGTGTATTTTCCTCTTCTCACTTCTACTGTGTTAGAAAGCTACAGATCAATATAATGGCATAGTTGAAGGACTCCCCTGAAAGGGAACATTTTTGGTTTGGTTCATCCCTTTGAAGATTCTAGTCAATGGTCAGGTGACTCCATTACCTGTGGGCCCATGCTGAGCATTACATCATAGTGGGAGTGCATAGGAGATCCAAAGGGTTCATTTCATTACTAGAGAGCAGAAGAAGGGGAGAGGTTCAGAGGACCATAATCTCCTTTAAGGACAAGGACCCAGTAACCTAAAGGTCTCCAATGAGTGCCTCATCTTAATGGAGATTCGGGGATGCAGCGTTAAAGTGACACCACTGATAGCCGTGAATTTGAAGGTGAAATAAGTAGCCATGAGAAATGAAGACTATAAGAAAACAGATTCTATACTAGAGCCTTCGGGAAGAACAGAATTCTCTCTCTCTCTCTTTTTTAATCTCCATTTTTTGGTACAATGAGATCTGTTTTAAGCCTCTGAGCTCTAGAACTATGAGGTGATTTTGTTGCTTAAAGCCACAGTGTGTGCTAATTTCTCATAGCAGCAATTAGACTACCATACCTTACTGTTTCACAAAGCAGACTTTAAACTATCAACTTGGCTGATTTCAAGAATAAATTTATCATAGCTGCTTCATTTTCCCCAAATAAAAGCATGAGACAATTTGTAGTTAGTATAACAGTTCTTAGAACCCAACCAAGAAAAGTTGACTATTGGCCAAATAACCCTTAAAGATTATTTGATTTCTCTGTCTTTGATTTTGTTCTGTTTGATGAGAAATACACTTTCTCAACAGGCTGATACACGGACATGTGTGCTATGTGTGGATCCAAGCTCTGGCCTGCCATTGGAGTGTTATGCACTGCTATTGGGGAGGCAAAAAGCAGGGAGCATGCTCACCTGCATTCACTCTGCACCACCACTGTTGGGTGCTATGCTTTAAGGAACCCTGGGGCACCATTCAGGAGTTGGGAAAACACAGCCCAAGTAGGCTGAAGCTGGAGTTTCCAGACTCCAGGGAATCCAGTCTCTGCTGGAAAACTGCATAGAAGAGTCAAGAATGAACTGTGAAGGTCCATGGCCAGCAACCAGGCCAGGACTGGGGACTCCCAAACTTCTGGACATCGAGGTGCTCTTGAGTCCTGCCATTGAAACGATGCATTGGGAGCAAATTTGGGGGCCTGAGGAGTGAGGACTGCATCTAGCATGGGGGCCAGGGGGAATGGGAGCTCCAGCTTAGCTCATTGGCAACTGTCCTTAGCTTGGCAGTGGTTGTCTACTAGCATAGACAGGCCTTTTGCAGGAGACTTAGGTGGCCGATCAATAGGCAAAGGCTTTCTCCATGTTCTTCATGGTGGTTCCTGATGAAGACAGCTCTTGGTTCCTAACTATTCATTTGTTGTTCATCGTGGAAAATGTGTGCATACCACCTCCTTAAGGTGGATCTGAGGTATTTACCTTTTGCAGGAAGGAATGTCTGGGAAGGGAAGCTTATTGGCTAAACTCTCAGGGCCTCTAAATACCTCATTAGCATGGAGAACTCTATTCTGGGTTACCAACATGGGGAGTGTGGACCCATGTTCCAGGATAGGAATCTAGTAGGAAGCAGGGATGTGTCTACTATCCCAGCTGGGTACCTGGGTACAGGTTATCAGCACTGCTCTATCTTGCCAGGTTGCCTGGCATGGTCCATTGTCCCACAGTTATGTGTTTACCTTGCTCAGGGCATAGCAAAACAAGAATTATGAATTATAGATTCTTTCCATTGCTCAATTCTCCAGAGATGAGGTTTCCTCCAAAGTTAATGCAGTGGCATTTGGCCATATGAATATAAAATTAATTTCGAGCCTTACCACAATACAGTTCTCACCATGCATTTCTAAGGAAATGCAAATTAATTTTGTAAGAATGGGTAGTCACACATATTCAGCAACTTCTTTGCTTCGAGAAGAATTCACCAGAGGAATGCCAACATAGTCTGACTTGAATCTGAAACACGCCCCAGGGATTCACAGTTCTAGTGTCCAGGCCTCAATGTATCTGCTGTTTGAAAGGCTAGGGTGCTTTTCAGAGTTGGGTTTTGAGGTTGTTGGGGAAGTAGGCACATTGCAAAAGACTTTTGAAGCTGATAGCAGCAAACTTAAAGACGTATTCTTCCTTGTTCCTTCAGAGAGAGGTAGGGTAGGGTAGCAATGCTTGGGATGTCAGACTAAGAGTGAGACTCTGACATCTCAACTCTGAATGAATGCATTTCTCTTGCTTTAAGCCATCCAAGTTTGTCACTTTGTTGTAACAGCCCTAAAAAACCAAATGTACCACTGGAGCACACAAATAACACAACCTAGAAAAAAATTAAGACTCATGAAGCGTCTGAAGTTTTGCCCTACTTTCAGGGTAACAACACTGTCCACAGTGGTTTCATAGGTGTGCCAAAGCACTTGTGTCTATTGAGGCAGACACAGAACACAGTAGCTGGCTTGAGCTTCATATCTCCCTTCTTTCCTCTATCTTGAGCACTTCCGTACTTGTTTCCCCACCACAAGACCCATGACCACATTAGTTTCTCAACTCTTAGCTTGATGTCTTAGCTCCAATAAGGACTAGTTCTTTTATTCTCAACTCCAGGTCCACATGGGTTCCTCCATCCCCAGTCCCATTTCTTTAGTATGTGGTTTAGGCTTAACTCCGTATTGACACTCTGCATGAGACCCACAGTCAGATCCCCATGCTAGTACAGCAATGGTGTTCTACCTTGAGCCCTCTTCACGGCCCTGAATGGACCATTTCTGCCAATTAACCAGGGTACTTACGTGGCTGTGGTATTCAGATTATTTTGTCTTGGTAAAAGAAGCTTGGGAATATTTCCTTTTCTTCAACTTTATAGAAAGGGTTGAAAAGAGTAGATGATAATTCTGGTCTTGGGCATTTCTAAGGGGATGGTTTGATTATTCAATCTTGTTACTCATTTCTTAGATTTTCTATTTCTTCATTATTCGATTTTTGTAAGTTTTATATTTCTAGGATCTCAGGATGTCATTAATATGGACATGAAGTGTCTGCAAAAGAGTTTGCTCAACCCAAGAATGGGTAAGACAAAAGATGTTATAAAGAGCAAAAATGAAAGTACAAAGTGGAAGAGACAGGAAAATGTTTAACTAAGATTTTATTTGTTGAAACAGTTAAGCTCTCACTTCAAATTGCACATGTACTGGTGCATCGAAATCATTACCATAGTGAACCCTCAGCCTTATCCTCAAGCCCCCAGAAGTTGGCCAAGCTGTGAAATCCACAGCTCACTTTCATATTTGTCCCTTCTAAGGAGAGATGTGATGCCTGGGCATGGAGTGGATTCCTGAGCATTCTCCAACTTCCTGTCTTTGCTTAGGTGTACGGTCAATTTCCTAAACTTTGAATATGATATAGGCACATACTTGGGTTTTGGTTTTATTTTTGAGTTTTTCTTTGTTTTCATTTTATTTTACCTCTAGCTTGTTTAGATACTGTTAACAGGATAATTTGACTCTAATTATCAATTCACTGTCACCCATGTAAAATCTATTTTATCTATAGGTAACAACAACAACACCCAAAATATTTGATGGTATTTAAATAATTATCTAATTGTGGTTGCACTATTCTGCACACAAATACACTCCTATTTTGGGGGAACTGCTTATGAAAGAAGGCTTCCTTTCTTTGCCACAAGGATGAAGATAAAGCCAGGAAAACAGCCATTTTTATGGCTCAAAAGCTCAGTAATGATTTTTGGCTTATTTTTTTAAAAAATGACATATTGAGATCCCTATATATTTTTCTATTTGCCTTTGTTACTAGTGACAGCTGAAAAAAATCCAAAGTTAAATATTTGTAATAAATCTTTCCTCGTGTTATTATCTAGAAACCATGACTGACAGCCTTTATCCTGGGTTCATATTTACATTCATGAGTTCAGCCACACAAAAGAGTAACAGAGGGTGAATTAAAGCTATATTAATATTGACTATGTGACTGCAATATTCTTAGCTTTGATTTCTTTTCTTTATTGTTTCATAATTCTTTTAAAATTTTCTTCATAGAGTTTGAATTGCATTCATAAGCAATTTTAAGTATTGAATCACTGTATGCAGTGCGTTATCATGAACACAATTACATAAGAAAAATAAAAGTTTGAAGAAAAGCTTCAGAAAAAGTTACTACTGTTCCCTGAATTCTATATTGTAGATATGATAATGCACATTCATTTTAGTTTTCCAGGTTTCCCTTAAAATCTTATTTTATTTTCTAATGGAGAATAGTAACTCAAATGAACACAGAATTTTGTGCACTGTAACAATACTTCACAATTGCACTTTTAACATAAGAGGGCTTGGGAAGGAATTATCTGGGAAAACCTTTTCAAGCTATGACATTATTCTGGCTACATATTGATTGTAAATGTACTATGTGACTATTGTGTTGAAAGCAGAGTTCAGATACAGTAGCCAGAAGAAAAACAGCTGAACAATACATGACAAGTTCTTAGATCTAAATGGGAAGGCAGTTAGAGGTTTCAGATAGTCTCAGCACAAGATGGGCAGATAGCATGCAAGTGATACAGAAGTTGAAGCCTGGAGAGAGGGGTGGGTACCAAGACTTGATCTGGAAAATGTGACTTTCTCAATTTATTTCTTGTCATTTTAAGATGAAATAGACTCTTGGTTAACCAGAATTCATTTAACACAAACTGCGTTTTCTATGCCTATCAAAACAAAATACCATAAACTTGGGGATACAGAGGTTGTTCAGTGGTTAAAAGCACCTGCTACTCTTGCAGAGTACCTGGGTTTGGTTCCCAGCACCCATGTGATAATTATAAACCACTCTAACCTTCAGTTCTGGGGCATCTGACACCATCTTCTGGCTTACATGAGCACTAAGCACATGGAGGATATACACGCATAGATGTAGCCAGATACTCATAAACAAACAATTAAAAATTAATACAACCTTTTTAAAAATACCACAGATTTGGCAGTTTAAATAGAATGGGTAGTCTCATAGTTGTGGAGTTTAGAAGACCTGATTCAAGATATATATAATTGCTCTCCTTTGAGGTTTGACTTGAAGTTACACACTTTCTTTGTCTACACAGATCCCTTTTGTGAGTTCATTATCTCAGATGTCTTTTCCAATGCCCAAATATACCTTTTGTTAAAGAATTTTAGTCAGACTGAATTCAATCTCCTTTAATGACCTCATCTTCATTTGATCATCTCATTGAAAGGCTTTCTTTAAATAGAGTCACACTCTAAGGCACTAAGGAAATAGTTCAGTATATGAATTGGGGAACCTTAAATCAACCCAGAATATTCCATCCTTATGATCCTCCAAATTTGTAGCCTCTCAATGAATAAGAATCATATCCACTCTATCCAAACAGTCCAGAAAACTTTGCTAAGTCTTATCAACTAAGCCCCCAATCTCATCAAAATGTCATCTAAATAAAGTATTGATGGATCTGGAAGTGTGATTTATCCTGAGGCAAAATTCCTTGTCATCTATTTACCAAGCACATTGACTACTTCCAAAAATAATGTGGTAGTGGATACAGAACAAATATTCATATTCTAAAAGGGAAAAATAGGAGAGAGACAGATGATGTCTCAGGGTTCAAGCAAGCAAGCAAGCAAACAAACAAACAAAAAAACTCACAGGAAAATATCTTCAGACTTTAAGGCTCCCAAATAAATGTCTTTAGCTTCAGAATCTGTCCCTAGTTAGATGGCCACACCTTCTACCTGCCCTTCTCTGAAGTAACAACAACTTCCCTCATTGCTCGGAGGATTAGTTTCTCTCTACAACTAAGGAGACAACTGCTGTGGTCCTGGCCACTGCTGGGATCTTTCTTTTATCTGAACAGTGGTGCAGCCTGACAGATCTGCTGCCCATGCTAACATCTGGGAAGTCCGTTTAGGCTTTCTCCATCTCCTCTCCTCCCGTCAGACTGGCCTGTAGTGTCCATGTTGATGCTGGGCCCCTTCTCATTTTTACTTTGCAGAGTATCAGATTCATGAGTCACCCCTTAAATGTGTTTCTCGGGTGATTGCTCAGCTGTATCTATGATCTTCTAACATAGCATAAGTTCTCAGTTTTTCTATGTAATAAATACAGCAAAATTTCAATCTTCAATTTTTTCATATTCAAATATTTTTTTGGTTTTGTTTTGGAATTTCTTCTTTAATGTATTCATTTTCTCTTGTATTTATGTAAAGAACAACCAGGATCCAGGGACTTTGTTCAGAAATCTACTAAACTTAAAAATCCAAGAACAGCTGGGCGTGGTGGCGCACGCCTTTAATCCCAGCACTCGGGAGGCAGAGGCAGGTGGATTTCTGAGTTCGAGGCCAGCCTGGTCTACAAAGTGAGTTCCAGGACAGCCAGGGCTACACAGAGAAACCCTGTCTCGAAAAAAAAAAAAAAAAATCCAAGAACACCTTGCAAGTTGCAGCTACCACAAAATAGCAGAACACAACTCAATCACATTCATTGCATTCATATGATAGCTACCTTTGTCTCTGGAGCTTAAGAGCTTCTTTCATGTTTCCATCTCAGGTTCATCAGAAGACCATCTGCACCCCAATGGTTTGCTAATGGCTCATCAAGGAAGTCTAGGCTATTCTAGCTCACTCCCCTAAACTCTGCTCACTTCTATCCAATATAATCTTGTGAAGCTATGTTCACATTAGTTATAGCAGAATCATTCCTTCCAGCACTAACCTCCAAATATCGGTTTGTCATTAGCTGCTGCAATGAATGACCACATCCTAGAAATCTTAACACCATGCACTTCTGGAGGTTGCCATCCAGTGTTTGACAAGCGACTCTAGGTTACAGGCTCATATTTCCTCATGTGTTCTGGCCTCCTTGCATATGCCTCTCCAGAAGCCTTCCCATGTACCTGTATTTCTTCTTCTTGTTAGAACACTGGTTGTACTGGCTAATTTTGTGTCAACTTGACACAGCTGGAGTTATCACAGAGAAAGGAGCTTCAGTTGAGGAAATGCCTCCATGAGATACAACTGTAAGGCATTTTCTCAATTAGTGATCAAGGGGGAAAGGCCCCTTGTGGGTGGGACCATCTCTGGGCTGGTAGTCTTGGGTTCTATAAGAGAGCAGGCTGAGCAAACCAGGGGAAGCAAGCCAGTAAAGACCATCCCTCCATGGCCTCTACATCAGCTCCTGCTTTCTGTCCTGCTTCCAGTCCTGACTTCCTTTGGTGATGAACAGCAATATGTAAGTGTAAGCTGAATAAACCCTTTCCTCCCCATCTTGCTTCTTGGTCATGATGTTTGTGCAAGAATAGAAACCCTGACTAAGACACTGGTTCACTTGGGATAGCCCTCACCTCCAGAGCTTCATTTAACCTAATCATCTACTTAAAAGATCCATCCTCAAGCACAGCCCTATTCCGAGGTTCTAGGGATTTAAACTATACATATGAATTTGGGGTGAATATAATATAGCTCATAGTAGAGGTAAATCATATTTATCCATAAAGGGTCACAGAAGGGAACTGGGGCAGTCCACAGTATTTTAAACATGTTTTAATTGGTGTGATATATTCAGAAACAAAATACAAACAAAAAATATTAAATAACTATTCAGATAACTCTCATGATTCACAATATCATGAAGAGGAAGTAGAAAGTTAATACAATCCCAATTTTCTTTGCTATGCCAGTGCACATGTATAAATAGGCACACACAAAATAAAGGGGGAATCAGAAAGTATCCGTCTCCAGTGAGACTGAAGAGTACTTTATATTCTTCCTTACATATCCCATACCTGGTCAGATTCTCTCACTGAGGCACATCACTTCTATAATTAGAAAAATATATGGAATTAGTAAAAGGAGATTCAGAGATTTTTGCTTCTCATCTACTAAAACCATTTAGTTATAATCATCAGAGAACAACGTATTATTTACAGATAAAAAGAATTTTTAGGAAGGTTCTTTCATTTCTTAGCAATCCACAGGGGCTCCTGAGACAATGCATTATAGAAAAGTCTAGGGTTAGGACAATTATGGGGACCCTTGGTGATAGAAACTGAAGAATAGCTTTATTGACAAGTTACTTCTCTGACTATATTTTCCATCCTGGTAGGATAGTGAGATTGGGCTGGTTCAATCTTATGCCCATTCCTGGTATTTGGATGGCACATTGTTTGATAACATCACTAAGAGACCAAGCCATTAAGAAGAAATAATCTGAAAAAGGAAATTTGAGTATGTTCCCAAGGAAATGGAGACATTAAACAGTGAACTTCCATTATAGCATTAAAGGAGGCCTTCAACAACAAGACTTCATTGTAGCATTAAAGGAAGAGCAACAGTATATGTCTGTAACTGTGATTGTCATTATAACATTTTATGCATACTGAGTTCAACTTAAAATAAATCCAAGTGCCATCTGACATGAATCTTTGAGTTACTTCTCAGACATTTCAATAATTGAATTGAATCATATAATACTGTATGACTTCTGACTCTACAATAAAGATTTTAATTTTAAAGGGCTTATCATATTTTCTTTTCTCTTTATTTTCTCTTTTCAAATATGTATTGCAAAAATTGTGTCTTGTTTCCTTTTTAATCAAAGTCACATTTCTATTCTTGAGTAGATTAGAATGTCAAAGAGCCAGACTTAATAGCCCTTTTAGTCACCATTTGCTACAAATCATTACTGGCCACCCTCAAGGCGGTCTTTAAATTGCCTATAACTTTCTCACCAAATACTGACTAACTCTTTTCAACCTTGTGAATACTCTCTTAATAACCACTTTGGAAATCCATAGCAGTGATTCTTTCTCAAGCAGTACCCGTCAACGTTTTCTAATTCTCTTGTGTGGTGTCTTAGAAAAATTTCTTAGAAGTTATAAATAAATTAAACATACTTGCCCTCCTTTATTTAAAAAAAAATCCTTCAAATATTCATCAGATATGACTTAGGCCTTCAACATGTTGAAAGCAGCCTTTTTCTTTCTGCATCTAAAGAACAAACTTCATTTTTTAGCTGTTTTTCTAAGTACTGAAGCAATTGTGCTGATTTAAGATGCCTGTAGCAACACAATTTTAACAGGTTGTAAACCAGGATTTGGAAGAGAAGCTGAAACTCCCCAGGTCCATTTAGCCTGCAAAGTGATTATGGACACTGAAAGAGCATGTCCTTTTTCAAAATGCTCCATTTTAAAGGTCACAGAGGGGAAAACATATAAATAACAAAGCCCAGATAAGCTACCATTACCATTCAGAATCTGTTAGCCAGGAACACACAGTTGATACCTTGTGAGAGACTATAACAAGTACAAGAATCCAGTTCATTATAATCATAGTACTCCAAACACCAGAATGTTTTCCTTATTTCAAAGGCCTATGTTATAGTCAGTTTACCCCTCATCCCATTCTTTTACCTTTTCTTCTCCTCTCATTCATTGCATCTCAACTGCAGTTTTCCCTGCTCTTCACTCCCCCCATTTCCTCCCTCCACATCCTGTCTTCCCCAGATCCTTGCCTCTATACCCTCCTAGCCACCTCCAAAAGAGAAGACCTCCCAGAGATTTCCACCAAATGATCTAACACTTTGTTTGAAATCTTAGAAGGACTGAAAATTTTCCTATTGAATCTGCTTGCTTAAACCTTTAGAGAAATAATCATAATGAAAATAAGAAATCTTGAGAAATATGTAGCTCTGTTCTGTTGAAAATTCACTTGTATATTAAAATTTATGAGATTTATTAAAGAAAATATTAGTCCACTGTATTAGTGCTGTTGTCCTGAGACACAGTCTCATGCTGCAATCAAGGGTGGCCTAGAGCTCCTTATGTTGCCCATGTCAACCCTGAACTTTCAACAACATGCCTACTTCTGTATCTATGTGCTACTATATCCATGAAGATAGCATTAATTATAACACTAAAGCAAATAGATCTTTATTGTTTACCAGATCCATGCTACCTAAACACCTATTTAAGCTATATGATACGTTAACATAAATTTATAGATTTAAGAGCAAGTTCCAGGTCAGCCAGTGCTATACAGAGAAACCCTGTCTCGAAAAAAAAACCAAAAAACAAAACAAACAAACAAAAACAAAAACAAAAAAAACAACAAAAAAAGAAGGCATAAGTTTTGTGTTCTAGCCAAAGATTAATTTATGTATTTATAGAAAGCTTTTACTTAAGAGTCAACTCAAGGGGGCCAGAGGTCAGGTGTCTGCCCGGCCCAGGAGGCTTCTTCCTCAGTTTTCGCGGGAGCCACCTTTGTTCCGGGACTCCGTGGCGGGCAGTCTGCAGGTGAGAGTGTGGACTACAGAGGCTAGCAGCTTCTGGGACAGACGAGAGCCACAGAGCTCCTGAGGCAGCGCCATTTTCGGCTCCAGACAACTGTCCACCTTCCTGGCCAGAGGACAGGTGTCCACCCAGCCTGGGTGACCTTTGCCTCAGGATCCGCGGTAGCCATCTTGGTTTCAGGACTCCTCAGAAAGTAGTCTACACAGGGGAGAGTGTGGACTACTGAAACAACGGCTTCTGTGACAGGCCAAAGCAACACAGCATCTCGGAAATATCCTGTTTTGGGCCTTCATCTTCAGCCAGGAGGAGGTTCAAACACCAGATAACTGTGCACCTTCCCTGAAAGAGGAGAGCTTGCCTGCAGAGACTGCTCTGACCACTGAAACTCAGAGGAGATAGCTAGTCTCCCAGGTCTGCTGATAGAGGGTAACAAAATCACCAGAGGAACAATTTCTAAACAGAGACAACTATAACAACTAACGCCAGAGATTACAAGATGGCAAAAGGTAAACGTAAGAATCTTACTAACAGAAACCAGGACCACTCACCATCATCAGAACCCAGCACTCCCACTTTGCCCAGTCCAGAGCACCCCAAGACACCCGAAAAGCTAGAAATGGATTTAAAAGCATATCTCATGATGATGGTAGAGGACATCAAGAAGGACTTTAATAACTCACTTAAAGAAATACAAGAGAACACTGCTAAACAAGTAGAAGACATTAAAGAGGAAACACAAAAATCCCTCAAAGAATTGCAGGAAAACACAACCAAAGAGGTGATGGATTAGAATAAAACCATCCAAGACCTAAAAAGGGAAGTAGACACAATAAAGAAAACCCAAAGTGAGGCAACGCTGGAGATAGAAACCCTAGGAAAGAAATCTGGAACCATAGATGAGAGCATCAGCAACAGAATACAAGAGATGGAAGAGAGAATCTCAGGTGCAGAAGATTCCATAGAGAACATCAGCACAACAATCAAAGAAAATGGAAAATGCAAAAAGATCCTAACTCAAAACATCCAGGAAATCCAGGACACAATGAGAAGACCACATCTACTGATAATAGGAGTGGATGAGAATGAAGATTTTCAACTCAAAGGACCAGCAAACATCTTCAACAAAATTATTGAAGAAAACTTCCCAAATCTAAAGAAAGAGATGCCCATGAACATACAAGAAGCCTACAGAACTCCAAATAGACTGGACCAGAAAAGAAATTCCTCCCGACACATAATAATCAGAACAACAAATGAACTAAATAAAGATAGAATACTAAAAGCAGTACGGGAAAAAGGTCAAGTAACATATAAAGGCAAGCCTATCAGAATTACACCAGATTTTTCACCAAGACTATGAAAGCCAGAAGAGCCTGAGCAGATGTTATACAGACACTAAGAGAACACAAATGCCAGCCCAGGCTACTATACCCAGCCAAACTCTCAATTACCATAGATGGAGAAACCAAAGTATTCCACGACAAAACCAAATTCACCCATTATCTCTCCACGAATACAGCCCTTCAAAGGATAATAACAGAAAAAAACCAATACAAGGACGGGAACCATGCCCTAGAAACAACAAGAAGGTAATCCCTCAACAAACCTAAAAGAAGACAGCCACAAGAACAGAATGCCAACTTTAACAACAAAAATAACAGGAAGCAACAATTACTTTTCCTTAATATCTCTTAATATCAATGGACTCAACTCCCCAATAAAAAGACATAGACTAACAAACTGGCTACACAAACAAGACCCAACATTTTGCTGCTTACAGGAAACTCATCTCAGAGAAAAAGACAGACACTACCTCAGAATGAAAGGCTGGAAAACAATTTTCCAAGAAAATGGTTTGAAGAAACAAGCTGGAGTAGCCATTCTAATATCTAACAAAATCGACTTCCAACCCAAAGTAATCAAAAAAGACAAGGAGGGGCACTTTATACTCATCAAAGGTAAAATCTCCCAAGAGGATCTCTCATTTCTGAATATCTATGCTCCAAATACAAGGGCAGCCACATTCATTAAAGAAACCTTAGTAAAGTTCAAAGCACACATTGCACCTCACACAATAATAGTGGGAGACTTCAACACACCACTTTCACCAATGTACAGATCATGGAAACAGAAACTAAACAGGGACACAGTGAAACTAACAGAAGTGATGAAACAAATGGATTTAACAGATATCTACAGAATATTTTATCCTAAAACAAAAGGATATACCTTCTTCTCAGCACCTCATGGTACCTTCTCCAAAATTGACCACATAATTGGTCACAAAACAAGCCTCAACATATACAAAAATATTGAAATTGTCCCATGCATCCTATCAGATCACCATGGACTAAGGCTGATCTTCAATAACAAAATAAATAATAGAAAGCCAACATTCATGTGGAAACTGAACAACACTTTTCTCAATGATACCTCGGTCAAGGAAGGAATAAAGAAAGAAATTAAGGACTTTTTGGAGTTTAATGAAAATGAAGCCACAACATACCCAAACTTATGGGACACAATGAAAGCATTTCTAAGAGGAAAACTCTTAGCTCTGAGTGCCTCCAAAAAGAAACTAGAGAGAGCACGCATTAGCAGCCTCACAACACACCTAAAAGCTCTAGAACAAAAGGAAGCAAATTCACCCAAGAGGAGTAGAAGGCAGGAAATAATCAAACTCAGGGGTAAAATCAACCAAGTGGAAACAAGAACTATTCAAAGAATCAACCAATCAAGGAGCTGGTTCTTTGAGAAAATCAACAAGATAGAAAACCCTTAGCCAGACTCAGTAGAGGACGCAGAGAAAGCACCCAAATTAACAAAATCAGAAAGGAAAAGGGAAACATAACAACAGATCCTGAAGACATCCAAAACACCATCAGATCCTTCTACAAAAGGCTATACTCAACAAAACTGGAAAACCTGGATGAAATGGACAAGTTTCTAGACAGATACCAGGTACCAAAGTTAAATCAAGATCAGGTTAATAATCTAAACAGTCCTATATCCCCTAAAGAAATAGAAACAGTCATTAATAGTCTCCCAGCCAAAAAAAGCCCAGGACCAGATGTGTTTAGTGCAGAGTTCTATAAGACCTTCAAAGAAGATCTAATCCCAGTTCTTCACAAACTACTCCACCAAACAGAAACAGAAGGTATTCTACCCAACTCATTCTATGAAGCCACAATTACTCTGATACCTAAACCACAAAAAGACCCAACAAAGATAGAGAACTTCAGACCAATTTCCCTTATGAATATCGATGCAAAAATCTTCAATAAAGTTCTTGCTAACCAAATCCAAGAACACATCAAAACAAACATCCATCCTGACCAAGTAGGTTTCATCCCAGGGATGCAGGGATGGTTCAATATACGGAAATCCATCAATGTAATCCAGTATATAAACAAACTCAAAGACAAAAACCACATGGTCATCTCGTTAGATGCGGAAAAAGCATTTGACAAGATCCAACACCCATTCATGATAAAAGTCTTGGAAAGATCAGGAATTCAAGGCCCATACCTATACATGATAAAAGCAATCTACAGCAAACCAGTAGCCAAACATCAAAGTAAACGGTGAGAAGCTGGAAGCAATCCCACTAAAATCAGGGACTAGACAAGGCTGTCCACTCTCTCCCTACCTCTTCAACATTGTACTTGAAGTCCTAGCCAGAGCAATTCGACAACAAAAGGAGATCAAGGGGATACAATTGGAAAGGAAAAAGTCAAAATATCACTTTTTGCAGATGATATGATAGTATATATAAGTGACCCTAAAAATTCCACCAGAGAACTCCTAAGCCTGATAAACAGCTTCAATGAAGTAGCTGGATATAAAATTAACTCAAACAAGTCAATGGCCTTTCTGTACACAAAGGATAAACAGGCTGAGAAAGAAATTAGGGAAACAACACACTTCTCAATAGTCACAAATAATATAAAATACCTTGGTGTGACTCTAACTAAGGAAGTGAAAGATCTGTATGATAAGAACTTCAAGACTCTGAAGAAAGAAATTAAAGAAGATCTCAGAAGATGGAAAGATCTCCCATGCTCATGGATTGGGAGGATCAATATAGTAAAAATGGCTATCTTGCCAAAAGCAATCTACAGATTCAATGCAATCCCCATCAAAATTCCAACTCAATTCTTCAACGAATTAGAAAGGGCAATCGGCAGATTCATCTGGCATAACAAAAAACCTAGGATAGCAAAAACTCTTCTCAAGGATAAAAGAACCTCTGGTGGAATCACCATGCCTGACCTAAAGCTCTACTACAGAGCAATAGTGATAAAAACTGCATGGTACTGGTATAGTGACAGACAAGTAGACCAATGGAACAGAATTGAAGATCCAGAGATGAACCCACACACCTATGGTCACATGATTTTTGGCAAGGGAGCTAAAACCATCCAGTGGAAAAAAGACAGCATTTTCAACAAATGGTGCTCGCACAACTGGCGGTTATCATGTAGAAGAATGAGTTTTGATCCATTCCTATCTCCTTGTACTAAGGTCAAATCTAAGTGGATTAAGGAACGCCACATAAAACCAGAGACACTGAAACTTATAGAGGAGAAAGTAGGGAAAAGCCTGGAAGATATGGGTACAGGGGAAAAATTCCTGAATAGAACAGCAATAGCTTGTGCTGTAAGATTGAGAATCGATGAATGGGACCTCATAAAATTGCAAAGCTTCTGCAAGACAAAAGACACCATCAATAAGACAAAAAGACTACCAACAGATTGGGAAAGGATCTTCACCTATCCTAAATCAGATAGGGGACTAATATCCAATATATATAAAGAACTCAAGAAGGTGGACTCCATAAAATCAAATAACCCCATTAAAAATGGGGCTCAGAACTGAACAAAGAATTCTCACCTGAGGAATACCGAATGGCAGAGAAGCACCTGAAAAAATGTTCAACATCCTTAATCATCAGGAAAATGCAAATCAAAACAACCCTGAGATTCCACCTCACACCAGTCAGAATGGCTAAGATCGAAAATTCAGCTGACAGCAGATGCTGGCAAGGATGTGGAGAAAGAGGAACACTCCTCCATTGTTGGTGGGATTGCAAGCTTGTACAACCACTCTGGAAATCAATCTGGCGTTTCCTCAGAAAATTGGATATAGTACTACCGGAGGATCCCGCAATACCTCTCCTGGGCATATATCCAGAAGATGTGCCAACTGGTAAGGAGGACACATGCTCCACTATGTTCATAGCAGCCTTATTTATAATATTCAGAAGCTGGAAAGAACCAAGATGCCCCTCAACAGAGGAATGGATACAGAAAATGTGGTACATTTACACAATGGAGTACTACTCAGCTATTAAAAATAATGAATTTATGAAATTCCTAGGCAAATGGATGGACCTGGGGGGCATCATCCTGAGTGAGGTAACCCAATCACAAAGGAACTCGCACAATATGTACTCACTGATAAGTGGATATTAGCCCAGAAACGTAGGATACACAAGATATAAGATACAATTTGCTAAATGCATGAAACTCAAGAAGAATGAAGACCAAAGTGTGGACACTTTGCCCCTTCCTAGAAATGGGAACAAAACACCCACGGAAGGAGGTACAGAGACAAAATTTGGAGCTGTGATGAAAGGATGGACCATTTAGTGATTGCTATATCCAGGGATCCATCCCATAATCAGCTTCCAAACGCTGACACCATTGCATACACTAGCAAGATTTTGCTGTAAGGACCCAGATATAGCTGTCTCTTGTGAGACTATGCCGGGGGCCTAGCAAACACAGAAGTGGATGCTCACAGTCAGCTATTGGATGGGTCACACAGCCCCCAATGGAGGAGCTAGAGAAAGTACCCAAGGAGCTAAAAGGAACTGCAACCCTATAGGTGGAACAACAATATGAACTAACCAGTACCCTGGAGCTCTTGTCTCTAGCTGCATCTGTATCAAAAGTTGGCCTAGTCAGCCATCACTGGAAAGAGAGGCCCTTTGGACTTGCAAACTTTATATGCCCCAGTACAGGGGAACGCCAGGGCCAAAAAGGGGGAGTGGGTGGGTAGGGGATTGGGGGGGGGTGGGTATGGGGGACTTTTTGGATAGCATTGGAAATGTAAACTAGGAAAATACCTAATTAAAAAAAATTATCAAAAAAAATTATAGATTTAACCAATGTTTATCACCATTAGTATACTAACACAATATCTAGAATATCAGTTTAATGCCTCTATTTCTATGTTAATCATTTCACAGTTTATTTTTAAATTGTGAATCATTTTAAATGATTTATCCCTAGTTTATTCCCTGTATATATGCTTGTATACCTCATGTGTGCCTGTGGAGGCCAGAAGATGTGTGGATTAAGTGGATTTGTGATTAACCCTCTAGTTACCAATACTGCATCAGTGTGGCATTAGGAAGGAAATAAAAGCAGTTCTTCTGAGAGTTATTTAACCAAGAGTCCATCTGATTTGAATTTTCTTTCTCATGCTCCCTGTGTACCATCCTGTGTCTATCTTTTTATGCAGGTCTGAATCTGGTTTAGCAGAAGGCTATCTTATGAATCTGTCCCTTTGTCCTCTCTCTCTTCTCTCTCTCCCCCCTCCCTTGTCCCTCTCCATGTCCCTATATGTTTCTGTGACTATATGCTCTGTATGTGTGTCTGTCTGTAACAAAGGGCTTTTTTCCTGTCTTTATTGAACAGCACAGAAAGCACCACATGGAGATAAAATGGATACCTTCATCAAAACCCTTAACAGAGTTTTACATGGGATTAAGCCATTGACTCCACGTGATCCCAGATGACCTAGACAATAAAAAATACTAAAACCACCATTATTTGTCAACCAATATCCATACATAGATGTTGAATTTAAGAATATTGCTTTCAAGCTCTGTACATGCATTCTTCTGGGTCAGGGACATGGAACAGTACATGTTTTAAGATTGCAGCTATGCATTAACTTGGGTTAGAAAAGTTGATTATATAGGAAATCCAAGGCAGGTAAGGTTGTTCTCTTCGTAGCAGGTTAAACAAACACAGTACACAGTAGAACAGCAGTCTTCAGTCCTTTATCAACCTTAAGGTCTGTTGTTAACTCTTGTTTCGAGGTCCAGAAATTTTCCAGTCACTTAGAATATAAGATTTTTGTTGTTGTTGTTGCAATGCATTGCCACAAAAAAAATAGTATTGGATCCTTTGGGAATAAAGTTCCATATGACCGTGAGGTGCCATACGGGCGCTGGTAACGGAACCTAGGTCCTCTTCAAGAGCATCAAGTATTGCATCATCTCTCCATTCTTTCAACTTCACCATTGAGTCCATAACCATTTTCACTGCTGCATAAGGAAAATCCTGCAAAATCCCGCAGAAGAACTATTTACAGGGGTGATTTCCATGACCCCCTAGGAGTAGGGACATATATATTCTATATGCCTTCACAGGTTCCCACAGGGACCATTACTACTCCTGTGAGGGGCATTCCCAGGTTTCTCTCTGAATCTGTGGCCCAAGCCTCAAAATGGTGTTTGCTGCTGCATACGGAACACAACGAGCTGTTCATTCAATATGTTGTGCTAAATATGTCATTCAGATAAGCTCCCTTATAATTTCCCTAGTATTTTTTACACCACAGTTATCTTTTTTCACAATTCAAGATCAAGAACTAATTAAAAGTCTATTAAATATCACCTAACTTGTCAAGCCCTAACAGCAAATTATCTGTCACATGGTGATGCATTCTTGAAAATTGTTTTTATGTCCAATGTCTATGTTCCTGACACCACTTTTATTTGATCACAAATTACTTTTGAATTACTTGAATTGTCAACAAGTAATGTAGAATCTCTTCGAATGGGTGTTGCATTCTAAATAAACAACACAACTTTTCTGTAATTTAGGAGTTGTGTTTGTATGCTCTCAAAGCCCTGACCACTCACTCAATGCAGCCGAAATTTGGCTGAGCTAATATTGCCTTACTACAAAAAAGAAACACTGAGAAAAGTGTGAAGGAGAGTCCTGCAGTGAACCATGAGTCATGAATTTTTTTGTAGGGTCTAAAGATTCATGGGAGAGTTTCTGATGGAACACAGGCATTGCATCAAAAGACAACACTAACTTCTGAGTGAAGATTGATTGATGAGTAACAACTTCTTCTTCAAGGTGGCTTAAGTTATACAATGTAAAGTTCCTTTCTTACTTCAATTATATGACACTGATTTCACATATTTCAATATTGATAGCTGTCTTAGTCAGGGTTTCTATTCCTGCACAAACGTCATGACCAAGAAGCAGTTGGGGTGGAAAGGGTTTATTCAGCTTACAGTTTCCACATTGCTGTTGATCACCAAAGGATGTCAGGACTGGAATTCAAGCAGGTCAGGAAGCAGGAGCTGATGTAGAGGCCATGGGGGGATGCTACTTAGGGGCTTGCTTCCACTGGCTTGCTCAGTTTGCTTTCTTATAAAACCCAAGACTACCAGCCCAGGGATGGTACCACCCTCAAGGCCCCCCACCCTGTTCTTGATCACTAATTGAGAAAATGCCCCACAGCTGGATCTCATGGAGGCACTTCTCCAACTGAAGCTCCTTTCTCTGTGATAACTCTAGCCTGTGTCAAGTTGACACACAAAACCAGCCAGTACGATAGCCTTGCTCCAAATCAAAAAGGACTTTGTAAATTTCATTTTTCAACCATAAACACTTAATAGTAACCACAGATGCAAACAGGAGAGAAAGTAAGAAAACCAGTTAAGGCTGTATGTGTTCTTCATCAGAAAGTTGGGATGGGTAAGATTAGAAAATGTCACCATGATCCCTTGATATGGCAAATGAAACTTTATTCAGCATATTAGCTTTCTTTCCTTCAATTCCCTCTTGTGATTGGATATTATAGAAAGATTGTACTGTATGACCATTGCTTTTTAGTACTCATGGGTTCCACATCTGAGGATCTAACCAACCCGGATTGAAATCTTGGTAAAGCATACATCTGTACAGAGGTGTAGTAGTTTGAGAAGACTCATAGGGAGTGGCATTATTTGAACATATGAGGACACGTAGCCTCGTTGGAGTAGGTGTGGCATTGCTGGAGTAAGTGCGCCATCGGAGCTCAGTTTTGACATTTTGGACACTCAAGCAAGGCCCCGTGGTGTTCTTTCTCTTCCTGCTGCCCATGTATCAGGATGTAGAGCTCTCAGCTCCTTCTCCAACACCATGTCTGCCTGTATGCAAATATGACAGCACCAACACCATAACAGTGGACTTAACCTCATTCCCAATGAAATGTTTTCTTTAATAAGGTTTAGTGTGGTCATGGTGCCTTTTCATAGCCATAGACTTTTAAGACAAGAGGAGATACAAACTCACAGTACAGGCAATGATTACATTGCATTTAAATTGCATTATGGATTGCAAAGTAGAAATCTCTTGCTCTTCACTGGAATAATAGGAAAGGTGCCCTAGAAAGAAGATATATAAGAAAAACTGCGCCAGCTTCACACACAATAGCTGCTATAAGTGGTAGAAAGGGTCAGGGTCTTTTCCAATCTGGATCTTGAACTTGGTTCATACACAATACTGTGTCATTCACAATAAGTTTTGAAAAATTTAATATTGAGAGGGTCCTGGATTTTGCATCTATGGTTTCAGAGAGCCACAGAGGCCAAGCAATGTGTGTCAGGGCTGGAGTTACTTAAATAAAGGCCTAAAAGACCATTGAATAAAACTGCGAAGGTGAAGCCTGGATTGTGACAGAGATGCTAAGATGTTAGAGTTGCCATAGTTACAGAAAATCAGCCAGGAAGGTCTGAACAGGGCATGGAGTAAGCCCAAGGGACTCAGGCATGTTGAAGACAGCAAAACTGGAGGGACAGTGACATTTAAGCTCTTTCAAACTGAAGCCCAGAAACTGGACAGAGTCACGGGATTTGGTGTTTGCCCTCATAGGTTTCGGTCTTGTTTGGTGCAGTCTTTCTGTGCTATTAGGTGTTACAAGTGCATACTTTGTTTTCTAATTTTAGGGGGCAGTCACAGATGATGAGATGTCCTAGAGTTTCAAAAGAGACTTTGGACTGTAGACTTTTGAACAGTGTTGGGACGGTTACAGACTATGGGGATCTTTAAAGTTAGATGGCGTGAATGCATGTTTCATCATGGTACAATCATAAGCCCATGGAGACCAAGGGCAGAAAGTGGTGGTTTGAGTGAGAGAGGTCACATACAGGCACAAGAATTTGGTCCCTATTTGGTGCTGCTGTTGACAGAGGTTATGTAACCATTAGTTAGTTGAGCCTTTCTGAAAAAGGCAAATCACAGGAGGGGGGGGCTTTACATATTTATTGTCTCACCCCACTTCCTGTTCTCTTCTTTAGTGTTCAGTATGCAAATAAAAATATGGTTAACCAGCTCCTGCCTTATGCATTCCCTGAAACTAAGAAAAAAAATAGTGTACAATGAAACCCCATCAAGGTAGGTAAGACTTTTTTCTTCTTTTTTTAAGTAAATGGATGATAGTTTTGGCAGTAACATTGCATGGTAAGTCTCCAGATACTCCAGTCGTGTTGTCTCTTACCTTCTCTATGAAGTAGCAGTCCAATTTCCTCTTCTATCATGAAGATGGTCCAGTGTAATAGATGTGCCACCAGGTACATGGATGGTCACTTAGGAGGATGTGTTGTATCAGGTTTTCAGAATTGGTGGCTATGTTTACAGATGGCAGATAGGGTCTGAGCCTAAATAAAAGAGCTATCTGTTACTTAAAAATGAACAACTTCACCAGGAAAGAAAAAGTAGGTCATACTTAAAAGTCACTCAAATTAAAATGTAGAACACATATTTCTCCATCTCATGTTACAATTTCCAAAGAGATAATATTAATGCAACAGCCAAAAAATGCATGTTTTGGAAATGCTGGGAAAGATACTTTGACTACACATTTCTTTTTTTTTAATTAGGTATTTTCTTCATTTACATTTCCAATGCTACCCCAAAAGTCCCCAACCACCCCCCCCACTCCCCTCCCTCCACTCCCACTTCTTGGCCCTGGTATTCCCCTGTACTGAGGCATATAAAGTTTGCAAGACCAATGGGCTTCTCTTTCTACTGATGGCCAACTAGGCCATTTTCTGATACATATGCAGCTAGAGACACGAGCTCCGGGGGTAAGGGTTAGTTATAATTCTGAAGTGCGCGCTCTCTCTCTCTCTTTATACACACACACACAAACACAAATCATTTGAAATTGTTGATTTCACTATTTCCTTTATTATCTTTTAAAAACTTTTTTCTCTGAGATTTTTTCCATTTTCATCTTTTCTGCAGTGACCTCCACTTTTCCTTTCTCTCCTCTTTTCTCCGTGCTGCTGTCTGATATGCACAGACTTTTCTCTTTTTCCATGTATATAGAAATCTATAGATATAGCAATACATTTTCTTTTGTATACATCTGTATCTTCATATAATGGGACACATCATCTTTTCGAAGGCAGACATAAGCAATTTGGCTGACTAGAGGTCACTCAGTCAGATTACAAAACTACAGGACCCCTACTTTCTGATTCAAGTAGGTACATGGTATAGAAGGTGTTGCCACATAAGAGTCTATATCCTTAGTGCTGTGATTCCTAGGAATGCATTATAAACTGGATGCCAGTGTCTTGAACAGAAGAACCTTCTGCAAATATAGGATGCCATTTTAATTAATCGGGCTTATCTTTTCCTTTATAAGGATAAGAAAGAGAGATCTTGGTTTGATGAAAATGTTTGCATTGATTTTTTCCCCTTTGTGAGCAAATGATTAAATATCAAATCAAGTACACTTGGCATTTTTAGAAGCATAGAGGTTAGTCATGTTTATACAATAAAGAAATCGGGCTTCTGGAACTTTATGGTAGAGTGTAAAAGTAAATTTTATTCACCACGCATAATTAAGAGCAATCACTGGAAAGAGAGGCCCATTGGACTTGCAAACTTTATATGCCCCAGTACAGGGGAACGCCAGGGCCAAAAAGGGGGAGTGGGTGGGTAGGGGAGTGTGGGGGTGGGTGGGTATGAGGGACTTTTGGGATAGCATTGGAAATGTAAATGAGGAAGATACCTAATAAAAAATTAAAAAAAAAAAGAGCAATGCAGGGAGCTAGAGTTATCTGAGAGGCTTACTGCTGAATAAGCTCACCCTTTCTAGCTGAACTGCCTGGTTCAATTCAGCTGTTCTGGATCACATTCCCCTCCAATTTGACTGATTCAATCTGGCTTCTCTCAGCTTCTCACTGAATTGTTCTACTTGGTCTTAAACGAACTGGTAACTTGTTCTAGTCTTCTTGCTCCCCATTCCCTGACTTTGTCTGCCCTTCAATTATACATCATTGGTGAGTCTACCATCTCTAGAAGGCTCACTGGCCTAGAGCTTTCTGTGGATACACTTGCTAATTATTTATGAAGAAAAGTTTTCTCCATTATTTTATTCTGAAAGTTTAGTGTGAAATTTGCTGCATAAACCAACACTGAATATACCACAATAAGGAAGTTCTTCTGACAGTTGTCCAATTCAAAATTACTCTTAAATAAGTATGATTGTAAAGTAAAATATGATTTTGCTACATTTTCCTTATTTAAAGACATGATTTTAATATAAGATTTATATTATCCCACCCCCCTATCCCATCTCCCCGCCATGAGGGTGCTCCCCCATCCACCCACCCACTCCCAGCACTTGGGAGGCAGAGGCAGGCGGATTTCTGAGTTTGAGGTCAGCCTGGTCTACAGAGTGAGTCCCAGGACAGCCAGTGCTACACAGAGAAACCCTGTCTTGAAAAAAAAAAAAATTCAAAGCACCTCACTAGATTTGCACACAAAAGTGAAGACCTTCTTTGTGTTCCACTTTAACAGCCTCCTTGATAATGATTGTGGGAAATGCCCATGTCTCGAAGACGCTCTTTTTTTTTTTTTTTTTTTTTTTTTGTCTGTGATGCTACACACCTGAAAGGAGGATCCCCTCCCGCAATTGCCAACTTCCTCCCTTGCCTACGAACACTGAGTGGTGCATGACACATGGGTGGGGTTTGCTTCTAAAACATGGTTTTATTTGGTACTGGGCCGTTTTTATTTTCTTCCAGCACGTTAAATAACATCCTCCACACTGTTTATGTCAGGACTATGGAAGGAGACCAATGGGACTGATACAGGGGGAAAAAATATATACCTTTTAGAAAGAACTATTTTATTCATCATCTGTCTCCATTTCTAAAACAACAAATTAAGAACAAACTACTTTAAACTCTCTAGGACACGTCAGTCATTATCATGCCACACCTTACACATGCAAAGCTCATTGGTCTGTATTTGAGGGAGGCGGGGCTGGGACACAAGTGAGTCTGGAGAGCTTTCAAAATAAGAAAAATGAGTGTTGAAACTTCTTTTCAAATAAGAAAGGGCTCTCATTTTCCCTGTTCATCTAGAGGATTAATTATAGACTATGGCAAGGATATGGAGCAGATTCCGAGTGAGGAAGTAGTCCGAGCCCCATGGTGCTTAAATCAACGCGAAGTAAAACAGTCAGAAAAGCAGCTTGCCAACAATGAGCAGGGACACCCTGCTCTGCCTTCAGTTTTTCAAACGTCCTAACTGCATGCTTTTGGAAGTTTTCCCTTAAGAGGATTTGAGTGCTCACAAGAAACATATGAACTCATAAAGAGCTTGAAGTTCATTCGCTTATACGTTTATTCTTCCTTGCTCTTTTCCTACCTTCAGTCGAGCAAATCAAACAAGTGTCTTATATGTTTGTTCCTATTAACACAGTATGCCATTCTGGAACATGGGCAAAGCTTTTTCAGTTTTCAGTCAAAGGCAGACTGCTCTTTTGTAAAATACTAGAGTCATCAAAAGGAGAGGTAAATACCAAATGACTGAGCAGCAGCCAGAAGAATAAGTTGGCAGTATTTTAATAATCCTATTTGCATGGGGAAGACAAAATAATAGGTTTCTGCTGAATGAATAAGATTCTCTGTTTACTGAATGGCAATGTAAATGGGGGAAATTGTTTTTGCAGAAATCTCCAGATCACTTAATTCATCTTGAAAAGGAGTTTTCTTACAACAGGGTTTCTGAACTTAAAAAAAAAAAAAAAAAAAAAAAAGTACTAGGGAACAAAACCTTTGATGCCTCAGCTGCAAACTTCCGGTGCTTCCATTTTAGTCACTTCCTACACTTCAGGAGCAGGATATGGGAGGAGAAGCCATTTCCCACTTATCTAATCTATCTCTAACCTTAGAAACCAAGGTTAAATTCAATTACATACTTGTCCACAGTCTGACAGATGGGAATCCTCAGCCAAAGACACCACCCTCTTCATTATTTTTCTTGGTGTGAGACACCATCCTCTCCAGATGCCAATTGTAAAGGACTAGATGAAAAACAATTGGTGGCACCCTATCAAAACATACCTGACATTTTTCTAACTTGAGCAAAGAGAAACTACAAATAACTTCCACATGGTATCATGCAAAAATGACTTCCCTATCGTAATAAAATTTTAGCCATTAAAGATTTAGCTCACAGTAATGTAATAAGCACAACCTCCATTCCTTCATATACTAAGATGACATTACTCAACTGGCATAGCAGGGTTGTAATTTGAATTATTGTTTAGAAGGGAGTTATATGAGATAGTCACTAAATGGAGAAGAGCTAGGGAAATATACTTGGATTAACTGAATGAGCATGTGAAAAGGAATTTGTAAGTTTACAGAACACATAGGTGTTCTATGCATAGGCCAGGGTACACAAAGAATGACAAAAGAAGAACAGAAGGGTTAGCTCTTTTCAGAGTTTGGAACACTGGATCAGACTTGATTGGATCGCAACCTTTGCTGTGGTCTGAGAAGGGCTCAGCTTCACTGGAAAGAAAAGGAAACCATTGTCCCATTCCCCACTTCTTCCTTGGCTCCACCTCATCCTGCATGTGCCTTCTGAATAACCTGTAATTCCTGGGATTTGTCTTGCTCACTGGCCAGCAGAACCACACAGCTGATTATTTTCCTCAGATGCAAATGGGAACTGTGAGAGGGTGAGAGCAAATAGAGGGCCAATAAGGTATGGTGAACTAAAACAAAAAAAAACCAAAATGGGTTTTAGCAGGCAAACCCTTCAGGCCCATAAACTTTGTTGAGAGTTTCCTTCAACTTTCTGCTTAAGAAATCAATTCCTAAATTTTTACTATTTTTTTATTACGTATTTTCCTCAATTACATTTCCAATGCTATCCAAAAAGTCCCCCATACCTCCCCCCCCACTTCCCTACCCACCCATTCCCATTCTTTTGGCCCTGGCATTCCCCTGTATTGGGGCATATAAAGTTTGCAAGTCCAATGGGCCTCTCTTTCCAGTGATGGCCGACTAGGCCATCTTTTGATACATATGCAAAAATAGTAAAAATTTAAAAAAAAATTTTTTTTTTAATATTATAAAGATGTAGCACAGTATTGCCTTTTAAAGATGTGTACATGACAGGGAACTAATAATATAGCTCTGAATTGTTGATGAACCTGAAGGAATATCTGTTAATTAAATTTTTGTGCATTTCAAAATATAAAATAAAATAAAATAAATCAATTCCTTGCTTGTCTGTTCTTCTTTTCTAGAAGCAGATTTAAAATGTGTCTTAAGATCAATGGAATTTGAAGCAAAGCAATTTGAAAAATAAATCCTATTTCCAAGATGAAATGTCATTCAGAAATGATGGACAGATGTGAGCCAGGGATGGAATCTGACCAGTTTAGTCTCCTTCTGTGGGAGGAGTTAGCATGGTCACATATCTCCACTCACTGAACAAGACCCATGACAAGCAGTTCTATTGATTCAGCCTCATCCTTTTAGAAGATGGCACACATAGAAGGATCGTTTAAGTTTCTTTTAGAATTAAAGTTCAAAAGAATATGGAAAATAATAACTTCACAGGAGGATGAAAATAAGAAGAGATCAGAGACAAGCATCCAAAAAAGAAAACATCTCCCCGTGAGGTACTATAAGTTTAAACATAAATTATGTTTCAATTAAAGAATGTCCATAAATGGTATCTGCTAAGACCCAACCGTCGCTGATGAACATTTTATAAAAAACAAAAACAAAAACAAAAACAAAAACCAAAAAACCCTCTTAGCATGTTAGAGATATCTATAGAGGGAAGCTCTATAGAGCCAATTCCATCTTCCTTCCCCTTTAGTGATATAAAGTGTCCATGTAAAATCAATATATCAATTAGAAAATAGATTTCTGGATAAGATCTCTGAGCAGTCACTATGGGGCTTTAGCACACAGCCTCACTATTATTCTACTGTCTGGTTGGTGGATATTGACTACAAATAGACTTTACATCCTTAATATGAAGTCCACTTTCTTCTTTAAACACAAACATTCCATCCAATTCTTTTCAACTTTTATTCCTTAGACCTTATTTTTTTAAACCTACTTTTCAACAAGAGAAAATGTACAGCATGTGTTGTTTTTCTCCACATGAATTGGGAAGACAATGATTAACAAACTTCTAGCCACTGAAGCTGATGAGGAAATGAAATTACCATTGATTGTAAAGGGACTCAGTTTGCAAAGCTGGTAATTCTGGGGAGACCACATAGGACCTCACAGAGACAGAAAGTATGTCCCTTCTTTCTCATTTCTAAACACTTCCTAGCAGTCTTCATGGGGCAGCCTGGCACCAAGGATGAAAAGCATGGTACTAAGAATGATTAAGAAATCCTCCATCCTATCTAACTACTGTTTGGCTGTGGGTGTCTGTATCTGTCAGCTGCTGGGTAGAGCCTCTTGGAGAACAATCTGCTCCTGTTTTCAAGCATAACAGAGTATCTATCATTAATAGTGTTAGGGATTGGCTCTTGCCCAAGGGAATGGTCTCAAGTTGGGCCATACTCTCAATCTCTGCTCCATCCACTGTGCCTGAGTTTCTTGTACACAGGATACATTTTGAGTTGAGAGTTTTGTGGGTAGGTTGGTATCTCTATTGTTCCACTGAGGCAGGAGCCCCAGTGAAGAGGAGAAGGCCTCTTCAGGTTCCATATCCCCATTGTTGTCAGTCTCAGTCAAGTTTACTCCCATTGATTCTTGGGCACCTCCCTTATCCCAGGTCTTTGTCTTGTCCTGGAGATGCCCCCACCTTCTCATCCCAGTCAATTGCTGATTTCCATGCATTTCCCTGGCCATCTGGCTGTCCTTCCTGTCCTTCCCCACACTTGATCGTGAACCCCCCCATTCTTCTCCTTATCCCCCTCTCTCCCAGTTCCCTTCCTCCATCTGCCCGGTATGACTATTTTATTCCCTCTTTTAAGTGAGTTTCAAGCTTTCTTGTTTGGGCCTTTTTCTTGTTTAGCTTCTTTGGATCTGTGAAGTATAGCACGATATTAATATTTTATGTCTAATATAAGGCAAAGGATTCTGGGCCCAAAGAGGATAGGAACTCCATAGAAAGACCAACTTACCTGGACTCTTGGGGCTCTCAAAGTCTGAACCACCAACCAAAGAACATCCACGGGCTAGACCTAGACATTTCCGCACATGTGTAGCAGATGTGTAGCTTGGTCTTCATGTGGGCCCCAAACAACTGGAACAGGGGCTCTCCCAAAAGCTATTGCCTGTTTGTGTGTTGTTTTTCTAGCTGGGCTTCCTTGTCTGTTGGGAGAGAAAGTACCTAGCCTGGCAGAGACTTAAAGTAGCAGGGTGGGGGATACCCACCGGGGGTCTACCAGCTCAGAGGAGAAGGGAAGGGGGCTAGGGAAAAGATTGTTGATAAGGGGTAGCAGGGGTAGTACGTATGATGTAAAGTGAGTAAGTAAAAATAAATTTAACATAATTTAATTAAAAATCATTAAGCATATTTCTTTTTTTTGTAGGCCCAATTATAAAGTTAATTTTATTAAGCAAACTTGATCACAAAGGAGCCATGTCCAGGCAACCATAATGATACTCTTATATAAGGTGGCTTAGCCTCTCACTTGGTTAAACCATGGCATAACTATACCCAATACACCTCTGCACAAGCCAGATGGCATATCTCTTCTACGGAGCTTTGGTTTCTTTTTTGTTTTGTTTTCTTTTTTTTTTTTTTTTTGGTTTTGGATATTTTCTTTATTTACATTTGAAATGTTATCCCCTTTCCTGATTTCCTCCCAGGAAACCCATTATCCTATTCCTGCTTCTCCTGCTTCAATGAGGGTGTTCCACCACTCACCTACCCACTTCTGCCTCCCCATCTTCATATTCCCCTACACTGGGGCATCAATCCTTCACAGAACCAAGGACCTCTCCTCCCATTGATGCCTGACAAGGCCATCCTCTGCAACATATGCAGCTGAAGCCATGTGTCCATCCTTGTGTACTCCTTGGTTGGTTGTTTAGCTCCTGGGAGCTCTGGGAGGGTCTGGTTGGTTGATATTGTTGTTCTTCCCATGGGGTTGCAAACCCCTTCAGCTCCTCCAGTCCTTCTCTAAATCCTCCAATGGGGAACCCATGCTCAGTCCAATGGTTGGCTGTGAGCATCCACCTCTGCACTTGTCAGCCTGCAGCAGAGTCTCTCAGGAGACAGCTATCAGGTTCCTGTCAACAAGCAATTCTTGGCATCCACAATAGTGTCTGGGTTTGGTGATTTTATAAGGGATGGATTCCCAGGTGGGGCAGTCTCTGGATGGCCTTTTCTTCCATCTCTGTTCTACACTTTGTCTCTGTATTTGCTTCTGTGAGTATTTTATTCCTCCTTCTAACAAGGACCAAAGTACCCACACTTTGGTCTTCCTTCTTTTTGAGCTTCACGTGGTTTATGAATTGTATCTTGGGTATTCTGAGCTTTTGGGCTAATATCAACTTATCAGTGAGTGCACACCATGTGTTGTTTTTTGTGATTGGGTTACCTCACTCAGGATGATATTTTCTAGTTCCATCCATTTGCCTAAGAATTTCATGAATTCATTGTTTTTTAAAGCTGAGTAGTACTATGCTGTTTAAATGTACCACATTTTCTGTATCCATTCCTCTGTTGAAGGACATCTGGGTTCTTCCCAGCGTCTGGCTATTGTAAATAAGGCTGCTATGAGATAGTAGAGCATTTGTCCTTATTACAAGGTGGAGCATCTTCTGGGTATATGCCCAGGAGTTGTATTCCTGGATCTTCCTGTAGTACTATGTCCAATTTTCTGAGGAACCACCAAACTGATTTCCAGAGCAGTTGTATCAGCTTGCAATCCCATCAACAATTGAGAAGTGTTCCTCTTTCTCCACATCCTTGCCAGCATCTGCTGTCACCTGAATTTTTTTTTATCTTAGCCATTCTGAGTGGTGTGAGGCAGAATCTCAGGGTTGTTTGATTTGCATTTCTCTGACAACTAAGGATGCTGAACATTTCTTTAGGTGTTTCTTGGCCATTTGATATTCCTCAGTTGAGATTTTTTTGTTTAGCTCTGTACCCCATTTTAATAGGGTTATTTGAGTCTCTGGATTCTAATTTCTTAAGTTCTTTGTATGTATTAGATATTAGCCCTCTATCAGATGTAGAATTGGCAAAGATCTTTTCCCAATCTGTTGGTTACCAATTTGTCCTACTGATAGTGTCCTTAACCTTACAGAAACTTTGCAATTTTATGAGGTCCCATAAAATTGAAGCTATGTCAATTCTTTATCTTAGAGCATAAGCTATTGGTGTTCTTTTCAGGAACTTTTCCCCTGTGCTCATATATTTGAGGTTCTTCCCCACTTTCTCTTCTACTAGTTTCCGTGTATCTGATTTTATGTGGAGGTCCTTGATCCACTTTGACTTGAGCTTTGTACAAGGAGAAAAGAACCGATTGATTTGCATTCTTCTACATGCTGACCTCTAATTGAACCAGCAGCATTTGTTGAAAATACTGTCTTTTTCCCACAGGATGGTTTTAGCTCCTTTGTCAAATATCAAGTGACCAAAGTGTGTGGGTTCATTTCTGGTTCTTTAGTTCTATTCCATTGATCTTCCTGCCTGTGTCTATACAAATACCAGAGAGGTTTTGTTTTGTTTTGCTTTGCTTTGTTTTGTTTTTTGTTTTTTAATCACTATTGTTCTGTAATACAGCTTGAGGTCAGGGATGGTGATTCCCCCAGAAATTCTATCCTAGGTTTTTTTGTTATTCCAAATGAATTTGCAAATTGCTCTTTCTAACTCTATGAAGAATTGAGTTGGAATTTCAATGGGAATTGCATTGAATCTGTAGATTGTTAGGCATATTTCTACTGTCATGCCTTGAAACCTCAGTTAGTTGCAAGATTCTGCTCAGAAGATGTCTTGGAAGAGAAAAAGCACAGTTCCATCTTGTAGCAATACCTCTTCAATACAGGAACACCAACTTTTCATTTGAAAGTGCAAGCTTTCCATTGCAATTAACTATCTCCTGTCTTGTGGTATTTTGTTCTCAGGTATGTAGTTCTGAGGTATGCTTGCAGCAGCCTTCCACTCTCCTCTGGGAAGCCTGCTCTGTTTTGTCAGCACTGCAGAATGCATTGGCCTGTGGATTATTCTTAAGATGGGAGTTATTGATGGTGTGTATATTGGTTTTGGAACATAACTCTTGGTCAGAGTTGTATGCAAATAGTAATTTTTATCATTCTCTTCTAAGGAAGGAGAAACTATAAGGAGGGTTTGCAGATATTTAAAAAATGTGAGTCACACTACTTTCCCATCTTTCCTTTGGATTTAACAGGAAAGACATGGGTTTATATTGTCAAGACATCCAAGTATCAATGAGATTCCTAAGGCTAGATTCAGACTTTGTTGTTTGCTGCTGTTCATGTGAGTGACCCAGGGGGAAGTGTCAGTTCTCTATTTTGAGTTATCCAGCTTCAAGACCAAGATAGCTCTGAGGTTAAAAGTACTAGCTTCTCTTCCAGAGGACTCAGGTTTAATTTCTAGCACACATGGTGGCTCACAACAACCTATAACTCTAGTTAAGAAAAACAAGAACAACCAACAGAAACCAAGATATGAAGTTAGCTATGATATGGATATGGGGTGAATTAGGGAGGAGTTATGGGAAGGAATAAAGTTGAATATTGACAGGAAACATTGTATTGCATTCTCAAAGAATTAATGAATATACATAGAAAACTATTCCAATGGGGTTGATGTTAGTGGTAAAAAAATTTACAGTATCTAAGGAATAGAGTTATTACTAAAATGCAGTGTCAAGGTAGTTCTTTGACTCTTAGCTAGCTGGGTGAAAGAGAAGCAGGTAAACCTGGTATAGTTGACTCGTATGAGGCTATGCCAGTACCTGGCAAATACAGAAGTGGATGCTCACAGTCACCTATAAGATGGAGCACAGGGTCCCCAATGAAGAAGCTAGAAAAAGCACCCAAGGAGCTGAAGGGGTCTGCAACCCTATAGGTGAAACAACAATATGAACTAACCAGTACCCCCAGAGCTCGTATCTCTAGCTGCATATATATCAGAAGATGGCATAGTCGGCCATCACTGGGAAGAGAGGCCCCTTGGTATTGCAAACTTTATATGCCCCAGTACAGAGGAACTTCTTACCAGGGCCAAGAAGCAGGAGTGGGTGGGTAGGGGAGCAGGGTGGGGGAAGGGTATAGGTAACTTTTGGGATTGCATTTGAAATTTGAAATATATATAAAGAAAATATCTAATAAAAATGTGAAAAAATAAAGATCACACCAGCAAAACCTAAAAAGGGAACACACACACACACACACACACATACACACACAAACAACAGCACCATAATAATAGGAATTAACCATCGTTGGTCATTAATATCTCTCAATATCAGTGGACTCGATTCCCCCAATAAAAAGGCACAGGCTAACAGAATGAATGTGAAACAAGATCTATCCTTCTGCTGCAACAAGAAATATGTCTGAATAAAAAAAAATACAGTATCTAAGGAGCAGAGCTATTACTAAAATGCAGTGTCAAGGTATTTCTTTGACTCTTAGCTAGCTGGGTGAAAGAGAAGCAGTTAAACCTTGGTATTCTTTTTGGAAGAATGCCAAGGTAAGATCATTGACACAACAGTGTGTTAGTCCCCTCTCTCATTACTGTCACAGGATACCTGATAAAAGCAATTTAGAGAAAGAATAGTTTATTTTGGCTTACAACTTTAGGGTAATTTATCACATAAGGGAAGAGAAAGTGACAAGAATAGTTTCAGTGATGGAGACAAAACCGTCAGGGAGATAGTCACATTGAATTTATAGAAGCAGAGAATGAATAGTGTTCATATTGAACTCCACTTTTACTCAATCTGGGACCCCCCCAGCTCCCGGAGTAAGGACATCCACATGGTTTCTCCTCTTTGGTGAAACATATTTTGGAAAACCACCTCATAAACACACACACTGATGTATTTTCATGACAATTGTAAATCCTGTCAAGTTGACAGGGAATATTAACATCACATCTCCAGTCCCTATTAATTTGACAGACAAGTACATCGTTTTAAATCATAGCGTCCTACTCCATTGGCCTTAAAGTTTCATTTTCAGTTTAATATAATATGCATTTACTTCCTGTCTAAATGTCCTGAAACTCTTTAATAGTCTAAACACTGAATTGGTAAGAGCATAGAAAGAAGAGATCAGACCAAAGCAATAGCTATACACAATACAACAAATGTATTCTTCAGTTGCATGGCTTACATGGAAGATCTTGATGGAATCATCTGGACTTCAATGGACATAGGCAGTCTCATCCCTCCAGCTCTGCTGCCTATAGTACATGTTATCTCCTAAAGTTGACTTTACATTGTGCATCCAAACACTTCTCAGTGAGCATTCACTGGTTTTGGCATTTCCAGTCTTGAGGTTTCTGTTGTAATGTAGGGTTCACCTTTCTAGCATCATGCAATGGCTTCTCACAGCCTTCTTGCAGGAAATCTGACACTATTACTTAATGTCTGGCCTCAGCAACGTTTTATATTGGTGTAAGCTTTCATTTGCCCCCTAACCCTTGCATCGTTCATAAAGCAAATACCACATGTGTGATGCTCTCAACGTGAAATGTAGTCGGCTCTCTTGGACCACAGTTGAAATGATTTATGTCATCTTCAAGGACGACCGTAGAGAGACATTTCCCTAGATAGCTGCTTCTTCTTCTTCTTCTTCTTCTTCTTCTTCTTCTTCTTCTTCTTCTTCTTCTTCTTCTTCTTCTTCTTCTTCTTCTTTTTCTTTTTCTTCTTTAAAGGCTGGAAACCAATCTCACTTCAAATTCCCTCCTCCTAAATGAATTTGTATTTTCACTTGATGGAGTTTTCAATAACTCGAATCTTTTGCTCAGAGAACCTTTCCCTTTGTTACAGCTAAGAACTAGAACTTGGTGTTTATCTTTAATAGAGGTGCTAATTTCTGTAATCGCCACAGATACTTTGTCTGCACTTTAAAAATATGCAACTTAAAAATAACCCACTCTTCTTTCTTTGCCAAACTGTACATTTTTATAATTCATTGCGTTCTCTCTCTCTCTCTCTCTTTTTTTTTATTGAAGACATGGTTAATGTCAGGGAAAAATAAGCCTGTCACAGCCCGAATGCTTTCTTGTCTTGAAATTTCTTCTGTCAAAGAAACATCAGTTTATTACTTACCTTTGAAGTCAGTCCCACTGAAGATTTCAGGACAAGCAAAGAATGAATCCAAGTTCTCTGCCAGAATAGAACATGAAGGCCCCGTCCGGTTTCTGATAGTCACTGTTCCTCTGCAACCCATGTGAGATGGGAATCCACTATTTGCAAAACTTTTGTCCATCTTGTCATCAGAATGGCCCGGCAAGCTCTCCATACATCATTCAAAGGCTCCTTTGGTGTAAAGTCCCAAACTCTTCTACATCGCAGCCCTTCCCCCCCACAGTCAGTTCCAAAAGCCTCTGGGCCACATAGTTAAGTTTATCAGAGCAATGTTCCAATTCTCAGTAACAATTTTCTGCATTTGTTACTTTTCTTGCTATTGTGAAATATATCTGACAAAAAACACATTAAAATTTTTTATTTGAGCTCACAATTTGAGGAAGAAGGTGTGGTGGAGAATGATTTTTACTGTGACAAGAAGAGGCACCAAGCTTCAGACAGCTGGGCACAAATTTTCCAGAAACAAAAAAACCCTAACACTAGTGCTCAGTTTCTTCCTTTTCATTTACTCTGAAAACCCGGGCCATGGGATGTTACCGCTTACATTCAAGATAGGTCATCTCTCCTTAGTTAATCTTACCTGGAATTATTCTCATAGATACACACAGGGTTGTCTTTCCACAGTGACTCTAAATCTAGTCAAATTGATTCCAAAGATCAACCTTAAAGACTGGATGATCATTCTTGTATCCATGGATATTAGAAGGCTTGATCTGTACTGCTGAGCATCCATTTTTGTTTATTAGTCATTTAATATTTATTGAGAATCTTCTCTGAACCAGGTGTTCAGATTAAAAAAAAATCCTTATGTGCATCGAGTTTGCATCTGGCAGTATAGGGAAAACACGTAAATCAACAAAACTATTCAGTACTACTTGTTGGGAAGGATAGAAAAAGTCAATTACAAAACAGTGTGATGGACACCAGGAACTAGAGAGTGTTAGAATTATATACAGGGTGACCAAAGACAAACTACTGAGAAGATATGATTTCAACAAAAGCTTAAATGTGGCAAGGAGAAGAGGTGTGTGATCATCTGAAAACCGGATACCATAACAGCATTCTCAGAGGGGACACTGGCTCTGTCAGCACTGTGTGTGATCTGGCTCCATGTTAAAAGTCCAGAAAGTAGTGTCAAACTGGATAAGTTGGGTGAGTGAAGGCTGGCTGAGGAAAGGATTCTGATTTGAAGTCAGTTAGAACTCAGGAACCATTTTCAGGACTGTGGCTTTTGTTAGAGTTAAATGTTAGACAGGGAGCCTATCTCAGTTTTTTAAAAAATGTGCCAGTGTCTGACTTATAATTTAAAATAACCCATCTGTCTCCTGTGTGTAGGTTTGACCAGGCGTGAGCTTGAGCAGCAGTCCACTGCAAGTGCCTCAGAGGACAGAAGAAGAGCTGAAGTCACGGCCAATTTGATGGTGGCGGTTGGGTGGAAGCGGTAGACTTTTGGAAATGGAGCCCTGAGCATCTATTTTTTAAATGTGTCAGGTCAGCAATACTGAGGCACTGCTGGCTCTCATGAAGTACAGTTTCCTGGAAAATCTTTATGACCTAATTAAGCTGGGAAAGACTTTCAAGTGGTCCCCTGAGTCTCTCTCACTTCACCAACCTCAGCCTGAGCGGAATGCCAAGACTCAGCAGATCCATGGGATGACAAGGTAGACCAAGACAATGATCTCTCCTTCCATATGCATTTAGGAATGTTGTGGTTGGCACAATGGATTTCCAGAAGCTAAAGGCTCATTTCCTTAGGGCAACTTACCAATCTGGCAGTTAACAAAGGCTTTCTTGATCAACCTCAAGATATGGTAGGAGCTGCTTGGGACGGTGCAGCACACAGCTATGGAAACCCAATGGAACACTGAGTTTCATGCATGTTTGGAGCTGATGCTGTCCAGTCCTGGTCACTTCAGTCTTTAGATGAAAAAGTAACATTAAGTAACTACAGTAAGGACAGAGTCCTTCGTTCTTATTCAAAAAGCAGGATTGCTTGAAAGCAGTGGAAGCAAATAGATAGATAGATAGATAGATAGATAGATAGATAGATAGATAGATAGATAGATAGATAGATAGATGTCCACATACCTTCAATGAAATAATTGCTTTCTTCACTGACATCCCATGTCATAGCTGATGTTACACTAATGTTTCCTGATTTTTACATGGGCCTGGCTTGAATCTCTGTCTGATTTTTAAATTCTTTATGAGAAGGTACTACATGACAGAATGCCCTCACTAGGTTCATAAACAGTTCTGACTTTATAAATACTTCACACAATTTTTATATTTAAATTTTTTATATTTCAAAGTCAAATGAGGCGATGTGTATTGACATTATTCTGAGATGACAAAACGCTCAGAGATGATAACACCGTCACTGTAATCTCCTTGGCCATGCAACAAGCAGGGAGAGCTTTCCTTGTCAATGTTCATTTGTGTAGAATGGGGGGGGGGACTGTGTCAAGAGCTGAAGGCAGTACACAGACATGGTGCTCACACACCATACTTACGTCAGGCACAAGCGATACACAGGTGGTCAAAACAACTGTGTGTAAAACACTGTGCCTGTCACATATGTATTTTCACCCACTTAATGTCATAATTTCTTCTCATAGTAACAAACAGAAATCTTTAGTGTATACAAGAATATTTGTAAAGTATTTGTTAAGTATGAAACATTTTTCAATGTCATGAATGGAAATCAAGGCTTAGATGTCAAGTAATCTGTCTATAAACAAAGGTTTCCTGTAAGAATTTTGTTTTTGCTATTAAAAGCAATGTTCTTACATGCCACCACACAATGGACCTACGTCATGTCATAAGTAAAAAGAAACTAGTGTCTAGCTGTGTGTGATATATTTATACATGTTTGCTATTGTTTCAGGAAGATAGTTTTGCTGCAAGTTATCTGCACCCTTCTAGTAGCATTGTTCTGTTCTCTGTCATGGTTGTCATAGTAATTCTATCATGATTGTCACAAGAAGCATCCAAATAAGGCATAGGATTTCCAACATAACACAGAGAGCTCCTTCTATGAATTGTAGTGGTAGAAGCTTTTGATCATTTGGTGCTTGACAACTATGACAGATTGAAACCGTCCAGCTTTAAATTAACAGTCTTTATTGTATTTAAAAAAATGTTTCATGTACTATGTTTTAGTTAAAATGCAATATATTCATTATAAATATAATTCTAGTAATATATTTACTTGGATATGCTTTTTACATAATCATGGCAGTATAATTATTTGTATTGGCTTCTCTTTCCTTTCTATTTAATAAAATTCTTAATCTTTTGTTACCTCCGTTCATGTATAGAGTTTGGGCAACTGCTTGAAATAAACATATCAGTGACATAGCAAAACCACATTGAATTATTTCAGAGTAAGAGCATATGATTACATTAATAAAGTTATGAATTCAAGAGAATGAAAGATTTATATTACTTAATAATATTTTTGACTATGGAGCTCTTGAAAGTTCTGTAATAAAGCAAATGCATACAGTGTAAGTAATTGTACATTTTAAAGTCGATTATAAGTTAAGAAAGCCGTGTGGAGTCTAGACTTTATGTTGCAGGACTTCTTCTGGCTACTGTTTATACTTAAAATTTTATCTTTACCAAAACACTGAAATCATATTGTTTAGGCTCATTCTTTTTTTTTTATTTAACAATACAGTCTTAAGAAAGTATTTTGGAACACAAAACCAACCCTAAATCAGATAATTAATGTGTGTAACTTCCTTGGGATATGTCTGTTGCTTAAATTGTTTTTGAGGGAAGCAATTGATTTTTCTTGGCAGATTTGGCAAAAATAATGAAGTCTTGATTGTCTTATCTGAAGGTCATGTCCTGCTCAGGAGTCATCAGTGCACAGCACAGATTACGTTGAATACAAGCTTCCCTGTGATTCTTTTACTATGTGGGTGCAACATGTAACCAAATAGCTTTTAATAACACACAGTAGCCACAGCAATAAACTGTAAGCAACAATATATATCTATATGTGTGTATGTCTTTCCATAAATATATAACAAAAATGAGATATCTTTCCAGGAGAAATAAATCTGATAGTAAGACAGATAATGACAATATTTTTCTTAGAGGCTGGAGAGATTTAAGATAATTAGCTGCTCTTACAAAGGACCCAAGTTCAATTCCCAGTACCATGGGGAGGCATTTGTAAATGGAGAGCCAATGCTCGAATTGAGCCTTCTTCAAAAAGCAGAAATTCATGTAGTGCACAGATATACATGCAAACATAATGCACATACATATACAATAAAATACAATAAAAAATATTTTTCTTCTGTATTCCCAGTTCTTGGTATCTCCATGAATCTTTCTTTATCAATCTTGATTTTTGAAAATTCAATACTTGAAGTGTGTTTCTTGTATGCAGCAGAATTAGGGATCCTGTTTTTACATCCATTTGTTAGCCTGTGTCTTTTTATTGTGGAATTAAGGCCATTCATGTTGAGAGATATTAATGACCAATGTTTGTTAATTCATGCTATTTTGATGTTAGTGGTGTATGTGGGTGTGTGTGTGTCTGTGTGTTAACCTCCTTGGGTTGGAGTTTTCCTTCTAGTATCTTCTGTAGGGTTAGGTTATGGATAGCTATTGTTCAAATTTCATTTTGTCCTGGAATATCTTGTTTTCTCCATCTATGGTGGTTGAGAGTTTTTCTGGGTATAATAGTCTGTGCTAACATCTGTGGTCTCTTAGAGTCTGTAAGAGCCAGGCCCTTCTGCTTTATAAAGTCTCTGTTGAGAAGTCTGGTGTAATTCTGATAGGTCTGCCCTTATATGTTACATGGCCTATTCCCCTTTCAGCTTTTAATATTTTTCCTTTGTTCTATACAAGTAGTATTTTGCTTATTATATGGTAAGTGGATTTCCTTTTCTGGACCAATCTATTTAGAGTTCTCTAAGCCTCTTGTATGTTTATAGGCATCTCTTTCTTTTTTTTTTTTTTTTTTTTTTTTTTTTTTTTTTAAAAAGATTTATTTATTTATTATATGTAAGTACACTGTAGCTGTCTTCAGACACTCCAGAAGAGGGCGCCAGATCTTGTTACGGATGGTTGTGAGCCACCATGTGGTTGCTGGGATTTGAACTCTGGACCTTCAGAAGAGCAGTCGGGTGCTCTTACCCACTGAGCCATCTCACCAGCCCGGCATCTCTTTCTTTAGGGAAGTTTTCTTCTATGACTTTGTTGAAAATATTTTGAAATGTTCTCATTTTGCTGCTTGTCATATATAAAAATACAATAGAAATTCAAATAAGAGAATTGAGTGCTTTTTCAATGGGTTAAAATATGAGAAGCAACCTAAATGGTTAATGTCTTGTTAATTCAAAATTATTTTTACATACATATTTTATGCACATGCATATTTTATATACATATTTCACTACAGGAAATTATACAATGAATCATTTGTTGATAAAATGTGTAGTGAAAACAATGAGAAATATATGTACTGAGAAACTTTTCTGGAAGACAGAGTGACCAATTAGTGGTTAATAGTACTGACTGTTGCTCTTCCAGAAAACCCAAGTTTGTCTCCCATCATTCAGGTAGAGTGGCTTGTAACTCCCTGTAATTCTAGGTCCTGGGGATATGATATTCTCTTTTCAACCTCTATAGCTACACTCATTAACCTGAGTATCTATACTTATCAACCTGGTATCTACATTCACATGTAAAAAACAGACACCATCTCATATATATATATATATATATGTTTTTTCTTTAATTTATGTTGACACCAGTATTCCTTATAGGATAATTGATGGTCTGTAAAGGATTTACCCATATAGAATTTCAAGATGTAGTTCACACATAAGATCAAAAGGGTGAAACTCTTCAGTGAGGTAATTTTACACACACACACACACACACACACACACACACACACATATATATATATATATATATATATATACACACACACACACACACACACATATATATATATATGTATGTGTGTGTGTGTGTGTGTATAATTCAAAAAATATATATTGAGTTGCATATATATGTGTAATTCAGTGACAGGCTTCAAAACCTCCCTGCAGTTTATCTTGATTAAGTAGCTTATGCTATTATTATTCATTTAAGTTTTTCCATTGGGAAAAATAATGAGTTGAGAGTCAATGAGTGTGGCCAATCTGGATTCAGTCAAGTTTATAAAGTAGACAACTTTAATATCTACAATACTCTTGTTAAACTTAAGAAGAAATGGTGCTCAAATGCACTTACATAGCACAGGGCAATGACAACCCTGAGAAGTCCTCCAATGCTGAACTCAAAAATCATATTATTAAACTAGGGACCTAAAGGACGTGCCTGGGGAATTTTAGGATGATACCCAGAGTCTTTAAGAAAGATAACTTCTTGGACTATTATATGGAGCATCTTCTGTATAGTGAAAATGTAACTGGGTAACCTTCCATATCCTGTGATACCCAAAGGACCACATAATGCAATTAGCTAAGTGCTTATTGTAAGTATTGCATTGTTATTGCTATTATGCTTTATTGTTGCTTATAAAAATTATTGTTATTTTCATAAAGTATTACCAACTGACCTCTCCCCAGGCAAAGTCATGGTGATACCAACAGTTTCAAAGTCTGTCCTTATCAAGGATATTCACTGCATAAAAGTAAAAACCTTTGTAAAATTCCAAAGAAATTTAAAAGATTCATTATTTTTTTTTTTTACTAAAGAAGGTCCCTACAGTACAAAACATTTGAAGATCATCTAAGCTACCCTAAAAGTGGGGAGCTTCCTGGAATTACCATCCTTCAAGCATACGATGGAAGGTTATGTTGTCCCAAAAAATGGTGTTTCTTGCTGATGGTCAAGATTCTGTCAGTTAACTTTTTCTTTAATTTATGTTGACACCAGTATTCCTTATAGAATAATTGATGGTCTGTAAAGGATTCACCCATATAGAATTTCAAGCTGTAGTTCACACATAAGATAAAGAGGGAGAAACTCTTCAGTAATTAACTGAGGAAAATATGGAGAATTCTGCATTTAAATGTAACCACATCATAACGCTGATGTGATTGAGAAGGTAGACTGTTTGGGGGTCTCTTTATTATCTGTTGGTAATGTTTGAACACACAAAACTGTCTCCTAGGCAGAATAAAAACAAGGCTGTGTAGACAGAGACTCACAGGTAGTCAGCAGTGATACTGGTAAATTTACTGGAAAACAGATGAGGAAAAAAGAGAAGAGAAAGAAGGAACATTTTTAAGCTCCTTCACAAAATTAATTTTTTTTTCTCTGCTGAGGAGAAACAAAGGAAGCAGCTTACATGGAAGATTCTATCTAAAATGAGCCCAGCCACAACTGGCTCTCAGTGAGTGATTCCAGTCACAGACAGTGCCCAGTCATCTTTCAGTGAATCATAGTGTACAAGTTTAGCTGGAAAAAAAATGTTCAGAGTTCAAGTCAGAAGGTACTATCAAACTCTACTCTCTATTCTGTTATAGAAGAATCTACAAAAAGACATTATATCTAATTTGGGAGCAGGTTTATTTTAAGGCACAGATGATGGTATACAGTCGGTTCAGAAGAAAAGGTCCAAACAGGAAATAGTGTGGAACTCAGGGAGACACAGATTTGGAAGGAGAATGGAGGTCCCCTAAGATAACTAAAGGCTTCTTAGATAACTGTTTCTTTGGTCTCCATAGTCTGACGGGAATAGCAACTAGTGCTAATGCCTAAGGGAATGAACCATTTCATGAAGGAGGCTTTCTGTGGCTGGATGTATCATACAGACACGGGGAAATGGCAATTCAGATACATGAAACACCCTACATTTCTCTTCTATGCTTTGAAATGATAGCCAGTCCCATGCAAGAGAGAGAGTCAATTAGCCCTGGACCGTTTTTTGTAAATTCTGTTTTGTAAGGTTGAAAAATGTTATGTTTATTTGTGTATATGAGTGTACAGACATGTGTAGGTGTCCCCAGGGGTCAGAAGAGGGCATTAGAGTCTTCAGAGCTAGAGTTATGAGTGGTTGTGAGCCACCTAACCTGGGTGCTGGTAGCTGAACCCTGGCCTTCTGTTACAGTGTCAAGTGCTCTTACTGATCAAGCTCCCCAGCCTGTGCCTCACATTTCTTTTGTAGTAACTTTAAATGAGAATCCTAGTAATATTCGAATCCACAATTATTTACTAGGGACAATACCACATTTTGAAACTCTGTCTATTCGAAGGTGAGAATAGTGAACATAAATTCTGGGCATAATATGGCTCTGTAATTTAAAGTATCAGCTCCTGAAAAGAAATTCATTATCATATCTTAAGCCAATGTATACTAAGGACATTTCAATCAAATTACTAATACCCAGCACTTAGGATACTCCTATCTCTATTGGAAGAAACAAACTGTTTTAACAAACCCTTACATGTGAGTGGAAGGATTTGGAAACCTTCATTAGTTTCCATAGGATGAAAATGATAAATGGGTAGAAAATAGCAAAACTATATACTAATATATACTAATATGGTAATACATTAATATGTGTACAAAATAATATAATGATTATGTGAAAGTTGATGGGTTACTATTTTGAAAAAACTATAGCACAAACATTTTCAATAGTATTCCCTTTACATTTTAATAAATGAGGCACACGCACACAAGTAGTTTTTTGCACAACAATCTGTTTATATATGATCACACTTAAGAGTTTTCCAAAATATTTTTAGATTATTAGATACCCTGTAGCCTTTCTAAAATGAAATTTCAGAAGGAACAAATTCCAATTTCTTTAGGTTCATCTCAGAGCTCTAAGCAGAAAGATATAATTTATTTCCTATTCAGAATTTATTTTTTAAAACTTATTGCTTTTTCTCATAACTGCACATTTGCAGAAAATCGGCCTGGGAATATCATTAGTTTTTATTCAGCTGGAAAATTTTACTAGCTATTTAAAAACTGTTGACACTGCCCTAATTCTTCTTCATGCTTTCTCTGGATCTTAGTGTTGTGACAGGAATGCTTCACAAGGGACACCTCATGATGACCACATTATCACTAGCAGATAATTCTCAATGCTGACTTTTGAATCCTTGCCATAATGATCATCATCAGTTATTTTTGTAGATCTTTCCTTTGACATAGAAACAAAATGTACACATCATAAATTTCCTGGGGAAAAATTCACATGAAGTAAACACATTTCACTATCATTAAGATGAAAAATAGATCACTATCAGCATTAAAAAATACTCCCTTTCAGTCCTAAAGGAAAGTCCCACATAGGAGACTACCACCTTGAATATTAACAACAGGGATTAGCTCTATCCATATGTTAATGGGGTAACAAAACTACATTTTTTTATTTGATGTTTTTACCCAAACCTAGGTTTGCATAGTTTATGGACATTACAGCATGTTGCTTCAATAAACTCATTCTCAATGAAGCCACAACATACCCAAACTTATGGGACGCAATGAAAGCATTTCTAAGAGGAAAACTCATAGCTCTGAGTGCCTCCAAAAAGAAACTAGAAAGAGCACACATTAGCAGCTTGACAACACACCTAAAAGCACTAGAACAAAAGGAAGCAAATTCACCCAAGAGGAGTAGACGGCAGGAAATAATCAAACTCAGGGGCGAAATCAATCAAGTGGAAACAAAAAGAACTATTCAAAGAATCAACCAATCAAGGAGCTGGATCTTTGAGAAAATCAACAAGATAGATAAACCCTTAGCCAGACTCACTAGAGGGCACAGGGAAAGCATTCTAATTAACAAAATCAGAAAGGAAAAAGGAGACATAACAACAGATCCTGAAGACATCCAAAACACCATCAGATCCTTCTACCAAAGGCTATACTCAACAAAACTGGAGAACCTGGATGAAATGGACAAGTTTCTAGACAGATACCAGGTACCAAAGTTGAACCAAGATCAGGTTAATGATCTAAACAGCCCTATATCCCCCAAAGAAATAGAAGCAGTCATTAATAGTCTCCCAACCAAAAAAAGCCCAGGACCAGATGGGTTTAGTGCAGAGTTCTATCAGACCTTCAAAGAAGATCTAATCCCAGTTCTTCACAAACTATTCCACAAAATAGAAACAGAAGGTACTCTACCCAACTCATTCTATGAAGCCACAATTACTCTGATACCTAAACCACAAAAAGACCCAACAAAGATAGAAAACTTCAGACCAATATCCCTTATGAATATTGATGCAAAAATACTCAATAAAGTTCTTGCTAACCAAATCCAAGAACACATTAAAACAATCATCCATCCTGACCAAGTAGGTTTCATCCCAGGGATGCAGGGATGGTTCAATATACGGAAATCCATCAACATAATCCAGTATATAAACAAACTCAAAGACAAAAACCACATGGTCATCTCGTTAGATGCAGAAAAAGCATTTGACAAAATCCAACACCCATTCATGATAAAAGTCTTGGAAAGATCAGGAATTCAAGGCCCATACCTAAACATGATAAAAGCAATCTACAGCAAACCAGTAGCCAACATCAAAGTAAATGGTGAGAAGCTTGAAGCAATCCCTCTAAAATCAGGGACTAGACAAGGCTGTCCACTTTCTCCATACCTATTCAACATAGTACTTGAAGTCCTAGCCAGAGCAATTCGACAACAAAAGGAGATCAAAGGGATACAAATTGGAAAAGATGAAGTCAAAATATCACTTTTTGCAGATGATATGATAGTATATATATGTGACCCTAAAAATTCTACCAGAGAACTCCTAAACCTGATAAACAGCTTCGGTGAAGTAGCTGGATATAAAATTAACTCAAACAAGTCAATGGCCTTTCTCTACACAAAGAATAAACAGGCTGAGAAAGAAATTAGGGAAACAACACCCTTCTCAATAGTCACAAATAATATAAAATATCTTGGCGTGACTCTAACTAAGGAAGTGAAAGATCTGTATAATAAGAACTTCAAGTCTCTGAAGAAAGAAATTCTAGAAGATCTCAGAAGATGGAAAGATCTTCCATGCTCATGGATTGGCAGGATCAACATTGTAAAAATGGCTATCTTGCCAAAAGCAATCTACAGATTCAATGCAATCCCCATCAAAATTCCAACTCAATTCGTCAACGAATTAGAAAGGGCAATCTGCAAATTCATCTGGAATAACAAAAAACCTAGGATAGCAAAAACTCTTCTCAAGGATAAAAGAACCTCTGGTGGAATCACCATGCCAGACCTAAAGCTTTACTACAGAGCAATAGTGACAAAAACTGCGTGGTACTGGTATAGTGACAGACGAATAGACCAATGGAATAGAATTGAAGACCCAGAAATGAACCCACACACCTACGGTCACTTGATCTTCGACAAGGGAGCTAAAAACATCCAGTGGAAGAAAGACAGCATTTTCAACAAATGGTGCTGGCACAACTGGTTGTTATCATGTAGAAGAATGCGAATCGATCCATTCCTATCTCCTTGTACTAAGGTCAAGTCTAAGTGGATCAAGGAACTTCACATAAAACCAGAGACACTGAAACATATAGAGGAGAAAGTGGGGAAAAGCCTTGAAGATATGGGCACAGGGGAAAAATTCTTGAATAGAACAGCAATGGCTTGTGCTGTAAGATCGAGAATTGACAAGTGGGACCTCATGAAACTGCAAAGCTTCTGCAAGGCAAAAGACACCATCAATAAGACAAAAAAACCACCAACAGATTGGGAAAGGATCTTTACCTATACTAAATCAGATAAGGGTCTAATATCCAATATATATAAGGAACTCAAGAAGGTGGACTCCAGAAAGTCAAATAACCCCATTAAAAATGGGGCTCAGAATTGAACAAAGAATTCTCACCTGAAGAATACAAAATGGCAGAGAAGCACCTGAAAAAATGTTCAACATCCTTAATCATCAGGGAAATGCAAATCAAAACAACCCTGAGATTCCACCTCACACCAGTCAGAATGGCTAAGATCAAAAATTCAGGTGACAGCAGATGCTGGCGGGGATGTGGAGAAAGAGGAACACTCCTCCATTGTTGATGGGATTGCAAGCTTGTACAACCACTCTGGAAATCAGTCTGGCGGTTCCTCAGAAAATTGGACATAGTACTACCGGAGGATCCAGCAATACCTCTTCTGGGCATATATCCAGAAGATGTCCCAACCGGTAAGAAGGACACATGCTCCACTATGTTCATAGAAGCCTTATATATAATAGCCAGAAGCTGGAAAGAATCCAGACGCCCCTCAACAGAGGAATGGATACAGAAAATGTGGTACATTTACACAATGGAGTACTACTCAGCTATTAAAAAGAATGAATTTATGAAATTCCTAGCCAAATGGATGGACCTGGAGGGCATCATCTTGAGTGAGGTAACACAATCACAAAGGAACTCACACAATATGTATTCACTGATAAGTGGATATTAGCCCAAAACTTAGGATACCCAAGATATAAGATACAATTTGTTAAATGCATGAAACTCAAGAAAAATGAAGACCAAATTGTGGACACTGTGCCCCTTCTTAGAATTGGGAACAAAACACCCATGGAAGGAGTTACAGAGACAAAGTTTGGAGCTGTGATGAAAGGATGGACCATCTAGAGACTGCCGTATCCAGGGATCCATCCCATAATCAGCTTCTAAACGCTGACACCATTGCATACACTAGCAAGATTTTGCTGAAAGGACCCAAAGATAGCTGTCTCTTGTGAGACTATGCAGGGCCCTAGCAAACACAGGAGTGGATGCTCACAGTCAGCTATTGGATGTATCACAGGGCTCCCAATGGAGAAGCTAGAGAAAGTACCCAAGGAGCTAAAGGGATCTGCAACCCTATAGTTGGAACAACATGATGAACTAACCAGTACCCCGGAGCTCTTGTCTCTAGCTGCATATGTATCGAAAGATGGCCTAGTCGGCCATCACTGGAAAGAGAGGCCCATTGGACTTGCAAACTTTATATGCCCCAATATAGGGGAATGCCAGGGCCAAAAGAATGGGAATGGGAGGGTAGGGAAGTGGGGGGCGATATGGGGGACTTTTGGGATAGCATTGGAAATGTAATTGAGGAAAATATGTAATAAAAAAAATAAATAAACTCATTCTCATAGATGTCTCATGATGTGAATATATCACTCAATATTCATCCTAATTGTGTAGTGTATCTTGTTTCTTTTGGGACTATTGGAAATATATTTATGAACCTTTGGATGCACTCTATTGGGTAGACATTGGGTGGACATTGAATTTCTATGTTATAGGTACAGATATATATATATATATATACATATATATATATGTATATATATATATATATATATATATATTTAGCTTTAGTTTATTAAATGGCATTAAAAACTTGTGAAGTTTCCCAGTATTTCTTCTCACAGCCATGTATGGATGCAAGAGTTGGTATTCTCATAAGATCATTCTGTTCAAGATGCTAGAGTACAAGTAGTACAAGTTTGAGCTTGAGCAATAAAGTCAACCACCAATTCATTAGTTTACTGACCTTTTCATTATTCTCTTTGGTGCAGTGAAGGTATTATTCAAATAGTTGCAATTTGGTTGTGATAATTAATCTTGGTTGTTCACTTAAATAATATGCAATCAACTAAAACTAAAGCATCAGGGTGTACTTGGAAGATTTCCTTGATTGGATCATTTGAGTCATGGCCACAATGAAAATGAATATGAGATCAGAAGACCTACCCTAAATCTTGGCCCAAACTACTGATGGCAGGCTACACAAGAAGGTGCAGAAAAAGGAAGGTGTTTGTTTGTTTGTTTGTTTACATCCCAAATGCTGCCTGCATCCAGTCCCCACTCTCAGAGTTCTTCCTCCCTCCCTCTCTCCCTTCCCCTTCTCCCCTCCCCTTTTCTTCTTAGAGGATAGCCCCTGCCTCTGGTAACCTGTAACCCAGTGCATCAAATCTCTGCAGGATTAGGCGAATCCTCTTCCACTGAGGCCAGACAAGACAGCCCTCTGATACATATGTCCTAGGGGCCTCAGTACCAACCTGTTTATGCTCTTTGGCTGGTGATTCATCTCTGGGAGCTCGCTGGGTCCAGGTTAGTTAACACTGTTGGTGTTCCTGTGGGGTTGTCACCTCCTTGAGGGCCTTCAAACCTTCCTCTACTCTTCTATAGGGGTCCCTGGCCTCCATCCAAAAACCTCAGGATGGCCAAAATTATCCTGAAAAGTAAAAGATCTTCTAGAGGTCTCACAATCTCTGATCTAAAGCTGTACTACAGAGCAGTAGTAATAAAACTGCATGGTACTGGTATAGAAACAGACAGATGGATCAATGGAATTGAATCAAAGCCCTAGAAAAAAACTCCCACAAACCTATGGACACTAGATTATTGACAAAGAAGCCAAAACCACACAATGGAACATGGAGAGCATCTTCAATAAGTGCTGCTCTAACTGGATGTCTGCATGTAGAATATTGGGGCTTTTTGCCTTCTTGCCCTTGCCTGCGCTGGCAAGTTCATCTTTCCTGTTGCTGAGGCATTTCTCCACTGGTATTAGCCCCTACCACTTTGGAATTTTAATGCTGAGTAGGAGTTAGTGGTTCTCTAGAATTCCTGATATATAGACCCATGATATTTTCTTCAGGAGATAGCAACTATTCAGATCACAGCATACAAACCACTCTAATTTATCCCCCTCTTTCCATGTGTGTGTGTGTGTATTACATGTATGCGTATATCCAGTCTGTCAGTTCAGTTGCATTAGTACCCTGACTACTACATTTGGTCTATTATTATATTTCTATTTTCCTATTCTGTATCTTCTCTAGAATTTCTACTATCTAGAGGATGCATGGGAATTAGTAGAAGGTCTTGATTGATTTTAAAGTAGGTCAGTTTAACAATACTTCATATGGTTGCTGTTTTAAAGATTCTCTTTAAGCTGGACAATGAAACTACTTCATTGCTCTAATATTCTTTGTTCAAATATATAATACCTACAACTGAGAAAGGGCTTGAATTTTCGATGTATACTCTGAGCCCTCACTACTTGACTCATATTATATAATGTTAGTAAGTTCTGAGCACAATAATTAAAACATAATCTTAACAACTTATAAAATATTTAAACCTTAGAAGAAAATTTACCTTTGAATACTTTGTCTTTTATTCCTGAAAGGGAAAAATGATGTTTTGGAATGCCTTCATGTTGTTGCTAAGGATAAACAATTGAACAATCAGTTCATTGTATGATCATCTATATGGGGGAAGAGGCATAGTTAAACATAGGAAACTTGAGCCTCATTGCTTTGATTTCTTTTAAGAAAAATGACCTCCATAAAAACGAATGAATTTCTATTTCTTTGTTCATTTTCATTTGGTTTTGGTTTTTATCTTGATAAGAGTCATGTTTTTTTATCCCAGGCTGGTCTCAGACTTGTAGTGATTTTCCTGTCTCTGCCTCCTGTAAAGGGATTACAGGTATGTACTACTGGGTCCTGCATCTTCATTCTTTCTTCACAAGGGTATAATTCTAAAATAGTAACACATCTTATCAGATTTTGAAAGAAATTGTTCAACTTACTTTTAAATAAAATTTAACATAATCAAGTGTATATTGTCATGAATCCTTAATACCACTGTTTAAATATTTATGTAACTCTTCTACTGAAGACTAGATTAGAAACTGATTGGTGTATTTTTTTGGCATTCCTAGGAGATACAATCTCACAGCAAATTCCCTGATCCTCTGGCTCTTTCTGCTACCTGTTCCACAATGATCCTGAGTAAGGTACAGAGGTAGTACTGTAGATGTATCTACTGGGAATGGACTCTACCACTCTCCATTTTGATTGGTTGTGGGTTTTTTAAAATAGTCTCAATGGGTTGCAGAGAGAAGTTTTCAGTGAGCACAGTTGGGGTAACATACAGAAGGGTGTAGTCTTTAATGTTTACCTCTACACTATGCCTAGACCCTAACAGAAATCATGCAGAACCAAGAAAATATACACTAGATTCTGAAATCTAAATTCGTAGATATGGAAGAAAACCAGGTCACGTTGTAGAACAAAGAGTGACTATCTTTAAAAAATACAAACTCACAGCAGAGACAAGGCTCACACTCACAATTGCTAGTGCTTTCTTAGAGTCACAAAGAACTGATTTTGAGATCAATTCATGGACAGAACCCACAATGAATAATTATAGAAAAAAAAGAACATTACTAAGTCCAGATCACAACAGTCTTCTGTAACCTCCCCTCCCCAGCCTGAAACCTGTTTGCTCAGGTTACAGTGTTAGAGAGCATGGGGTGGAGCTTGCCGCTTGATGTTCTGGAGCCATACACGTGGTCACCCTGTAACTGGACCGCAGGATTATTTGGCAGGAATTAGCCCCTTCCCCCTCCTTCATAACTCGGTGCACGAATTAGTAAAAGGGAGCTTTGATCAGAATTTTGTCTTAGCTTCATCTTTCTCTCATCCACCTAGCTCCCTCTTCTCTTTCAGATTCCAAGATGCCTTTCCAGACTAGAACCCAGACATATGAGCCGCTGGCCGGACACAACAGTCTTCCACTAGATGAAGTAGCTTGACTATCAAAAGTATATGACATAGTTTTAGTCGCTGTTATCTGGAAAGTCCTGAAGCATAAGCAAAGCTGAGGAAATTTCCTTTAATTTTAAAAGTCATGGAGGAAAGGAGGGAAAGAAGCAATCATTTGAGACCCAGTTGCATTTCAAGTTTTGTGTTGATTCTTTTGGTGGTTTGGTTTGGTGGTTTGTGGCGATGATATTTTCTTTGATTGTTGTATTCAGTGCTGGTGACAGAACTGGGGGCTCTGAGCCAGTTCAATAAGCATTCTGCCACTGAGCCAAATCTCCAATCCCAATGTTAGGGTCTTAATGCATGTTCTGTCATTAGTTATCAGAATAGTAGAGGTAGGTATTTTTCTTCCATTGTATACACAAGCAGACTGTAATTCTACTAGTTTAAGTGGCACATAGAAATTAGAAGGTAATTCATTCTGGCCTCAAGAACACTTTGCTGCTTCATGCCAGTGTGTAATAATGATGAGGATGTAAGCAGACATGGGGATGAAGGGCTGCCAGAATACAAAAAGGCAAACAGCACAAGATTACATGTGATTCATGAAATTGAGAATGGGTTTTTGAAAGAAGTGCGCTTCCTCCAAGGCTCTTGAAATATAAGTAGGACAGGAGAACAGAGGAACAAGAAGCTCATGGAGAGGGTTATCAGAGAAATAAAGAGGGGCCTTAAAGGAAAGCCTTAAGAAGGGATTCTTAGAAACTTAAGAACTTGAAATATAAAACAAAAACAAACAAACAAACAAAAAAACTCTCTATACATTTACAGCCTGACACCCACACATCTACCTAACACTTATTAGTGATCTATCTATACTATACCCTGGAGGAATTCGGATAACCCCTTCTGTGTGTACAGCCTGCCCTGATTGTCTTGACCCTTAGGGTGAAGTCCAGCCCTCTCTTTCCTTACATTCCTGGGTCTGCTATCAGTACACTCTTTAATTCCTGAAACCACCAGACACTTCCTGGCCTCTGTTTGGGTTGATTGCTGTCTCCTCTGCAGGAAATGCCTCTTACTCTCCTGTCTGCACTTGTTGAAAGTCTAGTTTCTCATAGTTCCAACTCCTTGAAAACAGAGCATGTGATTTACTTTGCTGTCTGCTTCACTTATCAAATTGGCTGACTCGGAAATTTTATTACACTCCAATATGTGAAAATTTGGTTTATAAAGAACCTTTGCAAAGCTTTTCTTATGGAGCCTTAAGAAAACACTGGCACAACCATGTGACTAACAACTTCATTATTCTGAGGAAGATGTCTGGGTTTTCTGGTCCCTTCCAAATACTATGTGAAAAACTAAAACAAAGAAAGAAGCTCTGTAATATATATTTCATAAAAATATCTATCTCAAGCTCCTTTACTGAGAAATTATCCTTGAGTTTTTATAACCTAGGACCATATGAGCAAAAAATATTGGGATCTTCAGTCACAGATAAATATTAATTTCTGTTGAAAAGATAAGTAAAGAGATTTAGAGCATCCCAAGATGAGTTAGGGTCACAAAGACTTGGAGATCTGAAGGGCAGTCCCACTGCCCTCATACCCATTATGGTATCAGTTTGAAAGGACACACTCATGTCACAATACAATACAGGAGGACCAAAACTCCTTTATAACAGGGTCTGTTCTAAAATATTTTTCTTAAATATTCTTAAATATTTGATTTTTCAATGTTATCCAATAAAATGAATCAAAATAATTTTACTCAGAAAGGAGACAGTTCCAGTTTGGAATAGATTCCTCTGCTTTTAATCACTAGTCATTCTTTCATAAACATTTGTTGGATTAATAAGTCCATGAATCAACAGAAGTGATGTCAATCAAATAGATATTTAATACAGTTTAGAGACAGTAACTTGCCAAATCTTTAAACTCATGGAGTTATTCAGGAGGAATACCTGTACAAATACATTGTTATTGTGAAAATAAAGATCAATTTAAAATGTAAACCTCTTTTAAAATATCTTGTTAATATTTTCAACTTGTCACACTTGTGCATGTGTGTGTGTGTGTGTTTGCCTGGGTCTCTGTACAGATGTTATAGGTGTGTGTGTGTGTGTGTGTGTGTGTGTGTGTGTGTGTGTGTATGTATACTCATATGTGTGGAGGCCAGAAAACAACATTGAGTGTCATTCCTCAAGCATAGTCCTTCCTTTTACTTTCCCTTTTGAGACAGTGCCTCTCACTGGCTTAGAGCCCAGCAAGTAGGCTAGACTAGGTGTTGCACATGGATTGGCAAGGCCAATGATACTACTAAGCTTTTGCTGCGTGTGCTTCGATGGCTGAACCATCTACAAAGCCCCAGATGTGTTTCTAATTCCTGAGGACCCTTACCATGGTTCCATATTTTGGCTTAAATCGTTGTTATTTTTAGTGCTAAGAATAATTTGACTTTAATCAGATTTGTTTTAAAGTTATCTCTTTCATTTTTTTCAAGGAACTGTGTGAAGAAGAAAGGACATATTGAATAAACAAGGAATTTTTAAAATAAGGGACAGATGTTTCCATTAACTCTTAATCTTTGAATATATAAAGAGCATGGAGAGACATAATATGACCTTATAATAATTTAACCTGTTGGAATTGGTCACTTGTTTACTTACTCTTTATTTCTCTTCTCTTCTTTTCTTTCCTTTCCTTTCCTTTTCTTTTCTTTCCTTTTCTTTTCTTTCCTTTTCTTTTCCTTTCCTTTCCTTTCCTTTCCTTTCCTTTCCTTTCCTTTCCTTTCCTTTCCTTTCCTTTCCTTTTCTTTCTTTCTTTCTTTCTTTCTTTCTTTTCTTTCTTTTTGCTTTTCTAATTTTGACAGGCTTTGACTATCACCCGAAATAAATTCAACAAAAATGTCTGACAAAAATTATTTCCTTACACACATAAAGATACTTTTATGCTTAGTGATGTTTGGCGTTATTCATGGTTAATCAAATAATCTTTAATAAAATTTAAGACCATGAAAGCAGCTATCAGTCAGCCATTGCTGTTCACATGCTAGTGTAACAACAAGCTTTGTTTGAATTTATGGATTTAAACTGAACCCTGATTTTGAGAATCAAATGCATTGATGCTCAACCTCTCTATTACAGATGAAGAGCCAACTACATGGAAAGTTTTAGAAGTTGTTTGAAGTTAGTCTAGGTCAGAAGTTATCAACTACTTTGGAGGTAGAACCACAATTTTACAGGGTTCACCAAAGACCATCAGAAAAACACAGAGATTTACATTACAATTCCTAACAGTAGCAAAATTACAGTTATGAAGTAGCAATGAAAACAATTGTATGCTTGTGAGTCACTATAACATGAGGAACTGTATGAAAGGAACATTGAGAACCCTTGCTCTAGGTAGTAGTGGGTCAGAGATTCTTCTTATGTGATTATAACATTTATGTTCATCATTAATTTATTTATTATAGAAATTTCTCTTCCAAAAATAAATACTGTAACTAGCTATGGTGGTAGACACCTACAGTCCCAGCACCTAGGAAGCAGAGGAAGATGAATTGCAGTGAGCTTCAAGCCAGCATGAATTGTGACAGAGAATCCCAAGGTAGCCAAGACTACAAAACAAAAACTTTTCCCGAAACAAATAAACAAAGTAAACATGAAACTAAACTATACTCACTACTGTACAAACACCTCTGACGTTGTCTTCACTATCCTATTTAGATTGCAAACTTCATCTGCCATGTAAAAAATGTTTTTCTAAAGCTTGTGTAATATCATAAGAAGCAAGTAATGTATTCCTGATTTCTGAAGTAAAACCTGTCATTTCTTAGCAGTGTAAGAGTTCATTTGCTATTTTAGCAACCAGAGCATGAAGTTGGGGTTGAACCTTGTGAAGTCTAGATGTGTTGTAGATCAAAATTGAGGAAATATTGATAATTTAATGAGGATTAAATCTAGTAGCTTCCTGTTTCATCTAGGGAACTAACCAGATTGGAGATGCCAATGGTGAAAATCCAAATTCTATGTACAATCCCAGAAAGGAAAAGAAAAAAAAAAAAAAGCATAGATACAAGTGGATCAGGATATTATGCAAAACAGCAACAACAAACCAAGAAGAGAAAAGTATCTTTTTACTTATTTGTGAATCCAAGATTCTATATAGGTTTACATATATAATATATGTTTATATATGACGTGAATATCAAAATGAGAAAAGAGAATATCAGGAGATGAGGTATAGGGAGAGATAAGGGTGTGACTCTGTTCTACCTGAATAGAATGTCTTTAGAAGCCTGTCTCCCTATATGGCAGCTAGACACCAGAAAGAAAATGCCCTATATTCAAGGCACTCAGAATGAACAGATACATAGAACAACCAGGATTCAATCAATTCTTGGGTAAAAAATGAAAGTCAGGGAACAGTAGATGAAAAAAGCTATAGAAATGTCTAAATGAACTAGGAAGTGAGTTAGGAGAGACAGACCATTGATGGTGCAAAGAAAAGAACAGAAAGGCAGAGACCTTAGAGTCATCTAAAAGCAGGCAGCATTGCATGTCTGGCTGACATGGTGAACTGGCCAAAAGGGAAGGGAAGAAGACTGCAGTGAGAGGAGACATCTGCTCCTCACTCTGCCCAGGAGTAACAGGATTCTTTTCCAGAGCAGTCACCTCACAAAAGCACACAGTGAATGAACTAACCTGGGCAAGGGCACAGAGTCAGTGACCAGGAACTGAGTAGCAGTTTAGTTAGGTGAGTTCAATCCCGGGTCAGGATGCTGAAGTGAGAGCCTGGCTGAGGATCCAACAAATCTCATAAGAAATGTGATTTGACTTACAATTGGACATAATGATCTTGCAGAAAAAAATTTTAAAAAGGATTCTAAAATGTTGTCTAATCACTTAAGAAAAATGAAAGTGGTGTCATCTCAAAACTAAGATGGTGAGATGATTTATTCTAATAATTCTATAGAGTCATGATGGTATATTTTCAGACTGAGAGCTGAGTAGTGTTTTTTATATACTCATATATAATCAGTTCTTCATATGATACTAAAAGGCAGAAACTAAAACTTTAATTTTATGAGCAAGAAAATGAAGGTTCAATAAAAATACATAACCTTAAGTTTTTATCACTGCCAAGATGAAATCCCTGGGCCGCTTGTATATTTTATTTGAGTGGAAACTGAACTGACAACAGGACCTTCAAGAGCCTATGTCTTAAGCAAAGTATAAAGAGGACTGGAGCTGGGGGAGAGGAACACTGGGTGCCTGGGTGTAGAAGTCACCACAGTTAGCTGAGCTTGGAAGTAGGTGATTACCTTAGGGCTGAGGAATATGAGGAGAAGAAAACAGACAAAACCCCACAAAATCCAAAACCCCCGGAACTTCAAATCATGAGAGCTACTTGGAATGATGGGTAGAAAGCAGTGAGGGGCATGTCAAAGCTAAGACAGAAATAGAGCGTCTGGAACTGACTTGTTAAGAAATCACAGCCATGTGGATCAGAAATGTCCAGTAGCTAAGGGACTGGCTGGCTGACATCTAGAAGCCCCATTGAATGTTATATGAATGAAGTATATTCTAGGAAGAGGGGACTGCCTAAGAGTGTCAAGAAGGAAGGGCAGGTGGAGGGAGACAGGCAGTGGAGAGCTTAGACAGCAGTTTCTACAGAGGACAGGAGTCTGGTTATGTTTTGCCAGATGGAGATCCTAGGAGTTACCTACTGTTTGGGGATCAAATATATGGAGCATGTGAAATCTACCTCTCAGTGTTAAAGGATCACATTTGTCTTAGCGTGGGACGCCATAATGAATAAGAGACCAGGGGCTGAGTGAACAAGCATATGTATCTCATGGTTTCAAGGGCTGATAAGCACACATAATCCAGACCCTGTCTTATGATAGTTCAGTGAGGATACTATTCTAGCTTCTAGACAGTTGCACTCTTCCTTTGTTATCATATGGAGTGTCTGCTGTGAGGAAAACGGAGATCTCTAGACTCTTCTAGTAAAGACAGTACTATCAACATGAGAACTCTTGAGCCCATGACTTAATCTGAGTTATTTCCACTCCCAAAGACCTTATCTTTAGGCACCAATGTGTTGAATGTATGAGCTTCAACATATATGTTTGAAGGTTGTGAAGGTATAAAGATTCATTCTACAGCAATGGCCGGGGGCGGGTTGATTATGTATTGTCTGTATTCAATTGACAAAATTCTTCTTCACTGTCTCATGTTGACCCTCCCCAGTTTGGTTTTACAGTCAACATAGCACACTAGCAAAACATCTATAATTTTGAAAATATCAAAATTAGTGATATGATTTTTTTTTTACTAATTAAATCACCAACCAATTGCGATTTCTGAAGATGAAAGAGAGCTATATTTCCCAGCAATACTTGACACTTACCTAGAATCTTTGTTCTTTTTCGTTTACCTTTGGTTCTAAAATGGAGTAGAGCAGGCCTGACCCACCTCTGTGCTCATAGAACTGGGGGAAAAGTGAGACCCGGATGCTGCTTTAGGTCTCAATTCCACTGTCTCCGGACACTAAGCTGTTCCCACAGTTGCCTGCATTTCCATAGGCAGCACACTTTAAGCTCCGTATGCCATAAGCAAATGGATTTAGGAAAGCAGATATCTGCATGGTTGATACACTCAGCATCCTTTGTTAGGCAGTGTCTCTGTCTCCTAGCAACATTGTAGGGAACTCCATCAGGGGTATGAAATTAGATGTCCATGTAGGCGGAATACCTGTAGAGTGTTCAGTTTTATGAAAAGCTTTCACTAAAAATTATATGTATTATGCAAAATGCTACAGTAACATAAGGTTAAAGTAGAAATTGTTCAACTCCCACATGAGCAATTTAAGGTTCCAACAGTACCCAGTAGCCAAGAGTCTACAGTGTACAAAAAAGAAGGAGAAAGGCTTAGAAAGACACTGTAAAAGACACTGGAAATACAGATAGGATAACAACCCAGAACAATTTCTTTCTCAAAAAAGCATGTCAGGGAGGTGGGGCAGGGAGGCATCTTGCAGGTTCTTGTTTTGTGAAAAAACTTCTCTCAGCTTTGGGAAAGAAGAAAATGAAGTATTTTGGCCTCCAAATAAGCAACAAACCAGATGGAAATATAAATTCCAGAAGAAATGCCAAGGAGCTCTTTCCTGCAGGTACTGATGACCCTCACACATCAAAACCCCACTCTTTGCTACTTCGTTTCTCACAATAGGTGACTGTCAGCTGTCTATCTCACCAATGAGATGCAACCAAACTAATTCAGGTCTAAGAGGAACATGTCCTGGGATCATTGTGTGACCAACCTGTCCAAGAAAATTCTTACAAAATGATGGGTACTGCACATGGTTTCTGCCTCATTCATGCAAGGCTTGTGAAGAAATTTGTACCTACCAAGAGTGTGTAAAGTTTCCTACAGTCCTTTAAGAATGAAATAAACTTCTCAGTTGTTTCATTTATGTAGTTAGTTTGATTTACATTCCTAGACACCTTGTAACTAATTTTATTAAGCACTTATTGTATACTATGCAGTTATCTGAATTGGAATACACACAAACACACATGCATATGTGTATGTATCTAGCTGCATAAGATTGAGCTTATTTGTGCTAGGTACTGTGTCTGATGCTGGAAAAAAAAAATACTGAACAGGACATGCTGCCAGTGTTGATACAGAACTCACAGTCCTGAGAAAGATGGACAAGCAATAAAAATTAAAGCTAAGTGCTGTCAAAGAGCATTTGCTTAACAATATATGTGCATTCAAATAATGAAAGCCCTTTTCCTCTTAATTTAATTACCCTCTTCAAATATAAATTATAATTAATAATTGCGCTGGTTATATTTATGCTCTATTCTTTTGGGAAAAAAAGCATTTCAAAAGTCATGAAAGAACATTCAATGCAGAGATTGGTGATTAAACAAAGGATGGCTTCATCGCTCTGGCAGTGTTTGAAAAGCCTGGAGCAGGTAGCTGGCTCTTCTTTTTGGGTCCCTTAATTTGTTTATAGACTCCACTTACTCAGGGCTGGAAATGAAAGGTTGAAACAATGATCTTGTTAGGGTACTCCAGATTTCTCCTCCCTGCTAAGTTAGATCAGGACCAGATCTTTCTATGAGTGTTATGTGAACCAAAGGACCAAACTCCAGCTTCCTTGAAAGGGCCGAGGAAAAGAAAAGACATTCCAGTTTGAGATGTCTGCTACAAACTTGATGCACTCTAGAAAAATCTTTCTCTGAAACTATTATAAATTTTAGGTGTGCTAGCACATGTAGACTGAAATAACAAAATACCTTAAGCTAAGTTTCTTATAAACAACAAGAACTCGTAGGTTTGTGAAGCTCAGTATTAGGACATTTGTGGACCTGAAGCCCAGTGAGTCATCTTTTTGGTTCACAGTTGATAGTGCCCTTCCTTCATATGGAAGTAGCAAGGCCTGTTTTTTAGATGCCCTACTCCCATCAGCGAAGCCCTCACCATTATGGCCACATCTTGGAAGCACATTGACAAATAGAAGCTTTCATATATGAATTTTGGAGAGACATAAACATTCAGGATTCCAGAAACACTGGTGATCTGACCCTTACTGGTTGTATTGTCTAGAACTGGGAATTACCTTGCTTTGGCAAACACAAGCTTTGGCATGTGACTCTCAAACAGCAAAGTACATGAATTCACTCAGACCACTGTGATGGAGTGAAAATTCAAAGAGAACACTGGGAGATGATTGGCACACGATGCAGGCCATGCCTCTATCAGTGGTATCCCAAGCAGAGTCCCCACAAGAGTGTTTTTACTTGGGCTTCAGGTCTTTGGACTAAGGTACAAATTTTCTTCTCCATCATCTCATAACTTCTATAACCTGACACCTCCTAAAATATCCTTTTTTCTGTTTAAGTTAATCTGAGTCAGTTTCTGTTTTTAAGTGATGAGAACTTTGACTACTATGGGTAGGAAGCTAGATCACGAATCATGGGGGAGAAAGGCTATATCAGGTGTAACAGCAACAAGGCTAAGTTCTTAGAGAAAAGATTGGCAAAGATGAATTCCCTAGCTTGGCTTCTGTGTTTATGGTTGAACGAGGATCACTACCGAGTAGAAAGGCTGGCTACAAGTTCAAATTTTAACAAATATCCACTGAGGTTATGTTCATCCATTAGCCACTACAAATAGGAAGACCCAATATAGGGAATCTACTTGTACTCACTCTAAAAATACTTCTTTAAAAAAAAATGTGTTACTTTGGTGAGTAGTACGTGGTATGGACGTATGTAGTTGCATGTGTATGTTCATGTAGAATTCAGAGGACAGACACCTTCAAATATTTCTCATGTGTTATTCACCTTGTCTTTTGCTAACCTGGAATTGTTCTTATAGAATAGGTGGGCTGGCCATTGAGCCCTGGGGAACTGAATGCATATGCATCACTGGGGCAGCTGGGATTATGAACACTTTCATAGTACCCAGCTTGTTTTTTAAAGATGAATTCTAGACATTGAGTTTATCCTCATGTTTGTATGGTGACCACCTTTCACACTAAACTAAAATCTCATCCAAAGAGGCATCTGTTCAATTTTTCAGTCTATCATAACTGATAACTGACTTGAGCCAGATCTACTAACTAGACATGAATGGAATAATGGTAAACACAATAAATGCAGCACCCATCTTCCTGATAATTAGAGATGAGTAAGACAGACAGTAAATAAATAATAATATATACCATTGCTCTTCATTTTGTTTTTATGGATTCATCTGCTTACTGAAAAACAATATCCCTCTAGACAGTTCCAGAATCCTGGGAGGTGAAAGACTCTTAGGACTCAAAAGGAAGAACCTTAGATGTAGATTCTTCCTCCAGTAGAAAGACAGGACATCAAGATGATGGGGTTGCCCTCCCATAGTCAAAAACTCTGACCTAGAATTGTTCCTGTCTAAAAGAACTTCAGGAACAAAAATGGAGAAGAGACTGAGGGAAAGGCGGTCCAATAACCAGCCCAACTTGAGATCCATCTCAAGGAGAGATTCTGAGGCCTGACACTATTTACTGATGCTATAGTATGCTTACAGACAGGAGCCTATCATGGCTACTCTCCAAGAGGCCCAACAAGCAGCTGACTGACACAGATACAGACAGATACATATACCCAAACAACGGATTAAAGTTGGGGATCCCTGTGATTGAATTAGGGAAAGGCTGGAAGAAGCTGAGAAGGACAGCAACCCTATAGGAAGACCAGCAGTATCAACTAACCCAGACACCTGAAATCTCTCAGACACTGAGACACCAACCAAGCAGCATACACTAGCTGATATAAGGACCCTGACATATAGGTAGGTAGGTAGGTAGGTAGATAGATAGATAGATAGATAGATAGATAGATAGATAGATAGATAGATAGATAGATAGATAGATAGCAGATGACAGCCTGGTCTGGCCTCAGTGGGAGAAGGTATGCTTAATCCTTAAGAAACTTGAGGTCTCAGGGAATGGGGAGGCCTGGCAGAAGTGGGGGTGGGTGGGCACATCCTCATAGAGACAAGAATAGGGTGAGGAACTGTGTGAAGGTGGATCAGTAGAGGGTTAATGACTGGACTATAAAATAATAAAAGTAATAAAAAAGGAGGAGGAGGAAAAGGAGAAGGAGGAGGAAGAAGAAGAGAAGAAGGAAGAGGAAGAAGAGGAGGAGGAGGAAGAGGAGGAGGAGAAAACTTTTAAATATCAACTTGAGCGAGAGAGAGAGAGAGAGAGAGAAAGAGAGAGAGAGAGAGAGAGAGAGAGAGAGAGAGAGAGAGAGAGAGAGAGAAATATTTGTAATTTCCAAACCAGTCCATGATAGATGGATGCAGGGGCTGTAGATACTTGAACTCATCAGACAGACAAGTTGCTAGAGGTTACTCTGTCTAGATGGAGCTCTCAGGCAGAAAGGACTAGATAGGGGCAACAGTAGGGGAAAAACAATGCAAGGAGCATCGACTGTTGCCAACTAAATTGAGTCGGCATCCCGACCCCAGCTCTGATTAGCAAGGCAGTCACTTTCTGCTTGGGGCAATGTCTCAGAAAGTGATAATTCAGTGATTAGGACAAACCAAGGTGAATAATGAGAACTGCCCATAATAAATCTTCATAAAATGATAGACACAAGGTGTGGCAGAACACAGTAAAACAGTAATTGAATCAGGAGACCAAGAAGGGCAGTGTAAAAAGAAGCTGCATTAAATCAGTCTCTGAAATATGAGTAAGACGTTCGCTGGCAAAGTTTTTTTATAAAAAGAAACAGTTTGTGCTCTACCCACTACCTACGGCTGCAAGTGGGCAATTATGCCTATGAATGTGGCCCAGCATAAAACTGTACATGTATTTTTAAAACTTTAAGGGATTTTTTTCATGTATTTTTTTTTTTGATGGGGGCTAGTTTTCTGGCAACTCATTTGTGTATTTCTCAAGCATCATGGCACAATATCAAAGAGTCAGACATCTATGTGCAGAGTAACTGAACCAGCACTTAATATGCTGTGGACAGGTGGGGTGGGGTGGGGTAACAGGAGAGATAGCGCCCTGACAAATAGAAGTTATTTCATCCACACCAAATGCCTTAGTTCTGCTCTCAGGAGAGTGAGAAGCTACTGGAAGACTGTGCGTAGAGCCAGAGTCTAGCCAGATCTTACTGGCTGCTTCTGTGTTTGTTTGGCAGAATGAGCTTAGATAAATAAGACAGACAGGAAGAGATGGGGCTCAGAATCTGCTGCCCCAAATCAACATTAAGATTACTTCTTGGAAATACATGTATAATTCTTATTTTAAAATTAATGATAAAAGTACTTTCTAAGAAGAAAAAGAAGAGAATTTCTTTTTTTTTAATTGGGTATTTATTTCATTTACATTTCCAATGCTATCCCAAAAGTCCCCCCCACACTCCTCCACCCACTCCCCTACCCACCCACTCCCACTTCTTGGCCCTGGCATTCACCTGTACTGAGGCATATAAAGTTTGCACGACTTATGGGCCTCTCTTTCCACTGATGGCCGACTAGGCCATCTTCTGATTCATATGCAGCTAGAGACAGGAGCTCGGGGGGGAAGGGGGGATTGGTTAGTTCATATTGTTGTTCCACCTATAGGGTTGCAGATCCCTTCAGCTCTTTGGGTAGTTTTTCTAGCTCCTCCATTGGGAGCCCTGTGATCCATCCAATAGCTGTCTGTGAGCATCCACTTCTGTGTTTGCCAGGCCCCGGCATAGTCTAACAAGAGACAGCCATATCTGGGTCCTTTCAGCAATTTCTAAGTTTTGACAGAATCAAAGTGCAAACAAGATCTGTACTTAACATATCACTTTTGATATAGGAGGGCAAATTAGTTAAGACATCATTGTCTGTGTTTGTAAAGGAGGGATTGTTGTCTTAACCTCAGAATGTAACAAAGTCTGTTAGATTCTCCACTTTCACTTCTAAAACCTGCAGTCCTAATTTAACTTTAAAGTAATTGTGCTGAACTAAAACTTTAAATATAATAAAATCCCATTGTGAAAGAATAATTTGATAAAATTCACAAAACTATTTACAACTCTTTTATGACTTAAAACATTCTCTGGTGAACCACAGGCTCCTCTTCTGTCCCCAGTGGGTATGAGATCTTTATTAATGTTCTTCCTAGAACATTGGTTCCACTTTATTCAGAGATTTCTGTAGGTAGAATAGCAGACAATTTCCAATTCTCAACCTTTTTTTTTTAATTTAAAATCTTTTTTTATTATGTATTTTCCTCATTTACATTTCCAATGCTATCCCAAAAGTCCCCCATACCCTCCCCCCCACTTCCCTACCCACCCATTCCCATTTTTAATTCTCAACCTTCTAAAGGATGTATTTATATATTTATTTGTGTGTGTGAGTGTGTGTGTGTGTGTTCATATGATACATGCATGCACAGGACAATGGAGGCCACAAGAAGGCTAAATTTTCTGGAACTGCAGTTGTTAATGGTTGTGAGCTGCTCAGAGTGGGTACTGGGAACCAAACTTGTATAAGAACAGCAAGTGCTCTTAACCACTCTCTCTTCAGTTCTGTTAGTCCTTTTAAAAGTTTGTTTTTTTTTTTTTTTGGTAACCCATACTGGTATGTCATCAAGTTCTCTTCTTTCTTTTTTGTTTATAATAAAGATAAATATTTTAATATAATTTATTATATTTTTTATTTCAAATATATTTTATGTCTGAAAATTATGGAGTTTTTTGCATTTATAATTATTTACTTGTTATTCCCTTTATATTTTTTAGTAAGCTGTTTTGTTTTTTAAATTAGTATTTATGATAGCTGTATCTATCAATTATACCATTTATTTCTATTCTAAACACATTTTCCCTTTCTAATTATATTTACATATATTTGTCTGCTTCTTTGCAAGCCTGGCTATTTTTGTCATGTGAATGTAAGACATTGTGAAGTACACAATGCTGTGAACTGGCTTTCCTGAGAATCCCCACCCTTACTTTAAAGAGCAGTGGAACTAAGTGAAGACTAGCTTTTGATCCTTGGTCCAACGATGCTAGCACATCTTCTTTTGTCTTGGCAAATCTCATCACTAACATAGTAGCTTTTAAAAATGATCTCTAATGGCATATGTATTATAAATGTTCCATCTTTGCTGGTTGTTACACAAATTGTAACAGAAAACTAGTCTACCTACTTGTTGTTTGTCTGGTTTACCAAAGTGAGATTATTAATCTTTTTTATTATGTTAATTGGATTGGGAATCACCTAGGAGATATAAGCCTGGATATATCTGTGGATGCATTTTCAGAGAAATTAACTAAGGAGAAAAAGCCTACCCAAATATGGATAAAAGTCTGAGTCTGAACACAAAGGGCAACAAAACACAACAAAAGTAGAGCACCCACACTCCACTTTCTACAGCTTATCATCTGTCAAGATGTGGAGAAGTAGCCTCTTGTACCTGCTTCCATGTAGCTGCCTGCTACTGTGCCTTCTCCATATGCCTTCATCAAAATATGAGACGAAAAAAAAAACCCCCTTCTCCCCTTAATTAGCCTTTATCAAGTATTTGGTCAAGTCAAGAAGAGTAACTGGTATAGAAAGTTGATTCAAAGACTGGGGCTATTGCTGTGACAAACATGAACATGATGGACACCTTTAGGATCAGTTCCACTTGGTACAGGAAATTTTACTCACAAGAGTTTCCATTATTCCTGAATCTTCATCCTGGGGTCTCTATTATAGCTTAGGCTTCATATTTAAAACTCCGCACAGTGGCCTGTTTGGGGGCTTCTTGGCATTTTGACCTTTATACAGACTTCCTGCCCTCACTGACTTTCAGGAAGCCATGATCAGTTTGTGAGAGTTATGGTGAAGACTTTGAGATTGTGGTCTAAGAATCCTTATACTTCTGTAAGCACAGCTGCTTCAGCCATTCTGCCATGGTTAGCCAGGAAGTGAAGGGAAATGTAGACAGTAAAGATTATGTTCTGGAGGTTTTAGGAGGGAACAAGGGATCAGTTAGACAAGAGGCCATGTGTGTTGCTCTCTGGAAAATAATGTGGCCCTGCTCAGCACATGCCCTGAAAATTAGAATGAAACTGATTTCTAAAGTGATTAAGTCATCTGGCAGAAGAAATTTCAAATTGGTATGGCAGTCAGGTTGTGGCTACTGCTTGCTACTTTTAGCCATATTTACAGTGGAAGAGGGCAGAAAGGTATAAAAATTATGCATCTTGGTCAAGAAAGACACTCAAATAGGATAAAAGTCACATATAGGGCAGAGGTTAAGAAAATAGCCATGCTTGTTAAAGATAATCATTAAAAATGAACCATATACTCTACATTAGGATAATAGGAAAAATCTTCTGAGGGCAAGATCCCATTCCTCCAAAGCTCTAGGTTACAACGGTGCAAATTCTTTTGAAAGAAGAGAGTCTATACTGGTAATGTTTCCTCAGAGATCCCTAGGTCAAAAATAATCACCTAAGAAAATACTTTTCCAGGTTTATCCAGGAGAGATGGTCACTAATGATGTGTTAGACCAGGGGCTATGCTGTATTTAGAGCTACCAGACAATAGCAGTAGCATTCATATGGGGCTGCTTTAGAGGCTAGCATGGTACAAGAGTAGGGGACCTATGGAGGCTGATGCCAAGGTTCCTGAAAGTCAGTGAGGGCAGGAAGTCTGTATAAAGGTCAAAATGCCAAGAAACCCCCAAACAGGCCACTGTGTGGAGTTTTAAATATGAAGTCTAAGTTATAATAGAGACCCCAGGATGAAGATTCAGGAATAATGGAAACTTTTGTGAGTAAAATTTCCTGCACCAAGTGGAACTATTCTAAAGAGATTACAGGTGATACTAGCAACAGAGATTTGAGTGTGAGGTTATCCAAGCTCATTAGAGCCCCAGAAGATGCCACCATGAACCCTGTATGTTGGACATGACACTGAGACATTGCATAATGCAATAATAACACAATCCTTATGTTTTGTTCTGGTATTCAACTTGTATTAAATATGTGTTCAATGTCTGCCAGGGCTGTCTTCATTTCAGTAACTTCCTTTCTTTGAATACGAAGGGCTTCTTCTGAATTCCCTCAAAGGTTTTATGATATAGACTGCAGTTTATCCTTCTCTCTCAAGATTCCCCAGATTTGATACGTAGGTGTGTTGGGAGTGCCAGAATTTATTTCAACACTGAGATCTGTACAGATGGAGGCCCTGGCTTCATCCTTTCCAAAGTCCCTAAATACTGGCCACTCCACTGTAAGGATACAACTATGGATGTTGTGTTCCAATAGTTGTTCAGAATTCTCAGTCTGTGTAGCCCTGCATGGCAGATGTACATCGAGAGGTTATTCCATTGGCTAACCTCTAGGGTCAGGGCATCAGAGTGGAGCACTATTCTCAGGTGATGAGATCTACTCTGGCCTATCAATGGTAGGATTATCACCCCACCCACCATTCTCAGCTATAGTTGAATTTTGGGAAAGCCACACATTTTGGCTATTAGCATCTAGCCTTTTTCTCCTTAACTTATTTTCATTAGGGGCTTTAGCCTGAGTTGAGACTGTTCCCTCTCCTCAGGTACTAAGATAGCTCAGCTGTTGTTTTTTTTAATGATTTACTTATTTTATTTATATGACTACACTGTCGCTGTCTTCACACACACCAGAAGAGGGCATCATCAGATCCCATGAGAGATGGTTGTGAGCCACCATATGGGTGCTGGGAATTGAACTCAGGACCTTTGGAAGAGCAGTCAGTGCTCTTAACCAGTGATCCATCTTTCTAGCTCAGATAGCTCAGTTTTAAACCATAAGTTCTTTCTAAAGACAGTGCCTGACCATTCCACCCTGAGCCATATTAGGATGTCAGGGTGGGATTATTTCCAGTGCTGACCCATCTGCCAGAGATCCACTCTATCACCCAGTCCTACCAAAGAACACTTGTGAGGGATGAGGACTCGTCCTGTGAATAGGGCTTGCAGTCTCTTCACCAAGGTGACTGACCTCTCTGGGTAAGGACACTTATACTCTGTCTACAATGGGTGGTTAGCTTCCCTTATTTGATTATGGCACATTACTTGTTCTTGTCATATGTTCAGCTATTTTATCAGTCCCTTATGAACTTCTGTTTTTCCCTCTCTCTTTCTTAGATAGATTCTTTTCTTGTTCTGACTCATCTTCACAAGGTTACAGAGAGGCAGATCCTAGCCTACCACCACACCAGAGAATCTCTCTGACTACTTTCTAAACTCTGAAGACAGCAGTGCAAATCTTAAAGGGGCATAAAAACTCATGAAATACGACACCACTGAAGAGATACAATCAATTTCTATTTATTAACACCAAAAAAGTGGAACTCTATGAAATGCCTGATTAAAACAACCTTAATTCAAATGTTGCTCTGGCTTGCTCTTCATGGCTTGCTCACCCCGTTTTTGTATACAACCTGAGATGATCTGCCTAGGGGTGGCACCACCCACAGTAGGCTAGACATTCCCTCACTAATCACTAATCAAGTAATTCCCCCAGACACACCCACAAGCCAATCTAGTAGAAGCATTTCCTCAACTGAAGGTCTCTCTTTGAAGATAATACTAGGCTTGTTTCAAGTTGAAAAAAAAAACAAAACAACTAATTCTTGAAATGGTACACAGCTAGAAATGTGTAGAACTATTTTCTGAGGTCTTCTAACCTTAAAGGTCAACAAACTTCTGTGTGCATCAGGCTGGCATAGCATGGCTATTCTTGAGGAATTATGGAATTTCTATACATCAAATATTTCTCATATTATATCTGCATAACTTCAGTCAATGCAGTGCTTTTTGAGGAGGTCTGGAATGGTGGAAGCTGCCCATCTTTTAATCCACTACTTAGTGTTTAATGCTTCAGGAGAGAGTATCATGGAATTACTTTCACTTTTCTCCATAGGTCTCAATTGCCCAGCTGTATTGTGGAAAGATGGAAGCTTTTGCATCTCTTATACCTCTCTATTCAACTAGCTTCCCACTGCAGTTATTTTTTTTAAACAAGATCCTAGGCTTATTTATTTTCAATAAAGAGAATATTACACCCAAGTGTTTCCAGCAGCTGCTGTAGGTGTTTTCCTACACCCACACTTTCCCAAGTTCCCAAATGCCAAAAGACATGGCAAATACTCATGAAGCAAGTTGTAAGTTGTTTCATTCATTCCCTTGACATGTAATAAATCACCTTGCATAAATTCTCAAAACTTTCTTCCTAAAAACATTACTATAAAGGTACAAAATGTTACAGGATGTCCTCTGGTGTTTAGAAATTCACTAATGTCAATATTTTCCAAAATTAACTAGTCTGTCTTCTTAAGAGTGATGTAGGTAATGTTTGATGGTACAGTGAAGGCCAACTTTTCTCCCAGTTGATCTTATTTTGTTTATACATATTTAACTAAAGATAAATGGTTGACACCCTTTGTATTTAGTATTTAATTTTGTATCTTAACTTAAAAAGTATTTTTTTTAAATGTCATACATGCATACAAATACATCTTGATCATAACCAGTCCTCACTTCCACCTCCAACTTTCTTCTCAGACCTTACCATTACCTGTTCTTCCCCAAATCATGTACTTCCTTATTATTGTTATCATTTTTTAACCCACTGAGTTTAGTTTACTCTGCTTATATGCTTATGTCATTATTTACTGGGAGATAGGGAACACACCAGTGTCCATGCCTCTGAAGAAAAGGACTTCCCCTTGCCTAGCAGCTATCAGATGCTAACAACTCAGATGGGAGTGGAATCGTTGGATCTATTCCCCCATTCAAGCTAGAATTTAAGCGTATTGATCTTGTGCAGATCTGGGACAAACCATAGCTGCTGTGAGTCCATGTGTACAATAACCATGACATACATGCCCATAATACATTTCACAATACTCTTCCAATTTGCCTGCTACTCCAAACATAGTCAAAACCCAGAGCTAGTGAAACCATAGTCCTTAAGGAAGAACCTACTAATGTTGTTTTTTTTTTAATAGTCATGTTATCAAAGTGTCAATATTGTCTAAATGTTTATGTTTCTATTATAGATTAGTGCTGCTTTCAACCTTGGTCAGAGAATCTTCATGTTGTACTGGGTATCAGTCAATGCAAAGACTTGGCACTGTTCAAAGTGCTAAGAATTAGTGACTATGGGTACTTTGTCATAGATGGAACATATCTATGTTGTATCAACACACACACACACACACATGCACACATACACCACATGCACACCTTCACACATGCACATACACAAACACCATGCATACACACATGCACACTCACAAATACCACCTACACACACATGCACACAAACACTTGGCTCAAGAAACAACATAGAACAAAGGGAAGAGTGTATTTCTTAACTTTTCAAAATGTAGGAATAGTCATCATTTTTTTCTGTTTATTAAACTACTTCTATCTTCTAAATTACATTAAGGTACAGAAATATAACAGTTCAACTTGCCTAAAATATGACAATGTAGAAAATATGCTTTAAGATATTTTCAACATTCTATTATAATTTCTATTGTTTTCATCAGCATTCACATTCACTTTTCCATACCAGTAAATATGGACACAACATTTTTCTTGAATAGAAAGAATAGCATTGTTTTGTTTGTTATATAATAAGTATATGGTTTTAATAATATCTCCTTTCAAAAAATAATATCTCTTTTCAAGACTTTCTATTAGCATTGGACAACATGAAGTCCTTCTAGGTGAAATTTTTTTTTTACATTCACTCTTATTTCCTGGTTCCCTTCGTTTCTTTTAGATTTATACCATCTACAAGATATTTGCATTATATCTTTGGAAATATATATCTTCATATATCATATATAGTCTACAGGCACATACATACTAATCTATTATATCATCCTATTACAACATATGCAAAGAGTACTCTAACACAATTGAGTACAGCAAACTAATGCAATTTGTAACTCATATTCCCAATCTGTTATGTTAAAGATTTCCCATTTTGATCTGTCCTGACTATGGGCAGCTGCTCCCCACAGAGATCCATATGAGATAAGACTTTTCTTAACAATAAGAATTTTTATAGAATCAATTAACAACAACAATAACAACAACAACAACAATTTCTTGAGACTGTTATAGAATAGTGAGAGTTGAACAGGCTCATTTGACTTCTAAGTAATTTGAATCCAGCAACTGTGGATTCTACCCAAGCTATGCCCAGACATATCTTCTGTATATGACAATATCCCTGAAACTACTGTGATAGAGTTTGAATCCACCTATCCTATCCTACTCCATCTCTCTCTTCATGAGTAAACATTTTTTTACATCTTAGGTAAAATGGTGGATGTCTTACTTAGACTTACACCAGAAATACTAAGTAAAGACAGCAAAGTAATAACTTTCCTTTTACTTTAGAAAAGACAAGTATGGTGGTTTGATGATTCTGGGCAGAAGCTATAAGTATGGTGAGATTGTTGACAACATCTTGACAATAGGTCAAGGGGCATAAATGATTTAAGAATTAAGACTTCTAGGTTCTAAATAAATGAGTGCATGTTAAGTATCTCCTTTAGTTTCCAGTCTTTCACAAACTACATTATCAGACTAGATGCAAAGCCTTGTAAAAATTATCCTTATCATTTAACATAGATGCTGTTGTTTCTCCCTTCATACTCCCTCTTGTTTCATACCTCCTCCATTGGAATACTGGTTTTAGAATGCACAGAGTGAATTTGAAAAGTAGGGAATGGTTCGATGAGAAAAGCAAATAATATATAGAGAGTGACAGCTAACAGTAAAGGCCATTTGAAATACTTCATGGAAACATGGACTACATGTTTTCATATTCATACATGTACACACACATACACACACACACACACACACACACACACATAAGAAATCTACAAAGTGTCACCAAATAACATAGGAGGCAATACCCCAAGTAGACATATCTTACCATCATATAAAGCCTCCAGTGCCAGGAAAGGATTACATCTAGTTGAGTTATTGGCCGAACATATGCTATTGAACTCCCTGAGTATCACAACCTGGAGTTAATGCTATGGTTGATCTCCACAAGACAGTAAGGCCCTATTGATGAAGCTTACTAATGTCACTAAACATGGAGAAGCCAAGTTGGTGCCTAACTAGAAACTTTTCCCGTATTGCCTAAAGTTAATAGTATTGGAAGATACTGTACAAGCTTCCAGAGAAGAACAGTAATCATCAATAGCACCCAGTCTCAAACTCTGTTACTTATAACAGTGACCTGGCTCCATGATATACCAGTGTAATAGTCATGGGTCTAGATGAAAATCTAATAATATTTATTATTCTATTAGAGAAAGTAACAATAGGCTCAAGGGTCAACCTGAAATAGGATATAGGAACACTATAACAGCCAGAGATGGTGGATGACTCGAAGAAAATAGTGTCTTCCATATCCAACCATACAGATGTGCATGTGAATTGGTGTATACTGTTGTAGTGCACATATTACCTGCAAATGTCCAAGCCAAACAGGATCTCAGCACCAAGACTGAGAACGGGACATAGGGTCCCAACCCTCATCAGTACACTAGTTGCAGTTGAAACATGCTAGGAAAAGAAAAGTTAGTTTTCCTCAATGGAATTCCATTGGGTGTATCAACAATACTGTGGTGTAAACCCCACATTCAGGAGTAGATAGTCAACACAAAACAAATTTCATGCTTTTTTCATGGACTTTTAATTTTATTTTTGCTTTGTTCTGGACTTCTTATTGGTCTTTTGCTTATTTGATTTTATTTGATTTTCATTTTGTGGTGTGGGATTGTTCATTTCCTGTTTTTTATTTCTTGTGGTTTTTTTCTTTTGAAAAAGAATGCTACTGCAAAAATATATGTGTATGGTTATGTTACCAATTTAAATTGGTTTATATATCTAAGATGTTTTGTATTTAGTACCTTTCCTCTCTTACTGTTTTCAAACTTAATGTCTTACAAGTTCAGAAGTTTTGAACTTTTTAGTCCCACCAGCACATACCTTTAATGGTTAACTCCACTCCTTCAGATGAGTTCAAAAGGCTGCCCTATTGAATTTTGCCTTCTGCTGGCCTTGGCCAAGGCTCTCCAACCAATCATGTTTCTGCCTGACTTCAGGCCTTTATCTTCAGGCACTTGCCGGGAGCAGGGTCCACTTGCCCCAGCTCTGGGTCACATTTTTGCATGCTGTGTATAGTTTGTGCAGCTCTGAGAAGCTGTTTGCCTATGGGGTGTGCCTGAGGTACCCAGTGCACTGTTGTCTGACTCTCTCAGTAGCCTTGGGAGAGCAAGGGCATCCTAGATGCTGCAGTTGCAGGCTGGAGAGCACTCATGCTCACTGTCTGCTGCTGCTGTTCATAACCTGCCACTCAAGTGCTTGGCTGCTGCTGCAGTGGTTCTTAAAGGAGCTGTATCTGGCTTTCTAGTCTGTCTCCCAATATCTGGAACTATTCTAAGCCTGGCTTCTATGCCTGATAGTGGATGCTGCTGGGGTCTAGGAACTGCTGCACAAACCAATCAGACACCAATCTCAATCAAGTAGGGATGGTCTATTGAATGCCATATACCAAGACTGATTGATCAAAGGCACAGACCAGACTCTGGAGGGAGCTGGGTATGGCATTGAATTAAGATACTACATGACTTTTAAGCCTAAAGTCCATAAAGCCAAGTTATTCCAACGATGAAGATTAAGGAATAGGGGAATTTCCATACGAACGTGTCTTTGCTGTATAATTATCCTGCTCCCATTGGTTGGGCTATTCAAATGTGGCAGGGGACTTGCCTTGTCTAACATTAATGTCTTAACTTGCCAACCAGGATGTCAGTTACCCGTGTATTATGTCTCTTTCTGCCAAGCAGCGTGTCAGTTCCCAGGGAGGTCTTGGGAATGTAAACCTTACTTGACCCTTACTCAGAATGGAAGTCTTATTCCAAATGGTTTCTTATTTTGGTACAGGTGTTTCTCTTATGTTGGGGTCCATCCCAGGGGTAGCTTATAAAAACAAAAGCCATAAAGGCTTATACATAGTTACAGGAAGTGCTGCTGGGTGGTTGGTTCATATCCAAGCTTATTGTCGCTAACTACACAAAGCAGTTGAAACTAAGTTCTATTATGATTGGTTTCCAAGAGTACAGCACATAACAGAATATGCAATCAACTTGGGCATGAGAAAGTTTCCTAGTAACCACAGTAATAACATATGAGGAAGTTTCCTTATACCATTTGTAACAGCACAAAATGGTAGGTTAGACAGGAAACAGTTACTTAGGCATTAACATAGGCCTTAACAGGTGCCATCCAAAGTGTGCAATTTTTGTACACTATGGTTGTTTTTTTTTTTAAGATTTATTTATTTGATGTATATGTTCACACTGTAGCTGTACTGATTGTTGTGAGCCATTATGTAGTTTCTGAGAATAAAGGCTGCTTGCTCCGGCCTAAAGATTTATTTATTATTATATCTAAGTACACTGTAGCTGTCTTAAGATACACCAGAAGAGGGTGTCAGGTCTCATTACAGATGTTTGTGAGCCACCATGTGGTTGCTGGGATTTGAACTCAGGACCTTCGGAAGAGCAGTCAGTGCTCTTAACCACTGAGCCATTTCTCAAGCCCGGAGCCTCTGCCTTCAAATGACTGAGACTCAACTCTATTTATACATAACTAGGCCACAAGTTTGGGCTGTTCCCTGACTAGCTCTTAAGTTAATCATCCTTTTGTTCTCTTCCAAGTTCTCCCACCTGGCTGGTTGCCTGGTCCTCAGTTTTTTTGTTGCTATCTCCCTCAATGTTCCAGGGCCAATCTCCCACCTGTCACCGTCCCAGCATCCCTCTCTATTTCTCTGCTGGTTGTCCCACTTTATAATTTCCTGCCTAAGTTCATTAGCCAACCAGCTTTATATTGACAGGTGAAAACTTTTACACAGTGCCTCCAGAGCTCCCAGGGACTAAACCACCAACAAATGAATACACATGGAGAGACCCATGGCTCCAGCCGCATATGTAGCAGAGAATGGCCTTGTTGGACATCAATGGGAGAGAGGCCCTTGGTCCTGTGAATGCTTGATGCCCCAGTGTAGGGGAATGCCAGGACCAGGAAGCAGGAGTGGCTGGGTTGGGGAGCAGGGGGAGAGGGAGGTGATAGAGGGTTTTCTTAGGGGAAACCAGGAAAGGGGATAACATTTGAAATGTAAATAAAGAAAATATCTAAAAAAATTTTTTTCAAAAAACATCAGTGGGGAAAAGAAAAGAATATTATAAGAATTCTTATAATATTATATATTATATTATTATATTAAATTATTATATTAAAAGAAAAGAATATCGTTTTCCAATCTAAGGAATATGAGTTTAGACTTCTATTATAAGGACACTAATGAATGTTGGCACCTGGGAAGCAATTGAGCTCTTCTGACACCTTAAAATTCAGGTATAATGTGTCCCTGATACTTCATGCACTCTGTTCAGATTTGACCATTCCTGCAGTAACTCTTTGGGCTGCAAGGAGCCCAACAGGCCAGTGAACTTCAGTTCACACGTTTTCTCTATACTGCACCATCTCATGTCCTATCCACCAGCCCTTTTCTACTACTGCGTGCCTACATCTGTATCTCTAAGTACTGAGAAGATGAAGTAAATGCAGCAAGGGAAACTGCCGCCAACCCTGCTGTGAAATGGAATCCACTTTTTTTTGTGGATGAGCTTAACCACCTTGCACATTGAGTGGTTGCATGTAAACCTCTCAGCAATGTCCTCCGTTCACTCTTCTCTGATAGACCCAGGGCAGAATGCCCCTCATTCATTTCTTAGGAGTCACAAATATTATAGATTAGGAAGATTGCTTGATAAAGGAACCTTACAGGATATGGGGGTGGGGGGTGAGGGCGGATTCAGGTTGCATCAGCAGAGAAATGGCTGTTACATTGCAAACAGGGGCCTTCAGCATTGCTCCCTGGATCTGGTCGTGAAATTCTACTTTTGCTTCTGCCTTCCTCTGGAAACAGCTGTAAGAAGAAAGTAGGAATCAGTTCTGACAGGGATATCAACCTTTGCCGTTTGCAAAACTAAAATTGACGAGGTCCATGAGAAAGGTGATGCCTGCTATTAGGGGACTCACTTGAGCCTCAGGGGACAGTTCATTAAAACAGGGTTTCTTGGTGGTTTGCATCTTATTTTATTGGATGGAGTAAAGAGTGGTGCTTCCCAGTCTTCTAAGGATAATTCTTGTATGCCTCTATGGGATAATCTAACTTGCTTTTTGCTAATTGTTCTGTAATACTTCCTTTGACTTTTTTTTTTTTGCTAAATTTAACATCTACCTTATTCTCTTGATTTTCCTTCTCTCTGCTATCAAAAGCCTTCTATAGCAAAACAATACAAAACACACACTAATTATGCATCCCAATATCAGTATCTGTCAGTGGTTTTAGAGAGATGTGAAAAGCCTAAGACAAAAAAAATAATATAAAATAAAATAAACAACCACAGCAAAAAGATCCTAGCTTTTCTCCTCTGTGAACGCCTTTCTTGATGAAATATAGAAATGACTTTTATTTCCTTTTCTAAAGCAATGTTTTTTCTCTATTTGTTGAAAGTTCTGGAAGACAAACTTCAAAAATTCTTTATATTTTTAGTGATTAAAACCTAAAAGTCACCATTTTATTTGCATCTCATCATTACGGCTGAGAACTGGAAAGATCCAGGCAGACTTGGGACTGTTTTTGTTGTTGTTGTTGTTGTTGTTTTTAAGTAACAATGATATCCAAAGCCTGGGTAAATGGATAGTTTGATAAAGTATTTCAGAGGCATAAACAACACACACACACACACACACACCACCACCACCACCACCACCACCACCACCACCACCACCACCACCAAAAATCCCGACAACAATAAAAACTATGTTAGTAGTATTAAGAACAAAAGTGCTATGTAAGAGCAGGCACTGACTGCCTCTAACAAGGAGCCTTGAGGCCACGGTACGGAAAGACTTGAGGTCGGCTCACTGCTTAGGAAACCTAGAGGGTGAAAATATTTTTTTTTAAGGAAACAGGAAGATAGAAGTTAAAAGTGGATCTAGAAGGCAGAAGCTTTGCAACCAGAACATGGAAGGCACCAAGTAAACGCCTGGGGACCTTGACTTGAGCACAGCATGTGTGCTCCCACACAGGATTTAGGTTTGCCTACTTAGCTCCAAAAGGATGCTTTGCTGTTTTGTTTGCTATTAAGGATGACACAAATGCCAAAGGAGTATAATTTGATTATTTCAAAAACTACAAAGCTTCCAGCCACCCTTTCCCCTACATTCCCTTTCCCCTCCATTGTACAAGGTCACATTTCTGTGATCTAGGCTGAGGCTCCTCTTTAAGTCTAAGAACTGCACTGTCCTTATGGCTTCTCCCAACAGGAGAGAGCACAGTCATTCTTATCCAGGTTAAAATTTCAACTCAGTTTGTCCTCAGTCAAGCTGCGTTCTGCTGGATCAGAGAACACATTCCACCAATCAGGAGCTCTGGGCTGCATGGCGGGGAGGTGCCAGAGTCATGGCTGCCAGAGATGTAGGAAATGACAAAACCATAAGAGGGCCAATTTAGCAACTGTGACATAGCAGAAAGATCGAGAAAGCCCTCCCCTCCCCTGACTATCAGGAAATACGAGCAAAAAGTTCAAATCATTCTGAATGTCTCTGGGTTTTTTCTTCAAGGGCATAGTTAATTAGAACTGTCTTCTCCAATCAACAAAAGTGAACTTGGCCATCAACAATCTTAACCATGCTTTGACTAACACAGTTGCCAAGAGCATACATGACTTGTTCAGGGCTTAAAGTATAGCAGGAGTGACCAGGAGGTGGGCAAGTGTAGAACTCTGCAGGGTTTTGAATATTCACTTTTAAAGCAAGTGTAACTGGACTAACAGTTCAGTGATTCATCAGTGTACTGTGCTGAAACAATACATGAGCTAAAGCAGTCAAGAGTTGACATAAAGTTTCTCTTTTTTTTTTTTTTTTGCTTCTATCTTTATAACATGGCTACTAGAATGCCTCAAGATATATATGAGACTCACATTACAGTTCATGGAGACAATGGCATAGTAATTTATAAAAGAAACGAGACACAAACTGAGATCACATCTTGTATGATGCGGGTTAGCAGTCAAGTTCTTCAGGACATGGGCTATACTTCTGAATCTTGATTAGAATATTCAGTATTTTGGGTCATCTCTTTTCTGATCAGAGTAGTAAAATTAATGTTATCTTTCATACAGTCTGCTGATACAAATGTTATAATTAAAATGGCTTTTATGTATCTGGTTATATGATAGAGTATTAGCCAGTAAATGTTAGCTTTATTCTTGTAGCTGTCTTAGGGTGAAAGGATACTGTGCCAGGTGCCCCTTTAGGCATTACTTTATTTCTAGTCAGAGCTTCTTGATTTCAGGGAAGCCTTCTTTTCCATCTACGTTTTTGTGGTTGTTGTTGTATATTAACAAGCATGGTGTGTACTGGGGATATATTTACCAAATATCCAAGGACTAAGAAAGAAGAAAGAATTAATGATGGATGCTATAATATGTCTTTAAAACAAGAATGGAATAGAGAGGTTCAGAGACTTTCAGAAGCATAGTTTGAAAGCCATCACAAAGTTCATAGATGGCAGAACTGACATGTGCATGTGCATGCACGTGTGCAGAGACATACAGAAACACACAGATACACACACACAGACACACACACACATACATACATAATTAATGTAAGAAGCATTTAAATGACCTAAGGAAAGTTTTTTAAGAGTCTAGGATATAATGAGCTTCATATATAGCAAGGAATAAGAGGGAAAACTGGAGGGACAAGTGGGGGATGATCCTCTCCACCAGCCTGGAGGTTAACCTGGTAGGGGCTGGGGATGGAGCCAGGCACTCCTGGGAAAAAGAACACCATGAGCCATAGTGAAGGCTGCTGATAGCAAGGTCAGTGTCAGAGCTCTTGAATGGCTCTTTGTAAAGGCAAGGGGCATTCCTGAGAGCTCATGAATAGAAGGCAGGCAGAGGGGACTTGACTGTGGTCTTCAGCTCTAAATCAATGCCAAGTTACAGAATGAGTAATGAAGCAGGCAACTGGGAAATGGTAGAGTTTTTGCTTTTTGTGTATCAGTAGCCATAGATAGTAAAGAAAAATTAGAGTCTGGAAACAAGAATGGGAAGAAAGGAGGTAATTTAAGAGACACTGGAGAAAGAGTTCCAGCTCTGGCCATCTAATCTAGATGGTTCCTTACTAAAAGCAAATTATGTGGCTCAATTAAGGGAAACCATATTTCCAAATTTCTAAATGAAATGGAATTGCAATTCCTTTTATTTAACTTTTAAAATTACCCAACTTGGCTTATATAGCTCATAGTTGATTTGTTTCTAGGGACTTGGCACATAGAAATTTTAAATAAATTTAACTTTTTCTCATATTCTCATGCTTAAGTTTAAAGTTTTGTGTTATGTTCAATTAGTGTTTGGATTTTTAAAAAGATTTATCTATTTGTTTTTATATTATGCTTATGGCTATTTTATCTGACTGTATGTCTGGGAACCATGGGCATTCCTGGTACCCTTGAGGCCAGAGGAGGAAGTCAGATCCCCCAGAACTGAATGTAAAGAGAGTGGTGAGCCACAATGTGGGTTTTGGAAATTGAACCCAGGTTCTCTTCAAAAGCAGCCTGTGCTCTTAACCAATGATTCATCTTTCTAGCCCTATTAGTTTTTGCTTGAAGTTATTATAACAGAGAGTGCAGTTTCACAGCAGGTGTGGTAGTACACATCTATAAACCCAGCACTCTGAAGTCAAAGAAAAGAGGATAGTCATGTCTTCGAGACTAGACTAGATGACTAAGTAAAATCTTGTCTCAATGAAACAAGCATGTAGTGGTTTGACCCAGGGAGTGGCACTATTAGGAGGTGTGGCCTTACTGGAGTAGGTGTGGCCTTGTTGGAGGAAGTGTGTCACTGTATGGTTGGGCTTTGAAGCTCTGTCCAATACAGAAGAGTCAGTCTTCTCCTAGCAGCCTTCAGATGAAGATGTAGAACTCTCAGCTCCTCCTACACCATGGCTGCATAGATGCTGTCATGTTCCCACCTTGATGATAATAAAGTGAACCTCTGAATCTGTAAGCCAGTTCCAATTAAATGTTGTCCTTATAAGATCTGCCTTGGTCATGGTATCTGTTCATAGCAGTAATACCCTGACTAAAACAAAGCAAAAACAATGAATACATGTTCCAAGTCTTTCTTTTTCACACATTTGTCTTTATGTCCCTTAGGAATAAGATACACCATTTCACCCTTTGGACTAGAAACTCTCGTGATAGTTTAGTGTTGAATCTTCAGTTTAAAAAATGACTACCTCTTACTAAAAATTTTCATAATTTATTAAAGAATTTTAATGAGAATAATTAATCTTTTAAGTATAACTCAGATCATCAATATTTTATGAAGTGTGCTTGAACTTTCCAAGTTCTTTCATCCAAATTTACCATTAATAACTTTAAGATTTAACTTTGTGAATTGTCTATATTTCTGTTCCCTGTTTTAAGATGTTGTTGATGCTGTAACACAACTCCAAAACTAGGCATTTCTCAGCTCACAGCTCAGGGAGCTGACATCTATGATTGATGGACTGGTGCAGAGTGAGGATCATATTGGGGTATAATCTCATTGTGAAAGGTAAAAAAGAAAAAGTTGGAGCAAGGGAGGAAAGTGGGGATGGGGGGACAAAGAAATAGAAACCAAAGAAAGGGAGATAAACAAAGAGGTGAGGGAGAAGGAGATGATGATGATGATGATGATGATGATGGAGGAGGAGGAGGAAGAGGAAGCTCTTAAAATTGCATGAGCTGGGGAGATTGCTTTGTGGTAGCACAAGCGGAAGGACCTGAGTTTAAATATCCATGCCACAGTATGAGGTTGGACAAGTAGCTTCCAACTATAATCTCAGTGCCCACACAGTGAGCTGGAAGGTAAAGAGAGGAAAATCTCAGAACTCATGGTACAGATAACTTGTTTGAAGTAGTGAAGAAAAGACCCTACACAAACAAGATGAAAGGGGTTGTCTTTTGACATCAACATGTTCTCTCTTCTCTTCTCTTCTCTTCTCTTCTCTTCTCTTCTCTTCTCTTCTCTTCTCTTCTCTTCTCTTCTCTTCTCTTCTCTTCTCTTCTCTCTCTCTCTCTCTCTCTCTCTCTCTCTCTCTCTCTCTCTCTCTCTCTCTCTCTCTCTCTCTCCCCATCTCTGACATCATTAAATTTTCAGGCAAATACATGGAACTAGAAAATATCATACTTAATGAGGTAACCTAAACCCAAAGGATGTGTGTGGTGTGTACTCATTTATAAGTGAATATTAGCCATGAAGTACAGGATAATCATGATATAATCTACAGACCCCCCCCCCGAAACCACATAACAAGGAGGGCCCAAGGGATGATGGTTGAATCTTTCTCAGCAGGGGAATAAAATAGATAATGGAGGTGGAGGGAAGGAGGAAACTGGGTTGGAGATAGGATGGGGAGGAAAGTGGGGATTAAGTGTAGGGAAACATAGACACATAGGAGAGAGAATGGAAAAAAGTGGTGGCGGGGGTGGGGGAGCAATCTCTAGGATAGGTCTAAGATCTGGGATGGGGAGAGGTCTCAGGGGGGTCTATAGAAGTGACTCTAGCTGAGACAACTAGCAGTGGGGAATATGAAGCTTGAAGTGGCCACAACTTATAGCTAGGTAGGACTCACAGTGGCCAGATAAGAACAATAACCTCCCATAAAACCTCTGACCCAAAATGTGTCCTGCATAGAAGATGTAGAGGGACAAAGATGGAGCCAAAGGAACAAAGATGGAGCAAAGATGGACAAAGGGAACGGCCAAGCAATGACTGGGCCAACTTGAGACCTATTCCATGGGCAAGACTATTAATGATAATTTGTTATACTTGCAGACAGGAGTATAGCATAACTTTCCTCTGAGAGCTCCAACCATCAGTTGATGGAAACAGATGCAGAGACCCAAAACCAAATATTAAACAGAGATTGCGAACTCCTATGGGAAGAGTTGTGGAAGGATTGAGGAACCAGAGGACGATGGGGACTCCATAAGTAGACCAAAAGAGTCAAATTATCTTGACTTTTAGAAGCTTGCAGAGACTGAACTACTAACAAAACAGCAACTATGGGCTGGACTTAGGTCCCCCTGCACTAATGTAGTAAATGTGCAGCTTGGTCTTCTTGTGGGTTACCCAGTAACTGGAGAGGTAGCTGTCCCTGATCTGTTGCCTGCTTGTGGATTCTGTTCCCCTAAATAAGCCACCTTTTCTAGCCTCAGTGCGAGAGGATATGCCTAGTCCTACAGTGACTTGATGTGCAAGGGTTGGGTGACACCCAAGGGGCCCTTCCCTCTTCTCAGAGGAGAAGGGGAGTGTGAAATGGAGGAGGAAATGGGAAGATTTGCCACCAAGACACTGAAGAAGTCAGATGTATGAAACTCAGGAGAAGCCAGGCAGTGGTGGCGCACGCCTTTAATCCCAGCACTTGGGAGGCAGAGGCAGGTATATTTCTGAGTTCAAGGCCAGCCTGGTCTACAAAGTGAGTTCCAGGACAGCCAGGGCTATACAGAGAAACCCTGTCTCCAAAAAAAACAAAACAAAACAATATAAATGGGATAATTCAGTTATGAGCTTTTTGGGAACAAGCCTGGCTTAAGGCCTTGGCATTAAATCATAAATAAATAAGCCTCCATGTAATTATTCTGGAATGGGGCAGACAAAAAATCCCAAATGGTTACTGGAGACATCCCGTTTAGAGCTGACTGTTTCATGGCCCCTCTTTGACTCAGCATAATATCTGGCTGTGGGTCTCTCTATGTGATCCCATTAGTTGAAGGAGGAAGCTGCCTCTTCCTTCCTTCCTTCCTTCCTTCCTTCCTTCCTTCCTTCCTTCCTTCCTTCCTTCCTTCCTTCCTTCCTTCCTTCCTTCCTGTCTCTCTTTCTTTTTTACTTTCTTTTAAATGTTTATGTTTGATCCTATCCTATACCTCTGGGCTATCCAGCTTCTGGTACCTGGTCCATCCAGGCAGTGTCAGGTTTAAGTCCTTTTCATAACATGGACCTCAAGTTGGACCACTCATTGGTTGGCCACTCCCACAAATGCTATGCCACCATTACCACAGCACATTTCTCAGGCAGGACAAATTATAGGTCAATGGTTTTATGATTGGGTTGATGTTGTAGTCCCATGGCCAGAAGCCTTGCCTGAATACAGAAGATGGCTAGTTTAGGCTCTGAAACTACTATTACTAGGAGTCTTTGCTAAAGACACCTTCACTGATTCCAGGGAATTTCCCTTGCACCTTGCACTGGGTTTCCTCATCACCCAAAATGCCCCCAAATTCCAGCCATTTCTCCCAGTATTCTTTCTCTCTCCATCTCTCCCACCAACATGTCTGTTCCCATCTCCACATGCCTCCAGTCTACCAACAAAATCTATTCTGTTTCCCCTTTCCAGGGAGATCCATGCATCCTCTCTTGATCTCTCCTTGTTACTTAGCTTCTCTGGGTTTATGGATTATAGCATGATCATCTTTTACGTAACAGCTAACATCCACATATAAGTAAGTACAAACCATGTTTTGTCTTTCTGGGTCTGGGTCTTTCACGCAGAATGATATTTTTTCCCTAAAAGACCAGTAGTATATGTTTTGGTCCGAGATCTCTGGGATATCTAGTCCCTTGTTCTTGGTCATCTCATCTGTGTCAGGTATGGGTTCCATCTGGTGGAGTTGGCCTTAAGTCAAATCAGATATTGGTTCATTATTCCTTAACGTTTATGCCACCATTGACCTAGCATGTTTTTCATGCAGGACAGCTTTGTAGAGCAAAGGTTTTAGGCCTGGGTTGCCATTTTTGCTTTGCTTTTTGTAGCTTGCCCAGTACCTTCCTGTCTCAAACAAGCTAGAATACAGGTGTTAAGGTTCTGTAGGCACCAACTTGACCTCTCCATGTTCAATGAGATTGTTGGTGTTATCTTCAGTAACAAGGCCTTGCTGTGAGTTTGTGGAAAGCAATGTATTGTTTTGGCAACAGACAGTTGTTTGTGGATTTCCATGGGACCCCTTTGGCTAACAACTTAATTGAATATAACTGAATCCAAGTACTGGTTTGGTGATAGGAGATGGGCAACTGAGATTCTGTCTTTCTCTTCATTTGAAGACATCATTAAGATTGTCTTCATATATTTTAAGAAGTTTCCACAACTCCAGGTTTGGATACTACCTCTCAAATACACCTCAGTTTTAGCTGTCTCCGTCTGTGTTCTCTCCCTCAACCCCATTTCACCCCCTCCACTTCCTGATTCTCCCATTCTCATTCTTGTTGCTCCAGTGCTACCATAAAATCTCTTCTAATTCCCCCTCCAGGGAGATCCATGTGACCCTTCTTGTCCCTTCTCTAACCTTTCTGGGTCTACACCTTAAAGCTTCATTCTCATAAATTAAACAGCTAATAATCACATATAAGAGAACATGTACCATATTTATCTTTCTGCATCTGGATTATAGTTCAGGAGGATTTTTCTACATCTATCCATTTATTTTCAAATTTCATGGTATCGCTTTTTAAAAGAGCTGAACAATAACTCATTGTTTGAATGTACTGCACTTTCTTTATTCTTCTGTTGAAGAATATCTACATTGCTTTCAATTTCTGTTTATTATGAGTAGACCAACAAACACCATGGTTAGGCAAATGTCCTTGTGGTAAGGGTATATACCCTTTGGGTATATGCCTAAGAATAGTGTAGCTAGATTTTGATGTAGATTGGTTCCCATCTTTCTGAGGAGCCACTATACTTGGTTTGATAGGAGCTGCCTTAGTTTGCATATCCAGCAGCAATGGGTGAGTGTCTCCTTTATTCCACATCCTTGCCACATGATTTGTTACTTGTGTTATTGATCTTGGACATTCTGACAAATATAAGGTGGAATCTGAAAGTAGTTTTGATCTGCATTTTTCTGATGGCTAAGGATGTTAAACATATCTTTAAACGTTTCCTAGCCATTTGAGTTTCCTCTATTGAAAATTATTTTGATTTGTACCCCATTCAATGGAATTATTTGGGGTTTTGATACCTTATTCCTTGAGTTATTCATATATTTTGGCTATCATATTTGTTCTCATATCCAAAAGAGTTTTCAAGTATCCATATACTATTACTTGAGGTAAACTCTATTTTCTTATAATACTTACCCTTTCTTTTGATTATAGACTTTAATTTGTTTCACAGTATTATACAAAAGAAAGATACATCTAGTTCTCAGCAATCTCACTATGACCAGAGATGAAACTAATATAATTAACAATATACAGAAAATTTGAACAAATTTATAAGCTCATTACAACACTTAGGAAATGATCTATCCACAAAGTAAAAAGTTAAATGAGATTGCCAAATATTCCATTAAAAAAAGTGATGCATATAATTTGCATTTGGGCTTCCTAAAGCTTCCAGAACAAAATGTCACAAATCATATGATTTAAAACAACAGGAATTTATTTTCTCACTTTTGGTGATGACTAGAAGTCCAAAGTCAAGGTACTGGAAAGCTGTATCTAAATAGAAGTCTAAAGGAGACCCCTTCGATCTCCCCTGGCATTTAATAGTCCACAGCCCTTGATATTCATAGACATGAAGATACATTATTAAAATTGTTTCCCTCATTGTCAATGCTTCTCCCCTTGTGAGGATTCATGTCCCAGTTTCCCTCTTCTCTTCAGCATCTAGGTCATGAGCTATGTTTTAGTAAAACCTTATTGCAACTTCTTATAACCTCAAGTTCTCTTTTTGAAATAAGTTGTATTCATTAGTTCTATGAGGTGTACATTTGGGAAGACATTGTTTAATCTGTACACAACTGAACTTTAAATTTCATGTTAGCAGTACATAGAAAGTATTGTTTCTGAAGTGGAGTTTTTGATAGCCATATTACAAGGAGTTAAAATTTCTCTGTATCATAAGAAAAATATATTTTAGGACTTAGCACCTTCTTTTTTGTGTTAACATGAAATACTTCATTGACACACATTCTGTGTGGATACTCTGCAACTTACAATATTTATTCATCTTATAGAAATATGATTTATATCTACTTTGGGCTCTATAGGAGATGAGGAACCAGACCTAAGAAAATACATTCCATCTCCTGGCTTGGCTGAAGAAATTCAATCTGGATTGCATAGATCTTGACTCTTTACTCAAGACTAGATGACCCAGGCCTCAAGAAATTTAGTGAACACACACACACACACGCACACACTTATGCACCACATGGTTAGAGAACTACACTTCATTTCTGTCTGAAGAGAAGGCAATGTCATATTCCCGGTGTTGGCAATGACAGCTTCCTTAAGGAAATGGAGTTTACCACTTTTACTGATCTTGACAAGTAGATACTGAAAGTAGAAATACAGATTTGAGGTCAAACTCCAATAAAGGCAAAGCCGAAGTATCTTCCTCTCTGTGAGTCTAGAATTTCAGACTCTAGAGTCATTTACTTTTGGAAAACTTGCTAGATAGAAGTCTGTCCAGGGAAGGTAAACAGAGTTCTTTATGTCCTATGCAGGTCAGGACCCTGTAAATAACTCCACTCTCATGAACCTTATTCTGAAAGATGTTACCTACAAAATGTGATCTGAAGGTTCTGCTGTTCTAGAACAATCCGTAAGTTGGTGAGGGGAAATTTTATGATTATCTAAAGACTCTTCCCCCTACCAACACTATTATAGACCATCAAGAGTTAGGATGTGGGGAAAGGGTTGTTAAACTTATTTAACTCTTTTGTGTCTTTGAAATAGCAGGAACGTTAGAAAACTGTTGGGACTTTTAACTGTTAAATGGTCAAATAGCCTTTAGAGTATGTAGCAAAATATATTGCATAAAGGGTTTAGGGTAATTATTATTATCTCACTGGAACAATTCATATAAGCAGTGTAGAAGTTCAATGAAGGAGAAATGAATGGAGAGTAAGTGAGGAAAAAGGAAGAGGAAGCAGAAATACTTCCTGCAAATATCGGGAAGGTCAAAGTTGGTAAGATGCCTTCATTCTAGAAAAAAGTCGCAGGGTGCTATGTGCATGCGATGATCACTGAACTTTTAATAAGCTTAAAATAAACAATGACAGAAGGCTATGGAGAGGACAGAGGGACAGAAGCACTTAAATATAAGAGAAAGTTTTCTTCAAAGGGCAATTACTCAAAGACGCAGATGCCTAAAGGAAATTAACGAGAAGGTACTTAGCTGGTACTTAAGAGGTATTTCTTTGAACTATTTCAGTAATCCTGAGAGTTCCTGCTAGATGGCTTTGAGCAATTTGAATAATTTATATTAGCCTTTTTAAAGTTTTCCCAACCACTCACAAGTATAAATGGAGAAAGAGGCCTACTTATTAGCGCTGTGTATAAAATTAAGGGGAATGATTACAAATGGTACCTATTAGGGCCATCCAACTGGCACTCCACCATCTAAGCTGCAAATCAAGGGCTTAAGAGCTGAGCATTTTTTCCTCAGAAGATTGTTGAGTGAATTGGTTTTAACGACTCTTCCTGCACACAGATGTGGTTGTATGAGACCTCATTCTGTTTCTTGGATTGTTTTTAGAATATCCATTAAAGGAAGCTGAGTCAAGTGTTTCCCATAATTTGCACAGAAGAGATGTGTATCACCTTAACTTCTATTCCTTCATAGAGTGTCTATCATGTGGATTCTTGGCAGGGACAGTCATCCAGTCCTTAGTGAGCAATAGGCCCTGATACTTTCAGAATACTAAAAGTTTGTTGTTTACAAACTTTTAGTATTCTGAAAGATCCATTCAAAGGTTCAAAGGGCTAATCAAAAATCACCTAATTGCTTTAATCAACCTAGGCCATTTGGATGTTGTATTATAAAATACTATAAGCTAGACAAGTCTAGGACCACAGGAATTATTTCTCATACATCGGGAGGCTAGGAAGTCCTCTGTATGTACTGAAGTCACATTCTGGGTTCTAGAAAGCGCCTTCCAACATTGTTTTCAGAAAGTGACTTGTCTCTGAAGTTTCTATTCTGGTCTTAAAATTAGTTTCTGAAACCACACCCCTACCAAAATCATACTGACATTTTTTACCTATGAATGTAGGGATGGTTCCATATTTACAGCGTAGCCCTTGATAAGGTTGAAATAATGAGAATCAGCGCCTGTTGTGATATAGATAGAATATGACAACAGATGATGCAGCCAAAAATATTGTTTGCCTTGCCTTCTCTGCCCCAAGTGAATTTATGGAAAATCCTGGGAAAAGATCCACTTAGAAATGTAAATAAAGAAAATATTTAATAAAAAAAAAATCAAAAAAAAAGAGAGAGAGAAAGAGAGTCTTTTGGTCACAGCTCCCATATTCTTACAGGTGTAAAGTGAAAGCAACCCACTGGCTAACTGGGTAAGAGGAAATAACAGAGGTAGAGGATTGAAATCCAACTAGAGATTGCTAGACTGATTTACCTTATAACTCCAGAGTCCACTGAAAATGAAAAATCATTTCTCTGACTTTAAAGAACCAAAATTAGGCAGACAGATAGTAAAGAATCTGAATGGTCTCAGTCAAAGTTCTGTACAAGAGACAGACTTGATAAATTAAAGTCTCAGGAGCTGGAGAGGTGGTAAAATGGATAAGACAGAATTCCTTTTCCTATATACGTGCCAGGCATCACAAAACCAGTTGTAACTCCACCTCTGTAGTAGCTAACACCCCCCTTTGGCTTGTGAAACAGCCCACAAACATGCACACATGAACACATAGACAGACAGACAGACAGACACACAGACACACAGACACACAAATCTGCTTTCCTAATTATAGTGTGCTTATAAACACTAAAGTTCAGAGAAAGGGAACATGTCTAAATATTGATCATTCATCAGTGCCAAGGTGTATGCCCAAAGACAGATCTAGTTTATGTAATCACATAGGAAAAGACAATTTCCATGTAGACCATGGGAGAACAGAAGACTCAAAGTGTGTATTGTTTCATCTGAGAAGGTGCATCAGTGTGGAAATTACTTGCAGTACAAGTAGAAGACTTGAATTGGGATGCCCAGCACTGACTTAAAAGTTGGGCCATGACTGTTGACATCAAAGCCCTAGGGAAGAGTGTAGAGACAAGCAGATCCCAAATGCTCATTGAGTAGCCACCTAGCCAACCAGGAAGAGACACCATCTCAATAGAGCAGGTAATAAAAAGATCATTGCCAAGGAATATAACGAACATTAACATCTGCAATTTATATACACTTTTGTGAAAGCATATGGTACTGGATAGTTCTGCCAACTTGACACAAGCTAAAGTTATCTGAGAGGAGGGAATCTCAATTAATAAAATGCCCTGACAATAGCCAGGTGTAGGATACTTTTTAATTAATAATTGACATGGGAGAGTCCAGTTCATGGTGGGAGGTGCCATCCGTGGGCTGATGGTCCTGAATTCTATGAGATAGCAGACTGAGTAAGTAATGTCAAGAAAGTCAGTAAACAGCACCCCTCCATGGCCTCTGCACCAGCTCCTGCCTCCAGATTTCTGCCCTATTTGAATTCCTGTTCTGACTTCCTTTGATTAAAAACAGCAATGTGGCAATGTAAGTCAAATAAACCCTTTTGTCTCTAGTTTGCTTTGGTCATGGTATTTCATCACAGCAATAGAAACCATAAGACATATTCACATGTATATGTATACCACACATACCCCCATACACTTGAACACACACACAGAGAGAGAGAGAGAGAGAGAGAGAGAGAGAGAGAGAGAGAGAGAGAGAGGCTGGCTATCAGCTTGAAGGGGAAGACCATGGGAGATTTTGGAGGGAGGGTTCCTCAGAGAGGTAAAGAGAAATAGGGAGAGCAAAGTAATACTATTCTGTTTTAATTGAATAGATATTTTGAAAATTATAAAAAAGTTTTTGAATATAACAATACTTGTAATATTTAATTCTAAAATATATGTTTTATATCTATTACTGATATTTTAAAATATTGACCTCAAAGTCCAATTATCCCTTTAAAATTTTTTTAAATTGCCAATTTTTGAGAAAGAGTTACTCATATGGGTACAAGAGGCATGCATACACCCAAAAGGACCAGAAAATAAGCTTTCCCTGATGGAGTTTAAGCATAAAAACAAAACATAAAGAAAAGATATTGCAAGTTGCAAGAGAGAAGGGCACCATCACATGATGGCAGACATATTAGAATAATGGCTGATTACTCCACAGAAACATTTAAAGTAAAAGGAAGACAGGAAAGATGCACTTCAGGCTCTGAAAAATCGCAAATGCCAATCTTAAATATAATATTGAGCCAGGTCATTTTTTTATAAATGAAGGAAAAACAAAAAACTTTGCATGATAAAAACAAGCTAAAGGAATTAACGAGCACTAAGCCAGCTCTATAGAGGAGAGTGGCAGGAGTTCTTCAGACTGGGAAGAAAAGATAAACATCATGTGCCACAGTGAGAAACAACCTACAGGTACAGAGTTAATCAAAAGATGTCTAAGAAAATACCACAAAGTCATCACACACCATTCTGTAATAACTGTAAATATTTATGGTCTTAATTCCGAAATAAAAAGGCAGATTAACATATTAATTATTATTTAGGATCCATCATTTTACTGCCTCTAAGGAACTATCAAGGATAAAAATCATCTCAGAGGGATGGAAAAAAAAGATAATACAGGGAAATGGAACTTGGAAACAAACAGGTATATTTACATATCCTATGAAATAAATGTCAAGCCAAAACAAGTCAGAAGAAATAAAGAAACCACTTCATATCATAGAAAACAGCCCATCAAGAGGATATTACAATTTTAAATACATACCCACAATATAGAGATATACCCAACATTATAAAACAAACATATAAAGTATATAGCCATGGTTTATTCTGAAAATAATGATAGTGGGTGACTTCAGTACTCCCCTATCACCAACAAACAGCTCATTTTCACAAAATCTCAAAGGAAAAACAGTGGAGTTCAATGACAACACAAATCAAATGTACCTATCAGTCACTACAGAACACTCCAGCCAAACAATAAGGGATACATATTCTTCTTAGTAGCACACTGAATTTTCTCCACGGCGTACCGCATTTCAGGATTCAAAGCAAGCCTTAACACACACAGGAAAATTGAAGTAGAAGTCTGTGTTCTACTTGACCACAATGAAAGAGAGCTAGATATCAACCACAATAGAACCTACAGAAAATACAAATCCTCACACACCAAATAACACGCTATTGAATAACAAATACATCACTGAGGAAATCAAGTGTGAGACTTAAAAAAATTATTTGAATTGAATGAATGATAACAATGTACCCATTTCTAGGGAAAAAACAATGAAAGGCATGCTAACAGGAAAGTTTATAGCAATAGTTGCCTCCATTAAGAGATAGAGAAACAAAGAAACACAGAGACTGTGTGTGTGTGTGTGTGTGTGTGTGTGTGTGTGTGTGTGTAGACAGAGACAGAGAGACAAATAAACACATACAGAGACACACAGAGAGATAGAACCAAAGACACAGAGAGAGAGAGAGAGAGAGAGAGAGAGAGAGAGAGAGAGAGAGAGATGGAGAGAATAAATAACCCAATAATGCACTTTAATGATTTGGAAACTGAGAACAAAACAAACCCAAAAAAGTAGTGGACAAGAAGAAATAACTAAGATCAGCATAGAATTAATGAAATACGAATGGAAAAAAGTACAAATAATGAAATAGAGTTGCTTCTTTGAAAAGTTTAACAGGATTGACATATTTTTAGCAAAATCAACTAAATGAATGGGAGAGAATACCCAAATACCCATGTTAATAAAGCTGGAGGTAGAAAGGAACGAACACATAATTAAATATACCGATGAGATTCAGAAAAGAATAAACATATATGTTGAAAACCTAGATTCCACTCTAGAAATGGATAAATTTCTATGTGCTTGTGGTCTACTAATTTTAAATCAAGATGAAATAAACCATTTAAACAGATGTATAATCTACAGCAAGACTGAAAATGTAATGAAAAAAGAGACCCCTTTCCCACCCTTAAATGAACTCTCCAGGATCACATGGATTCACAGTAGGGTTCCACAAGACTTTCAAGGAAGAGCTCACACCAATAAAGATAAAAGTAGTCCACAAAGTAGAAAAGGGAGGACTACTGCCAAACTCTTACAAGCTGAATTTAAGTCACCTGAAAAAGATGTGCATCCTATTAAGGTTGACTTCATTCCGAGTAAATCAAGAAATACAATTCACCACAGAAGCAAACTAAAAGAAATCAATCCTTTCAATCAATATAGAAAAAAAAAACACCTTGAACAAAAACCAATATGCCTTCATTATAAATGCAATGGAGAGGCTAGGGATAGAGGGAGAAAAATTCAACTCCATAAAGGTAGGCATTACAAGTGTATAGCTGCAAATGTAGAAAACTTCAGCTATTGCCACTAATTACAGGAACAAGAGAAGGGTGTGTCCTCTCTGCTATTCTATATAGTGCTTAGCATCTTAGAAAGAGCAATAAGACAAGAAAAGGAAATACATGGAATACAAATGGGAGGGAAAGAAATTAAATTATTCCTTTTTGGCAGAAGATATATGATCCCATACTTAAGAGACAAAAAAGTCTACCAAGACCTCTTAGAACTGATAAACCCATTCAGCAAAATAGCAGGATACAAAATTAACACACAGAAAACATCAGGATCTTCCTAAAACCCACAACAACATATTAAACAAAATCAATAAAACAATGCCATTCAAAACAACCACCAAATCTCCTCACATAGGAATAAACAGAATCAATAATATGAAAGATCTTTACAGTGAAAACTTCAATGCTCTAAAGAAAATATTAGTAAGATAAGAAAGACCTTTGCTCATGTATAAGAAGAGTGAATGTCAGGAGAATTGCCATCCTGCCAAAACAAAACACAGATTCAATGCAACCCTGATCAAGATTTATTGATCTTAGCCGGGCGTGGTGGCACACGCCTTTAGTCCCAGCACTTGGGAGGCAGAGGCAGGCGGATTTCTGAGTTCGAGGCCAGCCTGGTCTACAAAGTGAGTGCCAGGACAGCCAGGGCTACATAGAGAAACCCTGTCTCGAAAAAACCAAAAAAAAAAAAAAAAAAAAAGATTTATTGATCTTCAAAAACATATGAAAAATAGTATTTAAAATGTGTGTAGAAGCACGAAAGACCATGGATAGCCACAGGAATACTGAAGAAGATGAAAAAGAAGAGGAGAAGGAGGAAAATCAGAGGAGGAAGAGAAAGAGGAAGGAGGAGGGGAGGAGAGGAACAACAACAATACCACGGAAGGTATGAAGATATTTAATTTCAAGTTATACTACAGTGAATGGTAATAAAAGACCATGTTATTAGCTCAAAAGTATACATATAGATCCTTGGAATAGAAAAAGGACCCAGATATAAATGTATCCAGCTATCGCTACTCCAGTTTTGATAAAGATGCTGAAAATATACATTAGAAAAAATACAGAATTAGGTAAATAAACCAAAATCCCCAATGTTAAATGTATATTTGTACATGAGCTCTTTGTCAGTGATGTCCCAGAGGTATCCTCCTCCCAGAAATAATTCTGGTTCTTGGTATACCTTTTGGTACCCAGCAGAGCTAGTTGATAAGACCTTATTGCTGAAGATTCGGCAAGACAAAATTAAGAGTGAAAAAACAAGTAGCGGGGTTGCTTGATACAACAAAGGGGGTTGATATCCAGTAATTTTATTTTTCTGGAAGCTTCTGCGAGTTTTTATTTTCAGGTTTAAATGATAGACTTGAACAAAATTGAACCAGATATAAAAATAAGCAATAGTTAGACAAAGAGGGCCACCTGCCTCAGAGGTTCAACATGTTCTCCTTCTGCTGTCCATTCAGTTTTGAGTCTTGTTATTGTAACTATGCCGTCTAGTGGGCTGGTATATATTTCTCATTTCTGTTGCTTGTGTCAATACCTGTCAGTTGTGATGAGTTTTTTCATCCTCAGAGACTCATCTGTGGTGAAAGAATAACTAACAAGTGCCTAGCTCATTGTACCCCGTGGGCATGCAATAAATGCTTGTTTCTTAACTGCCTGCCTACAAATGCCTTCAGGAGCCCAGACAAGATTCTCAGCTGCCTTAAAAATGACAGATGATGCTGTCTGTGAGGTATCTCTTGAGAGCTTGTTAAATACATAACTAATGTCAGGAGACACTGGTATCTTGTGACCCATACAAACAACTTAGACTTAAGTCACTTGCCAGCACACATACCTATGGGGAAGGCATCAACCTTACATACTGTTGATGCCTAGTTGCCTGAGATATGAAATAATGGAGAAACTGATAGCTGCCATCCAGATTAGGAAAGGGCTAATGAGCAAACGTGAGAATTGCTGAACAAGATGTTGAGCTAGGATGTGTGAGGAGAAACAAAGAAAGTTGGGAGGTGAGGGAGAGTAGCATTCATGTTCCCCCAGCACTGTCAGATTCAAGTAGTTGTGTGTGCTAATACGTTGTTTAAAGTTCTAGAAAGAAATACAAATTGAATGTTAAAACTGAGGGTGAAAGTGGTTTTCTAGTGAAAAGAAATGAGAAAGAAGCTTAACTGTCCTACCTCTTAAAATGTTTCTACATGAAAATAAAGGTCAAATTAAAATAAGAAATGTATTTTTTAGACAGTGCAAAGTTGTTAACACATAAAATACACCAGGAAATCACAAGGAAAGCAGAGAGCACTGACATAACGACCGCACACCTTAGGAAGACAATACTGAAAGTAGAAAATGCACAACTAATATTCTTTCCCTTTTTAAAGAAAACTCAAGGATAATTCTAATTAGAAGAATACAAATTCACATATTTTACCTGACAAATTATCAATTAAAATGAGCACAGACAAGTCATACTTCCATGTAGAAAGGGGACTCTGCATAATCAAAATAGAATTTTTTAAAGCTTGACTATTCACCCTTGCCTCTCAGAGTGCTGCACAAGCCTGCCCATGAACCAGCTTTCCATGTTATTTGGCCATGTTATCTGGATTGTTCAGCCAATACAAAATGTGTGGGTCTCAAAACAGACTGCGTTTCCTCTGGCCTATATGTTGGGTCAAGCCAGACTAGAATGTGTTCTAGCTTTGTTAAATTAGAAATCCCTCTTAAACAGATCCTGACACCCACAGCATCCTAGCTTGTTAAGTCTGTCCAGGACAGTCCCATGATCCATTTCTTCCTACAAGTTCCAAAAGATAAATTCTCTCACTCATATTTCCCTGTTCCCATTTTCTTTCACAATGTATAATACATTTAAATAACCTACTTGTCTATTTTCTCATGCACTCCATGTTGATTGAAAGCAAACATGGTGGTTTATCAACTGTGTAACACATGTCCCAGCCAGGGATCTTTAATGGTATAAATTAGTCATCAGTGTAATTAAAATTTTTAGTGTTTTGATAACTGCTTCTATGTGACTTTAGTATATATGAACATAACATAACTTTAGTGGGCATGGTGGTGCATTTGAGAGACACAGATAGGTTGATCTTTGAGTTCAAAGCCAACCTGATCTACAAAGGAGGTTCCAGGCCAGTAAAGGCTGTGCCGTTACTCTGTCTCAAAAAAATAATAGAATAAAATCAAATCTTAAAAGAGTTGAAGATGTACTGCTATTAAAAATACAAATAAACACAAACTTAAGCCAAAAGCATCTCTCTCTCTCTCCCCTACATTTTCCTTACACATGCTTAGTTCAGAGATTTTGTTAAATTGTGTGCTTAAGCAATTTCAACCAAAGTATGTGAAAATATAAAAATTCTCTTATTTGATTACTGAGTATGTGGGTTCATATTTGTCAAATTGAAAAATACCAGAGTCATTTGGGTCAAGGGAACTTTAGTTGGGGGATTTTCTCTTTCAGAAGGGCCTGTGTGCTTGACTGTTGGGGGCATTTTCTTAATTGCATCTTGGTACAAGAGGGTCCAGCCCATTGGTGCAATGCCATCCTTGGAAAGCTGGCCATGAGTTGTATAAGAGAGTTGCTGAACAAACCAGAGAAAGCAAGCTAGTAAGCAGCACCCCTTCATGGTCTCTCCTTCTGTTCCTGCCTCTAACATCCTTCCTTAAGTTACCATTCTTGTCTCCCCGATGGCGGCTAGATTATATAACCTCTAAGAGAAAAGGAAGGCTTTCTTCCCCATATTACCTTTGGTCAGAGTTGTATAAAAACAGCAACAGAAATGCAGCGAACACACTGAGAATTCACAAACGTGAACCTTCCAATCTCAGGAATTCTAATGGCTTAGCTTCTTTCACTCTGGAGACAGCATTAGGAAATGTGTTATAAGCAATTTTAATGCCAAATTACGTAGAGATGTGATAAAAACTCAACACAATGCCCCAGCTGGCTTCTGCAAACTCCAAATGAAGTTTCCTTGGGAAATTAGTTCAGTTATTTTCATCCACATACTCTTTCATTTATCACATGGTTCTTTTTATGCCAAAATAAATACCCTTCTATCATGAGTTACCAAGAAATTGCTCATCTGTGGTCATGGCACTGTTATATTTTCAGTTCAATTATCCCTTTATAAACTGGGTGATATTTATTTTCAGATGTGCTTAATCTATTAGGTAAAACACCTTATATATTAAGGATTATTGACGACTGTGTCTATATAAAACTACATCCCACAAGTAAAATACCTATTTGAAGCTATTGTGGTTCTTAATATTTTAAACATTATAAAAATAAAAACTTTCTAAAATATGCTTTACATTTCTCTGTAGTCCTAAGGAGAAATTCGATCAATTGAACTTTTCTTGAAGCTTTGGGGAGCTCAGTGTGAATGTATCCTACTACTTCATGTCCTAATTTTATTATGATAATGCTTAAACCATATGCATGTTGAGATTTGCTCTATTTACTACAGAATTTGAAATCATTGTCCTCTGAACTCTTTTCAGCTAAATATCATTTTCTTCACTTCAAGCAGATTGTGTATTCCTGTCTGAACTGCTTGAAGCTTGAACTTAAAATGCGAAAATATCTTATAATACTTGTACCAATAGAATGAGATATTTTGGGCTGTATTCAAAATCTAAACCCAGTTATATTTTATATGCAGTTTGTACACACACCCTAAAATGCAGTTTTATACAGTGAGAAGGTTGCATGCATATATTTTCAGCTGTGATCTCTCACATGAAATCAGTTGTTGAATTTTGGTTTGGACTGTCTGTGTCAGTGTTTAAAGGGTTTTACATTTTGTTCTTTGCACTTTATCCAGCTTTGGCTTTCTGCAATGGTCTCATCCCTTTGGTAAACACAAAGTTCTTTGTGGCCATAAATATGAGCAGTTAGAATTCACTTGGGAATTATGCTGGCTTAGGACCATGGTGGTAGAAGGTTCATCTCTAAGGTCTACCATTTCTCCAACCACCAGGAGCTGGCTAAATTTACAGTGCCAGACATGAACCAACTCTCCTTGAGTGGACGTTAAGTCTAAGAAGGTGGCTATTAGTTACCCCAGAGGTATTCAGCTCTCCATTCTTTCCATTATGGTTCATAACCTTTACAGCTATCATATCCTTAATAAGCACACACGCTATGAGTGATTTTATCCCTTGACAGCTTATATAGAACTTTCTGGTACTAGAGCTAGTTAGTATTCAGGTAAGAACCTTTCATGTTAGTTCTAGCTGAATTTCTTCATTTCTGAGTCCAGTGTAATAATATATATATATTTTTTTTCCTTCAAGTTCTAGAAGGCAACTAAGGTTTGTGCCAACACCACATGCTATTTTTAGAGTCTGAAATCCCATGAGCCACAACTCAAAGTGTAGTTTTCTGAATCTTTTCTTTAACAGGCATCCAATCTCACTATGTAAAGGAGTAGATGCCCATATAACTCTGTGTACAAACTACAAAAAGGACTTCATTAATCTCCTGGAAAAGTCATAGTGTAATTTTATCAAAACATTAACAATTTACAACAAAATGCGAAATTATAAAATGCATATTTTAGTGCATTGCAACTTAAAGCTTTAGTAATGCTGGGAATTAAAATATTTTATCATGTAATCAAAACTTACAGAGAAGGACTTCAAACACCATTTGCTTGCTTACATTGTTAGCTTGCAGAGAGCATGTCTTTTCTAACACATGTCATGTTTTTAGATTCCTAAGAATGGAATCTGCTTCCTACATTACAACTCTTCACATTTAATTCTCTACTCCTTCCTTATTATACCTTAGACATAGTGGTTCTTGTTGACATTGCTTCCTCTGGGTATCATCATCCTTCCAAGCCCATCTACTTTCCCCACATGTCTTCCCTCCTTAATTTTCCCTGCCTGAACATCTAGAATCCCTCTGGCAAGTGTCAACATTGACATGACCAGCTACTCTTTTTTCAACAACTTTATCATGTTTCATTTCTTTGTAATACTTTCAACTTATTGGGCAATTTTTTGTTCCTGTTGTCTATTTTTGCAAAATACACATTTGTCACTAAGACACCAGAAGAAGACAACACATTTTGCTATCTGTAAATAATTAAGTGATATAAAGTTGTGGAGCAAGGAGAACACATCTTCATTGCTGGTGGGAGTGCAAACTCAAGGAGAACACATCTTCATTGCTGGTGGGAGTGCAAACTTGTACAATTACTTTGGAAATCAATTTGGCATTTTCTCAGAAAATTGGGAATTGTTCTACCTCAAGACCCAGCTATACCACTCCTGGTACATACCCAAAAGATGCTCTACCACCCCACAAGGACACTTGTTCAACTATGTTTATAGCAGCTTTATTTGTAATAGCCAGAAACTAGAAACAACCTATATGTTACTCAACTGAAGAATAGATAAAGAAAATGTGGTACAAAAACAATGGAATGATATTCAGCTATTGAAAACAAAGACATCATGAATTTTGCAAGCAGACAGACGGTACTTGAGAATATCATCCTGAGTGAGGTAACCCAGTCCTAAAAGGTCATGCATGGTATGTACTCACTTATAAGTAGATATTAGCCATAAAATAGAGGTACCATTTGCACTCCACAGAACCAAAGAAGCTAAACGAGAGGGATGGCCCAAGTGAGGAAGCTTGGATCTCACTTAGAAGGGGGAATAAAATAACCATAAAAGAGAGATGGAGGGAGGGACTTAGAAGGAATGCAGAATGGGGAGGGAGATGGGGGGGTTCATGATCAGGTGTGAAGAAGGACAGGAGAGATGGCCAGATGAATGGAAATCTACACTTGACAGGGGTGATGAAGGGAGAGATAGTTCCAGGACAAGACAGAGACCTAGGATAAGGAAGGCACCCAAGAATAAATGGAGTGACTTTAGCTGTGATTCACTACATGGGGGATATGGAACCTGAAGAGATCACCTCCTGTAGTCAGACAGGAACCCTAGTCGAGCAACAGAGACACCAATCCATTCACAAAATTTTCAATCCAAAATTTATTCTGTCTACAAGAAAAGGAGGGATGAGGGATGGAGCAGAGTCTGAGAAAAATGGGTAATCAACAACTGGCCCAAATTAAGACTCATCACATGGGCAAGCACCAGTCCCTGACATTACTAATGATACTCGGTTACTCTTGCAGACAGGAGCATGGTATCCTTTGAGAGGCTCCACCCAGTAGCTGACTCAGACAGATATAGTTAGACACTCACAGCCAAACTGTGGATGAAACTTGGGGACTCTTATAGAAGAATAAGAGGAAGGATTGAGGCCCTGAAGTGGATAGGAACTCCACAGGAAGACCAACAGAGTCAAGTAATCTGGATCCTTCAGTCTCTCAGAGTCTGAACCACCAACCAAAGAACATCCACGGGCTGGACCTAGTCCTCCCTACTCATATGTAGCAGATGTGCAGCTTAACCTTCATGTGGGTCCTGAACAACTTAGTGGGGGCTGTCCCAAAAGCTGTTGACTGTACATGGGATATGTTATTCTAGCTGGGCTGCCTTGTCTCAGCGGGAGAGGAAATGCCTAGTCTAGCAGAGACTTGAATTGCCTGTGTTGGGGGATAACCAGGGGTCCTCTACCCTCTCAGAGGAGAAGGGGAGAGTGGACAGGGGAAGGATTGTGGGAAGGAGTGACCCAAAAGGGACCAGTGAACGGGATGTAAAGTGAATAAGTAAAATAAATAAGATTAAATTAAAAAATTGAGCCAGAGATGCTTGGCAACCTGTAACTCATGAACTTCCAAGTTCCATTCATGTAACTTGATCATGAATCAAGACATCTGCACTTTTTATTCATATAGAAAATCAGAGAAGGTGGGCTAGGAACAAAGTTTGCATTTTTTGCAAATGATCAGTGATTCTACAATCAAAGCAGAAATTTGGAACATGCTAATGGGAAACTGGCTGTTGAACCTGCAAGGTAATATGTGCACAGATTGAAACCTTAACCTCCTTGAACATTATGCCCTTTGTGCTTTAGACTAAGAGATGCCAAGTCTCATGTGACCCGTGTGCTTTCTAACATGCCCTGGAATTTCTGTCTGATGGAAGGTTTTCTTCAGCTGTCGGGTGATAGATGCCAGTGCTGTAATCTTGTTCAAAACTGCACTTTAGAGAACCTCCCCCTTAGTATTTGTGACCTGAATCCTATCTCATTTTTCAATAATACTGTGTATATAGTTCTGGTACCTATGTGTATTTCATTTTTAAACATTTGTGCATCCTTTGTCTTATTGGGGAATGTACAGGATTTAATTGTCATTTGTGGTCTTTGTTAAGTATTTTGTATGTAAATTACTCCCGCTTATATTCAAAATTAAAATTCATATGTCGGTTTCTGTTGATTATTAATTTATTCCGATGATGTTGATGATGATAATAATAATAAAAAGTGTCTTTAAGGATACTGCTCTCCAGACCAACCATACTAGTTTTTTTTCAAACCTGATATCTCAATATGATATAAGTAGGTATAGTTTTGTTAATATGTGAATTAAGATGTGATAGAATATTTTAGTTATGATTCTTAAGAATATTCTAAAAATAATTCATAATTAAACTTCTTGTTTGGTTCCAACAGAACTGAGTAGCAGTTTTATATTAGTTTATCTTTCACAAGAGGTCAGTCATTTCTGTAAGATTCACATCTTTAATTATATGTAAAGCTGGAATCTGAGTGATTGTGTTCAAAATGTGTGCTATCTGCTACATAGAAAGGTTACAAATTTTCTGAAAATTAATTGATTTGAATAAAGTATGTCTTAATACATTTTTCTTTGCTATTGTCTTTCTTCCTTGGCAAAGCCAATCTCCTTTTCCTTCTCACTCTCCCTGACCTTATGCTACTCCTGAAATGTCTACAATTTTCCACAGTGGTGATACATTTGGGCTTTTATGAAAACTTACTAAGTCCTTCAGCTCCTGCTCTCCTACATTACATAAACCAGTATCTTGCTTCTAGTGAAAAATTCATTTACTCTTCATAACAGACTATTAAATTTTAACTTAAAGAGCTTACTTACCTCTATGGAATTTTTGTAATTTATTATATAACACAATCTATGCATCTTACAAATCAAAACAAAAAATATCGAACATTACAATTGCACACCAAGAGAGAGAAATGATAAGCAGTCAAGGAAAGAAGAAATTACAGAGGGCTGAATTCGAGTTTTCAGTATCTCTTGAAGTCATATTATTCCAACTGAAGAGATTTTCAATGCCTAGGATTCTATGCATCCATTCATCTGTCCATCCAAGAATATTAAGTGAACATCCAGTTGGCACCAAGTGATAGCACACAGTATATGCAGCAGCATTCCTAACAAGCAAGGTTGAAATGGGTGCCTGTTGTATAGCAAGGTGCAGTTTCAGAAAGAAGGTGGTACAGTGCTCTGTGCAGTGCTCTGAAGGAGACACTCTGGCTGAGAAACAGTCACTGTGCAGCTTCGGGACTATACAAAGTGTGCAAGTGACACACTTCAAACATGGGGTGGAAATAGAAATTTTAACAGAAAGTACTTGAAATGTAGAAGGGTATAATTCTTTTGTTCTCCAAAGAAATGTGATTTTTATCCTAAAAGCAATGAGGGCTGAAGATGCATTTCCAGCAAAATCTAGTGAAGAAAATAAATGGAATTAAAGGATGCTTTATTAAACTTGTAGTAATTATGATACATGGATCTTAAACCTCTTTTTTTTCCTAGATGCTTGAATTGTCTCTTAAAGCTCAACGGTAAGAGAATTGTTATTATTGCAAGCTTCTCATACATATCTGCTTTAGTTTTCTGCCTTCTGGGAGTTGTCATCTCTCCAGCTTAAAGACTTTCTGACTCAGGTAGCTTTCACTGTTACTGCCTAAAACTTTCCCTCACATCTTTTCTGAAACACTTTTCTTAGGATCTTAAGAAGCAGATCTCAAGAGAGGCCTGTTTCACTGCTCCTATTACAACTGGCTCTCATTTGAAATCTTTTGGCACCTTGCAGTGTGTCAAGGAGTTTGCTGGTATTCAGTCATCTGTGATATCAGCTGCATTTGTGATCCAACAATCTCAGTGCGGATGCCCTAAAAGTTCATGAGTTTATAATCAATGAATCCGGGAGCATTATCACCTTTCCAATGTGCGCCGTCAAAGTGCTGCTCCCTTTCTGTCTTGACTACTCACAAGTAGAATGGAAAGCTTGCTCAGGATGGGCTCACAACCTGATGTTTAGGATTTTTTTTTAAAGGGTGCCTCGGGAGTTTAAAAAATATATGAATAGAGACATAGTTTTCCTTTTCTTTACCTTTTACTTCAAACTAAGTTGTTCCTTCTTGTCATATTTGTTAGGTAAAAGCCTAGGCCATTTGTAGTTAGTTTTTCTTCCTCTCCCTTCTCTCTTTTTATCATATATTTGCACACACACACAAACACACACACACACACACACATATATATATATAGTCATATATATGTACACATGCATATATGATGTCATATTACGGACACATATTTGTACACACATATATTGATGATTGATGATGATGATGATTGGAAATAATAAATTTAGTAGCATAAGAAAAAAAACCAGAGAATACCATTGCATTCAATACAAGAGAAACACGTAGCTTTTAAACATTGTCTGTTTTGTGGAGTATGACTAGTACAGTTCACCGCTCTTCTGGTAGATATGCAGCAGTCTATTTGTGGATGTTAAAGGATAACTTCATTATGACCTGACAAGATGCTACAGGATCCAGGGGAATATCCCTCCTTTATGTAGACAGATGCGGGTGTTATTAATAATTTCTCCAAGCATTCTCATCATGTAAAAGAATGAATACAGGACTTGTCATCTTAGTGCTTAGAACATTGTGCCAGGTAGTAGAATCTGGAGTCTGTACTCTTGGTCAGTCAAAAACTTGACAGCTAGATGTGGAGGATTATTAATCTTCGTGTTGACTTCAACTACAGTAATAGAGTTGTGTCCTGGCTGGGTGCTCTGTCAGGGTACATTGGTTTCTAAGATAGCAGATGGTTTGAAAAACATGTTCCGTGACAGACCCAACCAATGACTAGAATTTCAATCTGCTCTTCCTGATGCAGTGATGAGCAGGACACCTGTGGGAAGATCATTCTCCTGGATTTACTGACAATGGCAATGCACTGCTTGGTTAGGGTGCAAACCAGGAACAGGAATAAAGGACAAATGAGAAACAAGTGGGAAGTTTCCAATTAAACTCCAATCTACTTCAAGTGAATCTCCCTAACTCAACATTATTGTGCATATGAGGAAAGTTAATATATGCATTTCAAAGCTTGCTTTTATAACTTTGCTCTTGAAGAATGACATAATCAAACAACAGACGGGATATATTAACGAGGGCTAGAATTACTGTGCTTCAAAGCAAGGCATCAGGTAATTGAATCTACTCAGTTTATGCAGGGCAGGATGAAAATAAGTAATCTGGACATTTTGAATAAACTCCACCAAGTTAAAAGCCTCATGACCATTTTGTGAATATTCCTTGCTCTTTAATGCAATCTGAGAGCACAGAGTTGTTTACAATGATTTCAGATTTCTGCTTGGCCATTATTATTATCATTATAGTAGTTCTTAAAATGTTTCCCCTGACATCCTTCCTGTGTAATGAATATGTCCCAAGGACACTCCAGTAAATGAGGTGAACTAATGTAAAATATTAAATAATTCATGTCCTTGGAAGCCACTGAGACTTTCTACATGTTTTTAGAGAAAGCAAACGAATGCTATGCTGGAGAGAAAAAAAAAAGTGGGGGGGGGGGCGTCTGCAAATGAAAATACTTTCAGCATTTTCTGTGAAACCAAACATGCTCAAAAGAAGATGAAGAGAAAAAAGGGCATTTTAAAGAATATAACAGGTAACACTTAAAAATATATCTACTTTTATTACTCTAATTTAAGTATAATTATGCCATTGGCTCCCTCCAACCTCTTCTACGTGCCCCTCCCTCAAACCGATGGCCTTGTTTTATTGCTTATTTTTACACATATGTATAAATGCATAAATATATAAAGACAATTACCCAGATAGCCAGAAGCTGGAAACAACCCAGATGTCCCAGAATGGAATAATGGATAGAGAAAATGTGGTTCATTTACACAATGGAATACTACTAAGCTATTAAGAATGAGGACATCCTGAGTTTTGCAGGCAAATGGGTGGAACTAGAAAATATCATCCTGAGTGAGGTAACTCAGACCCAAAAGGACATGCATGATATGTACTCACTAATAAATAGATATAAGCCAAAAAAGTACAGAATACTCAGGATATAATCCACAGAACTCAAGAAAGTTAACAAGGCAAAGGGCCCAAGAGAGGATGTCTTAATCCCACTTTGGAGGGAGAAGAAAGCAATCATGGGGGGCAGAGGCAGTAAGTGACCTGGGTGGGATAGAGGATATGGAGGGTAAAATGAGAACATTTCTTTTAAAGGTTTCAATTTGGTTTGAGATTCAGGAAAAATGAGTTGATTGCAGTTCCTTGATTATCATTCTTATGATTGTGAATTAAACTAGAGTGGGAGTCACAGGGAGATACAAGTGGAAGTGCAGAGCCCAGTGAAACACAGGGAGCAGGACTCCAGGATCAGGGCCGGTACAAAATAGAGAAGGGCCTGCAGTATTTACGTCCCATAATCCACCTTCATCTAGGTATGACATGGGTCTTGTTATGTAACCCGTCAGGGTTATCATCTTCTTGTCTCTAAAATGTTACTATAACATCCACCTTACACATCTGTATTGGCTGTTAGGTGATGCTGCACATAAGCAGAGTGAAGTGTCGGGTACAGAGATCGTACATGGGATTTAGATCTTATCTGACCATTTTCCTCACTGTATAGGCACATCTGTCAGATATGTTGAAAGGGAATCTCAAAATACTTCCAGAGGCCCTTGGAAGTCACTGAATGGGACTAAGAGTTGACTTTGAAGAAAAGTTCTTCATTTAGCAATCCAATTTTGCTACTTGCCAAAAAATGTAGTAACTATTCATGAAACTTTACTTAACCTGTTTGCTTCACCTCTTCAATACAGACAATGTCATTACTTATCTTACTAAAGACCTGAAAGAACAATATGAAATAAGTACATTAAGAATTTAATGGAAAAAAAAAAGAATTTAATGGAAGACCAAAGTGCTGATGCTTCGGTCTTTCTTAGGAGAACAAAATATGCACAGGAGCAAATATGGAGATAAAGTATAGAGCAGAGACTGAAGGAAAGCCACGCAGAGAGTGCCCTGCCTGGGGATTCATCCCATATACAGTTATGAAACCAAGACACTATTGTGGATGTCAAGAAGTGCATGGCTGTCTTCTGAGAGGACTTGCCAGAGCCTTACCAATACAGAGGTGGATGTTTGCAGCCAATCATTGGACTGAGCGTGGGGAGTTAGAGAAAGGACTGAAGGAGCTAAAAAGGTTTGCAACCCCATAGGAAGAACAACAATATCAACCAACCATACACCACAGGACTCCCAGGGACTAAGCCATCAACAAAGGAGTACACATGGCTCCATCTGCATATGTAGCAGAGGATGGCCTTGTCATGCATCAATGGGAGAGGAGGTCCTTGGTCCTATGAAGGCTCGATAGATGCCCCAGTGTATAAGAATTGAGGGTGGAGAGGTGGGAGTGGGTGGGTGGATGGAGGGTCACCCTCATAAAAGCAGGGGGGAACGATGTGAAGGGGGTTCCTGGAGGGGAACCGGGAACGGGGATAACATTTGAAATGTAAATAAAGAAAATATATTTTTTAAAAAAGAATTTAATACGTTTCCAAGCACATGCCAAAGACTAAATTTTAACCTGATTATATAGTTTTATATAACTATAACTCAAAATACTTTGTTGGTGATAAGAGATACATATACATACTGACACTTTTAAACTCTGGCAATTTCTCTGGGGTTCAAATGCTGTCTCTCAAGTCTGAGGACAGAAGAGTAGATCCTTAGAACGGACATAAATGCTGAATGGCAGAGATATCCTACCTGATGCAGAGAGGGGATTGTCAGAGCAAGTTGGGTTAAGGTACACATCAGATCAGTGAACCCTGGAAGTGGCTGAGAGGCACTGCTTCAGTGAGTAAGTGGGGAGAGCAATTGATGATTCCAAACATCTGCCTTCACATGGACCCACACACATGTCAACGTGCACACATGCGCATGCATGAGTGTACACACTAAAATGACAAATGTGGGTGGAGAATAACACTTTCTTATCTAGCACAGGGTTCCTCTCTAAATATGAAACTACCGTTTCCTATCTTGAAAACTGCTTAAATATTTGTTCCAAATATAATTAATTTTAGCAAATAAGTCAGAGAAATGTCGATTGCTGTTCTAAAGAACACTCCTAAAAACCTATTTGTGGTTTTCCTTCCATTATATGAAAGTACCAGAGAAAGAGCTCAAGAGTGATTAAATATTGAAGAAGAATCAATTCCTGAAACAGTAGTAGGTGGGTTTGGATTTGTGGATCCTTTTTCTTGTGGGCACACACAGTAATGAGTGGGAGGCTGAAAGTCAAGCAGAGGCTAGAGTTTTACTGACAAGAAAACCCCAAGAATGCAATTTGTAAGTAGAGTAGGTAGAAACTGAATGGGCAAACATTCCCCAAACTGTGTAAATTCTACTCATGTAGGGAGCTGGACCTTGAATTACATGTACACAAGGGAGACACGGAGGAGATTAGCTGAAAGTTATAGCTTAAAAGCCAGGAAAAGAAAGTAAAATTTTCAACCACTACCTACAGTAGGAGTTTTAGAATTCAGCAGATAGTTCCAGATATAGATAATTGTCTGTTGTACTAAAAAACCATCATATTTAGATATTACATTTTAGAGATTATATTTAGAAATTATATTATATTATAATTCATAGCCTCTGTTTCATTTACAGTATTCAGTATATATAAAAAATAAGTACACATAAGAAAGAGTATAAGATTCATCGTCAAGAATAATGTAGCCTTCAAAGCTATTCTTGACACATATGAGGAAGCAGGTGAGAGACTGACTTAAGGAAGTATATCAAGAATGAATAAACAAATAGGACATTATAGCAGATATGTTAGGATCAAGTGGAAACTGAGAAGCTAAAATTAATATTGTCTAAAATGAAAATGCTTGTAACTTTAAATCTATGTGAGAATTAGCCAATCTGAGCAAATTAAATTAGTAAGAAAGACAAAAACTAAATAGGAGTTCTCACTGTCTGATAGAAAAGTACTTATAGGAACATGTGTGAATGAAATGCTATGAGGAATTTAGAAGATAAAAGAGAATAGAAAAAGGTTTGAATATCTGACCAGGGAAAATGCTCAATTTTCATGATGAACAACAGCGTATGGTTGCAAAGAGTGCATAGGAGTCAACTCACATTAAAGGCAAAGAGGATGACGAGACACTTGGCAAAGTGCTGGAACCAAAGCCAAGAATAATCCACATGTGGCAAGTTGTTGAAAACACCCAGACGATTTATGACACTAAAGAAAAAGTGGCAAAAAGCAACAGCTAACGTATCAGAAGGAATAAGGACTAAAAACATCCAAGGGACATTTTAAATGTGTTAAATATATAAGAAAAGTAACAGCTAACCCCAAATTCTATGTTCATCAAAAATATCATTTGGAAATAATGCAGGAACAAACAGCATTTCGTATGGACAAACCGTGGAAAGCTCAGTACCAAATAGATTACTTTAGAATGATGAAAGATGACTTCAAACAGAGGCACAGATTAGGACAAACAAAAGAAAAGTGCCAGTTAAGGGAAATGTATAAGTTAATATATATTTTCCACAATTAAAATACAATGTGCCTTTTTAAGAAAAACCTATTGTCAAGTTTACATCATATAGTTCTACTATAGGTACACCCAATATAACAACACACACACACACACACACACACACACACACACTGTGTGATTGTCTATTTCTTTTCTTGCTGTTTATCAAAATACCCCATACAAAAGCAACTTAAGAGAGAGTTTATTTCAGCTCACAGAACCAGGGGACAGTCCATCATGTCAGGGAGGTCACACCAATGGAGTTAGTCACATCATGTCAGTGAAGAACAGTGTGATAAACATCTTCCATGTGTAAGTGATTCTAGATTTTGTCACATTGACAACTAACAATAGCCACCACAGTGATAACAGCAAAACATACAAGCATCAAATCAAACTACACACAGCTACACTATTTTGATACTTTATATACCACAATATAACTTAATTTGATTAGAAGTAAGAGGGAAAATAAACTATATATTCAAATTGAAAAGCTATGCTTTATGACTAGATAAGAAGACAGAGAAAACACGTAACGTAGACATAAAATAAAGACTGGCTAACAAGAAATGGGTAAGAAACACGCTCTATTTGAACAGTAAGAAGATCTGTGGAGTGTCTTTTATAGCCAAATTAGGTATCAAGGAAAAAGAGAATGGCCAGAGACAAAGTAGGAATGCTTTTAGTGCTGGGGGAATTGAAAGCATATAGAAATATCTGAGCCCGAATAACTAATTGCTATAAAGAAACTGAAATCAGTGTATCCATAAAGAAAAATTAGCAAATCTCAATTCTACATGGAAACTTTTATTCCTTTCAGTAAGAAATAGTAATTGATAGCAAAACTATGAAGCATCAGTAAGAATAAAACCACCAAAACAGCATTGTCATTTATTTTGAACTGATTGATATTTATAAAATATTCTATGCAACAAGTTTATAAAACAATTCTACTTACTGTATTTTGCGGGAATGGGGCTTGAACCCAGGGCCTTGTACATGCTAAGCGAGTGCTTCAGCTCAAAGTGACAATGTTACCTTGCTTGGTACCCATGAGTATCTTTTCCTGACTGTCTTCCTAAGAATACTTGGGATTAGAGTCTTCTTCCACCAGGTCTGGCTCAGAAATTTCTTCAATATACACAGGGCACATTCACAATGATAAGTGTACCATAAGCAAAAGACTCAATGAATGCCATCCATTGAAACAGTATAGAATTATCCCTCAGGGGAAATAAGCTAGGAATCAATAACTAATATGTCTTTAAAGATTTCCAGTTATTTGGGAATATATCCTTACTGTTCTGCCTAGCTAGCTGGCCAAGTGAAATCAAATCACTTCAAAATTCTGGAATTCAACTTATTATAAGACTTGAGATGCAGCTGATGATGGCAAATATTAAACAATGGCTTTCCAGCTGGGAAAATCCTACGTCTCATAATCTTTGAGGCACTAATATGTATAAACTGGGGACAGAAGACTCACCATCATCACCTTGACAGGCATGCCCGATTCTGTGAGAGTCTAAGGAGGACAGAAACCACAGAGGAAGAGAGAAGTCACCCTGCAGGAGCTGGAGCATCCATGACTACACCTCAACCTCAATTGCATTTCTCTTCTTAGACTCAACCATTTTTTTAGAGGACCAGTAGCATGCTGCTGGCTCTGCCCGTCTTCAAGCCATTTTACACCAGTTATCTTGGCCTCCATCATTGCAGTAATTGATTGATATCGCCATCAACATCATCACTCATACAGTAGGTAGTTATAATACAATAATTAACATATTTATGTATTTTGATATTAAATCATTATGATTATACATGTTTTTCCTGAGAACCATGACTAATAGCACATGCAAAAGAGATTTCTGGGGTAGAAGTATTTATTTACACTATACGAAGAACTCAGAAAACATCAAGAAAACAACCTTATCAAAAAATAAGTTATAGCATCGGTTAGATTTGAAGGAGATGACCCTGCCATATTGAAGGTATTGCTTCTGTCCATAATTGGGCTAGTTTCCAGCATAAGCAGGTATTTCTCTTTTGGCTTTTGCCAAACAACTTTTTTTTTCATTATTCTACATTAATTTGTGCGTGAGTTAGCGCTATCATCAATGGAACACTTATGGCGACAAGTTCATCTAAATGCTCAGCACATCTTTACAGTTCTCACACAGTGACCACTTTGTCATGACAATGTGCTCATTGTTAAAGATTGCTGGGTCAGACTTGCTAATATAATTTAAAATTGTTAATATAAATTGAATAACATACTGAATTCATCATAAGTATGTTTAAAGAAAGAACTTAATCCTTCAAGAAAATTGAAAAGTTTGGTACAAAAATGTCCTTTTCTGTAATCTGTCTTACATAATAAGAGACAGATTTTTATATGCTTGAGATAGCAACCTCCACACTTAGTCTGATGTGATATGCTGAGATTAGTTTTTTTTTGGGGGGGGAGGGTATTGTCATTTTCCATATAAAAGCAACCATTGACCTTACATAGACATATAGTTGAAGTCAGGACCAGCGTATCCTCATGAGATAACTTTATATCATTGGACATTAAACCAAAACACATCAAAGAAAAACAAGCACCCACAGTAAACTGATCAAGCTTCAGGGATTATCTTGTAGATAAATATGCATAGAACCATGAAAAAAAATTGATACTTCCTGCAAGAAGTAATTGCCAAACTGAAACCTGAGGGCAAAGAAAAGGCTGTTTTAGAAAACGTTCTAGCAAAGAAGGCAAATTCACAAAGTCCAGATCACTTGCTGCGGTCTCCTCTGGTCACTTACAGGGAATGCTGAAGTGGGTAGGAAGCTGGTAGAGAAAGCAGGAAAGCAGAACCTGAAAATAAAAACATGAGGAGTTTGGATCTGGAAGCTGGTTCTGAGCCAATTTAGTAACTTTAGGCTGCTCTAGGGCAATTAGGATGTAAGAAAGAATTGAAGCACAAGAGTGAACATTCATGAAAGGCAGGTTTCAAAGGGGAGCTACAGATCTGATGGGAAAGCCGTAGCAGAGAGATCTAATACAGTAAAATCTTAAGGGCTCGCACTGCTCTGGGCACTAACAATAGTGTTACTGATTGACTGAAGAGACATGGCTGCTGAGAGGAGGCTTCAGCGACCTCAGGGACAGTGAGAAGTGACGATGGTAAAGGCTGTGGCTTGCAAGAGGCTTGCCTTGGAGCAAGAAATGGGAAACTGGGCAGTGTTTAGTCACCAGCTGGCAAAGTGGCTGAAGATAAGGGACTGGCATAAGAGAACACAAGACCATGGGTCTGAACTTTGCATGAGCAGGAACACCAGAATTACTCTGATAAAGTAAACGCAGACTGCAGTCAGCATATCCACTACTTTTTGCTTTTCCCCTATTTTTTTTAACAGCTCTCAAGGAAGTTGTCATATTTTCCTGTTTCACTTATTTAACTTCCATGTCCCAGAACACGAGAAGCAAATTGTGGTATAAATCCTACTTGAAGAATGTTGAAAACTCACATTAACAGCACTTAAATCACTGCTTTTTATTTATTCTTCTTTTTTTTTAATGCCAAACTTGGGAGGCATTGTTAGGCCATTCTTCTCCTTGAAGAATGAACAATGCGAGTAAATTCAGAACCAAACCTGCAGGAAACACATGCCAGTCCCACTTAAATCTTCGCCTCAGACATGACACGTATGCCCTATTGCCTTAAATATTTTATTAGGGCGATTTGAGAGTTTTGCTCTTGAAGATTTTTAGTATATGAACTCAGTTGAATACAACTTGCAGATTAGAAGGTTTTAATAGGGTTTAAATGGATAGAAACACTTAGAACCAGTTTATCAAATGGAATCAAAGGTTAACAATACTAACCTGCCTAAAATTGATGTGGCATTTGGTCTGTGACTTGATTTTCCAGAGTCTGAGAAAATAATGAAGATGGACCAGGTTAGCTGAGAATACAAGAGAACTGCCTGGATCATACCTGGTAACTATGGGGGCTAATTAGTAGACCTAGGCTCATCGTTATCAACACACAGGGGCATAAGATAACGAGGTTTTAGAGTAGTCATTTTTCTCTTGCGTAGCTCTGGTGTGAACAGAGAAATCTTCCCAGAAAACTCCAGACTGTCATCTCTGGGGGCATCACCATAGAAACAAAGCAAACCTGTCTTCCACCAGGGCTTAGGGAAAACATCACAAAAGATACAAAACTACTGGCAAAAATTACCCAAATTTCATAAGTTACTACATGTTCTGAGGCAGAAGTATATGAATATATGGTGGGATATTTAAAATTCAAAACAGTTGAATTAATCTCAGTTTATAAAACAGAGTGTTTATTTTATGCACCATCATATTTGAAAGCATGGACGACTGCAAAGGAAACTGTCAGTCTAAAGTAAACCAAGATAGAGTTGACCTAATAGTCTATCACATATTCTACACTAAGGTCTTTTGATCACAGAAGCAGTGCAGTATATGTGCTTATACAGCACCCATCCCAATAAGCCAAGCCTTTCTGTACAGATACCAACAGGGACTAATACAGTTTTATAAATGTTCAAAATCTGATGAGATGTACTGTGCTTTACCTGGACCAGTGGTCATCACATGTATGTGGTAAGTATAAATTTGAGTTTCACTTACATCTGGAATCATATGTTCCTAGCTCCTTTATAAAAGTGTGATTTACTGATGAATTCATTACTCACTACTGTGATATTGTACATTTTCATCTGAAAGATAGTAAATATCCCATTGTTACTATAGTAACTGTAAACCACCACATAGTAGTCTTGTGTCCAAAGTGCTTAAGCTATGATCATACAGTCATCTGTGAGCATTTGACACCAAAAGGCTCTTAACTTCCCAGCATCCTTGCAGCAGATATAGTTCATGTCCTAGAGTCTCTATTTCTTCTGTGTAGTCTGAAGTGCAAAGGTCCTTCGATTCTTTCTGTAAATATATATGTCCTTGTTTCCAGCCCTGGGAACTTCAAATCTACAGATAAGCCTTGCATTCTCATTTGCAAGTACGCTGTTTCCAAGGAAACAATGGAATTTGAATGGTGAACTAAGCAATAGTCTAGCCCCACTGTGGATATATGTGTGCCCCCTATTTACAAAGGAGTGTCACCCACAGTACTTCAAAATGTGAGTTCATTTGGAGCCAGAGTGGTTACAAGTAAGTTTTTGTGATGTGCTTCTGCGGGGGCAGCAAGCAAGTGACAATCCAGTGCGACCTGGGTCTTGCTGAGGAGTCAGAGGCCTGAAAGGACACTGGCAGAGGCAGTCATGCAAATGAGACTGTGAATGGTGCCTGGGAATTGTGAAGAAACTAGAAGCTGGCAGCCCAGAGGAGAGTTCCATATAGGCTCCATGGGAAGCAAGGGCCTGGTATTTTTTGTTGTTGGTCGTGGTGGTTTGTTTGGTTTGGTTTTGTTTCTCATAGAAATGTGAATATAAATACATTTCTGTAGTTTTAAACTATCTACTCTACAGTGCTTTTTAATAGCAACACTCGTACACATATCCAACTCTTTCAACAGTATGAAAAAAAAAACTAAACAAACACAGAATAGAAAAGAAAATCACTTTCTGAGAAAAGTCTCCAGGAAAATAAATTGCCCGAAATGATAAAATTTGCCATACATTTCACCATGACAATTTGAAATGATCACAGTTGTAAATGAACCTGTGGTGACACAACTGGATGGGAGACAGTGATAGCAAGGCATCTGGCAGTAAAGATGAAACTGCTGGAATCCAGTGAAACAGCAGAAGGAAATAAAATATTTAAGAAGCAAGTCTTAAGGAGAGGATCAAAAGGCACGCTGGTAACAGTAAAATGCACATTGAGGAGCTGGCGGTGCAGCTGGTGGGTGAGCCCTTGTTTATGCCCCAATAGCATGACAGTCAAAGCACACTAAAAGACTGAAAGAAATTAGTCTTTTCAAATGTTGGACTTGTCATTCTAGTGCTCAGGGGAGAGAGGCAGGAGGATCATGGCCATCCTCAGTTAAACTGGGAGTTCGAGACCACCCTCTTTTCAAAAATTAAAAAGTAAAAATGTGAATTCTCTGGTAATTATATAATACATACAAGGGGAAGAAAGCCTGGCCCAAGGAAAAGGGCACCACTTCCTCTTAAAGACGAATTATCTTTGAGACCAGTAAGCAATGTCAAGGTCATTTCAGATGAAAGCAAACGAAGTTGATGTTGGACTCCCCACACCCATTTCCTCCAAGAAGACAATGAGGAAACACTTGTGACATAAGAACGCCATGGCCTGCATGTGTGAGCAATGCTTTCCGTGTCTGGTCAGACTGCTCAGCACAGTACACAGTAGGGACAGAGCTGCAGGAATCAGAACTAAAATTCACACCAGCCTTAAGAGTCAAAGCAAGAGGTGGAGAAACCAAGAAAATAAAATGTGGTGCAAAATGGTAACCAAAGGCTGGCTGGTAGGACTTTACTAAAAACTGGTTATAAAATTGAAAGGACATACATGATCGACAATTATGTAAGTAATCCGAGAAGTGAGAACACAGGGTTGGCAACAGGAGGAGGAAGTTGTTAGCAGTGTAAGCTCATCTGGGCTTTATTGGAATAGCTAAAACATGAACTATATCATTGTGAGCCTGCAAGTCACTTTTTAAGCACACTTAAAAATATAGGGTATCATGACTTAATATAACTTAAATAATTGTTTTCGAATGCCTCTTATTCTCTGCATGCTCTCCCACACATGTGCACCTGTTCATGTGCACACACTCTTGCTCAGCACGTATATTGTCTTTCAGAAACAAACCACTGAGAACACTGTGCACATCAGCCAGAGGTGACAATCTTCCAAGTAATTTTGTCCTTTGAGTATATAAATGATGTTCTCAGAAGGTGTGCCATCTTCATGTTCATATATAAGCTAAATATATTGAAATGTTCCGGGTGAAGAATAAGGCTGTGTTTCTCACATGTGATTCTGAAATATTAAAGGAGGCTTAAAATCCATATTTAGAAAAGTAAGCATTATAATGCAGAGGTAATTCCAAGACATCACTGTACAGAAAATGCAAGGGTAAACTTTAAAAGATGTCTTAAATCAATATATACAGTAATTGTACCTTGGGAAGAACTTCTTCTTGGGGAGAAGAACCAAATTCCTCAGTCCATAAAAATTTATTTTATATTGAGAAAAGAAAATAAAACAGGCAAGAAAATAGCAACAAAAGAGCCAAATTATAGGATGGTGCTCAACTCCAGGGCATATATAGGACAGAGGATGCTAAGTCAGGCTTGGCAGCACGTGACCTTTCACAGAAATGAGTTTCTAATTAATTACAATCTTTTTTTCTGTTTGGTTGGTTGGCATCTGTTTTCTTGTTGCTACAGGGTCTCACATGGTCCAGACTGACCTCTGCCTCAGTATCCATGTGATGCTGAGAATCAAACCTTGGGCTTCATGCATATAGGCAAACCCTTGGGCTACATTGCCAAGGCTCCTTTAAAATACTTTTGTGATGCTCTACTCAAAGGTAATGATGGAAGAAACTGCATAAATCATAGGCTCCAAAGAAGCAATGTTGATTGGGAAGATGTTAACAAATGCTCATGATATCCTAGAATCAGTACATTGACAATCATTTTCACACAAGTTTCTGAATTCTGCCTTAAATTTTGTTTTCTGATATGGTAATGTTAAATTTATACCTGTCTCGACTTGGGGCACTTTGATGAACAGTGGGAAATTTTTAGGGATAGCTACATTTTTCTTGACTGAATTCTTATCTCCCCCCCCCCATGGAAATGTAATTGAAAATTAAAAAAAAAAGAAAAAGGAAAAAAATCCATAACTGTAACTATGCAAGCCATCTGCTTCTGAAGGCCTCTGGCTATTCTTTGCCTCTTTGCCATACTTACTGGTAGGAGGGAGGCTCACAGATATCTGAGTTCTCAGTTCAGCCTTAGAAACCCAGTAACACAATGGATGTTTCTTTTTTTCAACGTTTGGATACTTTTTGTCTTGTAATAAGCTCCTTCTGGAGGTAAACACATGAAAGAGCACAGTGGCGTTTTAATCAATCTCCAACAGGAAGGAGATGCTAGTTTTTGGCATGGAAACGTTCCACTTTTAGTAAGGGAAGATTGAGAGAAGGCACACTGTCAGCTCCACCAGGTTCAATTAATTGTTGAAGCCAAACAAAAATAGCCTCGCAGCTTCCATTGTTCTGCAGCTGTCGGCTTCATAACGCTCGCAGTCTCCTTGCTCGTGACTCATCTCCATGGTTGCCCAGTTTCCGCTCTTGATTTCCTCCCAGGAGTTGGGATGTGTCATAGCCAGAGCGGGCAACACGATAAGCTTTCTTCCCAGGCATTTGGAGCACAGCCGTCCCTCAGCCCTTGTCTCTTTTCTTTACATCACTGGCTCTCTTGACCCATCGCCACTCAGAGGTCCTTTAAAAGGGATCCTAAGTGGTTTCCTGTTTGAAGAGAGGCGGAAAGATGTGAGCTCAGATGAAATGTGTATGTACACAGTCTTGAGATAAATAGTATTCCCTACTTGAAGAATACCATTTGATTTCTTGCTACTTTATTGAGAAGAGTTCTGGATTGCCAAAAATATAATCTGCATTCTGAGTTTAACAGTTATTAAAGGGTTATGATGCCATGTGTGTATAAAAATCTCAATGAACTGAAAGTCAAAATTATGACTTAGCTCTTCCGAATATAGACAGTAATACAGTTGTAAAAACTCTATACATTATGACCCAAACATTTCTTATGCAGCAGACAAGTCTTGAAGGATAGAACATTATCTGGTGTGCATTATTCAGTAGATAAGTGTTCGTGACATTATTAGAACTTACCAGCCACTTTTAAGATATGTCTAGCAATCTCGGTTATTGTGTTTCACAGGAAGAAAAAATACTACTACTGTCCATGCTTCTGAATGGTGACTGAAGGAAGCAACATAACAATTCAAAATTTCCTATGGATATTTAGTCATAAAAGTGAGTCGACAATGAATCTGCTGTGGTAGTTCATGGCTGTAATCCTAGCACTTAAAACAGAGAGACAAAAGAATCACAAGTTCTAAGTTCTAGGCCAGCCAGGACTGTATAGAGGAAGTGTGTGTGTGTGTGTGTGTGTGTGTGTGTGTGTGTAGGCAAAAGGTCAGGTGTCTTTCTCTACCCTGTCCGTTTGTTTATTTACTTATTTACATACCTCTGAGACAGGGTTTGTCACTGAATATGGAGTTCCATGATTGGCTGCACTGGGTGGTCAGTTAACCCCATGATTGTCCTTTCTCTGCCTCCCCAGCTCTGGGGTGATAGGTGTTCATGGCCATGCACAGCTTTCAACAGCTACTGTGGCTACAAACTCAGGTAATCCCCTTGTGTTGTGAACATGCCATCTCCCAGCCCCCAGTGGCCCCTCTTCTATGTGATTCTCTCCCTCCCTCTTCTTTTCTTTAGCGCTCACCACTTTCCTGTGAAGCCAAACAGTACTTAGCTTGGGGCTACTTTGATCCCTTAAGATACATTTGGCACATCTCAAGATGTTTCTTACTGTGATAGCCTGGGGAAAGTACTGATATACTGCATTGAGACAAGGCTGATGTTAAATATCTCCAGGATTGGCGTTGGGGCAGGCACTCTGGTTCTCTATAGTAAAAAATGACCCAGTGCAAAATGTCAAACATGACCAGGCTGGAGAATTTGACATGCCACCCCACGCTGTCCTAATTTTCCACACTTCAGTTCAAATGTCACCTCCCCTGAAACTTTTCTTTCAAATAATAATAATAATAATAATAATAATAATAATAATAATAAAACTATTTCTTTAGGAGACAGATTGCCTTTTCAACTCATTACTAAATTTGTTGTTCTTCCTTCACGCTTCTGGTGAGTGTGCATGGTGTCTTGACCAGTCTTGTCTGTCCAGTACCCAGACTAGTTCTTACTGGTAAGTTTTTTAAAGTATGTGAATGATTGGATAATAGGAAATGTTCTTATTGAAACTATGTCTTTGTGTTCCACCCCTCCCCTCCCAATCACTTGGCAGTGTTAGATACATGCAGCAGACCACCTGTGAGTAAACATAGGCACTGAACAAAGGCTCTTCATCCTGCCTGTACACTGTTCTGTACACTGGGGTTCTAGCAGACCCCAGCACTGGTGGTATCTGAGATGATGATCTCTGAATGCCATTAATGGATCAGGTAATGTTAACTGAAAGCCCATCTTTAACTGTTCATGATCTCCTGAGTTAGAACCAATGTCTAGTTATGAGTGCACTCGCTGAAGTCTATCTGCCTTCAGTAGATATTCTGTGTTCCAGTCTGGAATCTAGCACTCACCGCTTGTACCATCTTGAGTTTATGTCCTAAAGACACTGTGACTCTATTTGCAGTCCTACAAATGGGGACTTCCAGACTAGAAAACTTAGAACTGACTCTTATTAGAACTGACTGAGTTGGAATTTTTTTCAACGTAATATTTTTATTGACTCTTTGGGAATTTCACCCTGATCACACTCATTTCCCAGTCTTTCCATATCCCCCCCTTATGGTCTCTCCCCCCAAAATAAAAAATTAAAACTAAAATAGTAATAGTAATAATAATAATAAACAAGTTCAAATTGTGTTATCTATATACTCACTGGCGCATGGCCAAATTCAGTATAAGACAGTGATTGGCACTTAATGAAAGCAATGCTCACAACAGCCAGAGGTATGGAGGCGGGGCTAGTGTCTTGCCTCTTGTTTGTGAGGGAAGCAACCCAAGTGGTCATATCTGGCTTTAGAATATGACTTTGCTTCATTGTGTTTCCAAGGAGAAATAGAAGGAACAACTTTACAAGATAAGAGTATCCAGGTTTCCCAACCATGTAAGTATCTTTGTCTTAGAAAAGCAACCTCTGCCACTCTTTGCTGTCCAGACAAATTTTAACCCCTTCGCAAGTACAGAGGTTGCTAGTTACCTATGGGAGCCACTGCAGCTGCAGCCTAATTTCTCTGCTTCAAACAGTGGCAATTAAGTCATTCTGTCCATAGCAACTGATGTCCTTTAAATTAGCATTAAAAATTCATTCTTTCAGTTTACCCTTCCTGAATCAAGTTCATTAACTATCAGCTGAGAGCGCTTTAAATTATAACCTGAGCACATTATTTTCTAATCTATAATGGATCATCTAGGCAAATTGAAATCTCAAAAAGGAATGAATTAATTAATGTTAATGAAAGCATACAGCAGGAGACAGATGTCAGGTTAATCTTTAGAGCGTGCTTGTAAGACCATTGTCAGGACAAGGTTTCCCCTTGCAGCATGGAGTTCTGGCCAAAGGCTTTGCCATTCTACACTCAGAAGGAAGGGAGTGAGAAGCCAGAGATGAAGCTGGAAGCTGAACTATAGACAATACATCACGTGTCACGTCTCACCTTTCATATGCCCTGGCATCTGTGTATCTCTACTATGAAGCAAAGTGGTCAACTTTAGTTCCCATTTTTGCCTAGAATTTTTCATTTATAGATCTTTAAACAGAAAATCTTCTCTGGATGCCATTTGACAGTGTCATATGGCTACTGAGGAAAATAAGATCATCACTATACACAGAATCTGCAGTGCTGAGCAGCGCTGTCCTGCCCTGTAGTGCTTTCTGCAATGGTGAGGGTACTCTATAGATATAGACCATTACACCTGTCACTCGAGGATGCCTAGCACTTAACATGGGGCTCGTGTGATCAGGAAACTGAAGCTTTACATTTACTTAGCTTAATTTAAATTACACACATGGTTCCTGGTTGTTGTCTTGGGTCTATATGTTTATTAACTAATTAAGAATGTAGAGTTTAGTTGTCAATATTAATTCTGACCAAACTATTCAATATCCTCTCATCTCAGAAATTTCTTCGTTTTCCCTTCAATGTATTATTTATCAAGTTAGACTCATTTCCCTCCACAATGTAACAATGAAGCTTCAGATAGAGAGTACAACAGAATTTATATAGAAGTAATTTAATGGTGAATCACACCATTCAAAAGCTGTAAACCATTCTTAACAGAAATCTGAGCTTATCCACTGGCAGTTATATTATAATTGCAAAGGGGTAGGATAGGGCCCCTGGGTTGTTTTTTTTTTTTTTTTTTTTTTTTTTTTTTTTTTTTTTTCTCTTGACGCAATGCATACTTGGACTTATGAGCTCCACGAAATGTTAATTTAGTTTACAAAGTTAAAATGCATTACACCAAAGGGCCACAGGGGCCTCTCACCACAGGAGTCACTCATGATGATCATTGTCTCAAAAAGCATGAAACTCATTGTGTTCTGCAAACTAAACTCGATGGCTGCAGGTCTTAGACAAATAGTTCAGATTCTCTTCTAATGTATCAAAAGGAAGCACAAGTAAAAGTCTAGCTTTATTGATGGTTTAAAATGTTATGAATAAGCAAAGTATATCCAAGGACAATGACATTGGGGCTTGTTAGCTAGTACACACAATTGAAGGGATATCTTTCCTACTCGAATCTATAATTCAGTGGGGGGGTGTTTGGCAAAGATAGTCTAAATTCCATAAAGATGAGTAAGCTGACCCCAATTCAAAAGTTGCTTTGTGTTTTTCAAAGATTCCAGAGGCAATCATTTTCTTAATTAGGTCATTAAACTATGTTCCCCCACTCATCCTGTCTTTTGTGCTTGACTTGAACAAACACCAATATTGCCACCTATAGGTAGAAATGTTGGGGGGGGGGTTGTTTCTTGTGGAGAAGAAAGAAATTACTATCGTCATTGAATGGTGAATCAATAATCAGTTTCAGAGCTGATTATTCTTGACAATTGACTTTGACAACTGCTTAGGTGGCATGTCTTTATACACATATTTTTTAAAATGTGTTTCTTCCGTTTTGTGGGTTTTTTTTTAACACTAAAAAGGCATTTCAAAATTACCACATAAGAGTAGCTTCTCAGCCACTATACAGAACATATGGCATTTTTGATGATTAAGGATGGTCAGGGGCAGAGATGTTTTGAAGTGTTAGTCACCTGAGGCCGAGTCCTATCACAATGCCATCTCCTTGGAGTACTGCTCTGTGGACTTAGTCACCTATCTGAACACTCCTGACACTGAATTTGTTACTCACATACAAACTTTTCCACTTTTTCTCTCTTGTTAACCTCAAATCATTGAGGAAGTGGAGCCCAGAGCTTCCAAGGGCCATAGTCATGATGACAAGCCCTCACAGGAGAGGAAAGAGAATGAGAAACCATACACTGAAAAGAATCATGTTTTAAGTCTCAAGGGTGATTTGTTATGAAGTACTAGTTAGCCCATTTTGATTGAAATGCTGGACCAAGGAGTAAAGAAAAAAATCATAACCATAAAAATTCAAAGGATCTGTAAGTTTTCCAAAATGTGTCATAATAGTGGGAATGAACTTCAGTGGGATTTCTGAAGTGGTTTTAACGCCTTCAAAAATCTTAGACATTTTAATGAAGGACAACTAGATATATTGAGAATATTCTGTGCAATGAAACCAGAGTCTTCACTGATGGTAAAGCTGAAAGCTCTGAGACTCATACATACTTCCAAACTGAAATTGTGTACCCTCAGCCTCATATTGAGGTAACCCTTTCTTCTGTACACCAACCCCCGTCGAGAGAGCCCTAATATTCTTGCCTTCCTCCCAGGGGAAGAAGATCATAATGTAGAAATGCGGAATTGATGAAGGTATCATTTCAATATTTTTTCCTAAAACATTAGCTCTTTTATTTTTTCCTGCACAGTGATAAAAATATTATCATTGTTGTTTGTTTGGTTGTTGTTGTTGTTATCTATTTCCAAAAGGGAGCTTCAATATTTCCATTGAGTCAAGTAGAAGAAATTGAGAATCTTTAATCCCAGGCTGGAGAAGGCAATGATTGCTGTTACATGGGAAGATCTGAAGCAGCTGGTCTCTCCCTCTATGATCCGGTTACTAAAGACAGAAAATTTCCCATCAGGGCAGACTCACACTTGGTGATGACCTTTCCTGAAATCGTCATAAGACATAATTAACATGAACTCATCTTTCCGCTGCCTGGGCTTTATTTCTCTGTCGTTTGTAGCTTGTCCCCATCATTAAAATCCCTGAACTTTTCTTAAATCTCAGGACCTGGGAAGACTCACCAAGAGCAGCAGAACTCAGCAGATCAAGGGACAGAGTGAGAGCTTATTGTCTCGGCTGTGCTCGCTGGCTTTCTTGATTGATGCAGCTTTACTGCAGGAACTTTGAGTCTTTGGTCTTCCAGCTTGTCCTTAGTTCTTCATTTAAGAATCACAGAATAGTCACTCCATGCTAGGGAAGAGTGACAAAAGGAAAGGGATGTATACTGTTGAAAAATGCCTTAAAACCTTGATGTGTGCTGGCAATATGCTACCATTAGTCTTTTGCTGAGAGTTTATTCAAATCAATTAAAAATATTAAAAAATTCAGTCATTAATTCCCCAGTCATACTGAACTGAGTTGAAGCCTTCAGTTGCTACATATGAGTACTGACCACTGTATTCAATGGTAGACATGGAACATTTCTCACATCACCAAAAGTTCAGTAGACAATGTAAAGTCTAATACGAATGCTGACATGTTTGTAAACTACAGCGCCAATGATAACAGTACTAAAGGAAGAAGTACTAAGCATCTATGATGATGGGGGGGGGGGAGTTCCACGGAGAAAACACCAATAGAAGACTGTCAGAAAAGCAACAGAAGATCACCATCCTTAGCAGAAAATATCAAGATGTACCAATGCCCACGGACTACGCATAGTAAGTATTTTGCTAATAAATGGGGAGTAACTCATTAAGGCTGGTGTTGGCCACAGATGCAAGGATGGTATTAGATATAAGCTTTACCACTGTTCTTATCTCGGAAGTACTGATGTGTTTTATTAAAAGCTATCAATATGACTGTCAAATGTAAAAAATATTTTTAGTAGAGTATGACATGGTCAGATACTTTTCAAAGACATTTTAAGTATTTCCTTGTATGTGTTGGATGTGGACTCAGGTGTGCGTACGAACATGTACACAGCTGCCTGAGGGGGGCAGAAGGAGGAACTGGGTCTCCTGGAGTTGGTATTATAGGTAATTGTGAGCCACCCAACACCGATACTGAGAAAAACAAAACAAAAAAAAAAAAAACAAAAAACTTCAGTGCTCTTGAGGAACAGCAAGCACACTTAGCTGCTGGTCCATCTTTACAGTATTTGTTATAAACATTCAAAAATTTGTTACTTACAATTTGCTAATGGTAGTTTGGTAAACTGAAGCAAATTTCTGCTTAAGTATATGAAAACAGTACCAAGCAAAATTAAATTTAAAACATATGAATTTAAGGGGAATTAATATAAGGAAGAGAAATAAAATAGAAAAAAACAGTGACCATTGAATAAAGTTGTGCCTAGATTTATTGATTGAAGTCATACTTAGATCAAGCCATTTACTTCATGCATCATATTTAGGTTTGAAATATCTCTTATATCCTGCAGGAAATTGATACCTCCCAAATATACAATATATTTGAATTTCTGGAGGGGAAAAAACCAACTTTGAACTGTATCTATCAACTTCCAAGTATAAATCCACAGACACTTTCATTTAAAATCAAGAAGGAGTAATTGAGGAAAATATGTAATAAAAATATTAAAAATCAAAAAAAAAAATCAAGAAGGAAGTTCATGGGCAGATAGACGAGTGGGCACTAATATGATTTCCAGGATGCGCAGATCACCTACACTTTGGATGCACTTGCAGCCTTGGGTTTGTAGAATAATTATGAGGGAAATAAATGAATGAAGAGGATTCACCACTCATCCACCTTTATTGAGAGATAAAGGATGTAATTAAGTAAAAAGACACCTCCAAAAGGAAGTTCCTGCGATACAATAATAATGTTTGCAGAAAGTTAAAGATGGATAAGTGAGGTTGACTATTCACTGTGAAAATAAATAGAGAGGTGCTGTTGGATAGTATTATACTAGCTGCATTGGAGAGTATATGTTCCCCATTGCGTTCTAAATGAAAGTAAGGACTAAATTACCCAGGCTGCATCAGGGCAGGGTTGACATGATAGAAAGGAAACGCCCTTAGTCAGACCTCCACCTCCTGAGCCAGGAGAGGAGGCACAGCTGCAGCATGTTCTTGTCTGACCTCGGCAGGAGGAGTGGAGGGTGAAGAAATCCACATGGAGTTTATAGTCTAGAAGTGTAGGCTCACGAAGGACCTGACTCTAGCAGCTACAGTTTACACACACACATGCACACACATACACACACACACACACACACACACACACACACACACACACATACTGTGCACAACTAAAAACAAAACAATTCTTTAAAACACACACACACACACATTAAGATGGAACAAAAGTAATTTTTTCTTTGAGGTGGGGAATTGAGTCCAGGGCCTTGTGCATGCTCTACTAGTGAACTCCATGTCAACCTTGCCAGACTTCTTTGAAAGAAATTCTATCTGTATCTATACTCTATATCTTCTTGTATGAGTCCTGAAGCTTACTAAAATTAGTATGATGATTGTATTGGCTCTGGATGTAGTTTCTCAGTTGCAAATCAAGTGACTATTGATAGCATGTGTAATGAGCCAAAGGTAGTGCAAATCTCTTTTATGGATAATATAAGAAAATTAAAATCCAACTTATAACAATTTTAAAGGAACACTACTGGAGCTTTGCTAGCCAGTTTAAAACACTAGGTTAAATGTCTCAGTGATTCAACACCATGGTTTATGGTATAAACTAGTTCACAAAACAAAATCTCAATCAAAATCGCATAGATTTTTATATGCCTTAATGGTCATTTCTGGGTGGCATACATGGTAGCAAACATGGAAAATAAAAAAAATAGAAAAGCTTGATCAAGATATGAGGGCAATTTTCGTAAAAGGTCTAAAGACTATAGTGTGTAGGACAGTATAATTTTAACATAGCAATACACAAAGAAAGCTGATGAACTAGAAACACAGAAAAACTCTAATTTAAATAAAGATATAAAATTTCCATAAAAGAAAGAATTAAATAAGGAATAGACAAGCTATTCAGCAAACGGTATTTGGATAAGTAGATGCTCACATGTAAGTAATATTGGATCATTATATAGGTAACAAGATTAATTCTAGTTAACACAACAAATTGTCACTAACAACATTATAATGAAGATATAAATGTACAAGCCCCAGAATTTTTAATTAAGAAAGGTAGTTATATTTACAGGATCAATACTCAAAGAATAGCTGCTTTCACAGACACAGACAAAAATCACAGCTGAGAGAAAATATCTGTAACAAGTACAGTATTCTAATACCTTCATATGCTGCTATAAATTCATTCAAGGGAAAGAATTTCTAAATCAATAATCTGATAGGAAGTGAAAAATAGAAGACATAAATAGGCTCATCTTAGCAGGGAAAATCTGAATATGTAATAAATGTGTGACAAGATTATCAACTTAATTCAGCAGTAATCAGAGGAATGGAAATATGGCAGTGCTGGCAGTGGTTTTCAAATGAGCCTGCTAGAATGATGGGGACATAGCTGCGACAGCAAATTGAAGTGAAATTAGAAAATGAATTTCCCAATGTGTTCCAGATGTGCACACCTGTGTCCAACAATAATACTTTCTGAACATATAGTGGTAAATAGGTATAAAATATGCATTATGAAGTGTATCTCAAGACAATTTGGACATAAATACATTGCAATGTATTTAAAGAATGGCAAAAAGAGGACTTCTTTATGTCCAACACATATATAAACTAGTAAGCATCATAAACAATGAACAAATCTGTCCCTTGGAGCTTAAAATGGAGACAGCAAATGATAGGATATTGATAGTAAATCAATTAAACCCTCCTGCTTGCTGATTATACCTGTGCCTGTGATAGGTGAAGTATATTCTTTCAAGGGTGCCTGTCCATCTGTCACAACTTATGATACAAACTAACATTGATTCATCTGGAACTTATGTACCTCAGGTATGAATATTCTGGCCTGTGACTCATAATTGTAGTTTAATTTTGGCACTACTTTAAACTTCACTTTCATTGTTTTTTTATTAAGTTAAATGTCATATATCTCTCATCGTCTCAAAAGTGATATTTATTCAAACAATTAAATGCAGACAATATTATCACTTGTTCACCAAAGTTCAACCATGTATGTCTTTGGTGACTCAACCATTGATTCTGATTTTGGACTGAGGAAGTAGGCACATTGAGTAGTATAGAAATCTTTCATCTACTTATAGCTATTTGTTTGCTTTAGAAAAGACTTACAGTGTACAGCTGTCTTGCTCTCATTCCTAAATTTTGAAACAGAAAACATTTTATTCTTTGTATCTAAAAGAAAATAGAGAAAAATAATAGTTTGTTAATTTATTCCTTGAATAAATCATGTTTAAAATACATGAAAAAATTGTACCTCAAAATTCTACATGGTACTTCTTGGGTTCTCTTCCCTCTTCTCTCTTTTCCTCACTGCGCATCCCTGGCCCCCCATTCCATTCCATTACAATTCAACTTTCATATAAAAAAATATCTTGGTGTGGTACTTGTAGTATAAAGACCTCAGGATGTACTTGCTTTACAGACCTAGCAAGTTATGTCCTTCCTTTACCATTCTGTGTTCATCTTTGTTCTGAGCTGATTTAAAAAGCATAGAACTTGCAAAACTATTTACTTCTTTATCAAGGGCATTATAACTCAACCACTTTTCTCTGGATGTTTTATGGGTAATGCATGTAACATCCTCTAGAATACGGTCTTTGTTCACTAGTGTCCTTTCTCACCTCCTCTGCCATTCAGCATCCTGGATCAACTGACTCTCTTGCCCAAACTATTAGAACAATGGGTCATAAATTTGAGACACTGGTAGGCAAGAGAGATGTGGCCAGAGAAATAAACCATTGCTTGGTTTGAAACTTGATTATTTTCATAATTATAATGAGGCAACTAGCAATTAAGGGTATAAAATGGGCTACTTCCAGCAAATAGGTCTGCTGCAAATAAAACAGCAGACTCTTTTGTTTACTTTTATTGTACTTGTAAGCACTTGAGTACCTGTAATGGATGGTTTTGTGTCAACTTGACAAGCTAGAGTCATCAGAGAGGAAGAAGCCTTCATGATATTCATCTGTAAGCCATTTTCTCATTTAGTGATCAATGGGGGAGGACCCAGACCACTGTGAGTGGTGCCATCACCACTGGGATAGTGGTGCTGGGGTCTATAAGAAAGTATGCTGAGCAAGCCATGGGGAGCAAGCCAGTAAGCAGCACCTCTCCGTCATCTCTGCATCAGCTCCTGCCTCCAGATTCCTGCCCTGCTTTAGTTTATGTCACTGCTTTCTTTGGCAATGAACAATAATGTGGAATTGTGAGCTGAAGAATCACTTTCCTCTCCAACTTGCTTTTGGTCATTGTGTTTCATTGCAACAATAGAAATCCTAAGACAGAACCCAAGAGGAAAGCAGATTGACCAGAAAGTTATTGCTTTACGTAAAGAATTACACTATTCCTTTCTATCAGAGAAGTACATGGTTTGCTATGTGTATTAGTTAAGATAAATTTAAAAATGGATGCTTTGTTGGTGAGGAAGTAATCATAATATCCATGTCCTCACACTTGAAAAGAGACAGAGACAAAGGGGAGAAACATCACAAGATGTATTCTTGGCACAGTCCAACAATGATCATGCATGGGAATCCAAGACTTGGGGACCAGCTTTCTCCCTTTGTGTTCTTCAGTTACCTACACTCAGCCACGTAACATAAACTGAGGGCAGAGACCCAAGAGAGAGGGGGACAAGCAGAGCAAGTGAAGAATTCAAACTGAGACCACACCAACAACCCCGATCACTTCTGCTTATACCCAATAGCCCAATATTGGTGGCAGTGTTCCCTCCTGTGGCTGCTGTACTGTTCAAGAGGAAGCAGGGCTGTTCTTCTCTGGCTTGTCACCCACTAACTTCTGGAAGATTAAGGAGGACTTATCCACATATTGATTCATGCCATGACAACTCTTGGTAAGTTTCATTCAACAGATATTAGTGAGTCAGGGGAGAAAAAGCTAACTAAGGCTAACTATATCTAGCTGTTGCCTGAGGTTACAGTCCATAAGTTCTGAGGCCAATCCCCTTTCCTCTGAAGTTATTTTTAGAAATCTGGGTCAGAACTTCTGTCTGAACCCAGCAGAGGCCTCTAAGGGCTCCAGAGTACTCTCTACACCACAGGACCTCGGGATCACCCTGAGATCACAGGTGAGTGGAACAAACTATCATCTCCAAAGAATCACGGAGGGTCTTGTGCCAACAGGAACAGGGACAAAGGAACTCTGCCCGACCAGAGGCTGGGATCCATTCCAGTCAGGGCCAGCCCTGCCATCTTCTTCGTGAACACAGCGGAGGGCATCTAGGGCCCCAGAGGACTCTCCACGCCACAGGACCCCTAGCACACCCAGGACCTCGTGATCACCTGAGAGCACATGGGGGACAGAAGCAACAGACCTTCTTGGACAGGGTCCCATTGGGCCTTCATCCTCAGCCAGGAGGCAGAGCTGAGACCCAGACCCCTGGGCACCTTCATTGCCAGAGGAGAGTCAGCCTACAGGGAAGGCTCTGACCCCAGGACTCTGGAAGTGGATCAGAGCTCCAGACTTCTGGACACCTGCCCTGCAAGAGGAGAGCTTGCCTTCAGAGAGTGCTCTGAACACTGGAACTCAGGTGAGAGTTGGACTCCCAGGAGTGCTAACAGAGACTAACAGAATCGAAAGCTCCAGCTGAAGACAACTTGAACATTAACACCAGAGATTACCAGATGACGAAATGCAAATGTAAGAATCTTACTAACAGAAACCAAGAACACTGGGCATCATTAGAACCTACTACACCCACCGCAGCAAGTCCTGAATACCCCAACACACCTGAAAACCAAGACACGGATTTAAAATCGCATCTGTACTGGCTAGTTTTGTGTGAACTTGACACAGCTGGAGTTATCACAGAAAAAAAGAGCTTCAGTTGAGGAAATGCCTCCATGAGATCCAACTGTAAGGCATTTTCTCAATTAGTGATTAAGGGGGAAAGGCCCCTTGTGGATGGGACCATCTCTGGGCTGGTAATCTTGGTTCTTTAAGAGAGCATGCTGAGCAAGCCAGAGGAAGCAAGCCAGTAAAGAATATCCCTCCATGGCCTCTGCATCAGTTCCTGCTTTCTGACCTGCTTGAGTTCCAGTCCTGACTTCCTTCAGTGATGAACAGCAATGTGGAAATGTAAGCTGAATAAACCCTTTCCTCCCCAATTTGCTTCTTGGTCATGATGTTTGTGCAGGAATAGAAACCCTGACTAAGACAGTATCTCATGATGGTGGTAGAAGATTTTAAGCAGGGCATAAATAACTCACTTAAAGAAATACAGAAGAACACTGCTAAACAGGTAGAAGCCCTTAAAGAGGAAGCACAAAAATCCCTCAAGGAATTACAGGATAACACTGCTAAACAGGTAGAAGTCCTTAAAGAAGAAGCACAAAAACCCCTTAAAGAATTACAGGAAAACACAACCAAACAGGGGATGGAATTGAACAAAACCATCCAAGATCTAAAAATGGAAGTAGAAACAATGAAGAAAACCCAAAGGGAGATAACTCTGGAGATAGAAACCCTAGGAAAGAAATCAGGAAACATAGATGTGAGCATCAGCACCACAATACAAGAGATGAAAGAGAGAATCTCAGGTGCAGAAGATTCCATAGAGAACATCGGCACAACAATCAAAGAAAATACAAAATGCAAAAAAATCCTAACTCAAAACATCCAGGAAATCCAGGACACAATGAGAAGATCAAACCTACGGATAATAGGAGTGGATGAAAATGAAGATTTCCAAATTAAAGGGCCAGCAAATATCTCCAACAAAATTATAGAAGAAAACTTCCCATGCCTAAAGAAAGAGATGCCCATGAACATACAAGAAGCCTACAGAACTGGAAATAAGACTGGGCCAGAAAAGAAATTCCTCCCGACACATAATAATCAGAACAACAAATGCACTAAATAAAGACAGAATATTAAAAGCAGTAAGGGAAAAAGGTCAAGTAACATATAAAGGCAGGCCTATTAGAATTACTCCAGACTTCTCACCAGAGACTATGAAAGCCAGAAGATCCTGGAGAGATGTTATACAGATGTTATAAGAGACCACAAATGCCAGCCCAGGCTACTATACCCAGCCAAACTCTAATTACCATAGATGGAGATACCAAAGTATTCCATGACAAAACCAAATTCACAGGATATCTTTCCACGAATCCAGCCCTTCAAAGGATAATAAAGGGAAAACACCAACACAAAGGTGGAAACTACACTCTAGAAAAAGCAAGAAAGTAATCCTTCAACAAAACTAAAAGAAGAGAGCCACAAGAACAGAATCTGAAGTTTAACAATAAAAATGACAGAAAGCAACAATAACTTTTCTTTGATTTCTCTTAACATCAATGGACTCAATCCCCCAATAAAAAGACATAGACATAGACTGGCTACACAAACAGAACCCAACATTTTGCTGTTTACAGGAAACCCACTTCAGGGAAAAAGACAGACACTACCTCAGAGTGAAAGGCTGGAAAACACTTTTCCAAGCAAATGGTCTGAAGAAACAAGCTGGAGTAGCCATTCTAATATTGAATAAAATTGACTTCCATCCCAAAGTTATCAAAAAAGACAAGGAGGGGCACTTCATACTCATCAAAGGTAAAACCTACCAAGATGAACTCTCAATTCTAAATATCTGTGCTCCAAATGCAAGGGCAGCCACATTCATTAAAAAACCTTTAGTAAAGCTCAAAGCAGACATTGTACCTCACACAGTAATAGTTGGAGACTTCAACACCCCACTCTCACTAAAGGACAGATCATGGAAACAGAAACTAAACAGAGACACATGGACACTAACAGAAGTTATAAAACAAATGAATTTAACAGATACCTACAGAACATTTTATCCTAAAACAAAAATATATACCTTTTTCTCAGCATGTCATGGTACCTCCTCCAAAATTGACCATATAATCAGTCACAAAACAGGCCTTAACAGATACAAAAATATTGAAATTATCCCATGCATTGTATCAGATCACCATGGACTAAGGCTGATCTTCAATAACAGCATAAATAATAGAAAGCCAACATTCATGTAGAAACTGAACAACACTGTACTCAATGATACCTTGGTCAAGGAAGAAATAAAGAAAGAAATTAAAGACTTTTTAGAGTTTAACGAAAATGAACCCATAACATACCCAACCTTATGGAACACAATGAAAGCAGTCCTAAGAGGAAACTGCAAAGCCCTGAGTGTTTCCAAAAAGAAACTAGAGAGAGCATACACTAGCAGTCTGAGCTAAACGAAGAATTCTCACCTGAGGAATACTGAAAGGCTGAGAAGCACCTGAAAAAAATGTTCAGCATCCTTAATCATCAGGTAAATGCCAATTAAAATAACCCTGAGATTCCACCTCACACCAGTCAGAATGGCTAGGATCAAAAATTCAGGTGACAGCAGATGCTAGGGAGGATGTGGAGAAAGAGGAACACTCCTCCACTGCTGGTGGGATTGCAAGCTTGTACAACCACTCTGGAAATCAATCTGGCAGTTCCTCAGAAAAGTGGACATAATACTACTGGAAGATCCAGCAATACCTCTCCTGGGCATATATCCAGAAGTTCCAACTGGTAATAAGGACACATGCTCCACTATGTTCATAGTAGCCTTATTTATAATAGCCAGAAGCTGGAAAGAACCCAGATGTCCATCAACAGAGGAATAAATACAGAAGATGTGGTACATTTACACAATGGAGTACTACTCAGCTATTAAAAACAATGAATTTATGAAAATCTTAGGCAAATGGATGATGTATCTGGCGGATATCATCCTGAGTGAGGTAACCCAATCACAAAGAAGTCACTTGATATGCACTCACTGATAAGTGGATATTAGCTCAGAAACCTAAACCCAAGATACAATTTGCAAAACACAAGAAAATCAAGAATAAGGAAGACCAATGCATGGATACTTCATTCCTCCCTAGAATGGAAAATAAAATACCCATGGAAGTAGTTACAGAGACAAAGTTTGGAGCTAAGACGAAAGGATGGACCATCCAGTGACTGCCCCATCTGGGTGTCCATCCCATAATCAGCCACCAAATGCAGACACTATTGCATATGCCAGCAAAAATTTGCTGAAAGGACCCTGATATAGCTGTCTCCTGTGAATCTATGCCAGTGCCTGGCAAATACAGAAGAGGATGTTCACAGTCATCTATTGGATGGAACACAGGGCCCCCAATGGAGGAGCTAGTGTACCCAAGGAGCTAAAGGGGTCTGCAACCCTATAGGTGGAACAGCAATATGAACTAACCAGTACCCCTGGAGCTCATGTCTCTAGCTGCATATGTATCAGAAGAGGACCTAGTCAGCCACATTGGGAAGAGAGGCCCCTTGGTCTTGCAAACTTTATATGCCTCAGTACAGGGGAATACCAGGACCAACAAGTGGGAGTGGGTGGGTAGGGGAGCAGGGCATGGGGAGGGTATAGAGGACTTTTGGCGTAGCATTGGAAATGGAACTGAAGAAAATATCTAATAAAAAAAAGCAATCTAGGCCAATGTGCAAGTCATCAGTGAGAAGTCACATTGTCCTCTGTCGTGTGGTCAACAGTTAGCAATGGTAGATCCTGGTAACAGCTCTCAGCAGCTCACCAACAATGGTGAAACATACTCCTTCACTCCAGGAACTTTAAGGAAATGATCTCTAACACCTTGGAAAAATCAGCAGAGATTGTGCTGTGATTGCAATCACTCACCAACATCATTGTGAGCCTCTGTATTAAACAATCCTGTTTGAGCATCTCACATCCCCAGAACCTGTCCATCTTCATCTTGGGAATATGCCATGGAGAAAGCTTCCTCCAGCTTTAGATGAGAAAGGCAAAAGATAATCTGAAGGGTAGGCCAAAAGAAAACTTTTTACCTCTTTCCCCAAAGAGAAAGTTTGAAAGGCATAATGGTAATCCTTTATGCCCCTTGCCCAGGCAAGGGTGGATCCAGAGGGGTCAACACCAAATCCAAGAGCAACAGACTCTAATATAAAGAACTACTGTCAAGGCTTAGTGAGTCAGAACAGCATAGAAGCAAGGAAAGGGTCTGGGGATGTAGCTCAGTGTAGAGCTATTGCCTGGCAAATTCAAGGCCAAGTGTAAAGGTATATAATACTGACCCCGTTGTCATGGAGTAAACAGGCAGAATAAATGCAAGGGCAGCTGCATGTGATGCAGTGACAGGGAGATCTCTGCAAGTTCTAGGCCAGTTTGACCTACGTATTGAGTTCCAGGATATCCAGGGCTACATCATGAGTCCCTGTCTAAAGAGCGTGACTCACTAACTGCAGGGAGAAAAACTTGTATTGAGTTACAAACTGGGTTTCAGGAATATTTGATATGCTGCTCTCTGCTTTTGAAAAATCTCTGCCATCGTACTCCATTCTGTTTTTCCACTTTGGAGAATGGGTTCCCTTTTAGTGATTATTCATCCACACCAGTCTCAGAGTGTTTCTTCTGTGTGCAATGTTCTCTGGGGTCTATTTTCTCTCATGGTCCTATTACGGTGTGTTTCCACTCATATTGGGGGTTTCTGACTATACACTAAAATGTCTTTGCAAGTCCTCCTTTATATCCTTGCCTATGCTACTGGTTTGTCAGACCCTGAGTTTTCAGGGTCTCGCTAGTCTTTCTACTATTCATGTGCTGCTCTGCCTCTGCTTATTATTACAATCCTTCTGTCCTAAGGAAGATACCTCAGGCAAAATTATCAAGAGTGGAATTGCTCAGTGGAAGAACTTTCTTTCCGTTAAGTTTACAAGCTTTGGAAAAAATGGGATGAAGATTCATTTAAATGGTCAGGAGTCTCCATCTATCAGGATTGGCATATATTTATTAAACAGTTCCTCACACTAAAAATATGTTTTCACATTTTGAGCCAGCAGGTTGCAAACTAGTTCCATGCTTTCTGTGTGTTTCCCACCTCCATTGCTATACCCAGGAAGGGAGCTCGCTCTCTTCAGACAGCCTGGTGATGAGCCACTTAGCAGGAAGCATTGTTGAATGAAGCAAGAGAGCCATTGTGCTTTTTATACATTTGCAACATGACTGGCAGAACAATGCATCCCCTTCTTGTCCCCGAGCTTCAAGCAAGACTTTTGTCCCTTTATCATGTGGAGACAAAGATAAAGATAATGCTCCACGTGGTCTTCCGTGACCTTTTCTTTTTAAGGTTTAAAGTTTTAATGGACACATACTTATTGAAGAGATGTCATGTCCCATGTCATATTCCCATACATAGGTACGCTGTGCCATATTCACACTCAAGTATATGCATCTGTCTCCTCAAAATAATACCAGGGGGCAGGTGGTGTAATGCTTGTGTGCCTGAGTGGGCACATGTGGAAGTCAGAGGTTGATTCCAGATGGTTTCCGAGTTTCTCTAACCTGGTTTTTGAGACAGACTCTATATTTCAATGTTGCATATATGGAGTACAATATTGGATAGATGGTATGTAATATTGGGTGGATGGGTGACCATCAGGGTGCTTGGATCTACCTCTCTCCTCCTTTTGGAGTGCTGGGATTATAGACATGCACTGCCACACATAGCCTTTGCCCTTTACCCTTTTCTCCCCTAAGATTTAACACCATGTCTACTTTGTAGTGTTTTTATTCTTTGGAAGGTTCATGTATTTATATAATATATAAAAACCATGTACATCTGCAAGTACATCCTGCCAATTCTTACTAATGTCCCCCACTGATCATTCCTAACACTAACCTCCCCATCCATGTTGTCATTATTGTGCCAGTGAAAATAGGAGGTCAGTGTGAGCATGTTTGGGGCTGGGTCAGACTTCACGAGCCCCTCCCTCATCCATGCTTGGATTTTGGCTGGCTTGATCTTCTTCAGGTCATATGTATACAGTTGCAGCCACTGTAACTTTGTTCAAGCTTGCTCTGAGAATCTTGGGTGTTTCTTCTTTTATGTTGCTACATAAGTTTAGAGACTCTGGGGCCTTTATTAGTATTGCAATGAATCTGTACATTGTTATTGCTAGGAGAGCCATTTTCACAAATTAGTGCTTCCAAATCATTATCAAAAAAGTTCTTTCCATCTTCTAATATCTTCTTCAGTTCTTCTCTATGTGAAGTTTTCAATCAAGAGATACTTGATATCCTTTGGTATATATACATATATATATATATATATATATATATATATATATATATATATATATCAAATATATATTTGGTATATATACATATAATAGCTTGTGATATTATATATATATATATTCACAAGCTATTTATTTATGACTATTGCAAATTGGGATTTCTCTTACAGAGTGTTAGTCATTAGTGTATAAAAAAAGCCACTATTTTGTGTGTATTAATTTTATACCCTGCCACTTTGCTGAAAATATTTATATGCTCTAAGAGATTTTTTTTCCCATGGAGTCTTTACAGATTCTTATATATAGAATAGTATGTCTGCAAATAGAGATACCTTGAAGTTTTTCCTTAATCGTTATCTATTCTATTTCCCTCTCTTGTCTTCCTGTTCTAGGTAAGACTTAACTGAATAGCAATGGAGAGAACAGACACCTTATCTTGTGGTACTGCGAGTAATTTTTTCTTCATTGAGCAGGCTTTTGTCTCTATCTATGTAATATGTGATCCTTATTACACTGACATATGTCCCTTCCATTTGTAGTCTCTGCATGACTTTTATCATGAAGGGATATGGAATTTTGTCAAAGGCCTTTTCTGCAGCTATTGGGATTACCATGTGATTTCTCTCTTAGAGTCTCTATACATAAAAGACAACATTTATTTATTTGATTTTTTTTTAATTTTTTTAATTAGGTAATTTCCTCAATTACATTTCCAATGCTATCCAAAAAGTCCCCAATACACTCCCCCGCCCCCAGTCCCCCACCCACCCACCCACACCCCTTGGCCCTGGCATTCCCGTGTACTGGGGCATATAAAGTTGGCAAGTCCAATGGGCCTCTCTTTCCAGTGATGGCCTACTAGGCCATCTTTTGATACAAATGCAGCTAGAGACAAGAGCTCTGGGGTACTGGTTAGTTCATAATAATGATCCACCTATGGGGTTGTAGTTCCCTTTAGCTCCTTGGGTACTTTCTCTAGCTCCTCCATTGGGGGCCCTGTGATCCATCCACTAGCTGACTGTGAGCATCCACTTCTGTGTTTGCTAGGCCCCGGCATTGTCTCACAAGAGACAGCTATATCTGGGTCCTTTCAGCAAAATCTTGCTAGTGTATGCAATGGTGTCAGCGTTTGGAAGCTGATTATGGGATGGATCCCTGGATATGGCAGTCTTTAGATGGTCCATCCTTTCTTCACAGCTCCAAACTTTATCTCTGTAACTCTTTCCATGGGTGTTTTGTTCCCAATTCCAAGAAGGGGCACAGTGTCCACACTTTGGTCTTCATTCTTCTTGAGTTTCATGTGTTTAACAAATTGTATCTTATATCTTGGGTATCCTAAGTTTTGGGGCTAATATCCACTTATCAGTGAGTACATATTGTGTGAGTTCCTTTGTGAATATGTTACCTCACTCAGAATGATGCCCTCTAGATCCATCCATTTGCCTAGGAATTTCATAAATTCATTCCTTTTAATAGCTGAGTAGTACTCCATTGTGTAAATGTACCACATTTTCTGTATCCATTCCTCTGTTGAGGGGCATCTGGGTTCTTTCCAGCTTCTGGCTATTATAAATAAGGCTGCTATGAGCATAGTGGAGCATGTGTCCTTCTTACCGGTTGGAACATCTTCTGGATATATGCCCAGGAGAGGTATTGCTGGATCCTCTGGTAGTATTATGTCCAATTTTCTGAGGAACCGCCAAACTGATTTCCAGAGTGGTTGTACCAGCTTGCAATCCCACCAACAATGAAGGAGTGTTCCTCTTTCTCCACATCCTCGCCAGCATCTGCTGTCACCTGAATTTTTGATCTTAGCCATTCTGACTGGTGTGAGGTGGAATCTCAGGGTTGTTTTGATTTGCATTTCCCTGATGATTAAGGATGTTGAACATTTTTTCAGGTGCTTCTCTGCCATTCGGTATTCCTCAGGTGAGAATTCTTTGTTCAGTTCTGAGCCCCATTTTTTAACGGGGTTATTTGATTTTCTGGAGTCCCCCTTCTTGAGTTCCTTATATATATTGGATATTAGTCCCCTATCTGATTTAGGATAGGTAAAGATCATTTCCCAATCTGTTGGTGGTCTTTTTGACTTATTTAAGTATGATGAACAATCCTTCAATGAAGCCAACTTTTCCAGGATGAATAATCTTTTCCTCTGTGATCTTGAATTCAGTTTGTCGATATTTAATTGAGAATTGTTCTATGGTAACCAGAGAGACAATTTTGTAATTTTCTTTTTTATCTTGTATATGTTTCTAGTTTTAGTGTCAGTGTAATACTGTCATAATACATTAGAAGCCTTGCTTCCATTTCTTTTTCATGGAATAATTTGAGTAGAATTGTTGTTAATTCTTCGTTTAGGTTTTTATAAAATTTTGGTGTTAATCTATCTGATACTGTGTTGTTTTTAGTTGGCAGCCATTTTATTACTCTTCAATTGAGTTGCTAACTATGGATCTATTTAAACCACTTTTTTTTCTATTTTAATTTTAGTTTGCCATATGTATTCAGGTAATAATCCATTCCTTTTATATTTTGAAATTTAGTGAAGTATAGGTTTTGAAAGTATGTTCTTATGACTTATTAAGTCCACTGATATTTGTAATGAAGTCTGTCTCCCTTTTCATTTCTAATTTTATTAATTTGTGTCTTCTCTCATCTTTGGTTAGATTTGTTAAGGATTTATTAACCTTGTTTATCTGTTCAAAGCACCAGCTTTTTGAAAGCTTTATCAATTCTTTGTTCTGCTTTTGTTTGTTTCTATTTTGTGTCGTGAATTTATCCAGTACAACTATTTTATATCCTGAATGATATTATCCCCTTCCCATCTATTGTTGTAAGGTTTGGTTTCTTCTTGCTTTTCCAGGGTCTAGAATTATTAATTCTATAGATCTTAAAATTCTTACTTAGGTGCTTAGTGTTAAACTTCCCTCTCGTGCTGCCTTTATCTTCTCCCAAATGTTCTCATACGTTATGTTTCTCTTTCGCTCACTACTAAGAATGTTTTATTTCCTTCCTGATCTATTCAGTGTTCCAATTTTCACTCTATAATATGCTCTATACTCTCCATGAGAGGCCATACATTCTGTGGGTTTTGTTGTTTTTTTTTTTTACTGTAGTTGATAGTTAGCTATAAGACAGAATAGAGGTAAATTTTTTTCAATTCTCCTGTATTTTTTGAATGTTGTTTTGTGTCTTAACATGGACTCAGTTTTGGAGAATGTTTCATGGGTGACTGAAAAGAATATGCGTTATTTCAAGTTGGGTAGAATATTCTGTAGATGTCTGTTAAGCTCTTTGATTTATGAGGTCATTTTACTCCAAGATTCTTTGGTTTCACCTCAGTTCAGATCAACTGTGCATTGGCACGAGTCTCCTATTGAAGCTACCAACTACCATTGTGCTGGGATTAATCTCTGATTTTATATATAACAATATTTGTTCTATGGATTTTAGCACACCTGTGTTTGGTGACTATATGTTTATAATTATAGTAGTCTCTTGGTTGATTGTTCCTTCAATTGTTGGTGTCAATTTTTCCTACCTCTTCATTTTTTTGGTTTGAAGGTTAGATATAGCAAAATAATACCTGCTTGTGTCCCAATTCCATCTGCTTATATCCTCTTACCCCAATGTTGTATCTATCATTGATGCACCCCATGTTTCTTGGAGAAATTAAAAGGATGGATTCTGTAAACCAGTCTGCTAGTCTGTGTCTTCATTTTTGGAGGAAATAAGACCATTAGTATTAAGTTATTGAAAATCATGTTTTGATTCTATGTTTTACTGATGCTTTGGTGTTTTCCTAGACCTCTTCTGATTAGCTGGTCTGGTATTGTTTATTATTTCTTGTTTATTACTATTGAGTGTGTTTCTTCTTTTCTTCTATCAAAAGGATTCCCACGTGTATTGCTGTAGAACTCACATAGTGGTCATATATTGTTTTAGTTTGGTTTTTAATCATGGAAAAGTTTTTATTTTTTTCCTCGAGTTTTTTTTTTTTTTTTAATTCTGTATGGTGGAGTAGTATTTCAAATTGTCTTCATCTACACATTAGCTGGCAGGCACTTGTGTTGTTTCCATTTCTTTCTTTTTTTATTGAAAATATGGTTTCAATAAACATGGAAATACAGATGTCTCTTTAACATACTGGTGTTATTTCCTTTGGATGGGCACCAAGTAGTCAAGTTGCTGGATCATATATTGCTTCTATTTTTGGTTGTTTGACGAAGCAGTGTATCTGCTCTACTGATGTGCGCCCCCATCAACAGTAAGCAAGGGTACTTTCCTTCAATTATGGCCCAGACTTGCTACCTTTTATCTGTTTGCTGATAACCATCCTGACCAGAGTAAAGTGATATGGATTGTGCCTTTAAATTATGTTTTTAATTGAAACAGAATTACATCACTTTTATGCTTCCATTTTCTCATCCCAGACCCTTCCAGCTACTTTCCCTCAAAGTTTTCTAATCTTTTCAAACTTTTGTTACTAGCCTCTTTTTCTTTATTATTATTACAGGTATGTGTGTATATATGTAGTTAGGTAGGTAGGTGCAGAGGACTTTAAGTAGATAGGTACCTACACAAATCTAAGTAAATCAACCTGTTGAGCTCACATTCATTGTCTGGGTATGTATGGTTTCAGGAAAACGCTGTGCACTGGAAAACAAGGAAGGGTGCTTCTCAGTAGGGAAGGCTAATTTTCCTCAACAATCAACTGTTGCTTTTTACTAAGCTCTGGGACTCCATGAAATTTCCCCCCTTCCACATTAGCCTGTCCACATGTCCACTGATGTGAATAATTAACCCTTTCTAGTTCTTTTTGAACTGGGACTTGTTGGATCAAGTCAGTCATTCTAGTTCAAACTCCTCTCTAAGCCAACTGATTAAATTTGGCTTCTCTTGGCTTCTCATTGAATTGTTCTGTTTGACCTCAAACGAAATCTGGTCATTTGTTCTAATCTGCTGGCTTACTTTTATCCTCTGTCTTCAACTGCCTCTGCTGATCTTCACTTCGCTTCATGAACTTACAAACAAACTCAACTCTTCTGCATTGAACTAACTGTACTGACTCCCAACTGACTGAATTGCTCTCTCACTGGGCTGCTATTAACTAGCTTCTCTTCTCTGTCTCGTCTCATAAGAGTTGGCCATATTGTATCTCTGACTCAGTCTGTCAATATTTCTCTGTTTCATCCGTTTGTCTGCCCCTCAATTAGACACCACTTCCAAATATGACTGCTTTCTTCTACAAACTAACTTTATGTTAAAGGTGCATACTAAGGGCATGTCTGTATTTCAGCTAGAGGGATTTTACCCTAGAAGTTCTTTGGATGTGATCACTGGCTAAAGCAGCCATGTTGCTGGACTAAAACTCCTCTACACTGTGTCTTACTTGTGGGAGTTTGGAGGAACTACATATAGCCTTGCCCTACAGCTCAGGGGTCACCTAGGCTATTAGCCACCTCCATTTCCAGCCTTCTGAGCAAAAAATTGGTTATACATTTCTTCTGTTGAAGAGGGCCTTGCATGTTCAAAATTCTTGGCTTCTCTAGTGCTTATCCAAGAGAGCAAGGGCCTTTGATCTCACAACATATCTTGTTTCATTCTTCTATATAAGAATATCTAGTTTTCCCAGAACCAGTTACTAAAAAGACCATCTTTTTTACCACAGCACATTTTTAGTGCCTTTGTGAAAGATATTTGGTGATATATGTCAGTTTACCTGCAGTTCTCTATTTTTTCTATTGGTCTCCATGTACATTTTATGATAATATAATGCTGTTTCCTTAGCTATCATTTTGAGATATATTTTGAAGTCAGGTAATAAAGTAGGTCCTAGATTAGTCTTCGTCAAGATTTTGTGCAGCTATGTTGTTCTACATGAATCTTAGGAAATTTGTTTTAGAAGAATGGCCCTTGATGTAACAAGGATAAGATTGAATTTGAGTATGTGCATTTTTGTTTTTGCTTTTGTTTTTGGTGTGTGTGTTGTATATATTTTCTCTGTGTGATTTTTCTGTTTGATTTTTTTTTAGGGTTTCTTTTTTTAGGGTTTTTTTTTTGTAATTAAGAGTGATTTTATTGGTGTGTTCTGGTAGCAGAACAACAGTAGTAGGTACATTTTCCCCTTTACCTAATTCAAGCCAACACTTGTCATTTTTCAAATTTTAGTTATTCTGCATTCTTATAGGGTAAGATAAAAATCTCAAAGCAATCTTTATTTCATTCCCCTAATGGATAAGGATTTTGAACACATTTTAAATGTTTCTTACCCATTAACACTGAATTTTTGAGAGATCTTATCTTAGTTCCATTTCTAAAATTTTTATTAGGTTGTGTGTTTTCTTTTTCTTTCTTTTTTATTAGGTATTTATTTCATTTACATTTCCAATGCTATCCCAAAAGTCCCCCACGTACTCCCCCACCCACTCCCCTACCCACACACTCCCACTTCTTGGCCCTGGAGTTCCCCTGTACTGAGGCATATAAAGTTTGCACGACCAATGGGCCTCTCTTTCCACTGATGGCCAACTAGGCCATCTTCTGATACATATGCAGCTAGAGACACGAGCTCCGGGGGGTACTGGTTAGTTCATATTGTTGTTCCACCTATAGGGTTGTAGATCCCTTTAGCTCCTTGGTTACTTTCTCTAGCTCCTCCATTGGGGGCCCTGTGATCCATCCAATAGCTGACTGTGAGCATCCACTTCTGTGTTTGCTAGGTCCTGGCATAGTCTCTGATTTTTGGTATTTTTTTTAAGAAAGAAGAAAAACATGAAGTTGGGTAAATAGGAAAAGGGGGCTATTTGAAAAGAGTTGGTGAAGCAAAAGACTGTGACTATAAAATTATATATTATAATATTAACAATTAAAAAATAAAAAAACAATCTTCTGCTAACTTTCCATTTTTCTCTAGTGGAGAAGAGTGTCCTCTTTACTTATTGTCCCACTCAATTTTTTTCTTTGAGTAAATTCAATACCTTTTAACTTATAGATATAGAGCTAGAGATAGATTATAGAGATAGAGATGATATATTATTGATCAAGTCATTTATTCAGATTTACTCTGAAAACAGCAATTAGACATTTTCTACCTACATTAAAATTATCACATATTTTAACTTGAAAAATCACTTTTAGGAGATTTCTATGAAAGTGCACTGGACCATGGGTAATGAGTATGCCAAGATGTTCATCTGAACAGAGTCTAGCACAGCGAAAGGTCAATATCCAGCAATAGAATAGAGATAAAATTTAGCTAATTCTATGCAATGCAACAATATTAGTTATAAAATCTATAATATTTACTAATTAAACAGATACAAATACTTTGTATACAGACATTTGGTAGTCATTAGAGACTAATAAAATAAGATAGAACATTTAAAAATATTGCCAATATATGTATGTATGTATATATATATATATATATATATATATATATATAATTGCAGATAGTAGTTGGAGATAATAAACAAAATTATCATGACAAATTTGCTTTATTTTCTTCTTTCATTTTAAAAATAAGGTAAGTATACTGTATGGGGTGTCTATACTTTAAATGAGATATAGTTGCTGTGTTTTAAATGAGAATGCCGTTTTACTAGTGATATAGAATAATTTTTAATTTTCATTAAGTGAGAAAATGTATAATGATATACAAAAGAAGTATTTGTCTGTTTATATAAAATATCTCTGAAGAAAACAAGAAAGCGCTAGCATTAGTGATCTCCACAGAGAATAGGCGTGGGAGACATAGCAGGAAAGAAACTTCTTTTTGTTCTAGCTGAAACTTGTAATTTACTTTTGAAAGTGCAGAATTGATACGGAAAAAATAGTTTTGAGTGTATGCTACTGACGTCCATCATTTATGTTCTGACATCAGAAACTTCATGCTTTGTCTTTTGGGAAATGATATGAAGTTTGAGGCAAATACTAATTTTAAAGATAGGAGAAAATCCCCACACTTCTCTGAAAATGTGTTCTGTAGCGTGACTTTTCCTAATTAGAACCATGCCACAAAATGTATAATAATGAAGATAAAAGGCAGAGATAGGATGCTTTGAGATCAATTTTTCTGTTTTTCCAAGTCATTTGTTTACTCACCAGGCAGATGTAAGGCAGTCACTGCACTGTGAAGATCTCAGTGTCTGCAATGGTTTTGTTTCTGCAACTGGGTTACATTGGAACCAAAAGCAACTTAGGAAAGGAATTTATTTCATTTTATACTTATGGGTCACAGTCCATCATTGAGAGAAACTGGGGAAGGAGCTGGAAGCAGGAACTTGGAGCCTGGAATCATGGAGAGACTTTGCTTGCTGGTTCACTCTCTGGGGGTTCTCACAGGCTCATTTTTAAGTAGCTTTCTTATTCATCCCAGAAGCACCTGTCTTGGGAATGATGCTGCTCACATGTGGACTGGGCACTCTTATATCAATTAATAACCAAGACAACCTCCCATGGGACAATCTAACCTAGGTAATTTCTTAATTGAGGGTTTTCCTTCAAATGACACTAGGTTGTGTCAGGTTGATAATTATAGATAAATATCACAGTGACCAAGAGAAGTATGACAGTAGTACCATGTTCTGTAGCTCAGTCAGAAGGGAGTTGACTTGACAAATGTTTGGAGTCAGGGTTGGGTGTTTTCATCAATTTAACTTGAAATCAGCATAGCATCCATCATACAGTAAGATTTCATGTTCTTGTGGACCATTTTCACCCTGATGATATCTGGGTGTCCTGTTAGGTCAGAGTCCACAGAAGTTGAGATGACAAGAGCCCTGTGAAAAATACTTCAGGATATGTCAGTCTCTGAAGAAAGCTTGCTGAGAAGTTATCATTCCTGCCTTGCAAATGGAGATCCTTGCAAGCTTGTAGTGTCTGGAATGCTAACTGCCTATCCATTCCAGCTTAATGGCAGAAAGCAGCCCTCCATAGCAACAGCATTTAGGCTCTAGGGAGAAAGTGCTGAGGCCAAAAGAAGAGCACACAAAACCAGTTCTAGCAGCACCTGTTTCAAAAACTGATACATGTTCAGTCCTAAATCAAGTGGATAAAACCTGTGCAAGAAGTGGAACCGAGTCGTCAAACCTCAGCTTTGGACTCTTTTAAGAGCAAAGCTTCAACCCTACGACTTTTTTTTTTTTTTTTTTTTTGCAGAATGAGTGCCTATATTCCTAGAGTGCATGCGTATATCCTAGACTTAGCATATACATTTAAAAATGTACTACACTGAAAATCCATTAAGTTTATTCACTGTTCTAACAGTTTATGCCTCTAGAAAATGCCCTGAAGGTTCATTTCTTTCTCTAAAACCCATCGATTCTGGGTCCTGATGCTCTTCCCAGAGACTGTAGAATCTCACCCACCTAAGTTAAAACAAATGAGCAAGTAGAAATGGCCAGTCTCCTTCCCTGGAGGAGGAACAGAGAAGGTATTCTGCTTTAAATCAGGTAACAAAACAATTTCTATTTCCTCAAAAGAAAATGTTTAGACAGAACTGAATCTAATTTTTAAAAAAAATAAAGGATTTAGAGTAAGCTTTATTTATTAACTTTGCTATCTCTATATTTCCCCCTTTTAATTTTCCCTACATTGTATCTCCAGATTATCAATAATAAGCATAGAAAAAACAATTATGGCACATTTTGAGTAGTTATTTATAATTTGATATCTCAGAGCCCTGAGATATGCAAGTAATCAGCAAAATAGAAAAAGCACAGGAAAGTCACACACCAACTTATCTCATACACGTACACACACACACACACACACACACTAACATGCTAACAAAAAGGACAAATTCATTTCTGCTGGAAATCGCACGGTCCTGGTCCTCTCATAGCAGTGCCTACTCAGTGCTCAGATGTCCATAGTTCAGGATGGAAGACAAAGCTTTGAGCACAGCAGGAAGCCACTGCCCATTCCCAAGATTTGTAGTTGTAAGTTCCATCTATTTGGGTATAAAAATGGGAGCGTATAAAACATTACTAGTTAATTAAATTTTCTTTATTAGATCAATTATCTCAAAATTGAAGCCCTATGGGCAAAACATTTTCTCTTTTTTTCCCTTTTCTTTTCTTTTCTTTTCTTTTCTTTTCTTTTCTTTTCTTTTCTTTTCTTTTCTTTTCTTCTTCCCTTCCCTCCCCTCCCCTCCCCTCCCCTTCCCTCCCCTCCCCTCCCCTCCCCTCCCCTCCCCTCCCCACCCCTCCTCTCCTCTTCTCTTCTTCCTTCCTTCCTTCCTTCCTTCCTTCCTTCCTTCCTTCCTTCCTTCCTTCCTTCCTTTCAAGGTAGCATAGATAATACACACTTAATAGCATAGACCTCTGTGCATAGGCATAATGTAACTAGCTGGAGAGCTAAGTCAGAGACAACCATGCTCCAGGACAATGCAGTCCATCATGTGGAAAGGAAGCCCCACCAGGTCAGAGGAAAGATCACTTTGTGGATAAATTATGATTTTTTTTATACACATTCAGAATAAAACCAGGAGGAAACATTCAAATTTCCTGAGGCAAACAGAATTCTGCATTGGGTTTCCAAAGTTCAGCAAACTATTTTACCAGGTATTGATGATTAATGGCCTCTATTTAACAATTCAAATGTCACCATTTGCTTTAATGTATCAATATAACTAATATACTCCTAAAAATATCCGTGGTATTCTTCCAGGGAGCTTCAATGGCTCTGAAATAATAAGGTGTAACTAAGACAATGGATGGCACGCGCTTCTGTCTACACTCTCTTTAGAATTTTCTTTCCCGTATTTCATCTACTAAATTCTGCTTCCAAGATTAAGAACACCATATGCAATAAAAACCTCCCCCCTCTCCAATTTGGATGGTCTAAAACTTAACTTTCCACTTTGATAATGAGGAGAGAACATCCTTTTATTCTAAGGAATGAATGTTACTCTATCTGCTCATGGAAGGTTTTCATATTTTAACTCTCTTTTCTACCCTCACTCACAAATCACCACATATTTCTGAATTTGCCTCTCTTTTCATCACATGATCACCAAAGATGCAGATATGTGCCTATACCCATGGATACACATAATAACACACACGTGCATGGATGTGTAGGCTAGTATTAGTTACTGCTACTAGCAGTTATTTTTTTGTTGTTGTTGTTGTTGTTTCTTCTCTGGCAAAATAACTGATAAAATCGACTTAAGGGAGAAAGGGCTCATTTTGGTTCACAGATTATATTTGCAGCCCTCCATGCAGGGAAGTTATGAAGGAAGCACTGCTGGGCAGCCGGTCACCTTGCATCTGCTGTCAGGAAGCAGAGAGGGGAGTGAATGCTATACTCAGTTTGCTTTTCTCCCTGTCATGGTTTGTATATTTTTGGACCAGGAAGTGGCACCATTTGGAGGTGTGGCCTTGTTGTAATAGGTGTGACCTGGTTGGAGTAGGTGTGTCACTGTGGGTGTGGGCTTAAGACCCTCACCCTAGTTGCCTGGAAGTCAGTCTTCCACTAGCAGACTTTGGATGAAGATGTAGAACTCTCAGCTCTGCCTGCGCCATGCCTGCCTGGATACTGCCATGCTCCCACCTTCATGATAATGGACTGAACCTCTGAACCTGTAAGCCAGGCCCAACAAAATGTTGTTTTTTATAAGACTTGCCTTGGTTATGGTGTCTGTTCACAGCAGTAAAACCCTAAGACAATCCCCTCTTCTAAGTCCAGGGACTCTAGCCCATGGGAAGGTGCTACCGTCACTTAAGGTAGGTCTTCTTACTCAATTCACTCAACCTAGAAACTCCTTAATAGACATGCCAAGATGGTTGTCTCCATAGAGTTTCTTGTATAGAAAACTTTGTGGGTGTCCTTAGAGTGATGGAACCCTTCTTGGCTCTTGATGATCCTAGCTTGGTACATGAGGCTCTTGATACTCACAGACACACAAAACTTTCAATGATCTGGGACCTGTCAGGCTTTTGTTTCACAAATTTGATAAATGAAATTCACAGACCATTTATTTTAAAGAACTTAGGAGAGGGAAGGACAGGGCAACAAGAATGGTTAGAGAAAATAAGGTTCTATCAAGCTGTTGTCTGAAGGCTTTTTAATTGGCCTATGGTAGAGATTGGGCTGAGGTAAAGAGTAGGCATGAGGTGTTAGTCCTGTTGATCAAATCAAGAGGTATCCAGGTGCCCTTTCTCAGTTCCAGCCATGTTCTCATATAAAGCGTCTAGAAAGGGCAAGAATAATAAGAGACCAAGAAACAGAGCTCTCTTCTGGATTTCCTGGTCTCCAGCAAAGGCATTCTTAATAATGCTACTATGGAGTCCCTGCACTATCTGACCAGTTTCTGCATCTTGTTGCCATCAATTCTACATCCCACCAAGTCAGCAATGGAGATTAACTATCATAGTAGGAAATGCTGTTCCATCTTCAAAAGAGACTAGGTAGAGAACAAGAGAAAGGAAGATAGTAATTTTGAAGAAATAATCTAAAATTGAGAAGATTTTGAAAAGAAAGTATCATGGGTCTTGAGGGATACGTAACATGATTTAGTCTGGGTCTTGCACTCAGCCATCTCCCATGGCAGTTACAAAAGTACTGGAGTTACATTCCTATGTGTGAAGCAGACTGATACTCAGAGATACTATGATTATTAGGTAATATGTTAGTACAGGTAAGACTTAAAGAAGAATGCAAGGATTCAATGATTTAAAATCATTAGGAAAATGTTTATGAAACTAGGAGGGGCTTGAACTAAGTCTTCAAAAAAGTTAAATTCATATGCATATAAGTCTATGGATAGACCTTTCCTGACAAAGGATACAGCATAGCACAGATGTAGGTAGGAAGAGATAAGAGAGCATGGGGCAGGACGGAGAGAGGAGGAGAGAGGAGGAATGAAAAGAGCCAGAGAGGAATTCTGTATTGCAATCTTTTGCTCTTCAGAGAGGAGGGTGCTATGCTGGAAGCTGTCTGCCCATCCACCTCACAGGTGGGATGAGAGGCTCCACACTTAAAACTACAGTTTCAAATATTTTCCTCAACTATGGTTCTTTGACTGAATGGATCGCCCTAGGACAGTTGTGCAGACAGATGGGTAGAGAAAAGAATATCCAATAATTTTGTCTTTGTTCATAAATGGAAATTTTCAAAACTTCAGGTGCAAAATTAAAAATTGAAACAAAAAGCCATTATTTTTCTTTCTCTATATGTGCAGGACAGTGGCCATCCTGGGTTAAACTAGAAACAAGCATTTGTGCAACATTACTATGGGAATCACAAACCTCAGTAGCTCTCTGGATACCTTGAAGCTTCAAGACTGAGATAAATTGCATCTGTCAAGTCAAATCTTGAGATTCATATTTAGTAAGCCAGCATGTTCTTCATCTGTGAAAGAAGTCAGAGGTAAATTCAGTGGCCTTCTCCTCAAGGCCACCTTCAATGTAGTTATTCAAAGTAGAGAGTCATCCTTTGTCCTCCAAGACTATAGACTTATGATCTGCCTTCAGAAGGCAGTGACAGTCTCTCTGCCTTGCCAAAGGCATGCCGAAAATAAGTAATTCCCACGGTGTACTTTGCTGGAGCTGATCCAGGGGCAGGTGACATTTGCTGTGCATTAGTCTTTGTGATATTGCAGACTTCTGGGTCTTGTGTGGGCTTGAGTAAAGCTAATGCATGTGAGAGAGTGATGTTATTGATGGTTGTTGGGATCCTTCACATTTGTTGTCTAATCCTCTGACATTTATGGTTTCTCTTCTGTTTTGTTTTGCTCTGTTCTGCTCTCTTTTACTGGGCCCCAAAGCAAGACTCTTTACATGGTACCCTGCCCAAGAGGGTTTTGTTTTGTTTTGTTTTTTCTGTTCTGGTAATAATGATGCTGGGTGTTGGAGGCACATTTGCAAGGAGTTAAAGCAAAGGAAGAGGTAAGTGGAGTTCATTGAAAGATGTTCTCTGTTTGAGCCAAGGTTTCCACCTGCAGGGACCTTTCAATTGAATGAATTGCAGGTACCTAGATGCCTGCTGTGCCCTGTTCAGGCATGCCATATACTGGTGTACATGAGACAAAGGACCCTAGATTTGATACAATTTTATCCCATTCAGATTGCATACAAGACTGAAAAGAAATGGATAAGCTGGTCAGAACATGCCAGCATCCACCTCTGCTCCCTCAACAGCTATTTAAATATCAAAGATGCCTTTTAACCACCCCTCAAGGGATGCAACTTTTTTCAAACATGATGTTTGCATAGAACCTTTAAAATTTTTTGTTAGTATTTTGGTTTTAGAAAAGATGTTTAATTTATGGGCAAAGTGGAATTAAAAAGCTATATGAGATGCATTATTTTCATGCTGAATTGGAGGTGAAAAGGACAAGAATGTTTCATCCTATGCTAGATACTAGCAAGGTCTAAATGTAATGTCAGCAAAGAAGAAATAAAAATAAGACGGGTGGGATTATCTCTGCTTAGCACATATTATTCTCACTGATGTGTTCTTCAGTAAATGCAAGGTCAACATCAAGAGGACATCTGAGAAAACACCAAACTGGTTCTTCTGTGAATTGTAAGTAAAGAGAAGAACGTGATAATGGAGGCCTTGTCTCAGCACTTTGTGCTGAGCAGTCAGTTCCTCATTTCTCCTTCCACACCCTTCCTCCATATGTCCCTGCACTGGGCTTGTCCTGTGAGGATGACCACTGGGGATCTGCATTGTCCATTGTCAGTTTACATCTGCATCTGTCGGTACTTGGAGATGAAAACTGTCCTGGAGGCTGGAAGAGAGCAAAGGCAGACTGTTTCCTCCTGGTGTCCACAGATGCTCTCTCTGCACCTCCCAGGTCTGCGTAGTTGGCCCTCATGTGGAGCCAAGGTACTCTTGCGGTTATAACTCCCCTGTTTCTCCATTTCCTTCTTCACGGATGAGGCAGCTAGAACGTCAGCTGGAAGCAGCTCACTCTAAATGCTGAAGTGGGTCCTTTGCTTGCAGTCTCTTTAGGTGAAGCATCCGAGGTAAATGATGGTCCCTGGCAGAAGCTTGGCTAAGAAACCATCATGAAGTTTGAAAGCAACCTGCGAAATGTTTCGCAGATCTGCATCTGAAAAACAAGCCCATGATAAGAGAGGAGAAAGCGTAGTCCCCAGACCTCACAATCAGCAGCTCTAAACAGCAAGGGACTAAAAGATCAGCTGTAACTCTTCAGTCCTCTGTAGCAGTATGCCTACCCTAGTGCTACTGGCTGGTAAGAAAGAGAGCAAACCACTGTGTAAGTCAGATTACAGCAAAATATTTCTGTGTAATTCTTGTATCTCTGATGTGTACAGAGAACAGATTTGATGTATATATTAGGTAGTGGATGGCTACGTAGAGGGTAGGGTTTTGTGTGGTTTTTGCATTTTTATTCCTCCATTTATATAACACTTTTAACATGACTCAACTGAATTATCAAATATTCTAATTAATATGTAATATAATGTTTAGGATGCCACCGTAGACTGTTGAAGAGCAGGAAAGGACACACGGTTCTTCACATGAACTGGAAAGTTTCCAGAGATGCTCAGAGCTCAGCCCAGCTCTGAGCCCAGAGCTCCGGTGTTGGTTTATACTCGTATGTGCTACATCCATTCCAGTAGTGACAAGCGCGACAGGCCCTGAAAACCTGGGTGCTGTCCCAAGGCAAAAAGTTCACAGAAACTTAGTCTCCTGGGATGGTGGCATCCTGTATAACAAATGCTCCAATGTCCTTGCTTTAGTTGGTAAACAGATCTGTGTGCTTTCCCTTAATATTGCTTTATTACAAATGCTCGAAAGGATTGATATTTTGACGTATAGCTAAGTTAGATTCTAGGCAGTCCTTGATCTGACCCTGGGCATGGATAGCTAAGTCACTGCCCTACACAGAAATTTACCATTATCTAGGAAGAAGGAAGATTGTGACCTAAGGAGGAACCAGAATAGATACTTAGAACTATAGGTAGCTGAGTTACACCCATACACAAGTATTTACAATGGCCTAGGGGGAAGGTGGACTATACAATAGACTAGAGTAGGAACTATGGCAAGGGTTTTGAGCCCTTGCCCCCTGGCTTCTAAGATTAAGTGAACCTTAGGTGGGGCTCCATTCGATCCCAGTTAACAGAATTTTATCCCAGTTGGTTCCTGCCAGTTCTTCTTTTGTGTAAGAATCTGGTAACCTCATCATACCTAACTTCTCTATTTCCTTCTGTATAAAAAGTCTGATGCTTGATTTGACAAAGTACATTCAGATCCAGCACACTCTCTTGCATCTGAGTCTGTCTGTCAATTCCCACCGACTCTATGCCCATCTGTCCGAACCCCTGATTCCCATGGATTGAGAGGGGCTGACTGGGCCAGGTCCGTGGCACGTATGAACAGAATGAGGGCTTAGATACATTTTTACATCCTCCTGCCTTTACTACCACAATAACTCCCTGAAACAGAAAATTAACCCTATAATCCCCCCACCATTATAGTCAATGATAATCCATATAACAAATATTGAAATCAAATTTGAAATTTTCATATCATTATGGCTTTAAATTTTTTAACAAGCACAAAACATATTCAAAATTTACTGCCAGTACCTGAACGATGCTTGAGTTGATCAGGAATATGATACTGAAAATGGGTTTCCAGTCTCTTCCTTCTGCTTTGTAACTGCTGAACAGTTTTCCTTGTATTTTTAAGTCTTTGATTTCTTGGAGATGCTTGCTATGTTATCTACAACCTTAGGGCTTCAGACACTGTCCTCCATATATCCATGGTTAAAGTATTCTTTTACAGAATCAAACAATTACATATTTATAACCTAAGTTCCTTGTCCTTATTTTCCCCCAAGGATCTTTCCTATAGCTGACATTTTTGAAATGACTTCAGTGTGAAAATGGAGTTTAAGATCCAGATTTACAACTCCTTGCCTGAGTGAGCTTGATCAAGCTTCTTGGTTACGTGTATGTAGGTACGTTCCCTTACTTTAAATCATGCTGACCATGTTGCTATAAGACAAAACGCAGTCAAGGGGAAAGGGCTCTAAATACAGCAGAGCTTCTCTGACCCGGCTGCTGTTCCCCTGGTTTCTAATAAAATCCTGGACAGCTAAGTATTTGAATGATGAGTAGCTGCTCTGTGGCTCGTTTCCTTGAGGTTCTTGGTTGTAAACTCTAGCCACACCATGAGGCTTCATCCTACCTGCTGCTCTGATCTTCTGCTTGGAAGCATCATTCTCTATTCCAGTTGCTTCTGTGTAAAGACATCTTTTGAAATGCAATGCCTATATGCTCCTGCAGCTCAGTTATGCTCTAACATTAAAAGAAATAGCTTGGATTCTTTGCTCTTACAACTAAGAATAATTCATTTGCTATTATCAAAGTGCCCTGCAGAGGCTTTCCTTTTCTTACATGGAGTCCAAGTTTGAGGATGTATCAATCAGCCCAGGCTAAATATATACCATGATAAAATGACTTCAAAATTTCACTGAAGTTCATTTCTTCCCAGGAGGCTTTGCTCCTTACAATCATGGTCCAGGCTGATGGAGCAAGCATCATCAAAAACCCTTGTCATACAGTTCTGAAGGAACCAGTGACACACTTCTGCCTCCATGCTACATGTGGTATGCCCCTCATCTGCTCACAATGGAGATGGTCATCTGTCCAGCCACACCTAGCCCAGGAAGGGCAACCTTACAGTTGTCAGCATTAAGAAAACCAGAGCTCTGATCCACTTTCACTGAAGCCTGCTACAGCCCTGGCATAAGCTGCTGTTGGTTTTGACAGACCCATCTTAGGCTTCTCCACTCGATGCATGGGAAATGTGCTCTGAACCAAGTGAAACCTTCTCATGTTTACTTAGAGGAGAAGAAGCATGAGATTTGGGTAAAATATTGGGTAAATATTTGGGGGGAAAGTAGAGAAAGTAGAAAAAAATGACATAGAAAATGTAGGAAGAAAGCAATATAATGAAAGTAAGCATACCAAAGAAAATGTATTCTAGCATATTCAACACAGAGTCAAAAGATACAATGGACTATAGAATATTTAGAAGTCCTTTTAGAAATGTCCAGCCGGGCAGTGGTGGTGCACGCCTTTAATCCCAGCACTTGGGAGGCAAAGGCAGGCAGATTTCTGAGTTTAAGGCCAGCCTGGTCTACAGAGTGAACTCCAGGACAGCCAGGGCTACACAGAGAAACCTTGTCTTGAAAAAAACAAAAGAAAGAGAGAAAGAAAGTAAGAAAGAGAGAGAGAGAGAGAGACAGAGAGAGAGAGAGACAGAGACAGAGAGAGAGAGACAGAGAGATAGAGAGAGGAAGAAAGAAAAGAAAAGAAAAGAAAAGAAAAGAAAAGAAAAGAAAAGAAAAGAAAAGAGAAGAAAAGAAAAAAGAAATGTCCAACTTTCATAGAACTCTCCAAAGTCCAGGATTCTTAGAAGAGCTTCCGTACATGGTGTTTCCTGGTCAAATAAGAACAGCAGAAATCCATAGTTTAGCATGTGGCTATTTTTAAAATATTGTTCCATAGTAGGAGCATTGTCCACATGCAAACTCCAGATTAGTGGACATGAGACGGTCAATGAACAGAGAAGCCATTTCTCTGATGGGTCTCTCAGTAGGGCAACAGGCCTGGAGGGGAAGATGCTGCTGATAGAAACTGAATGGAATGAAAAGAAATTCAGAGATCAAGAAAAGGGTTCCAAGAAAAGGATCCATGAAGGAGAAGTCCCTGATTCTGATGGGCGATAGAATTCCAGGAAACATTTTGGTTTGTTGGTTGTTGGCTGTGACCTCTTGCACTTTGGATGACATTCCAAACATGTTAAAGTCTCAACAATAACCAGAACAAGTAGGCAGAGATGAGGAGTTATGAATCAGTTTTCTCCCCCAGGACTAATCCAGAACACAACATGCTGGAAAGCAAGCTGTGGCCAAGCCACCTGCTCCAGAACCCTGCCAGGCAAGTTCAGTGAGCCAAGATGTTGCAGAAAGACTTCAACCCACAGTTTCTGCCATTGCCAGGTGTAGCAGATGGCACCTACTGGACGTAGCTGCTTGTTAGCCTGGGGCATCTGCTCACAGGAAACAGCCTGGCAGTGCTTGATGCTACTCTCCCCACACTCAGCTTCTGTGAGTAGATCAGAAAGCCACCAAGACAAGGACCAGCGTCAGAAGCTACAGTATTTGACCAGTGGATAGAAGGTATGAAATTGGAGCCTACATTTCCTAAAAGGAAGGACAGTACACTCTTGTAGTATTCATAATTTTAAGTATTTAAAATAAGCTTTTAAAGATTGTAGCACTCTCTGTGGATGAAGCAAAGTTTTCCTTTGAAGAAGTTAACTGCGGTTCACGTGATCAACATCCAGGAAGCTAAGAATCTCCTGTTATTTTAGAAGTTGACAAACTCATCCTGTTTAACAGGTCCATTGACCTCTTAGCAGTGTGGATGTGTTCTCGTGGAACCCTGGGAGCGGGCAGAGAGGGGACAAAGAGTGTTACTGGGACTCTCCCACAGAGAACATCTCTGTGAACATTTCCCCTTGAACTGTTAATAATTCAGTGTGGGCAGAGCTCTGAAATTCTGGCAACGTACCTGGAAGGGGGCTACTGTTCATGAAGCTCCTGCTGAGGCCCGAGCTCAGGTTGGCGGAAACAATGTGTGACTGTCAGAGAGCCCCACTTTCCCCACCCACGGGAGCATCTCCCACAGGGTGACCATATGCCGTGGAGTCCAGGAAACAGGCTCCGCTTACAAGGACACAATCCACGGAAGATTTTATGTTCAAATTTCCATGGAGTATGTGAACGTGCAGGTGAGGCTTCTAAACTCTGCTCAGTGTTCAAAAGAGTGTATCCAAAGGCAGCAGATAGATGGGAATCTAAAATGTGATTACTTGGTACTGAAGAGATGCCTCGATGGCTGATTGTGATTGCTTCTCTTTCAGAGGACTTGAGTTTTTTCTCAGCCTCCTATAACTCAGAATCCAGACGATCAAATGTTGTCGTCTGTGGTACCCATCACAAACACATGTGTGATCATAAACATGCACATCAAAATAAATACTTAAAACAAAGTACCTCAAATACTATTGTTATACACTCTGGTTTCCTCAGAATATGAAACATTCAAGGCAGAAGAGAATTCTCTCAGTGAAAATGCAGTATGATACATTTCATGTGTCTAGAGCCTGAAGTAAAGCATATTTTTTACAATAGTGCTTTGTATATATGCATACACATAGATGCATACATATGCACACTATTTTATGTGATAATAATCTCAGTACAATACTGCTACTGAAAGTGTAACTCGGAACCAGAACCCGAGAGCTTGCAGAAACGGAACATGAAGGCTAAGGACAGGACCACTAATCAGAATTTACATTTCAGCAATGTTCTCACAGAATTTACACACACACAGTCAAGACATGAGAGAAACCACACCCATAAACATATTGATGCACATTCATTAACTAACAAATTAATACATATTAATCCAAGCAATTTAAGAGAGATAAGGAAAGGGAATATAAAAATGAAAAGCCCATTTTTGTGTTTCAGTGATGAAGGAGACATTACAGTAAATGTCTAGACAAGCTCCCAGCAAGGAAAGAAAAATGAAAGAAGACTAGGTACCTCCTGGTCATCCTTTGAGCCAGTTGTCTCCATGGTGACAAAAATGATATTTTCACAGTATTCTACAATAGCCTAATTGGACTATGTGATTTAATTACCATTTTTTTTTTAAAAAAAAGGATTTACTATAAGCAGAAGTGTTCTCAGCACCTTGAAAACATTAAGGAGTAGAGTTTGCATAACAAGCCTAGAAGGAAGTGTTTGAAGGAAGACCATTTCACAGAGTAGCACACTGACAAATAAGACAGTTCAGTTGTGTGTTGATGGCTCCAGTGATGACCAAGTGCTACTATGTAATACAAGCCACAGAAAGCTACGTAATGCACGGTCTAAAAAAGACCAGTTTCTTTATAGGTGTTAGAGAGGATGGAAACTTGAATCTAGGCATTCCAAATGTCACATATTTTCCAGTCACTTGTCATATTTTGGAAATCGATGTTACCTTTGCTTTCTACTTAATCACAAATAAATGTTTATTGCAACATAAAAATGATTCATTGAATTTCTATTTGGAAACTGGTGCTTCTAGCGTATTGCTTCATTTATGGCTGTATTATAGGGGACCCTGTCTCAGAAGCACTGAGCACAGCTTTCTCAAGTTTCGTCCTTGGCACAAAATACAGCTAAGAGCATGATAACCTGAGGGCCCTCCTGAGTGGCTCCAAGAATTGCCAAACTACAATTTGTGTTGAAAATCCTGCTAGAGAAGACAATCATAAATGATCGATTTTAATAAGTCATAATTAAGTCAGAATATAGCCAAAATGGTTGGATTCTGGCATAGCTGCTCTTAGCTTGAGGAATCTTGGCACTGAAATTCTTGATGGTTGTCCTGGGTGGTGGTAGTCATAACACAAGCTGATACTTTGAGCTTGGCATATTCTTGCAAATCATATGTTCTCAAACATTTTTGAAGATCAGACCTAAGGTTTTACATTATTATGCCACTATTTGAATGAATTTTAACTTTCATTAATCTAGTAATTGTCAAATAGTCAACTATCTGATCCAACAATACACATAAAAATGAATGGTTTTATTGAAAACTTTAGACGATCTTGTACACAAATCTGTCAAATAGAAGAATGCATGTATGTACACTATTCCAAGAATTTTTCATATGAGATGGAAGCAAAATGAAACAGACTTTGTTTGTTTGTTGTTTGTTGGAACTAGATACCCTAACTTTAAATAAATAATAAAGACACATAAATGTATTTGAACTTCTTACTTTGTCAGGAAAAAAATTTGCAATGTCACTGTACGAGCAGGACTAGACAGTAAATTTTTCTGTATATATTTGAGTTATTTGGTGTTATAAGTACCAGAACAAAGCCAGTCTTTTCCATCAGTGAAGTGCAAACTCGTCTGTTGAGGAGATGCTGATATGAACCAAGTTGGAGGAGAATCATTGTCCTCTACCAGGACATCACAAGCTCTCTAGCTTAGTAGGGAAGAGGATGAGTTTGGGGTTCAGTCAGCTCAGCCAAGTGACTGGTTTCCCCACCTGATAGTTGTGACTTCATAAGGCGTTGTGAAGATGAAACAAAAATGTTTATAACACAGTAAGAACAAACCCTGTCCCCAAGGGTCCTAAATAAGCAACTGTTTTCATGTGTGGCTTCTTGGATTTGCAATATTGTGCTTCATATTCCCCAGAAATCAAACATGCCAGCCTCTACCAAAACACTAATCCAGTCAGTAGATTCACGGAGAAGGCTTGAAACAAAGAGAAGCCTCCCTTAATAATTTTTTGTTGTGTGATGTAGAGACTGCTATCAAATACTCAAAGTAGGAAATGTAGCTACATCTGGAAATTTGACTTATTGACCCCTTTACCTAGTTCAGTAGTTACTATACACTGTGTTCATGCATTCTGTTTCGGGGGCCATGTAAATTCATAGCTCCCAATCACTCAATTCTAACATCCTTGGAAAGATAAAACATTTATTTTTTTAGTTCTTCAAAAAGTGGAATTCAAATTTCACATGCTCTTGAATAGGAACTGCCCCCAAAGAGTCATATATTTGAATGCATGGCCCGTAAGAAGCAGCCATGGAGGTATGTCTTTGTTGGAGTAGGTGTGGCCTCATTAGAGGAAGTATGTCACTTTAAGGTTTCAAATGTTCAAGCATAGCCCAATGTCTGTCTTTTGCTGCTATCTGTGGATCCATATATAGAACTTGGCCGTTACCTCTCCAGTACCATGTCTGTCAGCATACCTCCATGTTTTCTGTCATGGTAATAATGGACTAAACCACTGAAACATAAGCCAGCTCCAGTTAAATGCTTTCCTTTATAAATGTTCCTGTGGTCATGGCGTCTTCATAACAATAAGATCTCAACTAAGACACATGTGAATTAGACAAAGTACTTGCCTACAAGTTTCAAAGAAGGTGAGGTTCCAGTCAAAGTAGAAAGCTTCCAAGAGCTAAACAGGGAAGGCTCAGAAGGGAAGGAAATGTAAGCTCCCTAGCCTTCCCACTCCTTCATCTCCTCCCTCCAAGCCTCAGCTCCTATGGGTTTGAGCTGATTTAAAGCTGGGCTTCACCTGCTCCCACACTCTCCTGCCTCCTTTCTGTGCCTTGCATTTGCATGCTTGCCAGGCTCAGGACTTCTGTCTTGTTTGTGTTTCTTTCTGGAAGATTCTATCCCACATCAATATGGGAGCTTGCTTTAGTCAGCTCTCAGGCTGAGGGCCCATTGACAGTCTTTCTTGGACAGGGACTTTCCCTGCTCCTAAGTTCCACTCATTCATGCGTATTGCTTACCTGTAGCTGGGCTTGGTGTAAGATGAAACCAATGTCTAGAAACAAAGGTCATTCCAATCACAAGATGGCAAAATGTCACCAGCTCGGCCTAAATTTTTTTAGTAGTTTCATAGTCAGTTCCCCTGACATCAGACTTGATGAGATTCCTTGGCCCAGATGCTCATGTGTGGGTGCCTGGAAATATGGTAGAACAGGCTGAAAGAGCCTACACACAAGGAAGGTGAAAAATCTGGTCCAGTATACTTGTAATATTCCTCTGACACAATTATAAATTATTGTGTAAATTGGATTCAGTTTTGCTCTTGTTGTATTTTTAAAGGTTTTTGTATGGGTGTGTGTTGTTGGGGATTGAGTGTGAGCTTGTATACACTGCAGGCAAGCTGGTACTATGACACTCTATCCTTGGTCCTACTTTTATTTGTTTTTAATTTTGAGACAGTGTCTCACTAAGGTACCATCAGGTGGCCTTGAATTTGCAAGACACCACTGCCACCACCACCACCTCCTCCTGCTCCTGCTCCTCCTCCTCCTCCTCCTCCTACTCCTCCTCCTCCTCCACCACCACCACCACTACGTTAGTCTTCTGAGTAGACAGGATTTTAGTTATGTCACTAGAACCAGGTATTCTCCTAGTTTTAAAATGAGCTTTTTTGATTTCTAAATATTTGAATATAGGGAGTAAAATATAACTAGTCATTAAACAGCAAAATAGAGGATAAATGTTAGTACAGCATTCCCATTCTGGATGTAGTATTTGGATGAGTTAATTTAGAATAAGTATTTACACTGCTTGCAAAAGAGTGAGCAATCAACATTTGCTATTATTATTGTTTTTAATTCATCTTCTGGAATAGTGTTGTGCAGAGCTCTGCTATTTGGATTTAGGTGTACAAGGCTGGAACCAGGTAGCAGAATTCACATCTTTAATCAGCCCTCATGCTCAGAAGGTTGAGGCAATGCATACCAGCATACTATGCCCCGTGGTGGTGGCACCACCTGTACACTCGGAGACAGAGACAGGCAGATCTTTGTGAGTTCGAGGCCAGCCTGAACTAAAAAAAAGTTCTAGAATAGCAAAGACTACACAGAGAAACCTTGTCTCAAAAAAAAACAAAAACAAAAACAGAAAACAAAACAAAATAATAAAACAACACAAAGCAAAAGTTCAGTTTAACATTTGACACAAGGAGAGACTTAGATGAATCTCAAGAATAGAATCCTTAATGGTCTCCATGCACTGCACAATATGGCTTATGTGGCATTTAATATTATCAAATTATCTTGACAGTGAAGAGACAGTCATTGCCAGGGACACAAGTGAAAGCTGTGACTCCCCTAGATGAGCAATGTCGGGGGAACAGTAGAGTTGTCTGCATCCCAGTGATGATGGTAGAGGCAATGTGGAATCTGTAAGTGAGCTAAACCAATAGAACTCTTTACAACTTCCCCATAATAGGAAAATTATTTCATGCTACTTGTAACCATTCTGTGAGTCAAGGTTCTCCAGAGAGACAGAAGCAACTTGAACTATGAAAAGATTTGTAATGAATAGCCACATAGCGATACGGGAGGATGTCAAGTGCCAAGCTGTAGCATGAGCCAGCAGCCTAGAGCCCCAGATGCCTGCTGGTACGTCACTGATGTTCTAAGACACTTGGCTGGGGAACTTCCTCTTGCTTGAAAGGAATGACAAAGATAATCTTCCTCTTCTATTAAGATTGCAGATGATAGATAAAGTCCATCCACACCAAAGAGGGCAAATCAAAGGTCACAAACTGAAATGTCAATAGCATCATAAAACACTCTTCAAGGTGACACACACACAAAATCGCCTTTTATAGCTATAGACACAATGTCCTTCAATAAGCAAGGGAAGGTTGGTGATGAATTGAGTGAGAAGAAGTAAGTTAATAGTCTCAACAAATCAAGAACCATACAGAGTTTTAAATCAATTGTTCAATGTTGCCTTCCCAATGTTGATCACAATTTGACATCAACATTTAAAAAGAATTTGATGAAGAAAAATAAATTTTAAAGCAATAAATTTTATTAGTGAAAGTTAATAATATGCTTGCATTTCTTTCTGTAGACTCATAGTAATACTGGATTTTAAGTCAATCTAATAACAAATCTCAAGTTTTCGATGTCTTCCACTATAGATACATCGCATATTGTACATGGTCCTGTGTGAATTAAAATATACACATCAGAATAGTGAGCACCATATCTTTGACATGTAGACGTTTTGATTATTATGCTATGGAGAACAGGGAGTCCCTACGCATATCAGATAACAGCAGCTAGGAATGTAGTATAAAGATATGTATTAACAGCCCCAAGCTTGTTCATAGCATCTTTCCTAGCTTTGCAACTCCCTGTGTTCAATCAGTCTTGGGAAAATTCAAAATAAGAGAAAGAAATGATTTTTCCTAGATTTTTTTCGGTAGTTTCATTCTTAGAAATCAATATAAGGTCTGAGGATATGATTCTGTGGATAAGAATCGGCAGTATAAACATGAGGTTTTGTGTTTAAATCTCTAGTATCTGTGTTTGAAAAAGAAAAAGCCTGTGAGACCATCCTTGTAAACTTAGGTGGAGAAAGTAAAGGAAAAAGGATTCTGGGACTTTGTAGCTGCTAGCCTAACACAAGGACAGTTGGAAAACCTGTCTGAAGGGAATAAGGTAGAGCCTGATAGAGATCAGGATACCCAAAATCCTCCTCTGGCCTCCACACATGGATTCACCACATACACTCATTACACACTTACAGAAGGAAATCTGAGTGTCTACTATATTTGTGGGAAAATGTTCTCTCTCTCTCTCTCTCTCTCTCTCTCTCTCTCTCTCTCTCTCTCTCTCTCTCTCTCTCTCTCTCTCTCTCCCTCTCTCCCTCTCTCCCTCTCTCCCTCTCTCCCTCCCTCTCTCTCTCTCTCTCTGTGTGTATATAATGCACAAAAATTGCCCCAATTTTTTCCATATTTATTTATTTATTTACTTATTTTTATTTTATGCACATGGATGTGATTGTAGCATACGTGTCTATGCACAGTCTGCATACAATGCCTGTGGAGGCCAGAAAATAGTGTTAGATCCTCTGGGAAGCAAACCCAGCTCCTCTGCCAAAGCGACAAATGTTTTTAACCATTGAGCCATGTCTCCAGTCCCATTTTTTTAAAATGCATCTAAAGAAAAATGCATTCCAACAGGATCATTACTTACAATTTAAGAGTTAGTTCATCATGAAGACCACCAATTAATGTTTGTTACATTTCAGGAAACCACTTCTCCTTACCTAATGACGAGACAAAGCAAGTACATTATAGCTGTAGACTTTATGATGCCCCCTACCTCTTAAGTAAAAAACAAAAAGCAAAAAGAAAAGATAAGGTCTGGTCCATTAGCAGTTCAAGCAGGGAGAAAACCTTATATGGTTTCTTTTACATGAATAATAGACAATGAATAGACTTGAAGTTTAAGGCAGGTAAACTTTTTTGGATGGGGGCATTTTGGGAATTATTGGCACCATAATTCCTAAACTGGTTTTAGTAGGAGAGTCAATAATTTACTAAGAACCTATAGATTTCCTTTAGTTTCTTTGTTACTTTAGTTTTCTCATTGCTACTTTCCATGGAAACAAGTAACTCCAGGAAATCTTGTTGTCAAGGTAACAAGAAGAGGGTAGTCTTCAGGAGAGGAGGCTACAGTTTATAACAGAAACCAGTCCAAGGTCCTTGAAATCGTTCATTTATTGCAGCTGTGCTTAACAATTTTGGTCTTAGACAATAGGCCTATGTTTTAATAGGCTTATGGTTTAATTGTTTTTCTTATTAAAATATAGTTACAAGGTTTTGCCCCTCCCTCTTCTCCCTTCTATCCCTCCCATATCCAATGCTACCTGCCTATTCCCAACTAATGGCCTGTTCTTCTTTGACCATTTTTACTACATGCAAACAAATAAACATATAAATATAACCTGCTGAGTCCATTCACTATTTTCTGCATATATGTTTCTAAGAACTGACCACTTTGTATTGGATAATCAGGATGTTCATCTCTGGGGAAAACTAATCCCCCCTCTCTCAGCAGTTATTAATTGCCTGTGGCTTGCACCTCACCTAGCAGTAGGACCTGGATTGATTTCACCCATTTCACTGTAACATTTGTTAGAATTCTTCAAGTCTTCTTTAGGAAGCCATCATGTTGAGACTTCATGGAGGTAGCTTCAGTCACACAGCTAAGTGGCACAATCTCTCAGTAGAGTTCCTGGTCTTCTGACTTTCACTATCCTTCTGATCCCTCTACTGAGACAGTCCCTGAGGAGCTGTGCTGGACATGTATCAGTTGGAGCTGCTTCAATTTCCATAATGTCTGTGATCCACTCAAACATCTTGATAATTAAAATGACTGCTTACTATGTCACTAATGCCTCCCACAACATCATTCATTTTCACCACTCAATTAGCGAAGACAGTGGCCTCCTTGATTGTAAGATATACTGTCACTATTTGGGGGGGGGCACATTAAAATAAAGGGATGTGCTTTGCAATGATTGTTTATCATGGAGTAATTACAGAGCCCTTGCAGTTAGTCTCTATATTTCAAGAACTTCTATTTTTCTTCTCCTCTGGATCCAGCAGTTCTTTGTTTTAATTTACATTCCTCTTAAATACCTCCTGCTATTTAAGCAATAATTCCTTCTAAATCAATTGTTAGCAGCAGTTAATGACTGGTTCGTTAATTAATAGCTCAAAGCAAAGCTGAGGGTGTTCTCTGCTCCAGCAAGCCATCAGCCTCTAGCCGGGGTATTACTGCTTCTGTACCCTCTAATCAGTGGCTACTCACAGCCTCACTACCACATATTATTTAAGCTACAAGAATGAATTGAATGGGAAATAGATTACATCATTATCAAACCTAATATAATAATATGTCTATTTTTAAATCATTTGCATGTCCAGATGACCTCCCTCTCCATGGGATGAGCCAGTGATAGAATCAGTATTTGCTGCTTAGGAAACTCCCTGAGCTGTAGCATCTTCTCTCTTCAGCCACAGGGAGCCCAGGGACTGCTTGCTATAGCTTGCAAAACGTCCTGAATCTTTTCCCAAAATTGTAGTCTTAAGCTCTGCAACTCACTGACAGCAAAAGGAGAGAAACTGTTGCACGTTTTCTGCCCGATAACCATATGGCTTGCTCAGCAACAGGAGCCAAGTCTTTGGTACAGCAAACAGAGAGAGGGTGATGCTTCACCAGTGCAGGAAGCTAAGGAGCAAAGCTTCAGCTCTCCTATCACCTTCAGCCCCTTCAGGGAGATTAGAGGGAAGAAATACAGCATTTCTGTTTTCTTGTGCAAAGAATTCTAGCAACCAAAGAGAAAACAGATGTCAAAAAACAAAACGTCAACAACAATAAAATCAAGCAATCAAACAAAAAACTATACATGGTATAATGTCCTAGAATTTTACTTTTCTTTTTTTTCTGTATATCTTTTTATTTATTTATTTACACTCCAGATTTTATTCTACACGCCATCCACCCTCTGACTGTTCCACATCCTATGCCTCCTCCCCACCCCCTGTCTCCAGAAGGATGTCCCCATTCTCACCCCCCATCTCTCACCCCCTCCCATCCTACCTGACCTCTAAACTCCTTGGGGTCTCTAGTCTTTTGAGAGTTAGGTGCATCATCTGTGATTGAACACAGACCTGGCAGTCCTCTGCTTTATATGTGTTGGGGGCCTCATATCAACTGGTGTATGCTGCCTGTTTGGTGGTCCAGTGTTTGAGAGGTCTTGGGGGTCAAGATTAATTGAGATTGCTGGTGCTCCTACAGGGTAGCCCTCTTCCTCAGCTTCTTTTAGCTTTTCCCTAATTCAACCACAGGGGTTAGCAGCTTCTGTCCATTGGTTGGGTGGAAATATCTGCTTCTGACCCTTTCAGCTGCTTGTTGGGTCTTCTGGATGGAGATCATGCTAGGTCCCTTTATGTGAGCACCAATAGCTTCAGTGATAGTGTTAGGCCTTGGGGCCTCCCCTGGAGCCAGATCCTACTTTGGGCTTGTTGCTGGACCTTCTTTTCCTCAGGCTCCTCTCCATTTCCATCCCTGCAGTTCTTTCAGACAGGAACAATTATGGGTCAGAGATGTGACTGTGGGATGGCAACCCTCACTTGATATCCTGTCTTCCTTCTGTAGGTGCGTTCTATAAGTTTCCTCTCCCTACTGTCCGGCATTTCATCTATGGTCCCTCCCTTTGAGTCCTGAGAGTCTCTCACCTCCCAGATCTCTGGTGCATTCTGGAGGGTCCCCTCAACTTCCTACCTCCTGAGGCTGCCTGTTTCCATTCTTTCTGCTGGCCCTCAGGGCTTCAGTCCTTTCACTCACTCAATACCAGATCAGGTTCCCCTCTCCCCACCCCAACCCAATCCACATTCCCTCTCAGGCCCCTCCCTCCCTCTGCACTTGTGATTGCTTTCTTCTCCTTCCCAAGTGGGAACAAGATGCTCTCACTTGGGCCCTGCAGCTTGTTGACCTTTTTTGAGTTCTGTGAACTGTATCTTGGGTATCCTGTACTATTTATTTACTTTTTATGTATTTATGTATTTGGTTAATATACACTTATTAATGAGTACATACCATGCATGTCCTTTTGGGTCTGAGTTACCTCACTCAGGATGATATTGTCTAGTTCCATCCACTTGCCTGAAAAACTCAGGAAGTCCTCGTCTTAATAGCTGAGTAGTATTCCATTGTGTAAATGAACCACATATGGCCATTGTTGCAGGAAAGTGTTACTTGTCAGGCAGATGTCTTGAGATTGTGCTAAAGTTATGATTTCAGTTTGCTGTTCTCTTTGATCAGTCTCCAGCTCCTTGAGAATGCATGACAAGGTGACATCGATTACAACCCTATACTTACCAAGCACTGAGATGCTGCAGTTAAATATGCATCTAAATAATATTCTGTGAAATTAGGATACAAACATCCATCGATGTTTGTTTTTTAGTATTTCAGAATGAGCTATTGCCAGGTGAAACTTGAGATATGACCACAGAAAGGTACATCTCACATTCCAATTACATTGGTGTCAAATTTGCTGATATAACAATGTCAGGGAATCTCAGAGGGGCTAAAGGAGAAAAGTTGGTGCTGTCATAAGTAGTAAGAAAAAATACAGAGCAGGCAGTCACGGGCAGAAGAGACGTCAGAATAAGGAACATAAACATTGCCAAAAGTGCAGAGAGAGAAGGCATTGCTCACTGGTGTGCTCATTCCTGTGAGAACCACAAGTCATGCTTTTGGCTGAGACAACAGTCATTAAACTTGGAGATGGCATCTCCTCCTACATAACAAGACCTCAAGCTTTCTCAAGGGACTGCTACCCACTCACAGGGGCCTCTGTCCATGGACATTTCATTATTTTTATAATTTCTAAAATCGTGCATATCCCTAAAACTCCCTCAAAATGCCAGAGAAAACAAAATATGCCCATTGAGATGATAAATGGCAAGCAATCTACTCATCTACAGAGATGATTAAAATTTAAAAGATTAAAATATCCTCAGCCATGATGTTTTAGCTAAACTCCATTCTCTAGTGGATTACTGTCCCATTACCGATAATGGTATAAGCTTGAAATACAAGGCTTTCATAAAAAAAAAATATAATGAATACTCTATGCTAAATCCATTTGAACAGTCTTCTAAGACTTAGGGAAAGAAGATTTATATAAATGTTCATAGGGCTTTATTTTCTTAGCTTTATCACTACTCCAAATAGCAACAGCAAAACCTATAATCTTGGTTTGCTGATCATCTAGTCTCTCCCGGGTGCTGGGCCTCATTTTATCTGATGCAAACAGGGAAGCTGCCTAGGTAGTGTTTTCATATACATTTTACTGAAACCCTCAGATAAGAAGATAAGTTGTGATATGGCTCAAGTCAGACAGTCATCTGACAGTAGACCCAAAGTGCCAGCACACTCAGCCTGAATTGATATCCAATATAAATGGCAGTGGCCTTGGAATCTCGTCTCTGATATCTATGTCATTTTGCTTTTATCTTTCAAGCTCCATCATTCTGCCATCTTGTGCTTTGTTTCTCCAGATTTTCCGTGCAACCATAACATTACGTCGATTGAAAGAACTTGATTGAAAGGCCATTCTTGACTTCTGCTGACTCCCCTAACCTAACACTGAGATGGTTGGTTGCTCTCCAGTAGTACTCTTCACTTCAAAGCTCACCTTCATGGCTGAACCTAAACTTCATCAGAGACATATTTAAGCACCACAGAATTGATCAGGCTTTCCTGGCTATCTTTAGTAGACTTCACTGAGAGCCAACAATGGGTGAATATGCATCATAAATCCAGCAGAGGTGCTCAGCCTGGTAGTTAAGCCAAAGGAAGACTCAATAGCTCATCCAAGGCAGTTATGTGAGAACACCACCTTAGTAATATGAGAGTGCCAACACAACCTTTGGGATTTCCAAATGATCTTTGCAATAATTATACCTGTGGAACTTGAATTAACACTGATCCTTCTACAGTTATCAAAGCAGAAAAGAACAAAAATTGTATTCATGTCCTAATTACATATCAAATACAGTCTTTTTTTTTATTAAATTGGCCTGTTTTATGCCTTCTACCTACAAGTCTCTGCTTTTAGAAGGTAGGCTGCCATCTCAGCCCTTCACATCTATTAATTAGCTATGAATTGAAAAGCCAGGCCTAATCTATGCATCTATTAGTCCAGGACCACCTGTAGTAGATCATGTACCAATATTTTAGCTAATTGAGCTATGTTTATATTATATAAGACTGTAAGAAGAAATAAGTTGTGCACAATAAATTTATTTTTCACACACAATTGACTTAACATATTTGACTTTTAGAACACAATAATTATTCACACAGTTGGCAAATATTCAAAATACTGCAGGAATGGAAACTCAGCCCTTAAAAATAATTTTCACACATTTTCATTTTCTGTGAAAATAGTTCTAGTTCTCTAAGCATTTGTCTCCTAGTTCATTTGAAATATGTAATCTCTGCAAAACTGTGTTCAAAGTCATTCTATACCTCTACATTACAATCAACATTGATGGATCACAACCCAAGTAAGTTATGTGGAAATCCAGGAAGCAACTGGGAATAGCACTTTGCCTGTCTCTAATTTGCAGAAGAGAAAGTTCAGGATATGAGCCAGCCACAGAAACATGATCTAAAAAGTTAGGCACCTACAGAGGGTAGCACTGAGTGTCAAGAGGTTATTGACTGGAATGTTGGATTGCTTGGCCTGAATTTTAGTGATGAGGATGGAGAACATACAGGTTGCCTGCATCCAAGGATAATTATGAATGTGGCCTAATACAAAGCCATAAACTTACTTAAAATATTGTATATGTTTATTTATTGAGCTTTCTTCTTTGTTTGCTTGCTTGCTTTTATAACTCTACTTCATGGTTCTCAAGCATGAGGATTGTAGAAGACAGCATCACAAGGTGATGTCAAAAGGCTAGACATCTTTGGTAGACCATAGATGACAGGAAAAATCAAGTATGAGAAGTCTCTTTGTTTAAGGAAACTTGATTTTTTTTGTTTGTTTGCTTGCTTGCTTGCTTTTTGAGACAAGGTCTCACTATGTTTCCTTGTTTGGCCTGAAACCTGCTATGCAGATCTGACTAGCCTCAAACTCATAGGGATCCATGTGTCCCTGCCTCCATGGTACTAGTGTTAGAAGCATATATCACCATACTCAGCTAGTTAAGCCAAGATTTGCCTATGAGTGAGTTTAGGAAGAAATAGAGAAGGCCAAGCTCATGGAAAATCATGTCACAATACTGATAGAAATAGTGAATTTCCTCTCTTGAGTTAGTTGAAAGAGTAAAAGCCACTTCTTCAATTTTATGCATACATAGAGATAGAAACAAGGCCATTCTTGTTTTCACAGGGAGGGAAAGAACAGAATATCCATTTACCTTCAAACACATAAACAAGCTCAATCAGAACATCTATAAGATTTACTCTGCCATGTTAACACATTTCCTCTGCATATGCCTTTCCAAAGATCTTATATTCATAGCCAGAAGAATATACACTGCAGAGTTAGAGAAATGGCTTAAAGAGTTCCAGGAGTTCAGAGTGTCTAGTGTAAAGGAGGCATGTTCTATATCAGTCACTACACTGAATAAATGAAGTAGATCCTTTATGATTCATTAGGAAGTATGACTTTTTAGAAGGTCATGCATGGGTAGTTATGCTTGTTTTTTCTCTGTCTTCTCAAGAGTGCCTATGGTAAAAACCTCAATATATACCTTCTTACACTGGCTAAATTTAAGACAACAGCAGAGATATCACATTACTTTAAATACATGTTGAGCTTCTATAACCATATTATATATATATATATATATATATATGCTATATATAATACATTTTAAACACTAATTCTATCTTATTTCACATATATTAGTGTTTTTCCTGAATATATGTCTGTGTACCACTTGAATGCCTATTACTCAAATGACCAAGGATCTATAGTTGAAGATGTTTGTGAGCCCCAGTATGGGTGCTAGAATTAAACCCAGATCCTCTAAAAAAGCAGCCAGTGCTCTTATCCATTGAGCCAGCCCCCAAATTATACACATTTCGTGTTCCTACTAAGATGAACAGATTCAAAACCACCTGAAGGACCAGATTAGAACTTTGAGTTCACAGATATTTCAGTTTCATTAAGAGAAGACATCAGGCTCAAAATCTGTGTCCAGGGTGATGCAACTCACAGATGAGTGTTTTCTAAATCTGTTCCAATGTTCCAACATAGCCCCAAATATGTGGATCAAATCTGAACAGAATACACTCTATTTTGGAAAGAAAGGGGGTACATACATAAGAAAGAAAAGCACCCAAAATAGTTTCAACACTTAAAAAGTAACTGTGTCTGAATTGCCCTGCTAAGAATGAGATCGTGCCTCAAAGTAAATTTGGATCCACTGAGCTTAATAAGCGAGCAGAAAGGAATGATGATTCCTGGGCTCTAAGAGATTCTGTCATTGCCATGTGAAAGTATTGGTTACATTGTGTGGCATGTATTGTCGTCTTGCTATGGGTGATTAACACTATTTTATCCTTAAAATGTTTTCTCTGTGGAAAGTCCCAAACCCAAATGTCTTCTTATTTTGATTTTAAAAAATGTATTTCATTGTTTTCATGCATTTTTTATTAAACATTTCTTTTGGTTCCTAACACTTACCATTTTTTTTTCAGCTCTAAAATCTCAGAAGATGAAAAATGTGGACTTATTTTTTAAACTTTAAGTGCCTCTCAGCATTGTTTGATTGATCTACCCAGGGTTTGATATTTATATTTGATAAATTTGTTTGAGTACTTTGAAAATTACCTCAACATTTTTTTCTAGACAAACTAATATGGAGGGATTTGTAAGATCCATCAACAAATCACAATTTGAAGAATTTAGTTAAATTTCCTATGGGAAACATTTACAAGGCAACCAGACTCTTCACTTGGTCATCCAATTTTATTATTCATTATTATGCGGGTTCTCGCTTCTGGGTAATTCATTTGCATTGAATGTTCATTATAAGGAATTATAATTTCCTTGGCTGCATTTTTTTTTCTTATAAAAACTCAAGATCTACACAGGATCAGAAATCTTCCACCCTCCTTCTAGAAAAACATCATCTAAGACTAGCAGCTTTGGGGGTATTACATCCTGACTAGAAAGAGGGCTTCTTTACCCTCTGTGTCTCCTGTTGATGCTCAGTAAATGTTAACCACTAATAAGAACTAGGCTGGTAATCAGAGCTTCTCTTCATATAAACTAGTTTGTCTCAACCTTGTTTTTACCCCATGTCTCCTAGTAATTGTCTAACATTTTCCCTGCTGTTCCTGTCTTTTTAATTACATTCTCCTGAGGGGAGTCTAACAGCATCTTAAAGCAAATGGAAGAAAGGCTTAATGCTTTCTCCACAAAAGGAACAGCAGGGTGCAGGTGCCTAGCAGTCAGAATAGTAAATTTCAAAGGAATAAGCCAGGTTTTAAGCTCCTTCTTCTAGAAGAGAATAAGGAAGGGTGAAAGTACAGGAAGAAGAAAAGGGAATCAGCTCACAGAACTGCATACTTGTGGACAATTACAGCTTTGTTTTATTTAGTCTTCATTGTATTGGGAAGAGTTGATGAATTATAAAAATTTGTAGCCACAAAGGCATTTGTTTAGCATTAAGGGAGGGTTTAAAAAGACATAACTGCATGTGATTTATTGACATCCATTAAGCATGTTTTTAGTACAGAGTTTATTCAGGGCATGGGAAGAAGAGTTGAGAGGGTTGTAGAGACAGAGAAAGGCAAAGAGCAAGAAAGAATAGAGAAGTAGAGATGGGCCATGAACACAGGATGGGGGGATGGGGAGAGACGGGAATGGGCAAGAGGACAGAGGCAGGTGCAAGAGCCAGAACCCATTAAACATTTTGATAACAGAAAACACACGTAACTACACTAAAGAAAAGACACAAACTTGACCCATATCTACACTTAAAACAGATGCCATTGATGAAAAAGACAAGTGTTCTCGTGTTCTCACAGCCCTGGCTGTGGTGAGGTTTTCTCCATAGCACCAAGGTTTCAGAGTTCAGGAATAGTCAAGGATGCCAAGTCTGGGCTCACTGCCCCCATCATTTTCTCTTGTTTCCCCACTCTGATGTTAGCCACAAGCACACTGTAATTAGACTTTGTTACTGTGGCAGAACCTAGCAGAAACATCTCAAGTGGGAGAAATTTATTTTATCTTGTGGTCTTCAAGTTCTCACTTCATGATCTTTTGTCCTGTTGACCTTGGGCAGCACATGATGATGGCATGATGTAGCATACAGGGCTCTTCGCATTGTAGAAACTGATAGCCAGGAGTGCAGGCAGGGGATGCAGTGGTGGTAGTGTGTGGGGGGAGGCAGACAGAGACAGACAGAAACAGAGAGAATATGAATGAATACAAGAATGTGACAGAGTGACAGTTACCTGAGCTTTCATCACTGACCCACTTCCTCCAGGCAGCCTCACCTCCCACTTTTCATTGCCCAGCCTAAACACCTAGGAAGAACTTCATTCATTCCTTATGCTTTTTTTCTAAAGACCAATTTTATGAGGGATACCATCCACTTCAGCTCCTTCAATCTTTCCCTAAACTCTTCCATTGGAATCTTCCATTGGAGTCAGCTTCTGGTACAGTGTCTCCTGTATGCAAGCACAATATGGCATCAGTAATAATGTCAGGGTTTTGGTTTTTTGTTTGTTTGTTTGTTTGTTTGTTTGTTTTGTTTTTTGTTTTTGCCTTCCTATGAGATAATTCCAAGTTGGAAAAAACCAACAGTTTCAATTAACCTGGAACCCTGGGAGGTCCAGAAACTAAGCCACCAACCAAACAGCATACACAGGCTGTTCTGAGGACCCAGGCACATATATATAACAGAGGACTGCCCTGTCTAGGCTCAGTGGGAGAGGATGTGTCTAATCCTGTAGACTTGATGCCCCAGGGAAGGGGGATTAGGGGAAGCACCCTTTCAGAGGTGAAGGGGATGGGGGATGGAATGAAGCACTCTAGGAGGGGGCTCCAGGAGGAATGTAAATAAATGAAATCATTAAAAGGCCCTTTTTATTAGCATGTGATAGTTGTACAAAATAATGTCTTTTCCTATGGACCTTTCATAACTCCATATAGCATACATTGTTCATGTTCAGCCCCTAGCACTCTCCTGTATCCTCCCTTTGAATTGGCAACCTTTGTAAACAGCATAAAATGAAAGTGGGAAGACAAACTAAATAACTACCTCTACCTTGTAGTGTATTGAAAACAAATCCTTTCCATCAAAAGCATTGTTTTGTTGTTGTTGTTGTTGTTGTTGTTTTTAGTATTTTGTTTTATCTCCTTAATAGGTCAAATATAGATACACTCCTTAAGTATAACTCACCTGATATGCAGTATGCTAATGAAAATGAGAGTCAACCAACACATTTTTGGTTTTCCAGCATTGTTCTGAAATGGGCACCAGAAACAGCAATCTGATGAGGGTGACCCATAAGCAAAGGCTACTGTTTCTCTAGGATGATTTAGAAACTCTTTTTTTCCTATGTCTTCCAATGGTTCTAAGAGCTGGCAAATTGCCCCAGTAACTTTATCTACCTTAAAGTAGGATTATCTTCTGGTAAAACTCCTCAGGTTCGTTAATATATAGACTGAATGTTAATGTACTAAGATGTAGAAGGAAAAGCATATATACTCTGCGCAAAGATATCACACTTAAAATTTTAAGAAATAAAGTGCTTATTTTAAATTAAATAATTAATTTTATAGGAAAACAAACTTTTAAATCTAAATATAGAAATTAGTACTAATATGTCAATTTATAATCAGTATCTAAGAGACAGAAAAAAAATGGACATCTATGTGTAGGATTTTAAGTCAACAGTTGGAGATCACTGTATGGCACCCATACTAGGCTTTCAGATCTTTTGTGTACACTGAATCCAGGAGTTGGCTGCCATAGCAGAACCCATTTTTGAACCCTGTAAAGAGAATCTGATAGGCTGTGGTTAATATTCATAAATTAGCACATTTCCCCATTAGGTATAAGTACTGAAAAACAGGAAAGCTTGCCCACACACTAATTTAAAATATTTTTAATGAAGAGATTTCTAAAAATCTAAATGTTCTCATTCTAATTCCTCCCAGCTACACAGAGTGCTCTATCTGCTCAAAAATAGCCGTCCCATGCAACAGACATAAGGAATTTTTACCAAACCATCAAATCAGATGAAAATAACATTGTGTTTTCTGCTGTCTTGACCTCTGCCTTAAGGAGAATGGATTTTTATCCAGTGTAACTCATATGCCAATGGCTTCAAGTACTTCATTTATAATATGAATGAGGCACAGGATGTTCAAAGAGATTTACTATCACACATTTAGAAAAGGGGCTCAAAGAAAGTCTTGTTTTCTCCATGAGATATAGAAGGAAGACCCCGGTGCCCAGCTCTGCCCCCAAAGTCCCGCCAACCAATATGGTTCTAACCAGGTCTTACCAACCCAGGAGATCCTTCTTCTTTCACAACATAATGGACAAGCATAGTCTAGCTTTGTGGCTAATTTTTGCACCACAATTTACACCTCGTGTGTTCGAGCTATAAGAGCCAAGCCCTCTTTCCGTGTGTTTCCTGGTTGCTCTCAGAATAGTCACAAGGCACATGAGTTCTCCCCCAAAGTGCCAAGAACTTCCTGTATTTATATTTACCATTTTATGCTCCCAATCTAGATTTTATTTTGCCACTCTCATAGATATCTTCCACGCTGTTCACTCCATTTATATATTACCCTTTATTTTCTGAGGAACAACAGAGAGAGTTCTTGATTTTATGTATTTGACCAGATATTTATTATGGGGCTATTGGATAGATCTAACTCATACATGCTACACCAGCAGTCTGCCACTGAGACACACCCTGGTACTGAGAATTCTTGACTTGACCTTGATGTTTAGTTTGGGTTCCAGTGATTTCTTCTCCCTTGGTTCAAGGGCTTTTTAATCATGAGGCTAAGTTAAAAGAATCCTTAGCTAGAGGTAGCTGATTTCAGAATTGGGGAGCATACATTTATACTGAAAACATAAACATATTTTATGTAATCAAAATGTGACATTATGGTATTTTATTATAGGACACTTCGTATTTATTGTTTATCATAGAACAGCAAATGCTAAAGGAATTTTATTCATGCGTTTTTCTCTAAGAGCATTAAAGGCCATGTTTGGTCCTCTTCACTTATGTTTTTCACTTTCTCTCTATACCTCACCTTGAACCTTCATTCCTCTACTTTAGAGAATACAATTTTAAATGATCTTCTCTGCACGCCCAAGCATTTCTTCACTGCCGCCTCTCTCTGATCACTTATTGTCCTTTCTCCTTTATTGTCCCATGATTTCTATTTTCTGTAATCTTGGGGCCCTGGGAATATAGACTCCCTTACTTCAGAAGCTTAAAGCCTATTTTATGCCACTGAATTATTGGGTAGTCTTATGAAGAGTATAGATCCTATATTATAACACTATGTAAAGCTGGAATATATTGAAATGTAGGTAACAAAATATTAAAATAAAGTTACTTTATAATCATATTTTACCAACATATTTAATAACATATCTAGTGATGGAATTATCAGTACTATGTTTATAAACACATTATTATCATAAATTATATTTTAATTTATGTGAAAACAAAATATGATATATAAATCCCTATGTAAAGAAGAGAGTCCTACATGTTTGTTTTGATTGGTGTTCATCAAAAGCCATGAAGGAGATGTTAACCAACCCAATTAAAACTAAGCTTAAAACTCCTTGTTGTATGACAGAAGAAGCAGCTGCTCTGATTAGTTTTTGTCAACTTGACACAATGCTAGTCATACCTAGAAAGAAGAGGTTTCAATTGAGGAATTATCTCCATCAAAGTGTTCTGTGGGTATGTCTGTGGAGCAAGTTCTTGATTAGTGATTGATATAGAAGGACATAGCTCAAGTGGACTGTGTCTTCTCTGGGCAGGTGGCTCTTGGCTGTATAAGAAAACAAAATGAGCAAGCCAGTAGCAGTATTCTTCCATGGCCTCTGCTTCATTTCCTGCCTCCAGTCTCCTGCCTCGAGTTCCTGTCTTGACCTCAGTGACAGACTATTCCTAGAACTGAAAGAAGAAATCAATCCTTTCCTTCCTAAGTTTGTCTTTTTTTTTTTTTTGCTATTGTTATTTATCACAGTAAATTATCTTTTCTAACAAAGCTAAAGCTTTTCCCCCCAAAATATAGACAACAAATGAGTGAAAATTACAATGTACAATATGGAACTATGTTCATAAAATCTCACCAACATGGCTGCCTAATCATGGGCAAAACTAGGACAGCGAAATCTACATGCTAACAGGAATAGGAGAAGACCTGGAGACCTCAACTCTACACCAAGGACTATGGGCAATTAAGGAATGATGAGAGCAAGAGAAATAGTCTTCTCCAGGAAAAGCACACAAAATGATTATCTAATACCAAATGGTCAGCCCTGAAAACATAATATGTAATATGAATATACTTTGTTACTGACAGTTTAAATTTGTGAACAAGATTGGCTTAATGGATACATGTCAGCCATGTCATGCATGGGTGATGTAAATAAGCTAGTAAATAAAAGGGTTTGGAACAGATATCGAACGGGGTAATCTATATTAGTTGAATTAAATTTGGAAATAAACCAAAAATATTAATTACATGAATTTGAAAATTTTATTGCACTAACTGACATCTTTAAACCAGATGATGGATGATCAAGTGAATGTTTTTGAAAGAATATTGAATAATTTGTTTCTCCCAAAAGAGTTTATCTGTCAGAAGTATACACAACTATGAAAAAAAACAACAAAATTGTTTGAAATCTGGTACATTGAATTTATTCAGTAGGAGACTTCTTGAAAGTTCTCCTTAAATACAGAGAATTTGAATACTCACTTGTCTATATGTCAAAAAATAAATTATAGAGTTAGAGCTTAAATTCCCACTCTTTCATTTCTTAATTCTGCTGTTAGGCAGATTCCTTTAAGCATGGGTATTTCTTATTTTTCCCCACTCCTTAAATGAGAACAATGTTAATGATAGCTACCCCCACAAAGCTATGGAGAGAGTAATTACTCCATATACACAAAAGTAATGAACGTGGTGCTGGGTATATTGAAGGCACTCAATATGTGTTGATTATATTTCAAAAATATGAGTTTACTAGATCTACAAATTAAGATGCTATCATTTAAAATCATTGTCAAATGAAAGGTCTCCTGTGGTCCTCCTTTTTTTCTCAGATAAATCATGTGTTTGTAGTTCTAGAGAGAAAGCTATAATTTGGCTCCCCATAAAATTTCCTTGATGCTTAGATAATGCAAAGGCCATACCACTTCAGTATTCAGAGTACTCGGAGGCTGAGTGTCTAAACAGAGAACTTTGAAAGAATGCTGATTGCATTGTCTACTCCCTTCTTACTGCCTTGGTACAAAATAATTATACTCTTGTGAACATAAGGTTTCCACACACCGAGCCAGAGTTTCTGAAACTATGTCTTCGCTGGGAAGGCAGATCTTGGCTTTAGGAAATACTGTGCCATCTTGTTCTTCAGGAGACAAAAGCAATCTTTAAAATAAGGAGCTAGAGTTTTTGCAGTAGCCTGTAGGGTAGCATAAGAGACCAGGCAGTGGTGAACCTGGCCTCAACAACAAGAGTTCACTTATAACCATGTGCTGACTTGTAGGTGAATGTGAAAAACAGTAAGAGGTAGGAGCTTTACAGCAGTTTTCTCAAGGAAGAAATTAGGAGATCTTCTGGCAGCCGGTGGAGAAAGGGCACAATTACACTGCAGACACTTTCTAGGAAACATGCATCTCCATCCTTCTTTAAAAGCCCATCTGTATCTTTACCTGAGGGAAAATGTTGGCCATGCTTCATTGATGGGTCTCTGTTTTTGAGTAGATGTTCTGTTCATCCCTGCCTTTGCATAGTCGGTCATTTGAAAAATCTTTCTCATCTATCAAGCTGGCCATGAGATGAGCAGCTTTCTGCTACCCACCCCCAATCAAGCAAGAAAACAACCATACAATTGAAGATATAAGCAAAGATGAAAAAAGTTGTGATTTGTCTTGGCCTTTCCGGGAAATTGGCCTTCTCTGCTGCTTCACTGAATGTGCTCAAAAGCATCCAGAGTGTGCCCCATCATTGGTCTGACTCTTCTTTCCAAAAACTACATCAAACTCCATCCTCTGATTTCGCCTTCATGCCCATTTGTTCACTAGAGTTGGTTTTCTGAAGATTCTTCTCTTGAAGAAGTCCTCATGGCCATGTTCCTGTATCCGTTCCCACTTGCATTTCAAGAGGCCTCTCATGCTCTGTCTGTAGCCCACACACTTACATAGAAACAGCATTTTCCCCTACTACCGCAAGATTAGAAAATTGCAAGGGCTGTGTGTGGGAGCTGTGCGATCATGGTGGTGCAGGATGAAAGGCAAGGGCGATCCCTGTAATCCTGTCATCATTTAGAAGCAGAGCACTGTAAAATTACAAAGTCTATGTAAAAGAAGTGGCAAGTTCAAGTTAATTTTGAGTCCAGGTGGGTAAAATTATGTGTAATACAGTTATATGTCAGACAACAGAGTAATGGGACCCCCAGAGAATTGAGTATAGTCATTGAGGTGAATTAAACACTGCTATTAAAACCATACCTGTAAGTGAGCCAGATTCTACCCACAGTGCATGCATGTTTTGTGCCCTGGGAGAGGTCAAACTGCCCTCTTCTTGTGCATTTAATCCTTCCTCAAGGACGCATGTTTCCCTATCAGACCTTAGAAATCAAGGTACTAATATTACAGTAATGCTAAGAAAATATGTTTTTCTCACCCAAAATCCATTCCTTGGAATGAGCCAGCCATCTGTTTCTAAAATGCATCATAGAGTCTGTAGCAGAATTTTCCCTGTCCAATTAATTTAATTATTAAAACAATAAGAAGCCTGTGATTGGGTAGGGGAAAGGGAGGTAGAGCTAACGCTTGCAAACATGGACCAACACAGGAGAAGGGGAAGGAGGAAAGTGGAGGACAAACAGGATGATTCAGATTCCACATGGCTTTAAATAGCCACAGGTAGCTATAATATTATATAGGGATAGAATAATTGGGATAACTTGTCTAATCTAGGTTGGCAGCTTGTATCATTATCAATTGGCTCTGAATTACTGTGTAGGCATCTTGTGAAATGAGAATTTATTGATACATAAATCTGACTGATTAATTATAAGCTTCTAGAGTTTTGATTTTTCTGGGTTAAGGGAATTTGGGATGACTGACTACAGTGGGTGGATGGCTGAGAAGGTACTAGCAGCTCTGAGGCAAGTGAACTGGAGCTGGGAAGATAGCAATCAGTCCCTGCCTCGGGCTAGCCTAGAGGCATCAAGACCATGGGTGTAGCACAGGAAATTGAAGTTCCTTTTTAATATTTCCCACAACAAGAGTTATTTGAGTTTTTCAGATACAATTGCAGTAGAGCTAGGGAGAGTACTGGTGTAAAGTGCTTGCCTTACAAGAATGAGAACCAGTTTCTAAAAGTACATAAAAACAGAGCAGTGTGGTGGAGCATCCTTACAGTCCAGTGTAAGAGAAACAGAGATAGGCAGATCCCAAGAGCTCACTGGTCCACCAGTCAGCCTAGTGTGATGGGCAATGACAAACACTGTCTCAAACAGAAGGTGTGCAGCCCCTGCAGAACAACAACTGAGGTTGTTATCTGGGCTCCACACACCTCTGGACACTCGTGTATGCACACCTGAAAATACATGTCATCTACACACCACACACACACACACACACACACACACACACACACACACACACACACAAACAGCACAACACAATCAATATGATTTTAACCACTTTTGGTTTGGGTCCACAAAACCCTTCTAATTGATCTCTCAACCCCCTGAACTCTATGCTGGAACCAACCACAGAAACCACCATCTTTAAATATGCCTTGACAATATTGTTGCCCCACCTAAACACCTAGGGAGAACTTCATTCATTCCTTATGCTTACTCTAAATTCTTGTTTAGGCTTCTTATCACTACCTGTGCTTTCAACAATGTCCATTCTTATCTTCTTCTTATTTGGTTTCATCTCAAATAAGATGTTGATCAAGCTTGGCAATTAACCCAGAAGCTAAGATTTAGAATCATCTTGTTTAATCCTATTTTCTTTCTAACACAAAAACAAAAACCAAAACAAACAAAAACAAAAAAAAAATAGCTTCCTTATTCTCTTTTCATAAAATTATGCACTTTCATTACTCAATACATTCTAAACCCAGGATCCAACAGATGGAATCCCTTATAATCTCATCAATTATGTGTATCATATTAGCATTTTTGGGCAAAGAAAGCTCTAACTCTTATACCAATAGTCGATGTGGTTATAATAATTATGCAAGTACATGTGACATGGCTGTAACTGGAATCAGATTTGATTCTTATTTTTCCCCATCATTTGCTATGGGAATTTAGGTAAATTTCTAAGCAGATTTTATTGTTAAACAAGATAAGTTTAAGGCACAAAGCTTTGGCTTTATCATTTGTCAAATAACACTGGTCTCAAGATTTTCACTCATTCGCTCAAAAATGTGGTATATCTACAATAGGATAGTATTCAACTATTAAAAACAAAGACACAAAACTTTTGCAGGCAAATGGATGGAACTTGAGAATATCATCCTAAGTGAGGTAACCCAGTCCTAAAGGACATGCATGGTATGCACTCACTTGTAAGTGGATATTAATCATAAAATATAGGTACCTTGTTAGACTCTACAGACCCAAGGTAGTTAAACAAGAAGGAAGGCCCAATCAAAGAAGCTTGACTCTCACTTAGAAGGGGGAATAAAATAATCATAACAGGGCAGATAGAGGGAGAAAGCTGGGAGGGAAGGGGGATGTGGAGGAGAATAGGGTTTCAGGATCAGGTGTGGGAAGACGACTATATGATCCTGAAAATTAATGGAAATATGCATCTGACTGGGATGAGGAGGTGGGGGGCATCTCTAGGACAAGATATTGCCTGGGAAAGGGAAGGTACCCAAGAATCAATGAGGGGGTGTCCTTAGCTGTGACTCATAGCACTGGGGATGTGGAATCTGAAGAGGCCATCTCCTGTAGCAGGAGAGACAGTGAAGGGATAGAGACACCAACCTACCCACAAAACTTTCAAGCCAAAATTTATCTTGTCTACAAGTAATGCAGGCATTTGGGATGGAGTAGAGACTAAGGACATGGCTAACTAATAACCAACCCAACTTGAGATATTTCATGGGCAAGTACCAATCCCTAATACTGTTAATGATATTCTGCTATGTTTGCAAACAAAAGCATGGTTTCCTCTGAGAGGCTCCACCCACCAGCTGATTCAGACAGATAGAGAGACCAATAGCCAAACAGTGAATGGAGCTTGGGAATTGTTACCAAAGAATAGAAGGAAGGATTCTGGGTCCCAAAAGGTATAGGAACTCCACAGGAGGACCAACAGAGTCACCTATGCTGGACCTTTGGGGCTGTCAGAGTCTGAACTACCAACCAAAGATCATACATGGGCTGGATCTAGTCCTCTCCACTCATATGTAGCAAATATACAGCTTTACCTTAATGTGGATCCTAAACAACTGGAGCAGCGGCTATCCCAAAAGCTGTTGCCTGTATGTGAGTTATGTTCTACTAGCTGGGCTGCCTTGTGTGGCCTCAGTGGGAGAAGAAGCGCCTAGCTTGGCAGAGACTTGAAGTGCAGAGTGGGAGTGGATTACAAGAGGGGTCCCAACCCACTTAGAAGAGTTGAAGAGGGAGAATGTGTGGGGAGAAGGATTTTGGGAGGGGGTGACTGGGAGGGGAGCAGTGAGTGGGATGTAATGTGGATAAGTAACAAAAATTAAATAGAATTAAAATATACAACCAAACAAAAGAATTAATGAGCTGAGATATTAGGACTAAGTTTATATGCTATATAGCAGGAAATAGATTTTAGTTAGCAATATCTTCAAGCTAGCATGGTATAAAAATTGAAAGCAAATTAACAAATGTTTCATGTAGAAAGTGAAGTATGGAGGCAAAGCCACCCCCAAGAGACTTTTGAGGGAACAGAGCTAGGTGTTGCATCTAAAGGAATCAGAACATTGTTTGGATCACAATTAACCCCCACTCACTGATCATTGCTGGTAGAGTTGCCGCTGATCAAATACATTTAAGGGTCAAGAGTATTGCTCTCTATGGCATACATAGCATAATTTGCTAGTGTATAATTTCACAGCTGTATATGTCTTCTCCTTCCATGCAAGCAGAGAGTTGGTCACTCAGGAAGTCACTGGCTTCTCCCTTGAAGGCACACATGTTGTTTCTTCTATCCCACAGCTACTTTTCTAAAGCTGTCTGTGTAATGGGAAATTTGTGAACATTTTCTTTAGAATGTCAACAATTATACATCTTCAACAAAGTGTGGCTTCCCCTAACTTAATGAGCCAGAAGACTCTGAACCAAGTTTATGTGACTAGGAACAGAAAAAAGTACATTAACAAGGAAATGTGTTTCAGAGTACCCCAAAAGATTGCATGATATTGGTACAGAGAGAGGCAGAATAGAGCAATGGAATAGAATTGAAGACCCAGAAGTTAACCCACACACCTATGGTCACTTGATCTTTAACAAAGGATCAAAAACCAGCCAGTGGGAAAAAAAGCATTTTCAACAAATTATGCAGGTTCAACTGGTAGTCAGCATGCAGAAGAAATCAAATCAACCCATTCTTATCTCCTTGTACAAAGCTCAAGTCCAAGTGGATAAAGGACCTCCACATAAAACCAGAGACACTGAATCTAATAGAAGAAAGAGTGGAGAAGAGCCTTGAACACATGGGCACAGGGAAAAATTTCATGAACAGAACATCAATGGCTTACACTCTAAGATCAACAATTGACAAATGGGACTTCATAAAATTGAAAAACTTCTGTGAGGCAAAGGACACTGTCAGTAGGACAAAAATGGCAACCAAAAGATAGGGAAAAGGTCTTTACCAATCCTACTTCCAATAGAGGGCTAATATCCAATATATACAAAAAACTCAAGAAGTTAGATTTCAGAGAACCAAATAACTCTATTAAAAATGAGGTACAGAGCTAAACAAAGAATTCTCAACTGAGGAATATCAAATGGCCAAGAAGCACCTAAAGAAATGTTCAACATCCTTAGTCATCAGGGAAATGCAAATCAAAACAACCCTGAGATTCTACCTCACACCAGTCAGAATGGCTAAGATCAAAAACTCAGGTGACAGCAGATGCTGGTGAGGATATAGAACAAGAGGAAGACTCCTCCATTGTTAGTAGGAATGCAAGCTGGTACAACCACACTGAACCTAAGGACCCAGCTATATCACTTCTGGGCATATGCCCAAAAGATGTTCCAATCTATAACAAGGACAAATGCCCCACTATGTTCATAGTATCCTTACATACAATATACAGAAGCTAGAAAGAACCCAGATGTCCCTCAACAGAGGAATGGATACAGAAAATGTGGTACATTTACACAATGGAATACTACCCAGCTATTAAAAACAATGACTTCATGAAATTCTCAGGCAAATGGAAGGAACTAGAAAATATCATCCTGAGTGAGGTAACCCAGTCATAAAATAACACACATGGTATGTACTCACTGATAAGTGGATATTAGGCAAAAAGCTTGCAATACCCATGATACAACTCATAGACCATATGAAGCTCAAGAAGGAAGACAAAAGTGTGGCTGCTCCAGTCCTTATTAGAAGGGGCAACAAAATACTCACAGGAGGTAGAGTGTCAGAAGGACCCCAGTGGGGATGAAATTAGCTGAAATGCCCAACAAAGGGCAGAGAGAACATGTACATAGCAGTGTTGTTAGCAACACCACGATGCAGACACTGGCATGTTGAGCTCCAGAGTCAACAGCTAATGTTCTACTCTTGTCCCTCATTATAAATACCTGTGGTCTGGGAACTCATTCTCAAGGAGTAGAGATTTTCTTTGTCACCATCACCTGGATATGTGCCCAAGGCTCTGTACTTCTTTGCTCCAAAGTACCATGGATGGTGTCTCACTCATGTCTATGTGACATGAGACACTCAGGAAGAGAGCAGAGAGAATGTGGAGTCTAGGAGCCCTGACTTCTGTTTGGTGTCACTGGGCCATTAATAAACTGAAGAAAGAAGAAGAAGCTAAACTTTTCTGGACTTTTAGATAGGATAGTGGGTACTATTTGCTCAGATGACACCTGGACAGTCTTCAGAGGACGGCTAATCTCAGAGGCACCATGGAGGTGCTCATTCCTTCTCATGACCCCTGTCTATGGAGGGAGGGACTCCGCAGTTGCTTTTCACTCCTGCTTGTTACTAAGTGGGAGTTGGCTACATGTGTCTATCTTAGGTTTAGTTCCAGATTTCCTGAGTCAGTACTTGCATCTTCATCAGATCTTCCAGTGACCAATAAGCATGTTAGAGTTGAGACAAGAACTTTTTCAGCGTGGCATCTCTACACTAAGCTTGAGATGAAAGGAGTCTTTGTGAGGCTGTCTATGATATCATCTGTATGAGCCTCCAGGCAAGTTGTCTCTGCTTCCCTGGGAAGCTGTCTCCCAACAGAACCCAAGGTTTCTCCACCTGGGAACCACTTGGGATTCTGCTCTCACATCCACCCCCACCCCCTTCTCTTCCATTCTGTTTTTTTTTCCCCCAAGTCTAAATAGATTCTATCTTCTTTCTACTGTCTATTCCAAACATCTCCTCTAGAGTTAGATCTGCTAAGCATTTCTAGGAAAACAGAGCCAGGGATATTAACAGCCACTCTTTAATCTCTACTTTGTCTCAACCTTGAACTGAAAGAATAAATAAATAAACAAACACAAAGACCACTCTACTTGAATTAGGGGGGGAAAAAAGGAAAGTAATTGTCAGTGTGGATTCAGAGTTGAGGGGTCAAGAATATTGATTAGGGTTTAGAAACAAAGCCCTCTACCATATTTATATATAATACAAATGTTTAAAGCATAGTCTCAATAATTTTTTAGGTCATGCTACCATACTGTACAAATCCCTATAAAGACATCCCTGTATTTATCACCTGTCTTGGGTCCATGGACCCAAAATTTTGAGGTAATTGTGTTTAAATCTGTGGTTTCCTCAATAGGAAGATAAATGCAGTTTTTCACACTCTGAACACTGGAGAAGCAGGCCAGGCCAGCAATGAGCAGGGTGGAGGCTGACCTCATCTTTATTGTCCTGGATCTAGAAAAGCTTCTCTCACCTCTCCAGAGTGCCTCTGCATGAACATAGCATGGTGCCTAACGCACAATTTTAATGAGGATTAAATAAGAATATCATGTAAACATAATGTCTAACAAAAGGCACACCCAACTATGTGCCTGTGGGTGTTAATGCTCACGGAAGTCACTGGTAAACTATGAAAGATTTAAATACCCCCCCCCCGGGCATTGGAAATTATTCCATGAAAGCTGTACTTGGAAGTATCGCTGCAATCCTGATTTTTAGAGATGTTTGAGGACTAACCATATGCCATATTCTCGTCTACACTGTCATGACTATTAAACACAATTCTCTTTCTCTTTCTTTCTTTTCCTGTTCTCCAAACCTATTTCTCTTCCCCTGGAACACAAAGGGAGATTAAAAGGGAGAGCACTTGGCACCTTTTTCCAACCAGAGGAGGTAGTAGCATGGGATGACCGAGGAAAAGAGTCCCTGAGTCGGCCCACTCACGCTCACCAAGTGCCTTCCCCATACTTGCCCTTCCATGTTTTGAAAAGGCAGCGATATTTCAAGATGGATCCAGTCTGGCTCTTCATCCCTTTTCATAGGAAAGCCATCCTTCAAACAGGAACAACCATCTTGAGTTTCCTAGAAGGGAGATAGATCCCTCCTGTATCAGGTTTCTGGAATATGTTTGCTACATTAGATCATCAAATATTAATGAGTTCACTTGAGAAATTACAGAGTTTATTAAAAGGTTGTACATCCTGTAATTAGGGACCAGGTACTCTAGGTCCCCAAAGCCCATTCTGTTTTTCATTAGATTATAATAGCGTATACAAGCCATTCACAGCCTGGGAGGACCGCATAGCTGTCATCAACCACTCTCAGACTAGTAGGAAAACAATTTTGCTCCAGAACCTGTCATTGACTTTCCAAAAACTACCATAGTTTTAACTGTTCTCTTCACAGGGCACTGAACCAGTGCCTTGTGTCTTGGAACCTCTAATGAGAAGGTCTTATAAGCATTGTGGGCAGCTCCCACAGCTCTAATTGAGAGCCAAGCCTGAGACTCAGCAGAGAGTGGAAAATATTCTCCAAGCATATGCTCTGAGTGACAAGGATTTGCTCAGGAGCCTCACAGGACCATCTTCCTACCATAGCTGAAAGAATTGGGGCAGATCCAACTCAGCTGAACAGAAACGATATTCCAGCAGAAATATAACAGCACTGACAACAACCATAACTAATTCTGTGGAATGTTCTAGATAACAGAGTGATTTCTAATGTGTAGACTCAGCATGCCTAGAATATCAGCATCATGCTATTCATAGGATTCCTAGGAATTGGTGAAGTTAGGTGGTTTGGCAGGAGCAGAATAAAACAAGTTATGATCTCTGGAATCCATTTAAAACTATTATAATTTTCTCTGTATTGAAACTGGCAAAGACCCTGAACAACTCACTGCTATATCAGTCAACAAGGCTTTTATTGTCTTTCACGGGATGGACTCTGGATTCTCTGCAAAACAGTTACAGTCTGTGTGCACAGGTCTGTTCTGGCATCTCCAGCCGGCCTAGGAGCTTAGTTCCCTGTCTTCACTGAGACTTTCAGATGCACCAGGAGCCTCTGCTTAGCCACAGTTGTCTTAGTTCTTTGGCTCATGTAGCAGTCAAGAAGGCTTGTGTAATCCATCCTCGAGCTTCAAAGTCAGGAGGTGGCATTCTCCTAGGCTTTGAGTATCTCAAGCCCTCACTCTAGTCAAAGCCAATAAAAGAACCCAGTTCTGCAGAGGGCAAGAATCCTTTTTGGCTTTTGACTTTGGCTCCTGTCCCATTGTAGAACCCAGGGATATTTACACATGCTAAGAAAGCATCCAGCCTTGTTGTTTTCAAAAGACCCATCCGCACCACTTCTGTGTCTCCAGAGCTGAACTGCAAATCTGTCTTCCCACCTTTCCACGGTATACAGTTTAAAGAAAAAAAAAATCCCAAGACGGGCTAAAAATACCTGATCCAGCTTCCGTGTTCCTATGAGGGCTGAGTGCACTCATGACATCCATGGTAAAGACACTGCCAACATTATACGCAGTGTCACGTTCTGATGAGTTAATTGCCCTAATTGAGCATTAAGTGCAGTGGAGGAAAAGGAACATTAACGCATGAGGTTTTACTTTTTCACACATAAAATAAAAAGGCAAATAGAGACTTAACATTGCCTCAAAACTTGTGTGAAGGTAACTTTTAAGCAGAAAAAAAATTGCTTAAATTTGCAGATGAGAATCACTCATGAATTTAAAAACTTTCACAAATTTAAAAAGAAGGTAAAGAGGGAAAGGGGCGGTTTAGTAGAGTTCTGTGCCCTTCCTTACCAGCACGGGTTAGTGGAGAGAGCAAGGAGTCCAGGAGTCAGAGAGAGCCACATTAAATCCTCCTGCCTCAACAGTTTCCAAAGTGATGGCTGCATGTGTAAATGGCTGTAGCTTCTAGAATAATTTCTATTTCAGTATTTAAGTAGAGGGAGAAGGGAAAGAGGCAGGAGGGAAGGAAGGAGAGAGGGGGATGGAGCCTGCTATCATACTGTACATTCTAATAAATGCCAGTTCCTTCTGCACTCTGCACTGTATCAATAGAATCTAGAAATGACTAAAATAATAATAATAATGAAGATAGATGATAGATAGATAGATAGATAGATAGATAGATAGATAGATAGATAGAAAGAAGATAAGAAAGAGAGGCCAAAGCTGAGTGGAAAGTGATAGGACCAGAATAGGGGAGTATTGAGCCAGCTCCTAAGCATAGGGGAGTATTAAGCCAGCTCCCAAGGATAGTATGAGCCCCTGATGTCTGCACTGGCAGTGCTACCAAGGGATTTCAGTGAGACTGGAGACACAGAGGTTAAGGTTTGGCAGTTACTGCTGTGGAGAGATGGTCAAGTTATTGATCATTGAGAAGAGCAGAGATGTGGCATCTGTGCTGTCCAGGTCTCAAAGAAGCTACACTAGCAGAACTTCTCAGAAAAGTTTTTCAAATATACAGCAGGGTGACACCCAATGTGTGACAGTTCCACACAGAACAGCCATATGCATGCCACCTAGACACCTACAGTTGCCCATCCACTGGGGACAGTGCAAGTTTCTCTTCTTCCAGATTCATAAGAGCCTTGCTGTGCATTCTCATGGAAAGATATGAATACTCTTCAGAAGTATATCTGGCTTCCATTTTGTGAGTTACCTTTTCTCCTGGTTGATTGTTTCTTTAGCTGTACAGAAGCCTTTTAGTTTTATGAAGACTTGATTATCTAGTATCAAATGGCCGGCCCTAAAACCATGCATGCAGCTAACATACAGACTAACTAGACTGTACTTATGCATTTTAGAATAGTTACGTATGTACATACAAGTATATAACAATAATTAATGATGGAAGAGGTCATGAATTTAAAAGAGATCAAGGAGGGATAGATGAGAGGGTTTGGGGGGAAGAGAGGGGAGAAGTGATATGATTATACATTATAATCTCAAAATTTTAAATAATTAAAAGTATGTGGAACCTTTAGTCCTTAATCTTGGAGAACATGATCTGATGTTGCAAAAGGGTTTCTGTAGAGGCAGTTAATTTAAATGTGTAAGAGTATGGGCCCCAAATCCCAATGAGCAGTCTCCTTACAAAAAAGGGAATTGGTTAGGTTTGCAGTACTGGGCATGATTTCTCATCTGCTCTGTAGACCTTAAATTCAATTAGATGGCTATTGGCTACCATCAAGATATAAGCACCACTGTTACAATTTTAGGGATACTTTGCAATGATGGCAATTATTATGTTTCATAGATATCACAGATGGGTAGGGCTATTGATTGCTTCCCTCCCTTAGCAGCTTGTATATCATCTTTCAGGACTAAAAGAACTAGTTTTCAGGGAAAAGGTTTTCAGGTCAGCTCAAGCTCAAATTCTCTAAGTCCAGAGTACATGGTGTCTCTAGCAGTAGGGACTTGCTTTCAACTTCTGGGATATAACCAAGGGCAATTGCAATTGCTTGTTTTGTTTTTGAGAGTGTCTGGGTCTCTTCTGACCAACAACTCAAAAGAAGGTTTTTCATGCCTGCTACTGAGGATTTTGTTGGGTAGTTTTGGCTCCTGGGGGAAGTATTTATCATCCCATGTGGTATAGCTCCATTTAAAATATATACAGATATAGATATAAATATGTATAAACCTATATTTATATGTCATTCAAAATTTTAGGTAAACACAAAATAGTGATTGTTTATGAATTTTTCAATCATCCTTAATGAAATTTATGAATCCTCTTCCCACTCCTCTATTTATCCCTTGCCAATAAAGTTCTTGCCCTGTCTTTCTCACTTTCCTCCTACTGTTGGTATAAAATCTGCTCAACTACATGTGACTTGTGAAGTCAGGGTTCTTAGAGGACAACCTACTACTTCCACGTTTTGAAATCAGCATAATTATACCTGCATTCTAAACACATATTCTTATACCCACGGGTAAGTGTCACTACCACCTGTCACAGTAGACGCTCCTTTTACAGAAGAAGCAGACAATTATAGAAAGCCACAACTTGCCAAAATGCAAAGAACAACTGACCATGAGGTAAGAGAGTCAAACTGATACATCTACAGCACAGGTCTTGCTCTTGCACTTAAGGCTCAAGGAACATCTCAGAAGAGAGAGCAAAAAATACTGTAAGAATCAAAGGCCATGAAATCTGCTATGAAATTTTACCTTCTAGCTATGACAGAAAGCTATGACCATGAAACCTTAACAATACAGCTACCTAAACAAATCCTGATGTCTCAATATAGAATGGAGAGATTCCATGAGACTCAAGCCCTAGATGAAGAGCTATAAACACCTAATAGTGGCTAAGAGAAAGAGAATTAGTCTTTCCCGAAGATGAGTGCCTGCATTGGTTGTCTAATACCAAGTGTACAACCCTAGAAACATATGCATGCAGGCAACACTGAACTGAAGAGGCTCAACAGGTTGTATTTATATGTTTATTATTCATCTTTATGTATCTGTAACAACAATGGATCACAAAATTGGGACAGACAAGGAGAAGTAGGGAAGGAACCTGAAAGGGAGAGAATGATGTAATTACATTTTAATCCAAAAGTTAATTATAACAGTGAAAATGTTTTAAAGTGGAATCTGGACATACACAAAAGGAAAATAACGTGCAAAGATACAGACAGGCTATAACTATCTAAAAGATAAGGAGGGGGGGTTAGCATAGATGCTCCCCTCACAGTTATTCAAAGGGACTTTCTCCAGTCCCTTCTTCCTTCTTCTACCAGGCTTCTAACTTCCAGAATCTCCATCTCTGCTTCTTCCCACATAACTTTAACGTTGACCTTCTCTTGACTGTAGAAGATGTGTTCATTTCTCTGTGTGTTTTTTGGAAAGTTTAATTTCTCTTTGTTTTGTTAGTAATCATCCTGTGGTCGTATCAGTGAACTCCCTCCAGGAGCATCTGTTGACTCTTATCAGGCAAATTTTTTATTGAAAAGTAAAATTCAACAAGCAAAGACATACAAATTGGAGATCCAGTGGAAAACCCTACCGCAGATGATGAGATAGTTCATTAGAAAAACATCCATGTGAGACTATTTTAACAGAATTGTAGGGAGGTAAAATTTGAATCTGAAAAGTCCATTGAAGAGGTTTTCCAGTTGCTGGCTTCTTTGGTTTGTCAATGATATTGTAATGACTGAAGCCTTTTGGGAGAATGCATTTGGCTGTGGCTTAAGAGGATGCATTGGTTAAAATACTGACAAAACAGAAAGCAGAAAGAAAGTTATGAGCCACTCCTGAAAATAAGAATGAGGCTGTAGACACGTGGAGACATGAGATGGATCAAAAACACCACGAAGAAAGGACTAGGAATCCTTCCATGGAATACAAGATGGCCTTGAGTTCTTCAGCTGGGAGATAAAAAATTATTTAGCAAAAAATGGAAATGAGGGATGGAGAGATGGCTCAGCAGTTATGAGCTATAATTTCCTTTCTGTCCCTCACGTCTGCTGGTTTACAATGTGCCTTCCACTCCAGCTCCAGAAGAGCAGAAGGCTTCAGGCTCATTTGGCCTCTAGGATCATGTGCACAAACCCACACACTGTTATAAACACATAGATGCAGTAAAAAAAAAAATAAGTCAATTTATAAAATAAAAATCAAATGATATGCAGCATACGCTGTATGATATATGATGTTCAGCAAGTGATACTAGAAAATAACAAATAATAGTTAACAATAAATGTTTTGCTTTATAGGTGTAAGTTTAAAAATTACACACACACACTCTCTCTCTCTCTCACACACACACACACACACTCACACACTCACACACATACACTGCTGAATATGACAAGGGGGTGGAACATTGAAATCTTAAGTTTCTGTTTATTTAAAACCTATGCAGTGTGGGGACTATGGAGCTCTTGCCTAACATGTATGAGGGGATCTTAGTTTAATTCTTGGTGCTGGTAAAAAAAAAAAGATTAAAATTAAAATTAAAATTAAGCAGCTAACCTGTATTTTGAGGTCAGAAAATGGAGAAATATTTTCTGTTATAATAGAAAAATTTGATCTTGCTTGTCCTGTGTTAATGAAACAATATTCTTCTAAACCATTTCTCTGTGAGTCCTTACACACACACAAGCACACTCACACTCACACACACACTCACACACACACATACATGCACACACATACACACACACACACTCACATACACACTCACACACACACATACATGCACACACATACACACACACACACTCACATACACACTCACACACACACACACTCACACTCACACACACACACTCACACACACATACACACACACTCACACACACACTCACACACACACTCACACATACACACTCACACACACACACTCACACTCACACACACACATACATGCACACACACACACATTCATGCACACGCATACACACACACACACTCACACACACACACTCACACGCACACACTCACACACACACACTCACACACACACACACACACACTCACACTCACACACACACATACATGCACACACATGCACACACACTGGTTCCTATATGACTTCCTTATTGGTATTCTTTAGGTATCAGGAGGCTTAACACGTGTTGAATTATAGAATAAGAGCTGTTCACCTCCATTCTCAGTAAAGAATGAAAATCAATACTAGTTGGTCTGTCCTTTAGAGACTCGCCTGAGCAGCCTTGCCAGGGCTACCATAGGAAGATTGTTAACCTCACATTTACATCATAACCCCATCCCTGCTGAGAATTACAGGATGCCATAATCATTTTCCCACTGTCTCTTTTGCTTGGAATTGGTTCTAATCAAATAGAGAAAATGAGAGGGCTGCAAGTAAGGAGAGCAAGGAAATGCTGCACAAATGTCAGGGGCAGCTGAGGACTTGGAGAAGGGAGAGCCAACTTCATACCTAACAAACATTTGCTCACAGAGATGTGGGCATCAAGATCCTAGACAGATTCCAAAAGAAATGTGACAAAACCATGTGAGTCCTCAAGCCATAAGCTCCCATTGGTGATCATATACATGTCTGAACCCCATGATCAAATGATGGTACCATCCCCCCGACACAAAGTTCCAAGGGCTTCATACACTTTGGGCTGGATTTCAGGTCCCAGTTGAGTTCAAGTAAGTATAGAACTCAACTGCAGCCTGAAAATGAAGTTCTTTTCACTTCAAGGGAAAAATATGAAAAGAAATAACCTTTGAAAAATGCTGATGAAATGTAACTTTTCCCCATAATAATTTTCTGGCATTTATGACAAAGATCCTCTGTTACTTACAACCTCCAGCAAACGCAAAAGAACTGACAGGGAGGGATATTAATATATCTCTGTGTAGCGAGGGAGCTGTTTCTCAAGTGAGACAGTAGCAATGAGTGTTTGGAACACCTCATCCTTCAGTGGAATCCAATTTTCTCTTACAGGTTTCACTCTGTACCAAGAATTGGAACAGGCCGCAATGCTAAGATATTATCAATGTATGGAAGACAAGGGGAACTCTGCAGCTATGTTTACATTTTCTGAGGCTTGCAAATTCCTTTTTACCTTGTCTGTGCCCAGGGGACTCTCACCACTGAGGCAAGACTTTGTGTTAGTCACGATTTGTTGAGAATTATGTTACCAAGGATTTTATATATCCATCCTGTTTGAGATCTTTGGGTTTTGTGGACTCACCCTGTCACAGGGTTTCTGGACAGGTAGGTAATATTTATCAGCAAATGAGTATGTGACAGTAATTTTGGAGGATTCTAATAGGATGATTTGGCATGCAAAACTGGAGATAGGATCATTTTCTAGTAGGGAAACATTAATAGGATTTAGTATGGTGTGAGGAGCCTCCCTCACATTTGCCATTACAAGATGGCGCTGACATCCTGTGTTCTAAGTAGTAAACAAATAATCTGCTCATGTGCCGGGGTAGTTTTCCACTCCATGTGCTCTGCCTTCCCCGTGACGACAACTCGGCCGATGGGCTGCAGCCAATCAGGGAGCGACACGTTCGAGGCGGAGGGCAATTCTCCATAAAAGGGACGGGGTTTTGCCTTTCGCTCTCTGCCTCCAGAAGAAGTAAGCAATAAAGCTTTTGCCGCAGAAGATTCTGGTTGACCTGAGCGTGTTCTTGCCAGCAGGGACAAAAGCTCGGGATAGTATGGGTACCTACTGTGTGCCAGACCTTCATGAGATTGCCTTAATGTATCTGCTATAATGACATTTTGAAAAAAAAAAGTCTTCTTGTTAAATTGTTTCTGGAAAGAAAATAAAACATGAAGAAGTTTGTTTCTAGTCGTAAAGATATCTCAGTGATCGATTCCAAACTGACTGCTGTCAGCACAACCTTTGTCAGAGCTTTTCAGATGTGAAAGTCAGCTCACATAACATCCCAAGATACTTGTGTTTGTGATATTTGGTTACTTTTTAAGAGATCGTCAAGAAGCTGGGCATATTTAAAGCATTTTAAAAGTTGCAAAGAACTTGAACACTGCTAACAACCAGGACAGGGTGCACATAAACAACAGACGTAGGACTTGTGAGGAAGGTGCTTTTCCAGAGGAGCTGGGTTAGATTCCCAGCACAGTCTATTGTCTCACAATCTTCAGTAACTCTAGTTCCAAGGGATCTGAAACCCTCTTTCAGACTCTGTAGTCTTTAAGCACACAAATGATACAGTTATCTATATAGGCAACACACACACACAAATACACACACACATTAAAAATAATTTTTAGAATTCAGTGATGGAGAAGGAGAAATTTTGGATCCCAAGAAACCTATTTTAAAAACACATGATTCCCAGGTCTTTCTTGGGACGCACAGCTCATGTTGCAGCCTAGCCTAGTAAATGTAGCACTCACCCCTATCAAGGAAGCATTGCCTTGTAACAGATGGAGACTATTACAGAGACACACAACTGTTCAAACCACAAAGAATAAATTGCTATGTGAGGCGCAATTTTAGTTACTTTTCAATCACCATGATAAAACACTATGACCAAGGCAACTTTTGAAATAAAATATATGATTTGGCCTGTACTTCAGAGGGTTAGGTTACATGGCAGTGGAGTAAGGACACAGCGGAGAGCTCACATCTTTATCCACAACCACAAGCAGAGAGCATCCTGGGAATGGCAGCAGTCTTTTGAAACCTCAAAGCCCACTCTGTCGCACACTTCTTCCAATAAGGCCACACCTTAATTCTTTCCAAACAGTTCTTCCAAATGGAGACCAAATATTCAAATGTATGAGCCTATCACTAATTGCGCATCTAATCTTTGTCAGACAAGATAACTATGCCGTGTAGACTCAGTAAAGTCTCACAGCATCTCCATGGTTTTCATGCTCTTGTTTGCCCCTCACTTACTGATCTGAACAGTCAAGCCATGGCTAGACAGCTAGGACATGATAAGCTGAGATATCAGGAGGGAATGATATGCTAGAAGCTAATTTCCCTGAACATGACATCAGACGCCTTGCTACTATAAGTTAGATTTGTGACAACAGGCCTTCATTAAAGACCTTGAAGGTGGTATGACCAGTGGCATTTTGTTCTGGAAAGTAAAGCCCAATGAATCTAAAAGAATTTTCTGTGACGTTGTGAATAGTTCTTAAAAACACACAAACAAACAAACAAACAAAGTTAACACTTGTCTGGTGATGAGTGTTATCTCAGGTACAAAATATTCACCTAGCCTTTAGCTCCACCTTTAGCATTGCAGAAAAAAAAAAAAAACCACAGAAGGCCAGAGTTCATCATCCATCTTCATTCCAGGGATGTTGTTGCATGGCATAGTGATGGCTGACTGTACCTTCAGCCTGATTCCATCCTTATCAATAATGAATATGTGGGAGACCTGTTAATCTAGATGAATACTAAGCAGTAGTAACCATTAACTTTGTGAAAGACTTTTACATTGTTTGAGAGACTAAATCATTTATTGATTTTCCTGTTGCACTTGATGGCTTTTTTGTCTTGATTTTGGTTGAGAGAAATCATGCTGATAATGTCAGATAAAATTAGCAAAAATTCAAAGCTTAATCAATAGTAGGAAGTACAGAATTGGTTGGGATATATTTTTTCTTCTCCAACGTATCAGCATTGGGGCGGGGGGGGGGCAGTCAGGAGAAGATAAACAAAACTTTCCTCTCCCTGGTATCTGTTCCACTTCCTTCCTCCTCCTCCCATTCTATCTCTACTACATCCTTCATCACCACCACATTATTCAAGGGAAAGACTGGCCCAGTGTAGCCAAATATGCTAAGTACCATCATATGCCATTAGAAGTTGCTAGTAAAATTAAGCCATAATGTGTTAGAACTATCCAGAGCTGTTGCACTCAAGGAAACCATGTTTGAAATCCTAAAATGCTTACAGGAAAGCAAAAGTAAATCTGGTACTGCAGGAACTTGAACAACCCCACAGAAATGGTAATGATGGTGCTTTTTTTTTTTTTTTTTTTTTTTTTTTTTTTTGCTTTTCCTACTCCTTGTGAGGTTTTCCTCCTACAGATCAGAATGGCGTAGGTTTAAGGCTGATCCCTCCTCTCCTTGACTTCAGGAACTTGGCATCTCCAATGTAGTGTGTATTATATAAAAGAGAGTAGATTGACCTGCCTGAGGTTACAGAAGTATATATTTTTGTTTTGCTATTCAGCATAGGCACTTGGTTGAAGATTAGCAGAAAATGCTGCCTTGCTTAGCACTAAGGCTGTACCTACTTAGCAACTAGGGCTAGAGAAAAATCAATTTTCACCAAGATGTCCTCATCCTCATCCTCTATCCCCATCACTTGTTCAAAATTCCCACTATGTGGGCCACCACAAAGTATGAATTTTCCCCCATAGACTCCCAGCTGGTGGCACTATTTTAGAAAATTCTGGAGACTTTCTAAGCGTTAAAATGTAGCTGCAGAAAGTAGCATACTGATGATGGATACTTAGGTAATCTCTTGTTCCCAACCTCTTCTTAAATAATTGTTTGCTGGTAAAACAGGAAACTTCTATATTTCTTGCTTCCCCCTTTGACCTTATGTTTTACATAAGTTCATTGGGCCAAGAAAACACATCTGAGAGGCCTGCAGAATAAGAGCTTTTCACTGAAAGCCGCTTTCCCCATGCTGCCCCCTGCTTTGTCCTCCCCTCTCCTTCTTCTTTTCCTCCACCACATGCCCCCCACACACACAAACACACATGCAGCAATGCAATACACACTTTCCTGCATGTGCACCCAACTCTGAGGACCAAAAAGAGCTGTCATTATTAGTCATTTCAAAAAACCCTTGAGAGGACAGAAGACATGGGAAAGTAGAAATTGTTTTACAGTTTTTGAGGAAAACAATTAAAATCTAAAATGATGAGTTTTACTCTAAGCCATTGAGTGGTTGCATATTCTTTGTTCCCAAACTTAAATCCAAATCCTTTGTCCCTTCTTTGTGGTTGCAGTAAAGCCAAGTATAGTTCCACTCACTTCTCCTGGAAGGTCATTATACCTTCAAAATCAGGTGCTACAGGAGATTTCTGGCTACAGAAACAAGGTTTTATCAAAGCTATTATGTTCATATAGTCTTCCTTGTCTCTAATGTATAGACACTGGTTTCCCCTTCAAGGGACATTAAGTGGAAAATGGTATGAATTGAGGTTGCTAACACTCATAGTTGAGTTGTTTTAAAAGCTCTGTGTGGTACTGTTGGGTTTGGTTTTCTTCTGCAGTTTTGGGGCCGTTGCACAAACACAAGGGGTTCTAGCCACAGCTGATGGATGGCTGGGAATCCTGATGAGAGCTTCACATGCAGCAACTGTCCCTTCAAAGATCAAGTTTTGATAAAACCTTCATTTTCAATTCAACTTTAACTCATATAGGTCCCTGTGTTTTCATTGTAAGCCATCACATTTCATGTATTTAATCATTTTTCAAACTCTTTTGTCGTAACTATTTGAATTTCAAATGAAAAAAGAAATAGAATCTTAGCTAATTCTAGCAAAATTTATGGGTTTTAAAAATCCATTTTCTTTCTTTCTTTCTTTCTTTCTTTCTTTCTTTTTTTTTTTTTTTTTTTTTTGTAGTCCAGTATGCTAGCCAGTATTCTCCAAGTCAGTGTTTATGATACAATTCCAACTGTCTTTGTGGAGAGAGGCTCATCATATTTTATTCTCTCTGGACTTGCCCTTGGATTTCTTTTCCCAAAGTTAAATTACATTCGGCTTAAACATGGGGAAATTTTAAGTTGAGAATTGACTGCCAATGAAACCCATATGTAATCTCAATTTCTGATTTTAATCATTAGTTTCACATTTTTTCACTAAGTAAATCTTTGTGGCATAATGCTCTTGAGACAATCTTGAAGTATCATTAGCATAATTGTGCAACTCCAGGGATTAAGAGCAGGACAGGTCTGGGCTCAAATCCAGTCCTGCTACTTGCTAGCTGTGACCTTGAGACAGTTACTTTATTTATATAAAGTTCAGGAAGAGCTCTGTCATCTGGCTTTTTCAAGGATTAAATATGCAAAAGCATCAAAAATGCCTAATGTAATGCTTGTAGCATGATAAGTATTCAATAAATATTACTTAATGTTTCCATTCTTCCCTGAAGTTTTAAAGAAATGAAACATGAACTTTAAACAAAGACAAGACTAGCCCCAGATGTCTCATCAAAATATTCGAGGCAAACAGAATGAGGCATGATCCTTCTAACCCTGTGACATACAGATTTTAACCTATGTTCTATATCCAGCCAGATGACAAATAAACTATATTCATGTCCAGCAAGCAAAGATCATAGAAATGCATATACTGTTGGATAAGTGGGGTTAGTGATTCTTACGTCAGTAAGACTTCCACCCACGGGATGCATGGATAATTCTCCAAAAGAGTATTAGAATTCACAGACAGGATTTCAACTTGTGTTGGGTGATTTTGGAGAGTTAGAGGAAATACCATAATGGATATTGTCAGAAAGTAGGATGCATTCATGATTTTGGTATTTTTTTTATTTAGGAATAAGGATATATGAAACAGGGAGATATAAAATTTGGTTTGTTAGTATGAAAACTAAGGCTATTGATAGGCACTAAGCAACAGGGTTTTGGATATTCTCATAGTTTTCATGGGGACATAGCATTATCCATGTTTAGCATTATTTTGGAAATACCCTATTTTAATTTGCTTTCTGGTGGTTACAAAGTTACCTTGTCACAGTGTTTTGTAAGATCATCTGTGTAAAATAAAGTTCATCAATGATACTAAAACAATGGCCCCTGGCTAAGAGTACCTATATTTTGTGCATAGGAAGGAAGAATATAGGCAATTTCAATCATGTAAAAACTCTTACCTTGCACATACCTTGTTCTCATTAGAAGTTTCATGAAGATGTGCAAAGCAAAACAGTGGAATGCATCAAGATAAAAGGAGATTGGCATCAACTCAAAGAAGCCAGTCCAAGCTGTAGAAAAAAGTCTAAGTAGACAATGGCATGTGACAGTAGGAGACAGGAGATGGGGGGCAGAGTAGATAATGAACACTAAGGAAATTTGGAAAGGCCACATGGAAACCTATTTTATAAACTATAAGTATATACATATATACATATATATGTTTGTGTGTATATATATATATATATATATATATATCCCCACATAAAATAATTTAGACTTATCCTACACAAGGGATAATCCTCCTCCCAGAAGCTATATGTTACCAAACAAAATGTCTAGTGCTAAGTAGACCTCAAAACAATAACAACCTCAAAATGTTGGTCAGACTGATGGTTCAGAGGTCCCACATATAATACAAGCTATTGCCATTGGATGTAGCTGCACACTAGAACTTAATAGTAACATCCTATTACTGAAGATAACACACACTTTGTTCACAGGGCATGAAAAAAGCTGCTAGTGATGAGGAAGCTGCTGAATAACTTTCATAAAAGTGAAAGGTATCATATGGCTTCCAGGAGAGAAAAATTCATCAACATTTTTTTTTTACCTTGCCATGAATGGTGTGAGCTATAATACTGAACTGTAAGATATGCCCTTAATTGCAATTGTGGCACAAATGTTATGGAAATAACCAACTTCTTTTTATTAGATGTAAGGCTCTCTCCACAAAAGGAAATGCATGCCTAGTATTATAAATCTGGAGAAGAGTTCATAGAAGCTCAAACGTCCCAAGGGTCAGATTATTAATATTATTTTACTAAATGTACATAGCACTTTGCCTTCTAAACTTTCTTTTAAATACATATTGATATACCCATATTTTACTACCAGTCTCAGAACTCATCGGAGTTTTCTGTGAACAACTATTAACATAGAAACTTATAACTAGGCAAAACAAGGAAATATAAGTTTCTGAGAAATGCTTAAATGCAAATTCATCATCTACATCTTATGCCCTTTTCTGAAGATTCAGGAAACATGGAAGAGGGAGCAGAAATACTGTAAAATCCGTAGGTTGGGGAGGAACATGTGAGTAATATGTTCTGGACATGACAGAACTGATGAATTCATGAACTCAAGGCAGACGCTGTTTCCTGAATAAGACCTATAGAAGAACTAGCCAATCAACACCTCAGCATGGAGTGGGAAGGGGCTCAGAAACCCTTACTATAAGCCAAGGACCTATTGACAGTTGTTGACTAGTACAACAAGGAGAGTCCATTTTCAGAAGTATGGTGCCTGGTAAGTTGTCTGTTCTCCAGAGATAGATAGATAGTACAAATTGGACTTAGTGCACTATGAAAATATTAGAAAATAAAGTGAGGATGGGTCAAGAGGTTTGGATTGTAGATCTGTAAGGAGTTGGAGAGAAGTGGGAACAAACATAAAAATAGCGTACATGCATAATATTCTCAAAGATTATGAAATATATTTAAAATGGGAGAAGAGAGTTAGCAAATTCATCAGTGCAATGCAGAATTTAGAATATAGAAATTACTATAAATTCACATATGCTGAAAAGGAAAATGAAACACTATACAAGGCAAATGTATTTTATAGTATCACCTAGATATCCTTCAATACAGTTGATGTAAACACCTTTAATGAATGCTATTATAAATCAGCTGTAGTAACTAGTAAATAAATCTTAATGTGAATTATATATGTGAATATTTTCTCTGGCAAGGTCCAGGTTTACCAAGGAAAAAGATCTGAAGAAAAGATCAGTTTCATTAAGATCATCAGCCCAAAAAGTGGTACTCAGTGGAATAAGAGGAAAACCCACTATTCATTTATGCACAACCACAAAGGAATTAATTTTAAAACCCCAATCTAGTTGCAGAATTCTATTAAGAAATACAGGAAGCAGGGGATGAAACAACAGTAAAATGAGGTGAATCCTCATTTGTCAAAAACAAGAAATCTAAAGTGGCCAACCAAGAAGTGGTGGTATAAGCAAATAGCACAGGTAAGATACAGAAAATCAGTCAAAAGTGTTAAAAACTTGTTTGTCCAAAGAGGCAGATCTAATATTAAAAGAGCATAAGTGAGGAGATGATTGGTTTTCTTTTTAATTTATTGTTGGATAGACTGTTTTAATAAAAACCGACTTAAAATTTTAAAATGTTGTAAAATGAGCATAAGAACTGTCTAGTCAATATTTGTTGAAAGCATTGTTTCACTCCAGGTTATATATGAAAATCAGAAAATGAAAATCAAAATTTTATTTGAAAACTTGTAACTTCTTTATGATAATAAAAAAACAATTTTGCTTTGTATTTGTACACCATCAGAGTTTGATCACATTCCCAATCTACTACTTTCATTTCACAGAAAGCTACTAAAGGGAAGCATGCTGGCTTTTGCCAATACATTATATCCCTCATGTATCCATCTGACCTTTACCAACCTGTAAATCAGTGAACCCAGAGACTTTACTCACGACCCCACACAGCCTGAGGATAGCTCTAGTAAAATCTAAACCTTTATTAGAGGTGAGAACATCAACACTGTCACTGACCTCCCAGGGAGATCTATACTGAGATTGGCCAACAAATCCTGGGCCTCCAGTCCCTTCCAAAGTTCTCCAATGACTCATGTGCCCATGGCATTGATGTTTTTATCCAGAACCATTGCCAAAAAATAACCTTAAAAGTCTGAATGGGATACTACAAATGCATTTCCCTAAGTAAGTTCCAAGTGGACCTTGTCTCAGTTTACTTTCTATTGATGTGATAAAAACAACAACAACCAAAAGAAAAACGAAAGAAAAAGAAAAAAGAAAGAAAAGAAGAAAAGATTATAGTCGTTGACTATAATCAGAACGCATAAGTCAAACCAAGCCCTTTCCTCACTAACTTGCTTTTGATAAGTGTTTTATCCCATCATCAGAAAGCAAATGAGGACAGTGTACATATGAAAATAACATGTTCTAAATCTTAAATATATGTAAAAAAGTGTTGAAAGAAATTATTTAACAACAAAATTCTCTCATAATTCATAAAATGTTATATGAAGATTATTTTCTGAATAACATTAATCTTAAATCGGTTCTTAAGTAGACAGTAGGAGTCTAGGGCAATATTTGGATTGAATGGGTTTGGGTAGCAGGTTACATCTGTTCAGAGTTTTTCCTTTCCTTTCCTTTCCTTTCCTTTCCTTTCCTTTCCTTTCCTTTCCTTTCCTTTCCTTTCCTTTCCTTTCCTTTCCTTTCCTTTCCTTTCCTTTCCTTTCCTTTCCTTTCCTTTCCTTTCCTTTCCTTTCCTTTCCTTTCCTTTCCTTTCCTTTCCTTTCCTTTCCTTCCTTTCCTTTCCTTTCCTTTCCTTTCCTTTCCTTTCCTTTCCTTTCCTTTCTTTCCTTTCCTTTCCTTTCCTTTCCTTTCCTTTCCTTTCCTTTCCTTTCCTTCCCTTCCCTTCCCTTCCCTTCCCTTCCCTTCCCTTCCCTTCCCTTCCCTTCCCTTCCCTTCCCTTCCCTTCCCTTCCCTTCCCTTCCCTTCCCTTCCCTTCCCTTCCCTTCCCTTCCCTTCCCTTCCCTTCCCTCCCCTCCCCTCCCCTCCCCTCCCCTCCCCTCCCCCCTCCCCTCCCCCTCCTCCCCTCCTCTCTGCTTCTCTTTTCTTTTCTTTTCTTTTCTTTTCTTTTCTTTTCTTTTCTTTTCTTTTCTTTTCTTGTGAAGTAGGCAGAGTTACAGTAAAAAGAAGAAAATGGTTATATTTAATGAATGAGCCTTCTTCCACACGTGTTTCTTTCCACTTACAGATGGGATGTAAGAGAATCAGGAACAGCAAAGGGAGACTTCTGGCTGTGAAGAAAAACCCACATAGGAGGTATCATGGTGTGTCCAGGTGGTGGAGAGGAGCAAGAGCAGGATGCTCAACCAGAAATCCATGCCAACATCCCACTCCAAACTGTGAGTCTCTGGGAAGCTGAAAATCTACTTCCCTGGGTGAGTTCTGGAGCCAATTTAATGTGAATAATCCTCACAGCTGTACCTGTTTCTAAAGCAATGGGACATGACATAGTGAGGGATTTTAATACACATCTCAAGTCACAGGGAGACATTGATTTTATTTTGTAAAAGACTTACCCTTGATCATGAAGGCTTCATCTGTCTCAGTGTTAGCAGAAGTCTTACCCTAACCAGTTCTCATAAGGATGCCATTATGGTTCATCAAGTCCAGAAGGTACTGTTTCAGGGAGAAAAATCACATGAACGCATCTCTTCCTCTAACCTAATAATAAAATCCTGGCTTCCTGGTAAATTCATATGAAAATATTGTGACCAGTAGAACAGTTCCCAACCTTCCTAATTCTGCCACCCTTAATACAGTTCATCATGTTAGGGTTATCCCAACCATAAAATTATTTTTGTTGCTATCACATAGCTGTAATTTTGATACTGCTATGCATCATCATGCAAGTATCTGATAGGTGACCCCCGAGGATGTCATAAATGATACATTAAGAACCACTGCACTAGAGGAAAAAGTTTTAACTCTTCTGTCAATGTAAATATCTAATATGAAGGATATTTGATACACAACTCCTTTAAAGAGGTTGTCCAACCCCCAAAGAGGATGCAGTCCACAGGTGGAGAGTCACTGATATAGAAAGTCATATATTCAGTCAGTTTTGAGGTTACTTGTATGAAGATCTAGAAGTTTCTATCAAGCATGGAGGCAAATAATTATGCATCTAACATAAGTCTTCTTGCAAAAAACTGAGGAGAAGAAACAGTTGGTAACTGATTGTAGTATAACACAGGCCCCTCTTAACTGTGAAGAGAGGTACCCAAATTGCTGAGATGAACAGCTAAATACGAAAGAAAGAAAAAAAATAATGTTACTCATGGATGAATAACATTACTCTAGAGCCATATCTGGTTTTTGTTGATTTTATTATGTACTTAAGTTTAATTTGAACAATGTCATTCTTTATAGCCTGGGCTCTGTCCCTGCTTTCTTGCACTTTCTACATCTGTACACAATTGAAATGTTTCCTAGTCTTTAAAAAGCTTTCTTGTCAAAAGCCATCTAGGAAAGACTAAGGCATGCAAGTAAATTTTTTTGGAGATGGCCCACCATTTTTAATGGCCTGCTATGGGTGAGCTCTAGGATACAGATCCTTAGAGACTTCATCCCAGGAATGGGTCTTAGTGCTGCTATGCCTTTCCTGTCACTACTGCGTAGCCTAATGATTCCTAGGCATTAGCCAACCTTATCGAGCAAACTTCCTACAGATCAACATGAAAATGAACTTTCATGATAATGCTATTTAGATAAATTAATGATTTTAAAGAATTGATGATTTGATTCAAATAGTCTTAGGAAGAAAGTTTTAGGACATGGTTTTAGTTGTTTTGCCAGAAAGATAAAGTTAGAATCAAGAATAGAATGAATGTGCCCACCCCTCATAGAGTAGTACGTAAGGCTGCAACAAGGAATACAATGAACTTCACAATTACACTAAAAAGAGGAATAGGCTTGGTACAAATTTGTGATAATGGAAAAACATTCATTCTAGGTAAGGTCCAAGAATGAAACCATAGTATGCACTATGTGAAACTGTTGCTTTGAACTTATAATGAGCTTGTAGAATAAAAACTGCTTTCAACTTACTATCAACATCCTTCTGTAACTTGACTTTTGTGTAACATTTTACCTACGAGGTAATTTTCTAAAGAACTTTTGTCTAGGCAGGTATAAGAAGATCAGAGAGAAGAAATAAAGTATAGCATTTGGGCTTGGGCCCATCCACTAAATGTGTATATGTATATATCTGTTTCTCTACAGGTATGTACATACATGCATGTGTAGGTATCTGTGTATGTATGTAGCTATGCATGGACACTTATGGAGTTGATGAGAAAGGTGTTTGGGCCTGACCAGGGTGTGTGTGTGTATGCACATGTGCGTGTGTGTGTACATGAGTGTGATTGTGTGTGTGTCTGTGTGTCTGTGTGTGTATGTGTGCATGCATGTATGTGTGTGTGTGTATGTGTATGTGTGTGTGTATGTGTATATGGGTGTGTGTATCTTCATTGCCTGTGTAAATGATTTTCTCTCTTTTCCTTTCTTTTTTCCCCTCTGTTTCACGAAGAGTTAATGAGTCTCAAGCCCCTTGCCCAGCCAGCAAGAGGTCCTTGACCCAGAGAGAAAAGAGCCCTAGCAATTAAACCTTTTTTTTTTTCTTCTAAATCCCCTGTTGCTGCCAGCAGGAGTTTATAACCAGAAACCAGTGGCATTTATCCACAGAATAGTAAGAAGCCAGCACTTATTAGCACAAAATAGTAAGAGAAAAGAAACCTGTGCTTACTATCACAGTAATATAATAGTAAGGGGTACAAGGCCAGAGGTCATCAGTTTTTGACCTTCCTCTGACACTGTGTCCCACCTCAAACCATCCATTCTGAAGACTGGAGCAGGTCCCTGGCACTTTTTCATACTAGCTCATGTTACTTTGTACATTCTTGCATCTCCAGTGGTGTTTATTAAAGGAGACTTAGGCCTCACTATTCTCATTCTTTTCCTCTTCCTTCTACAGGGTGCTCTACCCAGCACCCCAATAATGTATAAAAGACATCATTCTAGAGTCATGTGACCATGTGACGCCACTAACTTGTCTTGAAGTTAATGCCTGCCAAGTGGGACAGTAGCCCTTTTGCTATTCCTCAGCCCTCAGGAAGACTGTAGGGCCTGGAGAATAGAGATTGAAACAAATGGCTGATGCCAGTTCTGCAAGTAGACTTCGAAGTGAATAGTTCCATGCCTGCAGATATGCTGTGGTCCTCAAGCATCACATGGAATTGTTGCAGACTTTTCCATTCAAGTGTATTCAACCTTGAGCACCAACAGCAACATGAAACAACAAATGATGAGAGCCGGGTGTGGTGGCGCACGCCTTTAATCCCAGCACTCGGGAGGCAGAGGCAGGCGGATTTCTGAGTTCGAGGCCAGCCTGGTCTACAAAGTGAGTGCCAGGACAGCCAAGGCTACACAGAGAAACCCTGTCTCGAAAAAACCAAAAAAAAAAAAAAAAAAAAAAAAAAAAAAAAAAAAAAAAAAAAAAAACCAAATGATGAGAACTTACTAGGGAAGTCAAGTCATACATACTACAGGCCCTTCACATACTGTTTGCTTCATAAGTTGCTTAAGAGACAAAGGACTTAAGACTAGGTCATCAGTAAGAGATCACAGATTTCTCCTGCAATGCCCATATCTCCCTTCATGTTAAGTAGACTAAGGAATGTCATAAAAGTCTTTCCACATCTATCATGTTTGTATATCATCTCTAAAATCTAATAGAAGGTCAGGTGAATACATGATTCACAATATAATGTCAAGAGTTAATGATGTGGAGCTTACTGGATTTGCCTGTGGTTGCACGGCTTGTAACTATGTCATCTGTGAAACCCAAACAACAGTGCCTACTATATACATCGTCTGTGAGAGCATTAGAACCCTCTGAGATTCACTGGCAGGGAGAACCAGGGTACTTTCAGAGTTGTTCTCTGAAAACATGAATCCACCCTATATTTAGAGTCCATGGATGACAAACAAGCAATGCACTGACACCTTCCACAGGAGAAAGGGATTTTCTTTGTCCTACGCACATTCTAAACACAGACACAAACCAGTGATTAACTGTCTCGCAGCAATGTGACTTATGAAAGAGGACATGGGGCTGTCTGCTCTGACCCCCACAGAAAGGCTCAAATGAAACCGCCCTTCTCCTTGGAGTTCAGGTCAAGCACAGAGGTACCTCAAGAGTTGACTGATTGTCAACTGTTTCAGTGGCAGCTAAGTGGCAGGCCATGCTTCTGCCCTTCTTGCAGTCTCATTCCAAAGCCTTAACTTTATTACACCCTGCAGTCCCCAAATTGCTATGTAGGATTTTTTTTGAGGATTCATCTGTAAGAACATTGTGGGCTGTGGATGTGTGCACACACTTTTCCAAAAAAGAAAAAAGCAACTCCCTCCCTTTACCCCCCCCCAAAAAAAAAAACCAATACTGGTTCAGGTTCAGGCAGGAAGACTTAGTTTTTAGTTTTGTTTTGTTTTTTTCTCAAATGACATATTTGAGCATTAAAAGCAATGTGTTCTCTTCTCCTGCTAGCAAGAAATAATGAAACGGCTGCACTGCCTTCGCAGCAGCTCCTGCCTTTCAGTCTTGCAAAGCAGAAATGATTCTCCATTTGTAGGCAGCAACAGCCCCCAGAAGCTGTGGGAACATTGCCAAGAGCCCTGAAAAACCTCCAGAGCTAATTGGGAACTGGCTTATTAGTGACACTTTTGAGAGTCAGGCTGTCATTGAAGACAAATGAAGGGGAGCACGGTGGGCGCTGCAGCATGGCATTAGGCAGTGGGAGGGAGGCTGGTCCCTGCTCCTCGCAGAACATTGCTTTGCAATTTGCTCAGACTCTGTGCTCAGCTGCCTTGCAAAAGCCTTGGCTGCTGGGAAGCTGCAGGCAACACCTTAGCCTTTATTCTGCACCAGTGCTGTCCTTAGCCATCAACATTAGAAGACTTTAGCAGCCATTTCAAAGGTATCTTGAGTTACTTAATCCTGCCAATAAATACCTGCAATGCCCTCTTCATAGCCCTTGGAATATGTCTTCAGTGTGTGTGTGTATGTGTGTGTGTGTGTACGTGAGAATTGTTTTATCCTGTCCACTACCGATAGAAAATTGTTCTAACGTTTTGTATAAGTACTAAAAACTCAGTTTAAAAAATATTTATGAAAGCACTTAGGAAACAAATTCTAATTAAATCAGAATTCCAGATAGATCAGTTCATTAGGAAGCATCACAAGAAATGCACATGGCTCGTCATTCCAATTAAAACCCTGGGTTTTAAAAACCAAGGTTAAAGACATCGGGATTTACCAGCTTCAGCTCCAGCCAGGCAGACACTGTGTTCTGAGTGTTGCCTTCAGCTATCACGGAAACGGTGCTCTGGTAACAAACTGTTGTTTTGGTTTGTTTCTCGCACTCTGTCACTGGCATGATGGCACTTCTTATAGTTAGCTGTTTATGATATGCTAATATCACAGCCCTCAACAGCAGCAGCAAAACAATTCAAACTTAAGAGGAGATTGTTGTGTCACTCAGTACTCACAAGAGAGCTGTGTGGGCATCCATGTGTCCCCTTTGCTGGGCTCTCTGCTGAGTAAAGTGAAGGAAACCTGTTGTTGTTATGTTAGGAGGGATGAAGTCCAGCTCTAGAGTCACCTCTTGGAGTTCTCCATTGCGGTGGATACAGCTCAAAGGTTGTTGGTGGTGTTTTGCAATTGCAATAGCATTAGAAGTCCATCTGAGCACAGATCCACTAGAACATAGAAAACAATTCATAGACACCTGGTTATTGCGAAAACTGATGAATGCCTCTCTCACTAAGAAAATCATTCTTCTCTCAAAGGAGATGTAGAAGTTGGGCATTTCACGGGTCAGCTGTGATGGAATCAAGCCCCTAAAGCTTTAGGTATTTCAGTTCTCTCTACAGCTCTGGCTCTTAACCTCACATAGAGATAGAATCATCCAGAGGCACAGGCTTGCACATTCCTAACTTCAGTGATAGACAGTACTGGGTTAGCTTCTAACTGGATAGCTGGCCCATGTCTCCCTTATTCCTTGCTTATAGAGTTGGCCTCTCATGAAGCACATGTGTCAGCCTAAGTATTAGTTATTTCTCCTTAAGTCAGGAGAAGGCGCTCTGACAAAAGCAACTTCAGGGAGAAAGAGTTTGTTTCATCTCACAGTTGGAAAACAGTCAGTAATGATGAGGAAATGACAGTGACAGGAACATAAGGCAGGTGTTCACATTGCAAGCACAGAAAGGAACTAGGGAGGTCAGTGCTGCTACTCAGCTAGCACTCTCCTTTTATGGATTCCAGGACCAAACCAAAGAAATAGGGCTATGTACCTCAATTAACCTAATCAACATAACCCCTCATAGTCTTGCCCAGAAACTTGTTTCCTAGGCAATTCTACATCTTATCAAGTTGACAGTAAAAATTAACCATTACGGTTATCAGCTTTCAGAGCTCTCTTGTTTCTAGAGACATGTAAGACTATACTATAGTTGTCCTTATGACAAAAAAATCAAGAGAAGAAAATATGGCACAATTTGTGATAGTTTTAGAACAATAATGTGACGATGTGACATGATTCTGGAGAATCCATGTGATAAAGTTCACAGGTGATCAAGCCACAGTTCCTAAATGGCTGGGTGACCGCTGTTCTGAAGCAGCTTTGGGAGCTAATACTTAGGTGGCAGGTTTGACACAGAAAGGTTTCTGGTTCTCATGGGACATAGTTCTGGGTCATGAAAATGATACAGAGATGAATGTCTTTATAAAAACTTCTCTGTGGTTACCACAGGATACCGTTCTGGGAACTTATGGTAAAAGAGATGACTTGAAAACAAGTGTCTCTGGTCAACAAAGTCTGAAGGATATTTACTGGAGAACTAGAATGTTAACAAAGGCCAGCAGCCTTTATCCTGGCTAACTTTAGGGTTTTTTTTCAATAAATTAATAAAGTTCAGTATGATTTGACACCTACATGCATTGCATACATTTCCCATGTATGATCTTTCTGAAAGAGAAAACCCCATCACTGATTTAGGAAATTAAGCTTCTGTAAGCAAAGATTCCTGTTGCTTAGGGATAAAAGTTGATGGGGAAAAATCCCATTCCAGCAAGGGGCGAGGCCCCAGGGTCTAACACTACTACTGAGGCTATGGAGTGCTCACACAAAAGGAATCTATCATGACTGCCCTCCGAAAGACCCAACAAACAGCCGAAAGAGTCAGATGCAGATATTTACACCCATCCGATGGACAGAAGCTGTTGACCCATGTGGTTGAATTAGGGAAAAGCTGGAAGAAGCTGGGAGAAATGCAATTCAGTAGGAAGACCAGTAGTCTCAATTAACCTGGACCCCCGAGATCTCTCAAACACTGGACCACCAACCTTGGAGTATTAGAGCCAGTATACACCAGCTGATATGAGGCCCCCAACACACATACAGCTGAGGACTACCAGGCTTGGGTTCACTCAGGGAAGATACACCTAACCCTCAAGAGACTGGAGGCCCCAGGGAGTGGGGAGGTCTGGTGGGTTGGGAAATAGGGGTGTAGACATCCTCTTGGAGACAGGGGGAGGAGGAGGTATGGGATATGGAACAATCAGAGGGTGGACTGGAGTGTAAAAAAATATTAAATAAAATTTTAAAAAGAAAAAAAGAATAATTTGATTTTTCCTTTAGTTGTATAAATATGATAAAGTCTCTAAGCTGAAGTGAAGGCATGAAGATTTTTTACATGACTGAATTCTGCTTTAAAGATGTTGGGGGCCATCAGCCCTAGTGAGTGAGTCACCAATTTGTAAAAGAAGTTTCAGGGCTTGTAAAAGAGGAAAAGCCTCTAATTTTTACTCCCCATCATTCAAAATACCTGACAATAGATTTGCTACAGATAAGCCATTGTCACCAAAAGTAAAGTCACCTCGCCAGACACAGGCTATGTTCAGGTCCTCTAGAGTAAGTATAGAGTAAGCCAGAGGCTCTCAGACTCCAAGGTCACTGATTTGAACAGATAACCAATTGTTGAACACAAAGTCTCAAAATGTCGGTACTGATGTGAAAGGATGTGACAAGCAAGCTCACTCCAGAACCAGAGGACAAATAGATTATAGCTGCACAGGTCACAGCTATAAATAATGACCACAATAAAATTGACAGATGACAACTCTCTATTTCTGTTTTGTGTATAAAAATAAGTTAGATATCTTTTTGTTCACTCACTTGGGTAGAATGAGCCACAGGGATTGACAACTGTACAAACTGGACCTGGATATATCCATGAGAGAAATAATGCTATTCTTGCTCATGGGACTTGGACACTAACTATAAAGAGCAAAACCAAAGTTTTTAAATGTTATTGAAACAGAGTATGTAACAGAGGAGAATCTTAAATACCGCTACAAGAAGTAAATAATTTATGATGGCTCAAAGAGAAAAGGAATAATTAAGCCCAGGCATTCTTTTACAATGTCTTTCTGGTCTCTGTGAATTTTATTTTCAGAAAACTTTTCATGACACTTAATAATGGTTCTCAGAACAGTTTCTAAGGTCAAACAAATATGGAAAAGAGTCTCCCCCCCCACACACACACACTAACAATGGCTGTTGTGATGTTTGTCATATCTTGATAATGCTGTGTGAATATAGTGAGGAAAATGGACTGACTTCTTCTCTATAACACATGTAACTGCTCAAGGATCCACACAGCTTCATATGGCTCTAGCTGGTTGTAGAACATAACCTCAAAACACTGATTTATTCTTAATGCAATGCAAAAACAACAAATGGTTAATATAGAAAAATGTTTGTGAAGATAAATATATTTATTACAGCTATTAGAATTTAGCCTTGTATTCAATTACATTTTTACTCATCAGCAATCCTTTTGTAACCATGCCCTGGAGAACCTTAGATTACTTTATGACATTTTCCAATTTTGTTAACCATAGTAGTAGGCCAAGACAGCAGATTAGAAACAGCTACCCTGTAATACCAGGATTGAAAAAACAAAAACACAAACAAACAAAAAAAAAAACAAACAAGGAAACAAAGGAGCGACTACAGACCAAAAAGAGAAAGAGGGGAAGAGCATGGGAAAACACAAAAGAGATCCTAGGGCAACTGAAAAGCCTGAAGATACAGAAAGGCTAAGTAAACCACAAATCCATTCGCCTGCCTTCCAGATAGAAGAAAGATGAGACTAAGACTCTGCTGCAACCAAGCCAGGTGGTGTTGATTTAAACGAGTCCTGGCCATAGGCAAACCCACAGTTCTCATAAGCCTTAAATCCAGTTGAGGAATCTGGTGTGAATGATTCTTGTGTAAAATGTTAGCTTGGAAATGGCATGAATTTAGATACACTCTACACATTAGAGAGCTATATGCGATACACACACACACACACACACACACACACACACATATACACACATACATACATTCATATTCATAATGAACTGGTAGTCTGGGAATAAAGTATGACCCAAAAGTCAGACATCTTAAGGAAACTCAGCTACAAATCATGGATAGGAGATGATGGCCCAAGCAGTAGTTGACTGCTGGTGAGATGGACACAAACTTAAGAGGCTCAGGTGGAAAGGAAATGAAGGGATCATAAGTCAGGAGCTTTGGCAAACATGGACTTCTCCTTGTAGAGAATGATGGCATCAAGCAAAAGATCAGCAGACTGCTCAAGTGCCATGGCTACAACTTACCCAAGAAAATTTCCAAGGACAGTGAGCAAAATGAAAGCAAAAGTTGATAGCAGCAAATCAGAGGGAAGAGGCCTCCTTCATGTGGCCTCTTCTCTTGCATATAATTTTCTACTCGCTTGACAGATTTGTTGGTTTTTTTCTTCTTCCTGTAGCTATTGCTGGTACAGTAGTTGGCTTAGGTCAATTCAAAATGGTTAGCTTAAATCAATCTTTATCAGGTTTGATTCAGTGTTATTGGTACTGGAGTTTATTAGTGTTATTGAGAATTTGCTATTCAAATCAAAGCTACAAAGATAACTTTCACAGGAGAGATATGTGTCCCAACAGATGTGCAAGTATCACAAAGAAACATAAGAAACATAAAATAAAAATAAAATGATTCCTCTAAAAACTCTTAACTGCTTAGTTACTGACTACAAAGATATTGAAACTGAACAGTCCAGACAACGAATTTAAAAATATAGTTGTAGAAATAATCAAACACTCCAAAAATGATGAACACGGGTAGATGATTGACGACTCCCCCAGACTTAAGCAGGCTGGCTCAGACCTGTTCTGCCACTGTGAATGAGACCAGCTAGAGTGGAGTCTTCCAACCTAGATAGGTCTTTTGTTCTGCCACCACTGTTATTCTCCAAGACTCCAGTACCTGCTGAGAGGCTGAACCTGTCTTCCTGAGATAAGCAACAGCCTGGGGACCAAGTGCTGACAGCCTGGACCAAGAGCTGAGAAGCTGGCTACAAAGCATCAAGAGCCTAGAGTGGTGGGGGATGGGCCTTCCCCCTTTATAAGCTCAGACTCTTAGTAAACTCTTGATCAGAATTTGTCCTGGTCTCGTTATTTCTCCCTTGTTTCCTCCCATACAGCTCCAGCCTCCCACTCAGGAACCCAGTTCATGTGGCCGGGGGCGCCTACAGATGATAATTCATATGTGTCTAGAAAAATTCTCTCAAATTTCTGAGTTTCTCACATATTGATGGTTTTCTCACTGCCAAAATTATGTAAATATAATCAACAAAATTGGATTAGAAATTGTCTAATAGAACCTGATAAATTCACTGCCAAATTCTACGTGACTCTTATGTAAGAAGTAACACAAATATTCCTCAAACTATCTGATAAAATAAAAATTGACTCAATACTACAAAACTTATTCTCTGAAGCAAATATTACTATGATATTGAAATTAAATTAGATGAGAACAAAACCAAAATATTATAGACCAATTTTCTAGATGAATATAGACGTAAAAATTGTCATAATATACTTGTACACTGAACTGCATATTTAAAAAGGAGGTACACCATTCTAAGCTGGATTTATCTTAGGGATAAAAGAAAGGTTTAACATATGCAAATCAAAAAGGGGGTACATTGTTTAAGTAGGTAAAAGAATACAAATCACACAATCATCTCAATTGATTCAAAAAAACGTTCTGTGTCTAAGTCCATCACCCCTTCATGACAAGCGCCATGAAGAACCTAGAAGTAAAGGAACATATTGCACCATAATAAAGTTTATATGTGAAAAGCCATTACCCAATGCCGCAGACTAACCCCTTTTTTGGGTCTCCTATCTGCCCGGAACGGGTCTCTAGTTGGAGGTGGGCAAGGAGTTGGCAAATGACAAACAGAAGCAACACGAGAGAATGTGTAGAATCTGAGTGTAATTTTTCAAGTCGAGCATCAAACTTTTTGTACAGAAGAATAGCAAGAAACCAGACAAGACACATCTGCCGAGTTACAGGACACAAAACGAAAGGAATGTATACATCAAAAGATGGTAGGGACCAGGCCGCTGCTGATTACCACTAAGAAGGGAGCCAGGTGTAATGCTAGTCTATTGTTAAGCCCACCACCAGGGGTTCTTAGTATATGCCTGATTATGCTGTTTCTTTGGGCCTAGTGAAGAAACCTGTCTCAGGAGGATTCCCTAACTCTTGCATGGTAAACCCACCTACTCACTAGGCCATTGTGTATTCCCTTGTTTGGGTGAGACTGGCTACTGTCTTAAGTCCTAAGTAATCACTCTGCAGACTAGCTCTGAGCTATTCTAGCTCCGTTCTTTGTAATGTCCAATTAGTTTCACTGTTTCTACTAGTAGTAAATTTGAATGTTACTGAATAGGTAACATTCTTACTGAATTCCTACTGAATTCCAAGCTCCTCAGCTTCAAGGATTTTCTAGAACATTGGAACACTGGTGGAGACTTACCTATGTCAGAATTCAATCTTTAAAGGCACTTATAATAAAACAATACTGAAAGAGAGCATGTGGATCCATACACCAGACTAATGCTGGGATAGGGTATGAGTATATGTGTTATGAGAACACCAAGGTTTCAGGAGATTGAGTTTCCTTGAAACTCTTTGCCTCGTGAGTGCTTCCAGGCCTCTCAGTCTGTCAAGCAGACTTCACTGGAGTGGACATAGCAACCAAACATTATTCTAGATAGAGAAACGCTGAAAATATTTCCTTAAAAACAAGAACAGATACAGGAGTAAATGTGATAAAGATGTCTACTTTCTCAAGTTTCATCAAATATAACACTCAAAGCCTTAGGAGATAAATAAGGCAAGAGAAAGTAATAAAATTAGTAGAAATATGAAAAAACTCACTGTCACTATTTGAAAATTATATAGACATATCTGTAAAAGACCACTTAAGATTCCTCCAAAAAAAAAATCTCTGAGATCTTTTAACAAAGAATCAGGAGAGAGTCTTCTGTCTTCCAATGTCCTTATGTAGGTCTCCAGCAGGAGGTGTGGCCCAAATTAAAGATGTATACCACCATATCTGGATCTGGGACTTGTTTTGTCCCAGATGACCTTGAACTCAGAGATCTCCTTGCCTTACTCTTCTGGGATTCATAGCCCCTATGCCTCAAGATCTCTATACCAAGATCCACATCAGAAACTTGTATCTCCCAGTCTCAAGATCAGGATCACAGGTGAGCCTTCCAATTCTGGATTGTAGTTCATTCCAGATAGTCAAGCTGACAACCAGAAATAGCCACTACATATATCATAATCATCTTACTGGAGACTGATATTGCTCACAGTAGGATGGCCAAACTCCTGTGTCAATTAACAATTATGAACATCCCCACAGAAATGTCCACAAGCCAATTAGATCTAGGAAATTTCTCAACTGAGGTTCACTGGGGGTGATTCCTAAGTTGTGTAAAGTTAAGAATTAAACCCTACCAAAACAATAATTTATAAGTAAAGCCACACAGCTACAGCCAAATATTTTTTTTAAACTAAGATACAATTATACCACTTCTATCCACTACTCCTCTAACCCCTCCCATTCTTTTTGAAAATTCAGGACCTCTTTTTTTTTTAATTATTATTGTTACATATATGTATGTGAATAAACCTATAAATACAGTCTGCTGAGGCCATTTTATGTGTACTTTAGGGATGACCATTTGATATTAGATAAACAACTAGGGGCTCCTTCATGGATAAAACTACTTCTCGCTCTCTGCATAGTCATTAATTGCCTGCAATTCTTCATCTACAGATGGGTTCCATTAGATTTCCCCGATCAACATTGGTATGTCACTTTGGTGCCATCATTGTTCAGGTTTTGTTTAGGCATCTATATCACTGATATTTCATGGGTGTGGCTTCCCTAGCCTATCTAGAAGACACAATCTTGAATTAGACTTCCTGGTCCTCTGGATGTTACAAACCTTTTGGCCCTACTTTGGAGCCTTAGATGTAAGAGTAGTATTGCAGATGTAGTTGATAACCACACAGAAAGTTATTCTCTTCATTTTGACCAATTGTAGATTCTTGACATGGTACCCACCTTCTACAACAAGAAGCTTCTTAGAAATGGGGTAAGATTTTTTCCCAATCTCTAGGTTCCTGATTTGTCTTATTGGCTATGCCCTTTGCTTTACGGAAGCTTTCCACTTTCATTGACCCATCCAGCAGGTCCAGTTATTCGAGGGTCTCGAGGGGACCTTCTCCTAAGAACCAAATGGTGGGGAGAGAAAAGATGGATGCCAAGTGCGAGGAACGACATGGAACCATTCTGAATAGCATCAAGATGTCACTGTATTAGCAAGGCTCAAGGCTTAAATGCACAAGCAAAAGGGGAAGTTCTTCTCAGCAGGAGGAATGGGGCAGTGGAAATGCACAAGCAAAGGAGGAAGCACTTCTCAGCAGGATGGATGGGGCAGCAGAATTTTTCTTTTGGTGACTACACACATGGGGAAGCAGGAACTTGATGGTATCAGGGTACATCTTGAGGTCAGGACATCCGGCACTGACTTAGGGCTGGAACAATCTGTGGTTGTTCTCGGAGCTGTGCGTCAGTGGCTTGCTTTTGACCCCCTTTTCTTCTCGGGGGGAGAGGCTCAATTCCGAGATCAGGACAATTGTGTTGTCTTAATAGCTCCCAACATTTCATGAGGTCTCATTTATCAATTCCTGATCTTAAAGCATGAGCCACTAGAGTTCTGATTAGGAAATTTAGCCTGTCCCAATGAGTTTGAGGTTCTTTCCAACTTTCTCTTATATTAGATGCAGTGTATCTGGTTTTATGTTGAAGTCCTTGATCTACTTGGACTTGAGCTTTGTGCAAGGTGACAAACATGGCTCTATTTTCATTTTTCTACATACCAACAAACAAGTAGACCAGCACCATTTGTTAATGATGCTTTCTTTTTTCCATTGTATGTTTGGCTTCTTTGTCAAAGATCAAGTACCCATAAGTGTGTGGTTTTATTTCTGGGTCTGAGTTTTTCAAGCAAATGAATAGAACTAGAAAATATCATCCTGATATTCAGACTCAAAAGGACATGCATAGTTTGTACTCACTAATAAGTGGATATTAGCAAAAAAAAAAAGTGCAGAATACTTAAGATACAGTCCACAAAACTTTAAAAGTTCAACAAGATGAAGGGCCCAAGTTAGAATGCCTCAGTTCTACTTAGGTGGGAGAAGAAAGCAATCACAAGCAGAGAGGGAGAGACCTGGAAGGGAAAGTGGACGGGGGGGGGGGGGGGTAAGATGGGAACATGTGGTATTGGGTGTGAAAAAAGGACTGAAGATCTGAAGGCCATCAGAAAGAATGGAAACAGGCAATCTTGAGAGACCTGGGAGGTGAGAGACTCTCAGGACTCAAATGGAGGGACCTTAGATGAAATGCCCTACAGTGGAGAGAGGGAACTTGTAGAGCTCACCTCCAGCAGGAAGACAGGACATCAAGTGAGGGATGGGGTTGTCATCCCACAGTCACAACTCTGATCCATAATTGCTCCTGTCTGAAAGAACTGCAGGGATGGAAATGGAGAGGAGCCTGAGGAAAAGAAGGTCCAGCAACAGGCCCAAAGTGGGATCCAGTTCAAGGGGAGGTCCCAAGGCCTGACACTATTACTGAGGCTACAGAACGCTCACAAAAAGGGACCTAGCATGATCTCAATCCAGAAGACCCAGTAAGCAGCTGAAAGAGTCAGATGCAGATATTTGCACTCAACCAATGAACAGAAGCTGCTGACCCCTGTGTTTGAATTAGGGAAAAGCTGAAAGAAGCTGAGAAAGAGGGTGGTCCTGTAGGAGGACCAGCAGTCTCAATTGACCTGGACCCTGAGATCTCTCAAACACTGGACCACCAACCAGGCAACATGCAGCAACTGATATGAGGCCCTCCTATATCCTATATCCATACACAGCAAAGGACTGCCAGGTTTGGGTTTAGTCAGAGAAGATGCACCTAACCCCCAAGAGACTGGAGGTCCCAGGGAGTTTAGAGGTCTGATGGGGTGGGGTGGGGGGGGGGTGGAGACATCCTTGTGGAGGCAGAGAGGCAGGGAGGAGGTATTGGATGTGGAACAGATAGCGGGTGGACCAGGATGGGAATAAAATCTAGAGTATAATTAATTAATTACCCAATTAACTAATTAATTAATTAAAAAAGAAATGGGGTAAGAGCTCACCTGCATGATTGGGTCAGCTCACAGGATACCTAGCTCACTAATAAATACCTCAAATCAAAATTATCCAATCAATAGATAGACAAATGTCTTGTATGTTTTTTTTTAAAAGAAATGAAACACAAACAAAAAATATATGAGCCTGGCAGTGGTGGCACAGGCCTTTAATCCCAGCACTTGGGAGGCAGAGGCAGACGCAGGCGAATTTCTGAGTTTGAAACCAGCCTGGTCCACAGAGTGAGTTCCAGGACAGCCAGGGCTACACAGAGAAACCCTGTCTCAGAAAACACACACACACACACATATATCATAATATTTATTCATTAGAGAAATGCAAATTAAAATAAAACTGATGGGTTAGCAAGATGACCCAATGGTTCATAAAGTCACATTGAGACTCCATCTCACTGCCATAAGAATAGCTATCATCAAGAAAACAAATGACAATAAGTGCTGTTGGGGAGAAAAAGGCGCCTTCTGTATTCTGGTGGCACTGTAACCTTATGCAAATATTATAGAAATCACTATGGGGGTTCTTCAAGACACTAAAAATAAAAGCTACCATACAATCCAGCCCTACAATTTCTGGGTATGTATCTGAAATAGTATAAACCAGCATGGATAGTAATTCAACTACTACTCTCATGACAGTGATCAAATACTTGACAAGAAGCAATGTTCAAAGTTTATTTGGGTTTGTGTTTTGAGGAACTACAGTTCATCGTGGCAGGGAACACATAGTGGTGAAAATGTATGTCAGCTATCCACTGTGTATCTACAGTCAGAAAGCAGATGTGGAGGAACGCTGGTGCTCCACTGTTCCTCTCTGTTTTACTCAGTCTGGACCCACAGTGCAGCACTACCTACATTTAAGGTGAGCCCTCTTTATTCAGTTAGACCTTTCTGGAGCTACTCTAATGAACACATGCAAACAGATATTTCTGCTAATAAACTTGAAAATAGCAATTACGTATCCCAACACATACTCATCATCAATTTGTTACACAAACACATCGCTTTTAAAATTACAATATTCTACTATCTATCATTAAGTTCATTTTCATACCAAAGGAAAAACACATTTAGTTAGTCTCTAAAATTACAATCTTGAACAATCCAAGCACTGTTCAAGATCAAAAGTCCCTTCTGAGATGCATGGCGATCTCTTCACTGTGAGGCCCTATAAAATAAAAACTTTGGAAGTATTCTAATGGGCAACTGCTCAGAATCAGCATTTCCATTCCAAAAGGAGGGAATGGGAAGAGAGTCAGGAAAGACCCAGCCAGAGCAAGACTGGAAACTTGTAGAGGAAATACCACTTCTGAGCTTCAGTGTCTGGCATCTGGTGATCTTTTGTTATGAAGCAATAAAATACAAAAGATAGGGGGTTTTTTGGGTTTTTTTGCATCTATTTGGCATTGATTTTGGAAACCAAAACTCTTAACAAAGTCTGCAAACATTCCAGCCCTTTGTACAAAATGATGGAATGTTTACACATAAGCTTCAGTTTAAGGGTCTAATCATGTGTAAAGTGGAGTATCTAATGCAACATGAAATCTGTATAAACAGATGCTGTAACATATTGTTTAAGAAATAATGTTCAAAAATGTCCATAAATGTTGGACAGAGAAGTAATTCCTTTCTGAATATTTATAAAATGTTTTATATTTTTGAGATCATAAACTTTTCTGAATACAACTGAACTTCACTTAACTGGATTCATAGGAAAATAGCACATGCATACAGAAAAATGTGTAGGACAGACACCAAACACCAAGCTTGTCTATTTATGATAAAGACATATTGGTATTTTAGTGAATCATTTGATTTTATTATGAATAAGGACATTTAGTTACAATATTTCTCCCTAATATTAGTGAGTAATTATGAGTCTAGATTTTGTTATTGTATATGCTTGGCCTTTCTGTAATTTCATATACATTTATTCAAATAATTATTCTCTTTTATACAATTTCTTCTATTTGCAGAGTTATTCTGAGATTCGTCAGTATCATTTACTGAATAAACATTTTGTTACTTTATTTCTCCCCAGTGGTATTCTATGAAACCCTATAGTTTGTTCATAATATCAAATATGTGTTATCAGTTCAGTGTTTCAACTTTGGGTGTTAGTACTGGTGTCAAGCCCTTCACAAAAAAATAAGTGCTTCATCTCTCACATGCATATACATAGAATAGTGATCTGTGTATTTTATATTTACATCTGTATATTTTCAATGATGGACATTCTAAAGTTTTGCCCAAATATTAATTTTCTGACATCAAATTCTAAGAATTTTTAATTCTATTATAATGCATACATATTTCTATATGTATATATGCACACACATGTATGCATACACACACCTGAATATATTATGTACATGTGCATACATTTATATACACACATGCACACACATATATGTGTGTGCATGTATATATATATATATGTATGTATGTATATATATATATATATATGTATGTATATATATATATGTATGTATGTGTATATATATATATATATATATATATAAAATTTTCTCCTCCTCTAAGGATTCTTATCACTGTTCATAGTATTTCTGTAAGAACAAGGGCTCTGAATTTTGATTAAATTTGATTTATTAATTCATTTCTTTCTATACTTCCTGTTTTACTTAATATGTTTCCAAACCAGGTTCATGAATATTTTATCCTAGTTGTTTGTTAGTCTTTTAACATTTTTGACTCTTACATCAAGAGCTATGGTTAATCTCATATTAATATTTCTTTATAAGTAGAAAAGTCCTCACTTTCCCAAATGGCTATCTTTCCATCACAGCATCATTTGGGGAAAAAATCCATTCATTCCCGAGATATCTTAGCTCTTGCTGTAAATCAATTAATTGTGGATATTTTGTTTCAAGATTTGTTTTTGTGCCAATGATCTAATTTTTGGCTTTTACACTTAGAGCATGATATGTTACACCTTTTCAGATTAATCTTGAAGTTGAATGGCATAAGTCTTTTGTTGTACTTCTGCCTTTCCAGGTGAGAGGCCTCTCACCCCCACTCTTGTCTTATGGCAGCTTAATAAGCCAGCTACAGGAGGCTGAGTAAGAGCAGACATTCTCAGTCTTCAAGGAGAGTTTGTGGGAAGCTGGCACTGACTTTCCTAACCTCATTTAGCTTCATTATTTCTCTGTTTAGTTTCTGTCCTGGTGACCTGTCTATTGGTGAGAGTGGGGTGTTGAAATCTTCCACTTCTACTGTGTGAGGTTCAATGTGCAAATTTAAGCTTTCATAACATTTCTTTTACAAACGTGGGTACCTTCGCATTTGGGGCATAGATGTTCAGAATTGAGATGTCCTCTTGGTGGATTTTTTCTTTGATGCTCATGAAATCCTTTCCCATCTCTTTTAATTAAATTTGGTAGATATTTTATTAGATATTAGAAGGGTTACTCCAGCTTGCTTCTTGGATCCGTTTGCCTGGAACATCTTTTTCCAGCCTGTGGTATTAAATTTCTTAATTGTTTGATACAGCTTATAAAACTAACTAAGCTTGGGGTTTCCTTTCTGAGAAGACATTCCTAAGAAAAATTACATTTCCAGAGGCAAAGCCATGGCCACAGTAAAAGTTTTAATTGCTACTTATCTTCACAAAACTTAGAGTGGTCATATTTTTATCATAGCCTCTTAAGGAGGTAGTGGGAATGGATATTTCCTTGTCTTTAATGAATAAAGAGAATGGGTGTCTCATATATGTCTTATGTCTTTGTAGAGGTATGGGGTTTTTGGGTTTTTTTGTTTGTTTGTTTTTGTTTTTTGGTTTTTTTTTTTTAATACCTTGTCCATTTTAGTTGAAATTTGTATTTATTACTGAGTCCTAAGAATACTCACTCTGTTTTCTAGGTGACTGATGGAGAGCTTAAAACAGATGGAGACTCAGCAATATAGGTCACTATATTGCTACTCATCCCTATAGGTCACTATTACATTGAGTATGTGTCATTAAAACTTGGTCCAAACTCTTGGAATATAGGACAGCAAGAGCGACCCCTCACATAGGCAATGAGCATTTCATTATATCAGTGTGGTGATGCAACAACAGCTTCACTCTACTAGGGGATGTTGATCATTGGGAGGCTGGGCATATGTAAGATGGGTATGGGAAATCTTTGTAACTTCATCCCACTTTTGCTGTGAATGCAAAACAGCTATTTATTTAATTTATTCATTCATATATTTATTTAGAAAAGAAAACACATGTGCTTATGAGTATTAATTAAAAATAAATTTCTTTTGTGTAAGAGTTTTTACATTGTGGGCTTCTTACTAAGTTTTAGTTTGATCATAACATTATTTTATTACACATTTGCAGTATCTAAAATATTACCTCTATTTTCTCTGATATTAATAACTAAAGACTTCTTTCTTTTCATCAACAGCCAGGTTAGATGTCCATCAGTTGCATGAATTGTCTCACAAAATGCGTGTGGTTTGGATAATTTTCTTTATGATTTTTCTATTTTCTGTTTTATTGTTTTCAGACCTAATATAATTTTCAGTCTTATGACTATTTTAAAGTGGCCCTATTTTCCAGATTATTAGCACAGGAATGGAGATCATTCATTTTTCTATAGTTTTCTTCCCAGTTAGGCATTTTGTGGCTATAACTTTTCCTCTCAATACTGCTTTAGATGCTTTTAACAAATCTTAGCCTACTGTATTTTCATGTTAACTCAGTTGAAAATTTTCAACTATGTCATAGTTGATATAGTTGGCTCAAGACTGACTTTTTCCATTGCATCACGTCACCAGGATTGCTACTGCTAGGATTCCTTACCCAGAAAAGAAGTTGCAGGCATGTATCCAACTCAGAATCCCTTACCAAAAAATGGGAGGGCAGATTTACTCATTCTCAAGGTATCGAGTCTTCTGCTTTGCCACTTCTTCTCTGCATCTTTATCAAACTTCCAAAATCACTTCACGATTGTGTAACCTGGCGAATACAGGGAAGCAGTAAGACAGAGGACAAATTATGTTTAGTTCTGCGGCTATTGAGCATGGAAGATGAACCCACTATCAGCCTTGCTGCTTGATAAAGGCCATCTGAAGTTAATACTGTCCTCACTTCTCAGTTTAAGTTCTCTTGCTCTCGGCTCAAGTCTTCAGTTGCCAGATTCCAGACAACACTACAGAAGTCATCTTATTATATCAACATATGGTGGATTTCTTTGTTCTTGCATAGACATTTTTGTCTTCATTGCCGTTTTCAGTCTTTTCTCTTTCAGACTAGTTAACATACCTAAGATATTCATTCATTTGCTTATTTATTCACTCAAGTATCCCTTCCATAAGAATTAGCAAGGAATAGTTCCAGCCAAAGACATCAGGAGAGAGAAAAGTTTAGAGACAAGAAAATATACACACAGTCTCTTTTCTAACTACACAAAAGCAAGGAGGGCAGATAATTAAAAGACACAAGCTAATGAGCTACCACATGGTACAAAAGCGAGAGAGCATGTTACACTGTACATGTGGTACTGAAGTGACTGGCCAGTGCACATTTCTGTTTGACACATTGACTCTTCCAATTCTGTATTCGTCAGTTTTTCTTCAGTACTACATGTACAGGAATGTCCCATACATCTCCAAAACAACACCATCTGTTGCCTTTGTCCTTGATTATATGTCATGGTAAGGCCCTATTGTTGAAGACACACAATAGCTGCAATAAATTTCATATATATATATATATATATATATATATATATATATATATATATATATCAAAAGATGTCTCGAAATTTTCCTGCTTGATGTCTACCTTTCAGAGTGTTGGAACACACTATGCTGGCTGACAGGAAAGAAGACGCATCATGTTCTTATGTAACATGATGGACCCTGCATACTGCAATACTGACCTGCCATGTAAGACATGCTCAAGGATACAATAGTCACATGGACAACCATGACACATAACAAATGAGGTAATGGGCATCTTTCTTGTTGGAGTCAATGCCTGCTTAACAGCAGGGAATTTCATGCCTAGTAGTATAATACTGATCAAAAGCCAATAGATGGGGAGATCATAAACTTTCAGTAGAACCTGCTAAATGGTCATATTGTTGAGTTTTCTTCTAAATAGTTATGATTATATCCATAGACCTGAGCTGCTTTCTAGGTCAAAAAAGTTTCTTTGTACAGTTGGCAGTGGTCAACAGGGAGATGCATAACTGGTCAAAGTGCTAATAATAAATGACTGACAACTCATCCCTAAATGAGGCATCTACATCACACCCGTCCTCCTATCAGGGCTCAGGAAATATCCCTGAAAAGAAGATGGAGAGATTGAAACAGCCAGATGATGGTAAGGAATCATGCAATGCTGTCTTCTGACATGCCATAGCTGTTACATTCATGAACTCCCAGAAGCTGTGGTCACCACAAGACCTGCACAAGTTCAAGCCAGCTGAAATCCCAACACAGATGGGCTAGACAATCATCAGGCCTTACCAGTTGGTGAAGAGCTATTGCCTCAGATTGGTGCTGGAGAAGGGAGAATCATCTGTTGTTGAGATGTGTTCACTGGTAGAATCCCATTTCCCAGTGGTTGGCCCCAAGCCTATCTACATATGGTTACCATAAGAAACAGAGAAGGGGAATGAGAGAGACAGAGAGAGAGAGAGAGAGAGAGAGAGAGAGAAGCTTATATGTCTGCTAATCTGGGAGTCCTACCAAGCATCCATCTAATTCATTTTCTTATGCTAAGAATGTACCTGGATAGGCATAGAAGTAGACATTTTTAATGCCAGCACTCAATTAGGCAGAAGCATAAAAACTGTGAATTCAAGATAGCATGGGCAACACTGAAATTTTTAGGGCAGCGTGGGCTACATAGTGAGATACTATAAAAATCAAAGAATGTTCCTATTATCACTCTATAATATCTAGAATGCATAAAATAAAACTTCAAAATTCAAACACCATAACTAAAGAGGGTTTTTATCTGAACAGAAAACTCCTAAAATAACAAATACAGATGGCTAATAAATAATTTTAAATGTGGTTAAAATATCTAGCTTTATGAGAAATGCAAAGTTAAACTACTTTGATGTGCTAATTCACTCCAGTCAGGACAGCTAACATCAAGAAAACAAATGGAAGCAAATGTTGGTGAGGATGTGCTGGTGGGGGTGGGGAATGGCACCCATGGTTGGTAGAAGTGTAAAGCAGAGTTACCTCTATGGAAATCAGGAGGAAGGTTCATCAAAAACTACAAGTATAACTCCCATATGACATGTACCACAGACATCATACTTGGGCCGATAGTCAAAGAACTCTACATCCTAATACAGAGAGGCTTGCATATTCATGTCCATTGATGCTGTACTCTCAGTAGTGAGGAAATGGAATTAACCTAGATGTCTATCAACTGATAAATGTAATCTGAATTAGGGTACAAGTATAAGGCAAAGAAATTATGAAAATGTTAGGAAAATAGATGGAGCCAGAAAACAAGCATCATATTAAGTATGATAACTCAGGATCAGAAAGGCAAATACATATCCTCACTCTCATATGCAGATTGGGGGCCTAATCTTGTTAATCATGTATATCTAGGTGGGAGTGCAAAGCAAGGAAACAGGGGCCCTGAGATCTGAAGGTAAAATAGAACTTAGTGAAGGGAGATGGGCAAGTTAACAGAAAGAAGGTGTGAGGAGAACATTTGGTGGAGCAAGAAGGGAGGGGCAGGAAGCAGGAGGGGTCAGCCAAATGTAATGTTGGTGTCTCCTGTGACAGATTTATCAGACGTCTCCTTGTTTCCTGAGCCCTGAACCTCAAGGCGGGGAGAGGGAAGTACAGCATGCCTTATTATCTGCATCTTCTGAGTATTTTATTTTCCAGCCTCCTTCCATGCTGGTGAAATTGTCTTCATCTTTTATAGAAATGCCTCTGGAGATATTGGCAATAAACTGATTTCATATTCTGGAGTGGTAGGAACTTTTCAAATTTAGAAAGAAGGTAGGGGTAGGGCAGAGACAGGTAAGAGGATGTGAAACAAACATCATTTCTGAGTGTAATTCTAACTAGTTCCTTTGGAATTGCTTTCTTAAAGACAAACAAACAAACAAAAACAAAAAAACACAACAGTGCCGCCTCACATCATTTGTCATTCTGTTTTTCATTCCTTCCAAACAGAAGCCTTGCCTTTTCACTTGTAAAATCCACATGACAAAGTTGGCTCATGCAACTTCATGAAAGCACCTTCTGCACATTTCTCTGGTGAGCCCAGATGAACTACACCTACACGCAAACGTGAGGTAGGCTTCCTCCTGTGAAAACTGTAGGCGAGCATCTGAGGCTCTAGATCTTTCACTCTGGCTTCCTTTTAATTTCTTTTCACTTGCTTTTCTTGCATGAGCAATCTCATGAGAAGGAACCTCAGGAAATCTGTCTTCCTAGAGACCTAAGAAAACAGTAGATAACTTCGTGCACAAGGAAGGTGGCACAACAGCATCTCTGGCGTCATCCATACTCAGCTCAGGAGTATTCCCTATTATTATGTAATAAGCCTTAGCATCTTCCACACATTAAAAAGGAATTCTCAGCTCAATACTCTAAGCTTCACAGCAGTATCTGAACTCATGAGAATGTATAGCCACTACAGATTCCTTCCTTACCAACCCAACACTCTCCTTCCAGAATCTAATTTTCCCTGCAACATACCTCGGCATTAGTTGACTGGCATACTTGGTTCAGATTAACCCTGCAGTGCCACTAGAAGGAGAAATTATCAGCTTGCAATTAAATAAGTCACCCCAGTGTGCCAAGTGTCACCTGTTGAGTTTAAAAGTGAATTTTCTTCTCTATCATCACTGAGATGTGTCTGTCTCTTCTTTTAAGGAAACCATAAGGGGAAACTATGCACAAGCATAATTTCAACAAAATCTGCTTTGTTTACTGTTGTAATCTGAGACAACTGAGAGAGGATAATCGCCTTTGTCATGTGAGAATACAGCACTCTGTTCTAAACAGGTTAAGTACAAGCTGCATTGGAACACAGATGAAAGTAAAAATGGGGCCAGAGGGATGTCAAGTGATGATGGTTCAGTGATGAGCCTTCCAGTCTCATTTCACAAAAATAATAAGCTAGTCCTTCGATAAACCGATTTTGACAGGCTGTGATTGGCTCAACCAAACATGAGTCTATGTGTCGGCTCCCCAGGCAGCTGTTCACTAAACTCATTCTGCTTTAATTTTTTTAAATCAGGATAATGCTTATCCCTGAAATGCATGTTGTGTGAAGGTAAATGTCTTAGTTAGTTTCCATTGCTGAGAAGAGACACCATGACCAAGGCAACTCTTATAAGGCACAACATTTAATTGTGGCTGTCTTTCAGGTTCAGGGTTTTAGTCCATTATCATCCTGACAGGAAGCATGGCAGCATCCAGGCAGACATGGTGCTGGAGAAGGAACCAAGAGTTCTACATCTTGATGGGAAGGCAATCAAAAGAAGAATGGGTCTTCTGCCCTGGGTGGAGCTTGAGCCTAGCTCCTCAAAGCCCACCTGCACAGTGACACATTTCCTCCAACAAGGACATATCTATTCTAACAAGGACACACTGCCTAATAATGTCACTTCCTGTGAGACAAGCATTTAAACACATGAGTCTATGGGGGTCAAATGTATTCAAACCACCACACTAAAAGCACATGATTCTTATTTACTATTTCCTACAAAATGCTCTCACAATGCTAGCACCACATTAATCCTTAAACAGCAGTCATTGCATTAGTCACCCACCAATTTAGCAAATATCTAACCTTTCTAGACACATAGGATATTGATCTATAGAGAATTAGGAATATTAGTACCTCATGGAAGAGAAGACAAAGATGGTAAACAGTACAACCTTTCATGATAGAGATATATGCGGAAAGTCATAGAAACATCAAAAAGGAGCCACTAGTTCTTCTGCAAAGAATTTTCACACTCAGAGGACAACAATGGACATGATCTTGACAGGTACAAGAAATTTGTCACATGGGAAGTAATGTCAGGCTTATAAGAAAGGAAACAATAATTCTGAGGCATGGAAAAGCTTCTGACATGGATGGACATCAGCTCAGTTGGGAACACAGTATGTAAAGGGGAAAATGTCAGGGCACGACTTAGGCAAAGTGACCTAAGATTATATTATAAAAACATTTATACCTTCCAGCAAAGATCCCAATGCCATATCCCAGATATTTAGAAACCATAGAAAGCATTTATGAGGGGCAGAATAGAGGTATGGACAGATAGGCTTTATATGGAAAGGGTTTAGATTAGGATATAGCTTAACAGGGAGAGCAGATAGGGAGCTTTGACACCAATTCAATCAACAATGGTAGGCCTACTTATGAAGGCAAGAAGGAAGTATAGCGTATACACACTGGACTTGTATTCAAAGGGAAGAACACTTATGACTTGATGGTTAAAAGATTGTTTTGACTGTGTTCCAGGTACTTCTAAGCTCTGAACATGAAATAAAGGGCTCATTTCATATTTATTTTGAACATGAACATCATTTGAACAACACTCGAATCCTTTGCTCTGTGGATCCCAGAGTCTAAGGGAGAGAAAAAAAAGACATGGTACATTCTATGATAAATCCTTTTAGGTCCATTCTTCAGGGACTATGCACCCAAAGCCAGGCTATTTGTGAATACAGGCTAGTAGTGGGCTATAGCTATGATCCTCACTGTCTTTAAGGCTCTTTTTGAAAGCCATGTCAATGACTTGTTGAAGATCCCAGTCTTACTCTTCTTTCTAAATTTAGAGTAATGACAAATCTCGATTTCTTATAGATTTTGCAGGGGGTGCACTGTAACCACAATAGGAGTCAGTTTCTTTCCTTGCCCACCTATTTTTCTCTCCTCCACGTTCATGTTCTGTTAACACCAATCCTCAATAACCAATCTGCACACAAACATTCCTGTTCCCTTCTGGGGAGTCTCACTAGTGATAGCCAGTGATAAAAGTGGTCTTAAGCAGACTCTAAAATCCAAAAAGGGTCTGTGATGTGGATTGCTTGTCAGAAGACAGCCATGAGGAGCTTTTTGCTAATGGAAGATGTGACATGGAGAACCTTTCGCCTGCAAGAATGGTGCAATGATCAGAATCATCCCCACTGATGACCTGGATGAGATGCAGATGGAGAAACCTTCTTGGTGATAAGAACTGTGACACTTGACAATGGAAGAGCATAGAGCTGGGTGACCATTGCTAAGCATCACTATTCCACTGGAGAGAAAAGAGGAACCTATGATTAATCATTCATTCATGATATCAACACTTGTGGCTGAAACTAAATGTCCTGAGTAGTAGAGCAAACAGTGATGATGACCAGGTGCTCCACTCGATCTTTGTGGGTAGATGAGGGATAGTGCACTCCATTCTCATACTTCTGAAAAGGAGGAGATTCAAGACAACACAAGTGAAACTATTTTCTTTTGCCTTTCTTAGATGGGCTTCAGGATGAGAAAGCTGGATGGCAAAGGTGATTGTCATCAAGCCAGGTAACCTGAGTTTGCTCCTCATGCTCCTCCTCATGGAAGGAAATAACCACCCGATGGAAGCTATTCTCTGACCTCCACATGTGCACCATGAAATACCTGTGAACACCCAACCCCAACACATACACACACACACACACACACACACACACACACACACAAATAATTTCATTTTTTGAAAAAAAAAGAGAAACCATTTTCATAGGCAAGATAGAAAAACAGTGGGAACCAGTAAAGAACCAATTAGAAAGCTAACCTGCCAAGATAATTAGAAGGGTACCTCAGAGAAAATTACAAATCAGTGTGAAGTTTCAACACTTGCTGATAATCAGGACACTGAGATTCAGTCTCACTTAGTCAAAAAAAATTAAATATATATATATATGGTAAAAGGGGAGCCTGTAGGCATCACTAACATGTGCAAACATACAAAGGAAAGTTCACATGAAACTCCAAGAGGGGCTTTTAGGAAAAAGGATTAAAACGAGGGAGATGAAGCTGATATGAGGCAACAGAATGATGAGATACAGACCATAGATACTATAGCAAAGCACAGAGAGGCAGGTATGGGCAGGTCACAGACAGCTCCATTGAATTGTACAATTGTGCAGTTGATATTCAGTAATCTAAGAGTAATGGCTTCAGTGAAGGGCTCATTATCTGTTCTGAAAGGTAAAGTCTCTTTAACCAAGGCCAAGGCTCTATTAAAGAAAGATTGATATTAAATCATGGAATGGGGCTTTATGTGAAAATCTAGTGGAGAATTTGAGCAGCCATAGTCTCCTGAACCTACTGAGCCTGAGCCTATCCCTTCAACTAGACAGTGACCCATTCTTCAAAGTGCTACTTGTCTGGCCTGGGTCAGCCAGGAAAAAAACAAAACAAAACAAACAAACAAACAAACAAACAGGCAAAACCCCACCCAAGACCCTGTGACATGTTCTACTATGATGAGTGAATGTGTGATGGAGAGATGAGACAGATGGGAGAGAAATCCGAGATGAGCAGTTGGTGCACTGTGGAGAGAGGCAGAACTGAGGATGCAAGGGCTGTAAGGAATATGGAGATATGAGTAGTCTACACAACCACCTGAGGCTATGGTGATGTCTGGGTCCAAGCTGCTGCTGAGAGCCATGTCTGGGTCCATGACTCTACTGCAGCCAGGGGTCTGTGCTGATTGATGCCCGTGACTCACACAAAGCCATTTAGATATCAATGGTCTGGACTGCTGCCGAAGATCATGTTGATATTCTGGGACCATGTGATGATGAGAGGGCCCAGCACAGGGTGGTCTGTGCTGCCACCTGAGGCCATGGTGACATCCAGACATATGCTGCCAACAGAGGCCATGTTTGGATCTGTGGTCCTCCTGTAGCTGTAGTCTTTGTCATTATTTGTGGCCCAAGGTACCACCAAATGCCATGTGGATGTCTGTGGTCTAGGCAGACGCATGAGAGCATGTGGATGTCAGAGATTCGTGTCATTGGAAACATACTGATCTGAGTGGCCTGCACTGCCACCAGAGGCCGTGGTGACATCCAAGCCTATGCTGCTACCAGAAGCCATGTCACAGTCCTTGGTCTTATTGTAGCCAGGGTCTGTGTTGCTGTCCCAGACCTGTGTTACTACCAAAGGCCATGCAGGTGTCAGTGATCAGAGCTGCTACCTCAGAGCAGGTTAATGTTGCAGCACTGTGTTGATCTGGCCCTGCCCCTCAAATGAGCAAAGCAGGAGAGCTGACCACCAACTGAGCTTCTACCCAGGCCCACCAGATATCAGAAGCCCATAGTATTCTTGCAGGGGGCTAAGAAATTCAGCACCCAGACTGGACAGCTCACAACCACCCTTAACAATTCTGAAAACCCCAATGGTATCTTCTGGCCTCTGAAGCACTGCATTCACATGCATAAGAACACACACACACACACACACACACACACACACACACACACTCACACACACACACACACTCACACACACACACACACTCACACACACACACTCACACACACACACACTCACACACACACACTCACACACACACACACTCACACACTCACACACACACACTCACACACACTCACACACACACACTCACACACACACACTCACACACACACACACTCACACTCACACACACACACTCACACACACACACTCACACACACACACACACTCACACACTCACACACACACACTCACACACACTCACACACACTCACACACACACACACTCACACACACACACACTCACACACACACACACTCACACACACACACTCACACACACACACTCACACACACACACACTCACACACACACACTCACACACACACACACGCACACACACACACTCACACACACACACACACTCACACACACACACTCACACACACACACTCACACACACACTCACACACACACACTCACACACACACACACACACACACTCACACACACACACACGCACACACACACACACTCACACACACACACTTACACACACACACACTCACACACACACACTCACACACACACACACTCACACACACACACTCACACACACACACATGCACACACACACACACTCACACACACACACTCACACACACACACACACACACACTCACACACACACACTCACACACACACACACACACACACACACACCACGCACACACTCACACACACACACACACACTCACACACACACACACACTCACACACACACACACGCAAATACCTGTTTTCCTCAATTTTCTTTGTTTTGATATAATTAACAAAGATGGAAAATAACTATAAAGGATATGAATGTAGATTGGTGGTAGAACACTTGTCTACTATGTATAAGGTCCTGAGCTGGATTCTCAGTACTAAAAGCAGTTAATGGAGAATCGTTAGGTCGTGGTTCTTGACCTGTGGGTCTTGACCATTTTGCTAGTTGAATGATGCTTTCACAGGGGTTGCCTAAGACTACCAGAAAACATAGATGCTTACATTATGATACACAACATGTTTACATTATGATACACTGCAGTTATGAGGTAGGAATAAGAATAATTTTATGTTGGGTGTCACCACAACATGAGCAACTCCCTTAAAGGTCACAGCATTAGAAAGGTTGAGAACGACTTCATTAGGCTTTGAAGATTTAAAGAGAACAGAGGACTTACTTTAAAGCCTCTTGAGTTTGAATACACAAGAGATTTACTGGGGCATGTTAGCTTTCTTGGGACTATGACAGGATGATTTCCTTAATAAGGGGAATTATTTACTTGGATCAGAGTTTCACAGCTGTCTGTCCACTGTGGCAGAGAGAGCACAGCTGAAAAGACCACATTCTTATTGTCAGGAAACAGAGAAAAGGGAGCACAGGAAGGGAACAGTGTGTGACACAGCCCTAAGGACACACTCTTCTCCCTTCAGAAGCCCCACCTCTGGCTGTCTTCTCACCAGTCTTCTGCAGTGTCACCACACTACACATCCAGTATGAGCCAGGCTTTGCATAGTAGCACAGCAGCATGCAATTTGAAAAGTCTCCAGCTTAGCATCCATCACTACATTTCTCTTTCAAACAGAGAAAGGGCACTTTCCTTAAAAGATGCACGCAGCCGTGTTAAATCACTGCTGTGGTCTTTCAAATCTGTTTATAGCACACTAATTTATATTGTTCCTAAGATATTGATTCAAGTCTCTAAATGCTTAATGTTTTTATTAAAATAATTCTGGTTGAAATGTAAAGAAAGAATTTGGGCTTTAAAAATCAATGAGTTCTGGGGCTGGGGCGATGGCTTGGTAAGTATGACTGTTTGTTGTACAAGCAACATGAAGTCATGAGTTCAAATCCCAGGACTCACATAAAATGCAGGCATTGCTGTGCACCCCTGTAACTTTAGATTTGAAAGGAATAGACAGGCAGTTCCCAAAGGCTTACTAGCATCCTATCTGAGTTAGCAGTTCAGTGAGAGACACTGTCTCAGGGGCAAAGATGGAAAACTATATTCAGAGGAAGATATCAAGTGCTCTCTTCTATCCTCAACTTGAACACACATTGATACATGCACTGCGACCCTCACATGCAGAACAACACACACACATGCACACACACAAACACATACACGCAAAATGTATACACACACACACACACACACACACACACACACACTGAGTTTCTTATTGTGGTGTTTGAGAAACAACTAGAAAAGACATACTCATCATAAAAGACTTGAGAAAAAGAAGGCCAGCCAAGAATGCCCACAGCAGCAACTAGCAGAAAACCAGAGTGTTTGAAATCCTTCCTCATATATCAGAACTTTTTCTCAGATATTAAATTTCAGATAATAGTACCTCAGAGTTCGAATGCAATAATACCCATTTATGGTTACGATGTTTATCACAATTTCATACACATTTATGTACAGCTCCAAATCATAATTTAGTGCTTTGTCTCAGTGAGTGCTGGGTTATCTCAATGCAAGAAGTATTTTAGTTCCCCTGGCAACCATAGTTTAAAATAATGTAATAATATTATAAACAATGTGCAGACAAGTGACTTAATAAGGCATTATAATGTTGTTATGGCAACTGGAACATTTCTGTTTAAACAGCCGTGGATCCATAATTTTAAATCATACCTATGCTACAAAGAGGATATTGCTAGGTAATCAATCCTTATTCAGACCTTTCTATTCATACCTGAGTACTGCTTCCTCCCTTTAATACTTAATTTATTATTTTTTGAGCAGTTACAGCGTTCAGACTTTGGATCTGGCGAGGATGACAATTTGGTTCCTCTCCCCATGGACTTACTTTCCGTCCTCTTCAAATTAATCATTAGCCAAGCAGAAATTCAACTCTGAGCAGGTCATCGTCTCCCCAACCTAAAAATGTTCCTCTCAATTGTTCATACCATCAACTTACCACATTGATGATCTTTGTCCCAAGACATTTTCCACCTAAGAGAGACATACCAAATTCAACCTGAGGTGGTGGTGGAGGAGGAGGAGGAGAAGGAGGAGGAGGAGGAAGGCTTTTTATTATGAGTATAGCATAGTTCATATATCACCTAAAAGCAATGGTTATTTCTCTAAAATTCTGACTTTACTGGGTTTTCCATTTTGCCTGTCAACTCTGAGGCTGGAGAGAATTTGCATTGCAACTTGTAGTTTTTCTGAAAGCATACCTTTTCCCTGTGGCACAACTATGGAAAAGAAGAATCATTTATACAGAGCAGTGAGACAGTACAGTCTGATCCTGTAGCTGTCGGGATTCTGTCAAGCTCTGTCTCCCTACTGATACCTGTGTCTCTTTTCAAATTAATTTCACAGCCTGTGGTGCCACATTAGTATTACTGCCTCTCTTCCAGATATTTAGTCTTTGTACTCCTGGGCATTGATGGACCAGAACCAGCCATTAGAAACACTACACAAAACATCTTGAAATAAGATAAATTGACCCTAGGCATGAGCCTAACATATTTTTGAGTTATGACGGATGTTTTCTTTGTAAAATTTAATAATCTACATATACATGGAAAGAATGCATGTTCTACGGTTGTGGTTTAATTAATACAGTATTGTTGGCCACACATTTGATGTTTTCTGTGTCTTTACTGACTGTCTCTTGAGACAGAACAAATGTTAAAAACATCTCAAATCATCATATGCTTACTAATTCTGTTAATTCTTGTTTTTTCACTTGTAATTTTATTGCCTGTGTTTGATATGGGAAAGAAATTTCAAATTGTAGTTCTCCTAGTTAATGAAATACTTTATCATAATGAATTCTTCTCATTTTACTCTGAAAAAATACTAAATAAGGCAGGCTTTAAGTTAAAAATCGTGAATAATAGTATGTAGGTCAAAAATAAAAATCCCAATTGAAATTATATAAATCAAAAATTCAATATAGACTCATCCAGAAGGTTCCATGTACAGGCATTTGTTACCAAACCTGAGAGGCTGAGTTTGGTCCCAGGATAAAATACTGGATGGAAAGATCCTCCTTGCTCAAGTTATCCTCAAACTCTGTGAACACAAGTAGCATGTACATTCACGTACAGATACTCATATACACAAAATAAATATATAAATATAATAAAAGGAAAAATAATAATGATTTAGCATATAGATCAAGCAATACTTTATAGGAGGTTTATAGTTTTAAATTAACATATTGAACAGAAGAAGTGAGAAGTGTCACTAATCCAAATAACTATTTCAATAAGAGAAGGACAGAATGCTGAAGATGTACCAAACAATGAGAAGGTAATTCTAAACATAATTCTGGAAGGCCGATTTTGTCTTTCTGTACTCTTGCTTTCAGTAAATCTAGTGGTCAACAGCTTACTCTTTAACATATTTTATTTATTATTAACAACATTGTTAACAACAAGAATAACATATACATTATTAGGGACTGGTTATTATGCAAAAATTTCACATGCCTTATCTATCTTAATCCTACAAATAAATATTATTTGTCCACCCCGTAAATAAGAAAAACTGAAATTTAAGAAGGTTATCTGATAAGCTAGAGATCAAACCAATGCTCTGTGATCCCAGAAAAAGCCTTTCTATCTGGAAATTGTCCACACAGCTCCCATGTTTGCATGGCTACAACACATACTGAAGAGAAAATTAGCCTATTCATTCCCTTAGAATTATACCAGAAGCTGACCTAAACAGACACCTTTCAAATTGTTCTTTCTTGCCAGCCAGATCTGTCTGGCTGTGCTGATGTTGGGTGCCTACTGAGCTTCATGCATTTTTCATATGTAGAGATGTTCTGTGACTTAGTCTTTCCTTGGAGAGGGCTGCTGCAGGAAGAAAAGCCTATGGGAGAAAAATGTATAGCAAATGAAATGCCTCAAATCCTGCACAATGTTACTTTTAGAGACTTTCACTTTATTTTCATCATAATAGCAATTTACTCATTGAAGATAATTGAGGAGATCAATTATTTTCTAAGAGGAAAATCTAGGTTAAAGTATATATAGTCTACGAGTTTGGTAGGTTGTTAACATGTTGAACTACTTAGCTTCTATAGCCTAGTGCGAGACACACCCAATGTTTACATATCAATTAAAAGGATAATTGTTGAATCCCAATGTTCAGTTAAGCAATATTAATGACTGATGATCATATATATGAAATAAAATAAACTGCAGTCACTAAACTTTCCCTACAGCTTTAGGGCAGTACCAAGTTCAGGAACCAACAGCCTGTTTGTTTTCCTCTGCAAACTAAAAGGCACACATTTACCTTCACTTGTCAGTGAAACACTGAGGATGTAATATATTTGATTTCATAAGCACTGATGGTTTATCTCTCCAGTAGTTCCTCTCCGACGGTGCTTTCCACTTCAAGGGTCAACATCGTCAATATATTAGAGTAGAGTAAATGTTGGGGGACAGTGTAAATGTTTGTGAGAGCCGTTGACAGAGTTTTTCTTGGTCCTGAACTCTCCTATCCCTGGAGCATTGGCCACAGATTGAAGATCTTTGAGCTCTTTGCATTGGTCAACTATGGTAAGTTGCAGTTTAGCACAATGTCGTCATAGTACAAACCATTACAGACCTGGTGTGTGTGTGTGTGTGTGTGTGTGTGTGTGTGTGTGTGTGAATCTGAGGAATGTACTAATTCTTCTCTTCACAGTCACCAGCACATGATGAATACATGAATCATAGTAGAAGAGATTTAGTATAAGTTAAAGACTCTGTGCCTCTTAGTTTTATGTCAATCTGACACATGTTAGAGTTGTCAGAAAGCTGGGAGACTCTAATGAGAAAATACCCCCATAAAATCAGACTGTAGAAAGACTTTGGGGCATTTTCTTAAATAGTGATTGATGGGGAAGGGCCCAGCACACTGAATGGGATTATTCCTGAACTGGTGGTCCTGGGTTCTGCAGCCTGGGAAATCAGACTGAGCAATCTAATAAGTAGCACTCCTCCGTGACCAGCCTAACAGCTTTTGTTTCCCAATTCCTTTTACTGTTTTGACTTCCTTCAATAATGAACAGTAATTTGGAAGCAAAAGTAAACTAAACCTTTTCCTCCCCAAGTGACTGTGGTCATGGTGCCTCACCACAGCAATAGTAACACTAACTAGGACAGACTCCCTTCTGGAACGATTGTCTCAAGATAATCAAGCACACGTTAGACCTCATCATTCACAATTTAGCTTCTAGCTCAGCCAAAATGGCCCTGGCACTGTAACATAACACTGTGTCTTCTTGAGAAACACTAATTATTTTTCAGTATTTTTCTGTTCCTTCTCTTCTTTGTGCTCCACATAGGTAAACAAGGGCCTTGCATTGCTTAAGAAAAAGCAATGGAAACTGTGCATAATGATTTTCAGTAAAAGCTAGAAACTTAAAATTGAAATGTGTATTTGGCTCCAGGAAAGTAAGAGCTCCTAAGTGGCAATTGAGATGGTGGTGCCCTGGTCTCAGTAGTACCGTGATTGTTTTGTGCTACTGTGCAAAGTCTCACTTTTTCCAAACAAAGAAAATCAGTAGGCCTTTCTGTGCCTGGTACTAATTTCAGCTGAGCACATTCAGCTCCATTATTACATGAAGAAAAATGTGCCTGCTGTTTTTGACAAGGGACTGGCCTCATTCTGAGACCACACCAATGTATTATGCAGGCACCTGTTATAATAGCCTGCAAATTGGACAGCAATTATTAACCTGCTTTGCTCCATCAAAGTATTAAAATGAGATGGTAATTATGACCAGAAAAGTTAAACAGCACTTCTCTGATCTATTCCTGACTATATGTAATGCTGTGAAATGTATAAAATGAGCATTCAAACCCAATTTTCTCTTCTATTTGCATTATTAGATCTTAGACTTTAAGACATCCATATTATTTACTATACAAGATGAGTTCTTGCTAAAGCTTTTCAAAGACAAAAAAAAAAAAAAAGAAGAAAAAAATAGAGTCTGTCTAGTGCCTGGGCACATGTCTCCACAGCAGGGAGGCCAGAATCACATGGATCAAACATAAGAAAGGGAATTCTCTACACAGGAGAATGACATGGGTCTAATAGGATCACATGCAAAATCTTAATCCAGTAATATACAAATCTCTATTAACAAGAGTCTTCCATATAAAAGTATATTTTTGAGTTGTAAATCAACAACTTTCCAAGAAGTTACATAAATTAACTCCTTATATAGAGTCAACTTCCAGATTCTACAAAGTGTATGAGACATGGAGGACAAGTCAGAACAAAACAGCTGGAGTGGACTATGCAGAAGCTACTAACGTTTGCCACTTGTCAGGTTAAGTTTTTTAAAGAGAATAAAACTCAGGACAAAAAGATATCCTTGGAATAGATATAGTACAATACAGAATAATTGAACTAACTCTCCATTTTATAGAGCTATGTACTTCTTACTACATAGTAAACCCTTGTTAGTATTGAATAAGTATCAAGAAAAATTAGACACAGTCCATTTGCTATTAAAAAAACACAAAAATGCAATTAGTAAATAAAGGTGAGATTTTATAATGAATTATATATATATTATATATATATGATGCTTTAGAAAACTTGTTTATAAATGGATATTTAAGATGATTCCCTCATTTTTCTCTTATTATGAGAATAATGAGCCTCATATTCAAAACCATGTACACACTTTTATTAAAGTGCTAAGAGTCTTGTATGTGAAGTTTAGGGAGCTTTTTAACCCCATTTTGGAATAGTGCAAGCAATGCAACACCTTGTCCAATTAGCTTGTAAGAACCTGACATCATCACACCACCACAGAAGCAATGAACCTAGGAGACTAATTACCAAGCACACTCATACCATTAGATTTGCACACTGCAGCATCTTCCAGTTATGAAAGGAGCTGAAATACTTATCAAGATAAATTCTGTATAACCTAAACCAAATTCTATTTGATGAATTATAATAGATAAAAGCAGGGATTTTGTTTTTCTTTTATTACTCTAAGACATGCAGTTACATTGTGTTCTGATTATTGTTTTGTTTAGCCTTCCTGAAATACTAATTTTTAAATGAATGCTTATATTTATTTCATACTTGAAATACTTATGTTTTGTACTATATACAATAGAAGTTATACATAACATATGCATGCATAAACATACACATATTGTGGGGGGAAGCTTCAAAGTTTTACATGATGCAATCTGAAATCCGAAAAGATTGCTAATGTCTTCGTCTGCTGCTCTCTTTTTTTGGTGTGTACAATGTATGTGCATGTTCATGTGTGTAAGTACAGACGCATGCATGCCATGCTGCATGTGCAAGTGAGAAGTCAGTTTCCAAGGATGTTCCTCACCTTCTACTTGCTTGCAAGTGATCTCTTTGTTGCTGTCTCTGGTTACTGGACAAGCTTCTAAGAGTTCTCCTGCCTCTACTGCCTGCCACTGAGTAGGAGCACCCACGTGTAATAACATTCCCACCTTTGCATGGGTTCTCGATTCAGCTTAGATCATCATACTCACACGGCAGTGTGTTTTCAACTGAGCCATCTCCCATGCCCTGTGTCTCACGATGCCTCCTTACTTTGCTTTCTGCTGGGGCTTCTCCTTTGTGTTCTTTTAGGCGAAATTCTGCTCTTTACCACAGGTTTCGATATGTGTGAGGGCAGCTGTGTCTTTTATTCTGGCAGGGATGGAGAAGAAGAGCACAACACCTGCCCCACCGCTTGTGGAAAAGGAAATGGTTCTAGTCTGCTTCTGTGCAAGAAGAAAAAACAGGTGCTGGCAGGCAGACCAACTGGTTTTCACTAAGCAAAATGAACATTCTGAAAGTGCAGTTTTGTATTTATATTTATTAAATGGATTTTAGAAGAAACAGGAGTCTCCTATTGGACTATAGGAGCCAGGTGGGACACAAAAACACCTTACTCAGAGGACATGAGAGAAACCAACCATGCTGAGTGAGTAGTGGGTGTGTCTACCATGGAGCCTAAGATACTTGCCTTTCAATCACATTAGTAATGAATTTGTGCCCATTCATAATAGTTTATGACCACAAACGAGTGAAGAAAATATTCGCAATGACATTCAGGTTATAAGATTGTTATCAGGGCTACAGAAGGCAGCAGAAAGAAAATAACTACCATTTTGAGACTGAGTTTATGAATGACAAGTACTCTCAGAGACACAGTGACTAGAGGACTTGACTTTTCCTGCCTTCTTCATTGACAAATATGAATTAAGTCCTGAAATAAATAAAGGTGTGTCTCAATATGCAAGAATCTCTCTCTCCCCCTTCCTCTCTCCCTTCCTCTCTCCCTCTCTCTCCCTCCCTTCTTCCCTTCCTCTCTCCCTAGCTCCCTTTCTCTCTTCCTCTCTCTCTCCCTCTGTATGTTTATATATTTGTGTCTTTCCCTCTCTGTCCCTCCCTCCCTCTCTCCCTGCCTCCCTCTCTCACTCCCTCCCATCCTCCCTGTCTTCCTCCCTTTCTTCCTTGCTCTCCCACTCTCTTCCTCCCTCTCTCTCTGTGTATGTTTGTGTATGTGCATCTGTCTCCCTTCCTTCCTCCCTCCCCTCCTTTCCCTCATTTCCATGTCTGTAAACATGCAGGTTTTCAAAGGTATAACTGGCATGTAATTATTGGCACACACTAAGGGATATAACCTGATGATTTCTCAACTAACACACATATGTTGAAAATACCCAGCACTCACAAAACTTCACTCACCCACATTCACTCTACCTCATTTCCGCTCCTCTCAGCCATCCCTAACAGCAGGCAAGCATTTGTTTGCTTCTTGTCACCATAGATTACTTGGTGCTCTTTAAGTTTTATGTGAACAGAGTATACACTACAAACTTTTACATTTTATGGATATTTACTCATGGTTAGTTTGAGATTCATGCATGCTTTTTTTCACTCCTTTCCATCACCAAATGAATTGTTATGAATATGCCATGATCCGACCACTGACTCTGTTGTTCATGGGGATTGGGGCAGGATGTAGGATGGTGCCCACAGAGCTGCTGCTATATACAATACTCTGGTACAAATTTCTGTATGGATATGTGTGTTCATTTAAATTGGAGTGAAAGGATGGTAGTAAATTATTAACAACCTGGTCAGAAACTGTTTACATGCCTTATATTGTAAGAAATGAAGACTTGGTTTACAAATTAATTGCACCATGTATAATCCAGTCATCAGTTTGTGCTATTTCTCAGGGCTCCATCTCTTTCTTAAAAATCACTAATTGTGATTCTTTTGTGAGTTTGTTTCCAACCTTTGAGTAATTGTCACTTTATTTTGCATTTCTTTCCTGCTGTTGGTATCAAGTAGCTTGGCTTATACTTATTTGCTATTTGTTTTTCTTCCTGGATAAAGGAATTATTCAAAGCTTTCACTGGTTCTTCTCTGGACAATTTCACTGTAAACTGTTAAACTGTTACATTCTTAATGTACCCATATCCGATATTCTCCATTCAATATTCATACTCTTCATGTTAAGCATTCTTAATGTACTAGTATTCAAATCCTTTCTTGCATATGTCAATAGCAAATCTTATCCCACAGGCCAAGATATGTCTCCCCTATACTTAGCAGAGTCTTTCTAGAGGTTCCTATGTTAATGATGTCTAATTTATTCATTCTATTTTCTTAAGGACTAGAAGTTTCTCATTAAATCTAAGATAGTTGCCAAATTCAAATTCACATATTTTTCTCTTATGTTCTCCACTAGATTTATTGTTAGTTTTGTGGTTGGCATTCAGTCTGTGACCCACATTGAGTTAATTTTTATAAATTATGCTTACTTATCGAGGAGTGGGGCAGCTTTTTCATATCATTTTTTCAAAAAGTATCTGTTTCAGTGCAGGGACAAAGAGAGGAGAAGGGACTGAAGGAAAGGCCATCCAGAGACTGCCCCACCTGGGGATCCATCCCATCCGCAGACACCAAACCCAGACACTATTGCTGATGCCAAGAAGTGCTTTCTGACAGGAGCCTAGTATAGCTGTCCCCTGAGAGGCTCTGCCAGAGCCTGACCAATACATATGTGGATGTACACAGCCAAACATCAGAATGAGCACGGTGACCCCAGTGTAGAAGTTATGGCAAGGACTGAAGGGGTTTGCAACCCCATAGGAAGAACAACAATATCATCCAACCAGACACCCCCCCTCCAGAGCTCCCAGGGACTAAACCACCAACCAAAGAGTACATGGGGGATGGGGAGGAACCCATGGCTCCAGGTGTGGTTATGAGCAGACAATTTTAAAATTTACAATTTTAAATTACAACTCCTTTGACTCCTTTATTAGTCTTAGATACAGGTTTCCTTAAGTGCCAAGATTGAAAACTTTTATTTCTAGTCTTAATTTAGTGAACTTTTAGATTTTAGCCTCTGCTTTTCCAACATGTATTGAGATTATGTATGCATGTGCATGGTGTGTGTGTGTGCGTGTGTCCATGTGTGTGTTTATTAGGGTTAATTATACTAACTTCAATTGTTGGGCTAATTTTTATCAGTTTTTGGATTTGTGCATAGGGTATCTAAGTGGGAAGGCCACAGGACAACTTGAGAGAACCATGTCAGTCCCAGAAATGGAATGCTGGTTATCATGGCCACACCAGCCTCTTAGAAGGCAATGCGAAACATTGTTTCTCTTTTAGGTTTTTGAAAGGAGATGCTTATGATTAACAACATAATTTCCTCCACTGTTTAAATTCATCACTGGGAACCTCTTGGCCTAGAGCTTTTGTTAAGCAAGGATGTTTCGCTTAAACTGCAAGTTATTGACTGGATGAGGGGTGGGGGCATTTGTTAGAACTTCTTTCTACAGTGAGCCTTGAGAGTGTGCTCTATTCCGTTCAGTTCTAGAGTACAGAAAAGAGTCATCTATTTGGCTCCTGTTACTCAGTAAACACTGAGTCTGTGGCTTTGGTACTTCCTCTGGCACCAACATCATGTCTGGCTTTTCACACAATGGGCAAGTGCTCTACCAACAACATACATCCTAGCCAATCCTGCTACTGTTAAAACCAGAAGCAAGGTTGCTTGTTTCATATTTTATTTTTAAAGATACGCATTTTGTTCTATGAATTATCTTCTGTCACACTGTGTTGCAAATGCATTCCCATGTTTGGTTTTTAACTTCAATGCTACTCAGGTGTTCCAAAGTTCATCTTGATCAACATTATTTAGGACACTTTATATAATTTTCATAATTTGAGGATTTTGCATCGATTTTCCATTAATGCTATTCTAACGAAGGAAGATATTTTGTAATTATTTGAATAAATTATATTAATTCTTATCTTATTGCCCAGATATCACCTACTTTGAAGTTAATATTGTCAACTTAATAGAATCTAAAAGCACTGGGATACATAGCTCTGGGTATCTCGATGAGGGAGTTTCTGGACCAAGTTAACTGAGATAGATCTTAGGTCTCTCTTTAGCTGCCCTGGGTGTGAATGGCATCAACTGAGGAGCTGGAGTCCACCACTGAAGAAGAGCAGGCAGAAAGGGCTGAGCGCAGAGCAGAAGCACAAGGCATCCTCTATGTATTCTAAAAGGCTTTGGGAACTGCTCACTCATTTTGTATTCATGACTATTGTGAATTATACAAATTTAGTCTAGATTTTTTTTCTGTCTGTGTAGTTCTTTCTCTATAATTTTGACTGGGAGGGTTTAGAGTACCTAGTTCTTTACAGGACACAGTCAGTGTTTCCATATTTTGTTGAACTTATTATAACAGTTCCAGCATTTCTTCACGTGAATTCTGGCATCTGTGTCATTTCTGGAGCAGTTACTATTGATTGATAGCAACTTTGATGGAGATTGTATTTTCCTGCTATTTTTCGCATCTAGAAATGGTTATTAGAAACCACACACTGAGACTTTTGCTGTTGGGGTAATTGATACATTTGTATTCCCAACAATATACTCAAACTTTGTTCTAGGATGTAGTTAAATCACTTGGAAATAATGTGATCCTTCCCAGCCTTGCCTTTAAGCTTACTTAAGCTGCAGAAGACAGAGTTTTGGAGCAAGGCTCTTAAGGATCAAAGCAACTCACACATTTCTGAAGCTTGAGCATACCTCAGAGATACTGATTGTTTTACACATTTTGTCCCCCTCCTGACACACATCTCCTGGGCTGCAGTTTTCTGTGTAAGTGTCTTTCTGTTGACACTGTGGTTAAGAAATCCAGCTGGCTCTCTGAATTCCTCTTCCACCTGTCCTGTGCAGGGAGATTGCTGGCTCTTCCTGAGGTCACCTCACTGGTCTGTGACCTGGAAGCCTAATCTTACCATAAAGTACAACCAGTGGGCTCCTTCCATTGCTCCTGGTCACTCAGTAATCTGTTTCCTGTGATAGCTGATGTGCAGTATCTGAACATCAGTTTTCTGGATCGTTTTTAGAGTTTAGAGTCCTATCAGATGTGGGTCTGAGTCTGTTTCTCTGGAGTCTATTTCTGGCACTTTGATTTAGGATTTTTTTCCAGTGCTGTAAAACTGATATTTGAATCTGGTTTCTTCAAGATCCATTTGGACTCATCTAGAAAAATTAAGCTGGTGGGAAAGATACGGATTTACCTCCTTCCTATGTTCAGAATTTTACATGGAAATGTACAAGCATACTCTAGTAAATGTGCTAAAGAATATGAATATTCAAAACAAAACCCTCCAGATATGTGTTTAGTGTCTGTGTGGTCAAAGTTCAGAGTTAATCATAAAAGACATAATTTATATGAATTTTTAAAAAGGCCTGACCTTTTATTTCTTGATTGATCTGAATTATCTTAACCAATATACAAATTCAGGTGGGTGAAAGGTGACCCATCTGAAAATGGACCCATTAAAACCTAGTGATTTTTCTAACATGCAACGTGCAGGCACTGAATGGTTTGGGAAAAGACATGGCCCTTACAGTGTTCTTTCTAGTCGCATGTGCTTATTATACAATGGCAAGCTGCTTGTGAACCTGGATAGCATTGGGTACCCAGAGGCAGGGGCAGGGGCAGGGGCAGGGGCAGAGGTAGAGGCAGAGGCAGAGGCAAACATCCTCAGATATCAGCCTATTAAGAAGCAAAGCTAGAAGAAAAAGAGTAAGACAACAGGCTTGAAGGAACAAGAGGAGACAAGATGTCAGTTCTCCTCCCCATGAACATAGGAAAACAATTTATGCCAACAAAAATGTCAGAGATATTGAAAGTACCCATCATTTGGAGACATTAAAAATAGCTTTAGAAACCAACCCTTCTTTTTTTTCTCCTCCTCCTCCTCCTCCTCCTCCTCCTCCTCCTCCTCCTCCTTCTTCTTCTTCTTCTTCTTCTCTCTCTCTCTCTCTCTCTCTCTCTCTCTCTCTCTCTCTCTCTCTCTCTCTCTCTCTCCTTTTATTTTTTACTATAAATGTCAATATTAGATATTTAAAAAGTGAAAAGACAAGGTTCTGTATCTGTTAGTACTTCTGAGAGTTAACATTTCTTTTCAAATTCACGAAAAGGACCCTGGAGTTTATTGAAACATGTCTTTCTTTGTGAATTAAAATTCAGTTCTTTGTGTCATGACTGTTCATGTTGTTCACGCCTCATGGTTCACCTGTGTTTTGCAATTCAGGTATGAAAATGTCACTTCTATCTGTATTTATTTGAAAACCTCAGACAGAGGAAATAAAATATGCACAGCAGAGAATAGGACTCTATACTGCCCTTTGGATACTGTGAGACTGTTTACCATCATCTATTGGAAATGTTGTTTTCAAACTTTGATTCGTTTTATCCTGATCAAAAACTCTCTGTGGCACAAGACAGTGACAATGGTGTCTAATCTCACCTCTACTCAGGAAGCTCAGAAAATGATGTCACTCTTGGACAATTTTTGATTGCACACTGGGGTTTCTCAACAGAAAAATGTCACAGAAACTTCACATAAAGAAATCCTGTATTAATTGCTTTCTTTTGAATATTTTTAAAATATCTGAATAGTGGTAAATTAAGATAAGAGAAAAAATTATTCATGTATGAAGTTCATATGCATAATGCATTGGCAAGGAGATTTTTGTTATGGTTGATAAAAATTAATCAGTCAAGACAATGTAGAATAAGTCAGCATAAATCTTCCACACACAGTTGCTTATGGCAAACATCTCAAAGATAGGGGGGAGAGCATATATCTGACTGTTTCTAAACTGCCTCAATAAATCTTTGATTAAGAGAACTATATCACAATAGTTGACTAATGACATGTTTTTTCAGAAGCATTGTAGTAAATAAATTAGGAACAGCATCAGCTCTTCAATAGCCTGAAAGGAAAGATACTTAAATTTTAAGTGAGAAATACAAGATGTGGCAGGAATAGGAGTTGTACAATTTGCTCTTGATACTAGAGAACACACCATTAAACAAAGGGAGGAAATCATGATAAGATTCGGTCTATAATACTTCTAGATCCCAAGATATGAGTCATTTAGGCCTGGGATGAATGTCAGACTCATGTATGGTGAATGTTTATAAACTTATGGGGGAACAAGTCGATTCCAGTTCATTTCATATATTCTCCAAAAGTGGAGACTTGATTCAAAGATGACTCTGTTCCTATCCTAGTGACCTGTAAAGGAAAGTCAAAGCTCAGTAGGCACAACTGAGCTAAGTGGAAACAACGGTCTATCCCCAGGAACAGACTGACAACTATACCCACCAACACGAGCTCCTTTGCCCTTCAGACAGGCTGGCCATTTGTGTCCTTTCATGCTGGATCATGTGATGCCAAGTTCAGTCTCTCCAAGTATGCCCACAATTTTGAGAGAAATGTTTTATACAGCTTTCACATACCTCTTAGCATTGGAAACATCTAGTATAGGACACTGTTTCTCACAAGACTGTTCATAAAGCTGTCTATCCCACTTCCTGTCCTTCCCCTATCAAATCGTAGGTCCTTACACTCTCTATGTTATTGCTTATTGCAATGGCTGTCATTCTTGAATAGCTTCTAGGAGCTGAGCTATGCTCAGGAGTTGTTTGTTTGTTTGTTTGTAATCTTATCATTGTTAAGCCGTATGCAGCAGGTCTTTGAGCTATTTAACCTCAGGTATGATGAACCTGTTCTCCCCGAAAAGCTCAGTGCTCCTCAATGATTACAATTATTTATTTGTTCAAAGTCTAAAAGTAAAGAAACAGTGAAAACACAAAATCTTAGCAGCCATTCTTCATGTTTATGCTCCTTTCTTAGCATATAACTGCCTTAATAAACAAATGGGGGTGTGTGTGTTTTTGAAGACTAGCTACAAAAGAATTTGAATAAACAGCCATAATGATAAAACAATAAATAGTTAATATCGCATGGTTTGCCTGCAGAACAAGAAGGAAAATAACATTACTTGCATATTATATTTACAGTGATTCTATATATCTTTGAAATCAAGATAGCATATCTCCTCTTTTCTCCATAGCATTGCATTTAATTAAATTTCTTTCTTTCTTTCTTTCTTTCTTTCTTTCTTTCTTTCTTTCTTTCTTTTTTTTTTCTAAATGGACTGAGTCACTTGGCTCTGCTGTGTATATTTCAGGCTCCATGCATAAATTCTTTACCAGATTTCCATTTGGGGAGGATTAACCATTTTGCAATCTAATTTCCTTCCAGCATTATGTCTCTGGTTCTTTGTCAATATTCAGGAGGAAAGAAAAATACTTGAAATCTCCAAGGGTCTAGCTCTTTCTATACAAATGAACTCTTGGGTTAATCTCTGTGATTACTTTCCCTCCAGGCCTCAGAGACTTTGCATATGGACAATTTCTTCTTCTCAAATAAACGCAGATCGAGCATTATCATCCCCCAAGTGTTCTGCTTCTATTATGCAGGGCTTGTGCCAGATTTCATCAGACAAATTCAAGTCTCTAGGCAGAGTTGTGGTCCAAGGGATTTTTGTCTTGGATGAGAATCTGGACTAATGATTTCAAACTCCAGTCTTGTTGCTTTTGAGTGCCTTGGCAATTAGTGTTGAAGTTCCCTTAGCCTTCACATGATGGCTCTAGGATGTAGACTGGTGAAATTAAAATGATTTCATCACAAAATCTGGACCAGAACTCCTGAGACAAATATCCAATCATCTTTTTATGTAACACCACAGCTTCATATGTGTGACTAATTTCATTTAAAAATTAAATCACTCTTTTAAATCCAATGATGTGTACAAATTTAACAAATATCCCTGTATTTAAACAGTACTAAAATACATTTGGGGAGGATTAACCATTATTCACTCATCTAAATGAGTCTAGGAAACTATGATGTCTTTTGCTGCTGCTTGGTGGATGTCAGTAATGGCATAAATATGATTACCTGCTTGTACACGATCATCTTTGATAGTCAAGAAGTAAAAATGAATGACTACAACCTCTCATCCTACCTATAAAATACCTTGAAGAACTTTGGGAATATTTACCCATTCTCAAATACTGAGATTGTCAAAGGGCACATATGGGCCTAGAAGAAAAATCTGCCAAATAATAGTGAAGCTTTACTGTGCTGCTGGTCTTGCTTAGCCAGAAAAGGGAATGATCATTGGAAGTCACAAGCATCAAAAACCAGATTTGTGGCTAGTGAGATGGTTCAGCTGGTAAAGAAACTTGCTACCAAGCCTGCGGATCTGAGTTCCATCCCTGAAACCTACATCTCACAAGGAAGAAGGAGAGAATTGAGTTACAGCATGCACACACACACACACATACACACACACACCCCAAATAAACAAGCTGAAATTAACAATGTAAGTAACCAAATCAAAATTTTATCAAAAGTAGAATCTGTTAAGCTTAGGACTATCTTAACCATTATGTGTAGTTTGAAGATCTTACTTTATATACATACCAAGTAGCAAATATTCAGAGTATCAATAAAAATGAATCCTAAAGCCTGGTTTAATTTTTAGCAGGTTTTTCATTGATAATGATACATAAAAATGATATATCTTACAATAAATGGCAATTTGGATTTAATTACATAAAAAATATACTTAGTTTTGTTTTGGGTGCATTGAAAAATATTCACAATCTTTAGGAAATTTTCTTATTATTTACAATAATTTGTTAAATTCTACCACAGAAATATGTAGAACATAACCCCAAACTTAATTTGATCCTTGTATCATATATATAGTTTCCAGCTGAGAGTCTGTGAGGGCCAGTTTTGTCATGTGGAAATGTGGGAAATAAGTGATAGCAAGCTTTGGGTTGGGTTTGAGTAGGATGAAATCCTGACTGAAAGAGAAGTAAATTATTTTCACCAACCAGGTCAACCCAATTGTTCCCAATATGACATACTGAATACAATTATTATATACCATGTACACATGGTACAGTGTGTGTGTGCATGTGTGTGTGTGTGTATGTGTGTGTTCTCCAGAGGCACGGAAGGAAGGAAGGAAGGAAGGAAGGAAGGAAGGAAGGAAGGAAGGAAGGAAGGAAGGAAGAAGAGAAGAAAGGAAGAAAGGAAGGAGGGCTCGAGGCAAATATCTCAGCAGAGATATGATGGTGTGAGAAAAGCTGTGCCATTACACCATTTGTCCTTCCAGAAGGGACATCCTCTTGTAAATCCTACAATGGTACAAGATGTGCTAGTAGAAGCCAAGGACGACAGATATTACAATTAATCACTTCAGGAGGAAAAAAACAGAGTGCTGCAGAGATGAGCAGGTCATAATTGAAGACAGGAGTCAGAAAGATGTGTTGCATGTTCAGAGAACAGGCAAAGGTTCTTATTGGGGACCAGTAGAGACCAGAAATAGAAAATGAAATGGGATTAGATTATGGTGATGCTTCAAAACCAATCCTCTGAGAACACTAGATTGAAGACTGAAAATGGGGACTTTTACTATAACTAAGAATGATTGTTTGAATTCTAAGTGAATCCCTTAAACCGAAATTGGTCTGAAAAATCTGACAGTTGTGTTAGCATAGTCAGGTGCTACAGAAGAAAGAAGAAGCAGTTCTGACCTATTTGAACTTAATTGGGTAGACAAGAAAAAAACATACTCAACTTTGCTTCTGAGACTGGCATGGTAATAAGACTAGTTAGTAGAAAGGTATATGACAGTATAAGGGCAGAGAAGTGTTGAAGGAGAAGGCCATTGGCTTTTAGACAATCACCAAGATGTGCTCATGAGTATCTGACAAAGAGTGGCAAAGAATGAAAAATCATTCTTCACTGACGAGGTCATGCTTCAGTTCTAGGTAACCAAGAAATCATAGAGTCACTGATGAGGACTCCAAGTAAGCAGTAGTAATACATGATAATAGTGAGAGGAAGACACACACACACACACACACACACACAAAACCCTGGAAAAGCCTCATGGCTCAAAGGCTTACAAGAAAAAAAAAAAAACAAGTGTCTGATATCTAAAGAAAACATTAGGTTCAGAATGTATAAAGGATGGATGGGTCACTGGTTAAAACATCCATAAGTGTATTTATTATTATTATTATTATTATTATTATTATTATTATTATTATTATTATTATTAAATAAGAGGTAAATATGGGTGCTATGGCAAATGTTCGTAACACAGAAATCATAAGGCTGTGGCAAGAGGAGAGAAAGTTCAAGGCCAGCCTGTCACATGTCTCCCATCCCATATACACACACTGTTTATTTAGAAATAAAAAACAAAATATTGGGTCATTTTAGTTGCCACAGATTTTTTCAAAGCTTTGACTGTACTGTCTGTTCTTCAATTAGTGAAATACACTATAGCCTTGTTTTATGTTGCAGCCAGACTTAATGTTCTCCTTAAGTCATGACAAGGTACATTGGTACTCAGGGCAAAGCAGGAAAAATTGTAGTATAATCAAACCTGCTTCAAGAGACCTGGGACAGGGGTCACAAACCAGCCACATCAGGATATCTGTCAGCGAATAGAACGTCATGGAGTTCCTGTGGATGGGGGCTGCATGACCTAAATAAGATATAGTAAAATAAAACATGACTTAAACTACAGAGATTCATTATGCTACAGATACCCAGAGACATGTACAAAACTAAACTTTGAGGATGAATGCTTGCATATAGCACTGTTTTTTTTTTTTGATGAGGGGGCTATAGACATAGAGTGTCATAGTTAGCTTCAGTTCCCAACATGACACAACCTGAGTCACCTGGGACATAGAAACTTCACATGAGGAGTTACCTAGAAAAGATAGGCCAGTGACCATGTCTGTGGGCATCTTCTTAATTGTTAATAGATGGAGGAAGTTACAACTGTGGGTGATGACAACATCTCTAGGCAAGTAACAGATGCCCATTTGAGAATGGTGTCTGAATGTGAGACAGGGAAAAATCAGGTCAATAAGCACCATTCCTTCATGGCCTCTACTTAAGTTTCTACCTTCAGTTTCCTGCTTGATGTGTAACCTGTAAGCTGAAATAAATTCTTTCCTCACCAAGTTGTTTTGGTCAGTGTTTTATCTAAGCAACCAAAACAAGCTAAAATAGTGGGTTAAGGCTCCTGCCATTAAGACCAGCAGAATTTCATCCTCAAAACTAATATGGTGGAAGAAGAGAAACAACTCCTACAGCTTGTTGTCTAACATAATACATACATATATCATGGCAGGCACACACACACACAAACACACACACACACAAGTGAATGTAATAGCTTTTTAATGCAAAATATAAGGTTCCGTGGTTCACACATTGCAACATTTTCCACTAACTCTAGGATACTATTGCGTCATAGAAACTACTTCCAGGTAGGAGGAAGTTGGTTAATTCCTCCACCACTCCCTTTCTATGCCAGGTGATGTAGAGACAAGTTGTCTTTCCTCATGTCAGTTCTAAAGCATACTGTAAAACGAGGTCATAAATCATTTGTGAGCCCTCCCGCTCACACAGTCAAAAGAGCTTGGAAAGTCGCATACCCCACTGTTGTCAATGGTAACCAAGAGGAAGTGAAAGGACAATTCCAGTTTTCCTGTCAACAACTCTTTCCTTCAAAAACATGATAGAAAGTGGTTACAATAGCATGTTGGTTTCCAAGGAAAACAAAATTTAGAATATCTAACTCAAAGATTTATCATGAGATTTCAAAAAACAATGCTTTTTTTCTAACTTGTGTTACATGAGAGAGAGTCTCATAGTTAGACATGAATACATGATTATATTGTGGCCATTCTCACTTGCGCTCCTGATGTCAACCAAAGAAAGGCAAGGGTACACAGAGATAATAAGGACCCAGCTACAGGGAAATAAAAAAGAAATCATCATTTGGATTAGACACAAGCTCTATTTATAGGTGAGCGTTGGAAGGCTGTGAAGCAACTGACATGTGTCAAGCAGAATGAGTCTACCTGGGACAGATCCATGGTGACAAAGCCAGATGAACAGAATTCTGAGGGTGGAGAAGGTGTGGCTTGGTAGCTAAGCACACTGTGGGAATTAGAACTGATCTAATAACAACCACAGATGTGAGTTCTCCATTTTAAAGCACAACAGAGCCTTTTATCTCTGCAATCAAAAGATCTAGCAAGTGGTTGGACAGGTTTCACAAGGTCTTCAGGAGAAGGTGCATGGAAGAGAGAAATGTGGCTGATTTTTATAGGGATTTATCAGTTGATAAGAAATGAGTGCCTCCCTACTGTCATGCTGCATGTACAACACCCTCCATTATTACTCAGCTGACTACTCCTCATACCCACCCTCTTTCTAAAGGAAGCAAAAACATTTTAGGAACAAGATGGTACTCTCTTAAGAGCTCAGTAGGTTCTCCTGTGAGGCCTCACTGTCAGTTCTTTCTGTTTTCTCATAGAGTCCCCCTTCAGAAAGTTGAAGTGCTGTGGATACTCAACAAGGACCTTTGAGGGTCTGCCACTGCTTTCAGAACCACGGACAGGGATTTTGTGACAAGCAGTCTTTATGGAAGCTCGCATTGGGTTTTCAAGGTTTGCTCCCATAGATCTGTTGCTTCATCGTTTATGGTCATAGTGTATAATGGGGAATGGGAGCATGTAGTCAACTGACTTACATTGTCTTCAAAGTACAGCTTGGTCTCAGCCTTTTTTCCCCACATTCTCCTTCTCACCTCACAGTTTTCAATTTGCAAGCTATATTTGGTTTTTTTTGGTTTTTTTTCCAGAAGACAGAGGAACTTATCCAGCATGTGTCTTCATGTGTCATGTTGTCAAGAAAGCCACAGTGACATCACCTGCAATATGGTGGTGGGTGTGTTTCTCAGTGTACTGAGGTTTCTCTTGGTCAACAGCAAATGGGAAACATCTCCACAAACTTTCCGGCCCTTGAACTCACCTGTCTCATGGTAGCAATGATCATCATGATCTCATTTATGACAGGATAGAAATGGAAACAAGGCAAATGAATGCAATAGGAACAGGGCCTTGGCAATCTCCATCTCGGGTTCTTCAAATTGAAGTTGGCACTGAACCATCATCCAGACGCTTAACCGTAACTTGGTTGAGATGTGTCTTTGGACTAACAGTGTGTAAAGATGTAAGAACATAAGTAAGCAAAACCTGACAGAAAAGCTCAGAACTAGGTGATAGGACTTGGGACAAACTAGAAAGTAACTGAGGCCATGACACCAGGGTAGTCTTGTTATAGCACCAACTATTCATAGGTATTGGTTCCGGTTGGTTTAAAGTTCTTCAGGTCACTTCTCAAGTCTGAGCTAAGAAAGCTAAGTTGTTCCAGATTGGAAAAAAAGATGTATCTGGGAAGCTGAAACCACAGGAGGTTATCTTCTTAGCCCTGGAGGTCAGGAAATCAAATGCCAAGGTAGAAATAAGATAATTTGTTTTTCATTTTAAGGGTACTCTATTTTATTTTGGAGACAACTGTCATATCACTAGACCCTCACTTCACCTTCCATGGTGCACAGAGAGGCAGAGGATAGAGCAGCCCACTGGTGCCCTTTTGTATATAAAGTAAATAATCCTGTCAGATAAATGGTTCACAGTGATGAGCTCATTCAATGCTGACTAATCTTGTAGGGGTATCATCTCCACAGAAAGGCTTACTGGAAGTTAAGACTTCTGTATGGGAGTTGGAGGAATATGAACATTGTCCACCATCACAGACAAAGAGGCATTTGAGAATGGGTGGCAATGTTCTGGAATGTCTGGGCACTACCAGTATGCTTGATTCCCCCACACAAGGCACAGACTGTAAATGGAAGAAAATGTTCAGACACATGTCTGTGCATTTAGGCAACATCTCTATGTGTCTGTGGAATAACAAGGCACCATGGTTGCAAGATCTTGCCATTAGTTTATCTATTTACTAAACATATACTTAACACTTATTAGTTTTACTAAATATGAAAAAATGAAGCATACAAATAAAAATGGAATCAAGGGCTGGAGATAAGTCTCAGTGGTAAGAATGAATATTTATGCTCTTGCAGAAGACCCAAATTTTGTAACTTGCGTTGACATGGGGTGGCTAGGTCACTGCCATCTATAAATCCAGATCTAAAGGGATCAAGGTCACTAGCCTCATATGCATGTAACACACACACACACACACACACACACACACACACACACACACACTCACCCAAAATTTTAAAGTTTTGAATTAAAAGAATGGAACTTGCCTCTCAAGAAATATTAATTTATAGATAGGTTTTATGATCCAATCCATTCTTTTTAAAAGATTTATTTATTTTATTTATATGAGTACACTGTAAGTAGCTTCAGACACTCCAGAAGAAGGCATCTGATCCCATTACAGATGGTTGTGAGCCATCATGTGGTTGCTGGGTTTGAACTCAGGACTTCTGGAAGAGCAGTCAATGCTTTTCACTGCTGAGCCATCTCTCCAGCCCAATCCAATCCATTCTTTAATACGTATCTAAATGCAGCAGCACATGGGTGTTGAATTCACATAGGGTAAGATGGAGTGGAGTACAGCAAAGGAAACATTTTGGGAATGATGATTGGAGATCTGCAAGTTGCTCTTGTAGAAGAAAGTGAGAAGGTCCTTCAAGCAGAGAAACAAGAGCAAAGGCTCGGGATTCTGAAAGTGTCCCACATGAGTTTGTGTCATCTAATGTAGCCACCAAAAGAACATTGTGAGATAAGAGTGAATATTGACCCTAGACTGGGAAAATACTTGAAGATCATTTGAGGAAGCTTGGATTTCAATTTGGGAAAAATGACAACCTGTCAAAGGATACGATTTGAGAAAATTGCTTATTATTCATACATTTAAGAGAAGGAAATTTGGAGTGCTGCAAAGATATCCCAGAAGTTAAGAGCACTGAATACTCTTCCAGAGTTCCTGAGTTCAGTTCCTGGCAACCACATGGTGGCTCACAACCTTCTATAATGGGATCTGATGCCCTCTTCTTGACAGTGTATGCACACATATTAAATAAATAAATGAGTGAAAGATGATAGATAGATAGATAGATAGATAGATAGATAGATAGATAGATAGATAGATACATAGATACATAGATACATAGATACATAGATACATAGATACATAGATACATAGATACATAGATACATAGATACATAGATAAATAGATACATAGATAAATAGATACATAGATACATAGATAGATGAGAGTAAAGAGATGAAGGGAAAAGAGAGAGAAGGGATGTGGAATTCTTGAGGAGCACTCCCTTGGTGCAGAGGGGAAGAGAGAAGAAATCGATGGTGGAGAAATAGTAGAAGAAAATGGGGACTTCAGAGTTAGAATGGGTTACAGTATCCAGGGTGACTTTGCCGATCGCTGTTACCACTTAAAGCTAAATCAACACTTTGCCAATCATTGAGATTACTTAAGAATGTGTGGAAGTCCAAGGAAATAAAATATAACAGAAGGTAATTTACTGTGACAAAATGGCATTGTCTTTTGTTAACCAGGGATAAAATCTGTTTATTTTAACAGTTTCAGATTCACTCTGTATATTTCCAAGTGGGACTGATTGGGTAAAATCAGCTGAATTCCTAAAATGCCAATGGGTTTGAGAGAAAGGCTCTCTGAGTAAGAATCATGCATAATAGGGTGCTTCTCTACCAATTTGGCTGTCAGCTCAGCTGTTATGTTTTTCTCTGACCTCCAGGACATAGTCCATCTGTTCAATTCCGCTTTAGCCTAAACAATACAGATGGGATGGGTGGCAAGGGAAAATGCTAGCAATATGGTGTGCTTGCTGTTTTAGTCTTTTCAGCACTTACATGTGTGGGTCTCTCGTGTCCACCCATCTTAACTAACAGGATGGAATATAAAGCTACCCATTTTTCATTCCTTTTATGTATTGCTGTTAATCCTAAAATGTATTAAAGATAATTAGATAGATGTGTAAGCATTGGCTCTCTGTTTACTAAGTTTCAAAAATACAAACCAGAATCTTGACATAACTTCAGGTCCAACTTATTAGAAATGTTGGTAACCAGCTCACTTAGAATATTGTATCTCAGAAAGGGGGTTCCAGATGGAGTAGATTACAGCTTCTGGCATCCAGGACAGCAAAGGGCTTCCTGCTTCTTGTTTCTGTTCTGATCCCCAATTGTTTTGCAACTCTCACAGAAGACATATACACATTTATTTTCATGTAATCTTACTCACCAAATGTTTAAATAATGTCAATATTATCAAAGCAAATACAGAGCTAACTACCTTAAGTGCTGCTGTACTCTCATCAGCTCTCAGTCCACACAGGGAAGAGGATCAGAGCATGTGTGTGTTTAACGACCTACATGTGCACACCCATCTACTATTGTTGACCTCAACATAGGCCTGTCTCATACAGCTTCAGTATCAGCTCCACCAGGGCGATCATTAGAGCTTTAGTTATCTGTAAATATTTTTTTTCAAATATGTATCTCATATCTATGATGTTTTCTCTCTGTGTGTGGGATCCATGTTTATATAAAAGACAGTGTCAAAGTTGCTCACAGTTCTGTGAGAACAAATGCAAGATAAAAACAGTCTTCATAGAAACTCTCCTGGTGTTTTTTTCTTGTGACTGCTGATGTCCAAAATGTATTTTTAAACAATTTGCTTTCTGTCTCTATTATTCTGCCTTTTATTGATTGTGGTTTTCCTATTTTAATGGATATGTGTATTTGTATGCATACACATATGGGTTTGTGTGTATGTGTACATTTTTAAAAGACAATATTCTCTTGGTTGTAAATTTCTGGAAGATAGAAACTTCGTGAGTGTCATGAGTTACAGTCAACCCTTGGTAGCCAGTTTCCACATCTATTTGAATTTAGTAGAGACTGGAAAATTCCCCAGAAAGCATGTCTGTGCTGAACATGTACAGATGACTTTGTTTTGTTTTTTGTGTTTTGTCCTCATTCACCAAACGAAACAGCACAAGCACTCTCCTGATGGCCTTATGTTACACCAAATAGTATAAGCAGCCCAGAGATGCTCTGAAAGCAGAAACTGCATGTGTTACATCAAAGTCTACCCTGTTTTATACATGCCGTAGAACATGTCAGTGTTTGGTGTCATCCATACTCCTAGGACCAACTCCGCTGCAGAAACAGATAGGTGACTGGATCAGGTGATAGGAAAGAAAAGGATTGGGAAATGATTTTTTAACCTTTTCCCATTTGATCTGCTGTTATTTCCTGAGGCCTTTGGTTCAAGCCTTCAGGTATATTTTTTCGCTCTAGTAAAACCATTTCTCTGCTTCCTTCTAACTTGCCCAGCTCCCAAGGCATCCTCCACTTTACAAACAAGAAGATGCTTGAGTAATTTCACAACTGAGTGAAATTGTTGGAGTGTTGGAGAACCCTGCTATTAAGGTCACAGTCCACTATGTCCAGATAGCTCTGCTTGGCATAAAATGCAAAACCCCCTTTCTCAGTGGGAGCTTTGATTTCTCTACCTGGCTTTTGTTGCAGAGTGTCTCTAAGCACAGATGCCTGGCCTTGTTTGGACAATGGCCCTGTGCAGAGCTCCCTGCAAATGCTGCATGACTCTGAACACAAGTCCTGTATGATAATTAGGAACCTTGTTATGACCAATTAGCCATTCCTACTCATATGATAATTAGGAACTGTGTTATGACGAATCAGCCATTCTCGCCCATATGATAATTAGGTACTCTGTTATAACCAATCAACCCTTTCTATCCACCCCTCCCTACCTCTAAGGGCCATATACCCTACCCCTGGAAAAATAAGAGAGCTGCTTCATTGAAGCTGTCTCTGGAAGGCCTTCCATCAGACTCACTGCAGTCTGAACCGTACTTGTACTTACGCTCCCTCCACCCTCAAGGGACAGTGGCCAATGACCCCTGAAGAGAAGAGATACCTATAGCTGGTGCCCAAACAGGGACTCCTAGGATGCACAGAGTTTGTGAGCATCCCCCCAGGGATACTGGCATTTTCACCTGACCATCCTACCTGAGGGGCAGTCTTCTCCTTTCCTTTCCCCACTTTACTTTTAGTTTATGCCTTCTAGTATGGTCTGGATATGGTTTATAGAACAACTGAAATCTCACAGTTGGGGTGACTCCTTGACATTGGCCAAAACTCCCCCTACCTTCTTTCCAGACCCCAAAAGCCTGACTGAGTGTGCAAAAAAAAAATACGTTTTGCCTCTTATAAAGAACATGGTTACACAGCAACCATTTAGAAGTCACTAGAACTGCTGCCAATCTTTTAAATCTGCAGGCAGGCTTGTGATTATTGGGGTGTACTCAATCTACCACGGATAATTCGCCTCAGAACTTTGAACACCACTGAAGACACTCCTATCTTTTCTATAATGGGGAACTCAACATCAAATCAGAGGGATTTCCAAATCTGTTCCCTTAGGGCTTTACTTTAATTGAGAGGACTTAAAATCACCCCAAAAGGAGGATCTAAAATTCTGGGATGAGGGGCTTCATACACATCATGGGTCCTGTTGGCAGATATTTATGACCATGACATCTGAACCCAAGTTGTCTACCTGGCTCATAAAAAGGAAATCTAGGAAGGCTATCTTTTATCCCTCTCCTTTCTCCTCACGATAGTTGCCAATGGGCAAGGCATAGGGAAAACATCCAAGTCTAAGGAGGAATTGTTGGAGAAAAAAACACAGGAAGATAAAGTCGGAGACTCAGGTGAGGAAGAAGACTCTGAGGATTGTCCAGTGGCTGATATAGTTACTCTAGAAAAGTCTATTGCCTTAATTACACAGAAGTCACTCCCTAACCCATAACACTCCTCCCCTCCTTTCCCTTACCTTTTCTACCCTATGAGCCCTCAGTGGCTAGAGAGGACAAAGAAATCGAAGTTAAGACCAAGGGTCCTAGAAATAACCAGATGAGCCCTGGCCCTGCCCCTCCCCCCCCTCTCTCCATCAGCACCTTATCTGCAGCGTCACTCCCTACAGTCATTGAATACCTCAATAATCTTAGAGATTCTGGGAACAATTATTCCCAGCCGCCTCAGCCACAATGGCTCAGGAATACAGAACCTCTGCCCTAGGGACGTTTCCGATTAACCTATGTGTATCTAGATAATTTAGTTGGCTTGGTCTTCCGTCCCAGCAGCAAATCTAAAAGAATTACACCAAGCCATCTGTAAGGACAGAATTCATGGCCCATGGGACAAATCTATTTCATAAAGCCCAATAGCAATTTAACTTCCCAAGACTAGAGAGATACATGCCAATCTACTCTCCATAGTTGTCTGTTGTACAATGGAAAGCCCTGTTTAGAGATAAATTTTAGATGCAGACTAGAAAAACTGAAAACCAAAAGCAACAAATAGGACCACAACAAGACACCCCCCAACACACATAATCAGTTAATAAATTGGAACTATGACCAATTTCCAGGTTAACTTCTCCACAGGGATTCAGCAGGCCTTACTGCCTGCTGGCTGCTTTGAGCAGGTTCACTTATAAGCCTTCTTGGCCTGGGACCTTTTAACTCTCCCCCACCCCTTGCCCACAGGACCTGGTGAGGCTCCCTCACTGACTTTCCTAAAACATAGAAAAACGAACAAACCAACCAATCAAACAATAAACAACTGAGACAGTCTGGATGTTATACTATAGGCATAAGCAAGTTTGGACAGAAAAATAACAGACTACAGCCAAAGCAATGCTCCTAAACATTCTTACTTGGAAAACAGTGACCCCAGAACACAAGCAGGCATGCCAAGGGAAAAAAATGAGTATTATGACAAATGGATCATAGCTACCCGTAAGATCCGGACCATCTCATACCAGGTTTCCAAGTCTTTGCTGCTGCAACACTAACTCATGTTTTAAATGCAGAGAGACTTGGCCATTCCTGCCACTATGATAATTAGGTGCTGTGCTATAACCACTCAGCCCTTTCCCACTGTACCTCTAAGAGCCATTATAAACCCCACCCCTGGAAAAGTAAAAGATTGCTGTCTCACTGAAGCTGTGTCCGTAAGTCCTTCCATCATACCCATGGCATCAGATGAACTCTCTTGCCAGGGTCATGCTGAAAAACAGGAGAACACGACGCCTAATAACTGCTGAACATGGGAGGGCTTGCATTGTATTGGGAGAAGAATGTTGCTTTCATGTAAAGGAATCAAATATTGTTGAGAGCAATGTTAAAACCCTCAAGCAACTTCATAAACACCTCTTCTCAAGATTTCAGCCCACTGAACAATTAAGTTGGTTTAATAACTTCTGCTTTTCTTGGCTCTTACTCCTCATTAACTCTCCAGCTATGCTGTGTTTTATTTTGACACTTGCCCCTGTCTCAAATAGTTTCTCTCATGACAGATTACCACCATTGCTAGAATGACCACCAACCAGGTAATTGTCTACTATCAGGCCTTGGACCCCTCTGATTTAAGTTATGTGGCTCTACAGACTCATGATAATACTTCTCCATTATAAAATAAAATAGGGAGAGATGTTGGAGCACCTTCTATTAAGGTCACAGACCAGCATATCCAGATAGCCCTGAGCCAGGTGCTGGTTGGAGAGTGTCTCTGAGCACAGATGCCTGACCTTGTCTGCAGAATGACCCTGAGCACTGCTCTCTGCAAGGGCTTCATGACTCACCACACAAGACCTGCTCTAGCTTTCCATGTGACAATTAGGTGCTGTGCTATGACCAATCAGCCCTCTCTACCCATACCTTAAGAGCCCTTATATACCCTACCCCTGGAACAATAAAAGAGAGCCGTCTCACTGAAGCTGTCTCTGTAAGTCCTTCCATCATACTTACAGTCATCTGAACCCTGTTCAATGCTTCTGCCTCCTCTAGCCTTGTGGGCTGGGGAATGTATAAAACAATCACGGAAGAAAAACTGAGATTGTGTAGTCCTGGATGAAGAGGAGGAGGAGGAAGAGGAGGAGGAGGAGGAGGAAGAGGAGGAGGAGGAGAAAGAAGAAGAGGAGGAGGAGGAGGAAGAGGAGACAGAACAACAGGAACAGGAAAAGGAACAGAAACAGGAAGAAAACTTTCATGGGACTATAGAAGAAAAAAATAATAAAAATATAATTATACCATCCTGGTTTTAACACTAGTTTCATCTTAATACTCTTCTTGTTTATTAGTGGAGAACAGCCTGTGGGGAATACTTTGGATCACAAAATACTGGTGAACATTTAGTGGACACAGTTTTAGTTGGTCATGTACTCAATATTGGCCAATGCTCACCTAGCAGTACAACTTTTGGGTTATATAGAGCCTCTGTGGTTACTACATTGAAGGACGCTAAGCTTTTTCCCAGAGTGGCTAATCTTTACTCTGATCAGCAATGCACACTGGCTCTCATCTCTCTAAAGTTTCAATAACACTGAACATTACTGATCTGAATTTTATTGTGACTATTAAGCAATATCTGAATGTAATTTTGATTTATAATTCCTCTAAAGGCTAATGTCAAATATTGTTTCATGAGGTTACTAGTCCTCTTTTAAAATACTTATTAAATTGTTTACATATTTTAAGTAAGATATTTTTTGATTTTTTGTTGCAGAGTTTAAGGGATTTTATTTTCTAATGTAGTTTACTAGTCTATTATCATATATAGGTTTGCAAGTATTTCTCCCATCTTATGGGGTGTTTAGTGTGTGTGTGTGTGTGTGTGTGTGTTTGATAAGACCCTTTGAAATGCTAATACTAACTAAATTCAACCCAATAGTGCCAAAGACCCTCTGGGTAACAACCCTTTCCCTAAAGCAATTCAAAGAAGAAAATAATCTTATTTTAAGTGTGCTATTAGGTGCCAACCCATTATTTTTTCTGAATGCTTAGTTAGTTAGTTAGCTAGCTAGATACATAGATACATTGATAGATAGATTAGATAAATAGAATACTTTCTTGGAGTTTTTAGTCTCATTGATAAAATAACTTAACAATGAACGCAAACAGAACCTCAAAGACAATTTTATTAGAGTTTAAATGAAAAAACAAAAACAAAAACAAAAAACAAAAACCAGTATGCAAATTATAAGTTTCAGCAGCTTACCAGAGGAGGAGAATGGAGGAATAGCAGAAAAACCCTTGCTGGTTAATTTATCAGAATTAAGGTGTGCTGCATGGCATGGCCACAGATAGTCACACAGCAGGGAGGACACTTTAGAAAAGGAATAAGGACACCTGAAGTGTTACAGAAAGAAGAAAAGGAAAAGTTTGGCTTCTCTGAGTAAGTCAGCAAAGAGGGTCAAAGGAAGCTACACACCTATGTCTGAAAGAGACCATCCTAGAGATGGGAATTCTGGGAAGGAAAGGAAAGTATCTCTTTAAAGGGATAATTACTCCACCTATCTCATTAGCATGGCTTAAGGTAGACCCGCCTCCCTGGGGGTGGTCTCTTGGTCAGGTGATTGGTCCATTCAACTACAAGATTTTTCACCCAAGCCATAGATTCTACCCTATGGAGCAGAGGATTTTTCATTAATCAGCCTTTTTTGATATTCTAACAATAGTAGCATAAAAATAATAATAAAAAAATGTTGCAAAGGAGGCAGCTAGGAATGGTCTTCAGATCCAGGGAAATGTCCTTACAGCAGGAAAGAAAATATGGATTTTTCTAAAAATGCAAACAAAATAAATTTGATTTGAGTGCAATCAAAATAAAACTATATGAACCTCAGATCCAAATTTTCCACCTTAAGAAGTCCCTGCACATCAAAAAATTTCCCAAATTAATTGTAACATCATAAAGACAACAATTATTATTCATTTGTTTGGTCAAATTCTAGCTCATGAATGATTTCGGAACTTAGTCAAAACAGTGCACTTGCCTCTTAGAGGTTTAAAATATTGATAGTCAAATTAAACTTCTTTTTCTAAGTACTGGTAGGGACTGATATTATTCATTTAATCTGAACGTTTTATCAACTGATAGAAAAAATAGGCAGGAGAAGAGAGAATATTACATATCACATGGATATTTAACATTTTGGAAATTGATAATACTAAATGTTGATGAGGATGAAAAGGTACTAGAACTTCAGTACATTGCAGAAGTGTTAAGTAGAGCAAACATTTGATGATGGCAGCATGATAATTACATACCCACCTGACCACTTCAGAGTACTTATTTCACAGAACCACCAAAAATGTACAAAACTGTTCATAGTGGCTTTACTCATCCGAGTAGCAACTGCTAACAACCTTCATGTCCAATGACAAACAGAATGACTTATGTCTATTAGAAAGCTACACTACAATCAAAGAAGACTCTCCCAGAAACCATCCCAGAAGTCAGGGAAAAAGAAAACCTGTGAATCTACTTCCATGATGTTCCCAGACTCAAAAATTACTTCTGGACATGCCAGGGAAATATTAAATGAAAAAGAGAGGTGCATGTCCCAGGAAACATGTAGGAATTCTCAAGTCTTTCAGCCCCAAGCAAAGAACTAAGTCTTATTCACCAATAAAGTAAATAAGGTATGGAGAATGGAAACATCATAGATGATGCGTAATCACGCAGCTGGACGGTCAATAGAAGCATTTAAAACCCTGGCGTCATGCACACTTTCCAATCAATAACTCCATGTTATCAATTTGAAAAAGTGAAACAATAAATAAAGATTATTTTCTGAAGAGCTAATTGAGTTTTCACGTTAAATTGTAAGATGGTTCAGCTAATAGGAAGCTTGTATTTCTAGACATCCTTTCTTCTGCTGTCCAATAAGATACTTCACATCCGAAGAATCAATCAATATTCAGGTTCATATGTTTTGAATCAACTCAGATTCAATTCTACTTGAGTGGCTTTTACACAATCCCTAAACAGAGACCTTGTTAAAGCCTTTGCAACATGGCTGACATTCAGCTGATCGTGTATATTATAAGTAATTACATAATAACAATAACATATAAGGAAGGCACTTAGTTCTTGCAAGTTTGCAAGAACACAGAGCTTCAACCACAACAGAATTTTAATTCAGTTTCAAGAGTGATGAGACAGCAGAGGAGTCAAGAGGGATGAGCTACAGAGAGATACAGAACATTTTCACTCAGTCTATACTGAGGGGAAAAGCAATTCTTATTAGGCAAGCTCTCCTCTAGGAGACAACTAAATTAAGTAGGATAACATCAGGTTCCTGGTGTTTTACATAATGAAGGCTGGCTGCTCAGTAGCTACGTACAGCCAAACCTTTGTTTCTGAAGGTGAAAGAATTTGAAATGTAATATAGTGTGTGTGTGTGTGTGTGTGTGGTGTTTATGTCTAAGAGAGAAAAATGAAAATGTTAAGAAACATTACTGGGTAGAGTAACAAAATACTTCATATGAGAAAAGATTATTTGTCTAATTAATGAAGGCAATTCTACCTTCAGATCCTTAGTTCAACAGAGGAGGAATTCCTCCTGTAATGAGAATTGAGGAGCATTCCCCAATCGCTCAAAGTGGTTGGATAGTTTCTTCCCTTGTAGAGGAGCAGCCTTACCTGAAAGATAGAAAGGCAAGTCTGGCTTCCCAGATGCACCGAATCAGAAATGCAGGGGAGGGAGAGAGGTACCTCAAGGACTCGGGGACACTATGTTTTTTTCTCATCAGCTCTTAGCAGTCCACCTCATTCCACTCCAACTAAATAAGCAAAACTAGATAAATCCACAGTTCAAGTCTCTCTATATTTTTCCTGCCCCTGTTAGTTTCTTAGAACCTCTTGATGAAACCATTTTTCCTACCTCCTACTCCATGCTGAGTCTTTAAAATAGAACATACCATCATTGGGCATTAAAGCACAAGAAAAGTCTTTTCTGAGGACTTTGTTTATTTGTTTGGTTGCATTCTGAGATAAGTTTCATTCTCTAGGACAAACCGACCTGGACTTCATAGCAGTCCTGCTTAGTCCCCCACTCGTGATCCACAGTGAATGACAGGAAAAGCTTTATCCACCCCAAACAGTGACCAGGGTCTGGTAAATTTTGTTGTGACCACTAGAAATATGATGGATCTTCATTAACTCAATGCAATGTCTCCAACTTGCAGTAACTCCAACACTGTAGTGCAAATTGCATATAAGGTTTCTGTGGAAGAGACCATGGCCATCATACTCAGTTTTAAATGAAAACATAAAATAATTAATTGATTGTATACCTGAATTAAAAGCTCTAAGAAGCAGACTCTTTTCTGTGGTTTCTCTTGAGTACAAATGCTAAGGAAGCTGAAGGTTTCTCAACCCTTCGTTCCTCAGAGTCCTGGGAGGCTGTTAAAAATGTGAGCTGTATACACTTCTTTTAATTCAGAAGATCTGGACTGGCATCAGGATTAGCTTTCACAGTAAGTACCTAGATGCTGCTGATGCCACAGGCTGGTAACAGACCCCAAGAACCACTGGCTTGAACATCCTCTGAATAACTGTAAGAAGAAGTTCTTGCTATCCAAGATCAACAAATTCAATCCACATAGGAGTCAGATGTAACAGCAGCAGCGCAGAGCCGGGACACAGAGCGGGGACACAGAGCCGGGCTGATTTTTTGAGGGTGATTTGTTCAGTTGTTACAGGCTGGGTTTTGTTGTTCTTTGCTTCCCAGAGTTAATTATTAGCAACAAAGTTTCCTGGAAAAGCATGTTTGAAGTATTTGGAAACATACAAAAATATGTATCTGTCAGTCACCAATATGCAATAAATTAAGGACACTAAATCTAGAGATGTGGTTTTATCTCAAATGAAAAATAATCAATTTCTATTTCCTCAATTGTTTGGCTATAGATATTTTTACTCTCTATGAATTTCAATAAGACAGCGAGGAGCTCATTTTCCTGATCATGTATTGTTCCCATATAGATTTCTTTCCATTTGTTGTTATCTTTTGACACATAGTTACTTTCACTTTCTTGAGAAGAACAAGGTAAAATGAATAATAGCAAAAGGCAGGTATGGAAAATGACTGACAAATGGACACATTTGTTTTTAGAAGGAAATATAACCTTTTCTTTTGACTGCTTCATTAGGTTTCCCTCTGTCTCCTACATGTATCCAGCAAACATTTCTTTTTTATCTTTGCCCAGGCACTGATCCAATGATGGGTGATAAAGGAGTGAAGAGAGCCAAGATCTTTACTCTCAGAGTTTATATCCCAATAGGGGCAAACAGATAGACACAAGTGAATATTTTTAAATGCAATCAAGTGTGATGAATAGAAGCAACCGTGAGCTGTCAATTCACTCTGGATGTTTATAGAGGATGCTACTATTACCCAGTTACTTAAACTATATGTGGGGAATTGCATGTGAGGGAATGAAACTACCTATACCAAATCACAAAACAACCTGCAACATTGAAAGGTTTCTGAATACTCATTGGCCAAATTGCATTCAAACTCAAACCCCAATGAATTGGAGATATTCCAGGCAGTGTTGGCCCATGTTGCCTCCCATGACTTCACCAGAGCCTTAGCTCTCCATACAGCACTTGTACTCTGCACAGCATATGCTGCCTCGTCACGCAATTCCAGCAAAGTTGCACGAGACACTGTGGCTCCGTTTTCAGAATGCTGTGCATTATAATTGCACAATGCTTGTACTGTACACGAAGTCACTCAGTTTTATAAAATTGAGTTTCATTCCGAAAAACAAAACCTTTTTAATATGCTCCAATCATCACTCCTCAGCAAGAGTCAAATTAAGTATGCTTTTGGATTACATGATGTCCCAATACTTGATTTTTTTAAATTGCCATTTTAATTTCTGGTCTGATTTTTTATTAGATATTTTCTTCATTTACATTTCAAATACTATCCTCAAAGTCCCCTATACACTCCCCCCACCCTGCTCCCCAACCCACCTCCTCGTGCTTCCTGACCCTGGCATTCCCCTGTACTGGGGCAGATAATCTTTGCAAGACCAAGGGCTTCTCCTCCCAATGATGGCCGACTAGGCCATGTTCTGCTACATATGCAGCTAGAGACACGAGCTCTGGGGGTACTGGTTAGTTAATATTGTTGTTCCTCCTATAGGTTGCAGACCCCCTCAGCTCCCTGGGTACTTTCTCTAGCTCCTCCATTGAGGGCCCTGTGTTCCATCCAATAGCTGACTGTGAGCATCCACTTCTGTATTTGCCAGGCACTGGCATAGTCTCACAAGAGACAGCTATGTCAGGGACCTATGAGCAAAATCTTGCTGGCTTATGCAGAAGGAAGGACCATGTAGAGACTTCCCCGCCTGGCGATCCATCCCATAAGCAGACACCAAACCACTGAATCACTGGTCTGATTTTTAATAGAGATTAGGACAGAATTCCAACAATGTCTGAAGTGACCCTAAATTTATTTCTGCCGTTTGTACTGTGTGTTTATGCAAAGTGCCAATCTCAGTAGTGATGATTATATAATGAAAACAGTCAACTCTGAAAACCAACAAAGATGCTATCTGCCCGATGTAGCAAATATTCAACTAAGATCTCATTCTTTCTGTAAAAGTAAGCCAGCACACCCACGTCGTTAGTGTACAAATTTGCTTTTTTTACTATGTTGAAACAAAGAGTGTAACAAAGTATTGTTTTAAAATAGACTTTTAGATGTTTTCTTATGAGTAGACATTTGATTTGTGTACCTACTTTATGGACCTGTGTATCTGGAATCATAAAACTTTCATGGGCAAAAGGGGTCATGAATTTGAAAACTTTAAGAAACTGTGATATATAATAACTGGCAAGCCTCCTGAGCTGTTTTCCTGGGCATGGGAAAATGCTCTCACTCTGCTACCCATGCCACTACTTTCCCTTTGCCATTTGGTGGAGCACATGTGGAAGTCGCACACATGCTGGCTTTGCACGGTTATCCCGTAGCCCACAGGGGTTCTTACCTCCCTGGGCCCCATAGATGGAGAAAGAAAGGCCTGAGTGCACCTAACTCTGTCAGAGCTTTGGTTAGGTCTTAGCAGCCTGCACTGCCTATATTTGCTTTTCAATTGCCATCTTCTGCATCACCATGTCCTCTCAGGCAGCTTATGCTTCCATAGTCAAGCCAGCAAGTACTTCATCCAAGATAATGTATGGGCTAAGAGCTTTAATGTTAGAGAACTGATTCATGTCTTTCAATTAATCATATGCCACTGCATAAGTCTGCGCTAAGAGTATTTCATTATCATTAATTAAAGATGTAATAATAGTACTGCCTCCTTTAATAAGATTCATGGATGATAACATAAGATAAATTCGTATGAAATATTTACATTGTAAATTGTGATTAAAATGATCAGTTCTAGGAAGAACCAGAAAGCGTGCTCCATGGGAACAGGGAAGTAGGGCTGACACACAAAAGGAACATTACACATCGAGATCAAGGTTAGCATCATTCAGGAGTTTGTATTTCTAAGATGAGTTTGATCAAGTAAATCACAAAAATGAAGTAAGAAGCAGTAGAGGAGAGTAACAGTCAAAAAAAACAAAAGGAGACAGAGCATCCAATGTTGATGGAATTGATGAGAGCAGGGGCCAAGGGTTCAAGTTACTCAGAATGGAAATGTAGGGTAAGTAGTTGACTCACAAAACACAGGAGTTCTACAGTCAAATCTCCAATGGTATTTGAAAGGATCATGCCCATTGTTTTTTCTTATTAACAGGCATTTAAGCTGTAATTAATTGATATCTTATTTATTAACACCGATCCAGTTAGTTATTAAACCCCTTGACAGTTGAGGCAAAATGTATCCTATTATAAAGGAATTATATTTATTTGTCAAAAAACAGAGATAAAGGAATGGATAAACAGACTGATAGTTGATCTGGTATATAGAGACAGAAGACATAGAAATAATATCACATGATATAAAGATCAAAAGAGAACTTTTAGAAAAATATCCACAAGGCAAGTATCTTTGAAGAAATAAATCACAGCTAAGAATTTATTTATAGTAATCTTAGTGATCATTTATTTACTTACTATATATACCTTTCCCAGATTAACAATCCACTGATACTTTCAAAATACAACACAACACATTTGCTCAGAGAGAGCTCACCTATGCTAGCCAGAGAGGATGCTGGTTTGGCTTGGGATATTTCTATGTGAAGACTATGTAGCCCTCCTATGTCCACAGCTTCACAGAGACAGTGCCCTGGGGTGAAGGAAAAGATCCTATTCTGTCCTCCACTAAATGATGCCCAAGTATTTGAACATAACAAAAGGGCAGTGTGATAGAGAGGAGAAAGAGGGTACCAAAATTGTAAGAAGAGCAAATGAATCGAAGGATCCAGTGGAGTGGAATGGATGGGTAATATGACATGAAGAAATTCTGAAGAAATAATTTTAAATTAAGATTCTGCTTCCTTAGTAGAGAACATATTGCTCATCACTCACACACACACACACACACACACACACACACACACACACACACACACACACACACATCCTGTTTGTTTCAACATGGACTTGTGTACTGTTATCCATGTAAAAAGCTCCCTCATTCTTAAGCCAGAGAGTGCAACTCTGAAATGTAAAGCTCGTGACTGGGTGTGGGAGGGAAAAGACTAAAATTAGAGAGCCCAACAAGCTCTAATATTAGGGATTTATTTTGAAAATGTCATATCTAATGAGGGCTAGCGAGGAAATTCTTTAAAAATGATTTGCTTGTTTTCCTATGTTGAAGTTTCTTCTATCCTAAAGAGGAGACGTTGCTTGCCTCTCTGTGTTATTTTTAAAGTCCTGCAGCCAGTTTCAGAAAAGCAGAATCATCTAGTTAATCATGTAGAAAAAAAATTAGATTCAGTCTAAATGAGGAAAAGATTGACCAGGTCAGAGGTAGGGCAATTAAAAAAAAATAGCTGGGTAATGTTTTTCATCAGTCTGTCTGTAACTAGCACCCAAATAGTTAACACACTAAATTAGATATTGCTTACTGAATTTAAAAGGGGTATCATGTCACCATGGTAACTGGGTTTGCTTAAACGTAGGTTGAAATGTATGTACAGTCCAAATTAGTGACAGAGCAGAAACTCAGAGGACAGTGCTGAACGATCAGTTTGTTAAATTCTACAGTGGGGTATATGAGTTCATGTTTGAGGAGCCACTCTTCGGAAGGTTTGCCTTTTGAGGTGTCTCCAAATCTCAGTCATTATTGCCAGGAAAAAACAGTATCTTCAGTTAAATTTGAAATGATCACATGAAAAATGATCATTTGTTTATACCTACAGCTTGATCAGTTGATATGTGGACAGGAATTGTGTGACCTATCACTTAGTGTCTTGCCTTTCAAATGCTGTTTTATTTGGCTCATCTTTTGGAGTATTTCAGATCATCTTTTCTTGAAAAGCTAATCCACAAATAGCATTTCCACCCCCACCTACTCCTCCTTATGATAAAATTGGTAAGAAAACTGCTTCATGTAAATTTAAAGCAAAAAAAAAAAAAAAACCTTTTAAAATGAGGAGATATTGCCACAACCTGGCTTCTGACCAAGAGACATCCCTGGCGCTTTTCTAATAATTTTTAGATAAAGAGTTACTTCACAGAAAAGCAAAATAGCTCATACTGAGACTCCGTTACATGACCCTGGGGAAAATCCATGATTCTTTGAGTTTTTCAAAGCTTTTTCTTCTTCTTGACTTTCCTTGTCTTTTCTGAGGAAATGATTAAATATGATACATTTTGGGAAATTTTCTATCATTTACTCTTTTATAATTATTAGGACATTTATTGGATTTGGTCAGTAACTTGCACAATTCCCATAATGCTAGTGGATAGTTAACAGAAAAAAAAAAAGGACAGTGAACCTTGATATTTTTCCTGCTGAGCAACAATGAGCTGTCTTTCTGCTTTGGGATGCAGGGTGTTTACAATGTTTGTCCAGTGTCTCCATCCAAAGCCTTCACTCAGAAGGGAAATTGCTACTGTGTACTAAGCCCCAATTATCTGCTAGGTATTTAGTGGAAAATAGTACATTGTGTTTTAATTCACATAAGACCTTGATAATTAGAAGTCATCTCCACTGCTCAGAGTGGTTGTTTTCTACCCTTACACTGCTTAAATTAGCAAGCTGAGGTGTAATGTCCCAGAACATGTTCTTTTCAGAAGAGACTCAGCTGATTTTGAATGGTGTGTTATGACTGATATCAGCAGGTGGGTAAGAACTCATCTGCGTTGAATATCCACTGCACTGTATACCATTACAGCGAAGTGGTATGCTTTTTCACAAAAACTCTCATCCCTCTGTTAGCTGATCATTATTGTGAGCAACTGGGAGGGCCACTTGGAGGCAGTAGCAGTATGAGCCAAGCACCCGAGCTTCAAGTCATTGGCATGGTTTGCTCTGAGTTGGCATCTCAACCTCTTCCAGAAGAGAATATCATAGAAACATTTTTTCCCTTGCCAGACCATAATATGCCATTGTAGAGAAACACATCTTGTAAATTGTTTGAGGATACGGATGCCCTGGCCTGTGCATACAGTGAGGAGAATGAAACCAGGGAGGAATTCAGCAGACTAACTCAAGCATATTGATGGCAATGGCTAAGGAAATGGAAGCAGTGGGCAAGGGGCAGCCTCACCTCTGAGTTTCAGCATTCATGAAAATAAAGGGAAAGGTCTAGCATCCACACTCATGAGTGACATAACCTTATGCTAAGAGAGTGAAAATGATGAAAACCTGAAGAAGAAGCCCCGTGGAAGGGCGAGGGCAGCATGCTGTGGCGTTGATGTGGTCAGCGAACAGAACAGATGGAAATCTACAGGTCCTTGGAAGCCAGCACTAGAGATGACCTTGCAGAAAATCCAGAGTAGTGCTGTCCTCAGTGTGTCTTACAGTGCCACAAATCAACCAAAAGTCTGTGTGTGCGAGAGATTCTTGGGGGAGGCTTGGAGTTATGTATGCCTAATTTCCAGCCAAGCACTTCTACACTTAAGAGTTTTGTTTTATAGAAAATGACCTGTAGCTTCAAAATGTGGGGACAGTATTATTTTATAAATAAAATGAAAATGAAATCTTACTTAGCACAGTGTATCTTTCTTCAGTAATGAGTAAATAAAATATATCCCCTTTGAACAGTACAAATATTTATGCCTATGTATTCTTCAAAGTCAACCCCATCTTTAGATGTCTGCTGAGAGTCCTGAGAGCTGAGGAGATATAGCCCACATTGAGCTCTGGGTCCAGACTTCAGTTCTGCCAAAGCTTTCCTGTCTATATTTTGAGATTTAGTCATTTCAAAAGCCCAACTTTATTTTCTCTTTAGGTTGAAAACTGCCAATCAGTGTCCTTTCCTAGAAAAGTCTCCATAGCTCAGATCTGTCCAGTGCTCTAGCAAAAAGTGATAAGGCTAAAGGAAATGAATTCATATGTCAAGGAGCAAAGGAGAGTTTTCTGACTAGTTCAAACCAAGAAGCTGTCTGGCATCCAAGGGAAGATACTGAAGCATGAGCCAACACTTTTGCATATCGTTGTGTATAATTTGCCTAAGAAAAGTTTCCATTCATTTGAGGCAACAGACAGGACTTTGGATTCAGACATCCATAAGTATAAATTCAGAGCTGCTCAACGCCAGCTGTGTGCCATTGACCAAACTGTTTAGTCTTTTGGTCTTCATAATTTACATAACCTTCTGGGATGTTGAGAAGAGTGGGACAGAGTGTGTGTGGTGAGCCCAGTACAAGGCCAGATGTCGCTCTTAATTGTGTATTCCTTCTGTTTTCAAGTGTGACCCACTTTTTAAAAGAATTTCAGAGTTCTAGAAGTCATGGGTTTCAGAAGAGCCAAGAACACTAGGTATCAGATGCTCAGAATTATGACTGGGCAACAGAGAGTCTTATAGGAAAATGATTATGGTCCAAAAACCATAGAATTTGAAATTGTATACCCTTTGAGATTCTTCTAGGGAAAATAGAACAAAAATATAAGAAATACAATAACTGCTTTGAGTACAAGTTTTTCTATTGAGGTTGTATGTTTAAAAAGCAATATCCTTATATTAGAAATATGTCAATCTGGCCCACTCATTTCTCATAGACAAAAATTCCAGTTTACAACTCTAATCCAATGGTTTCTCTGAGTCTGGGCTGGTAGCATGGCTGCATATGGCAGCTAGTCTCCCAGAACAGGTTGGCTATGCCATCATTTTGGCAAATATCTTAAAACTTTGTGGCCTAGTTGTAGGCCTTTTTGAATAAATTTGCTGACTTAATAAGACATTTCTTTTCTTTTGTAAGCAAATAGCACAGAATGAGGATATAAAACCATTCTATTTGAGTAGATGCATCAATTTAATGTTTTTAAGTAAATAGAGTTAAGAAATGGATGTATTCTGTGTATAATTAAGTTAAAACATTGTCCAGAAGGGATTGATGTTGCTGACACCACCCTCAGGATAGTGCTACAGACAATAACATCCTAGAGTATCCTTTACAGACCTTCCCTCCTCATCAGGGAGGAACGGTGAAGTAGCCACTGAGACCACACTGGAATAGAGGGATGCTCTGTAGTCTGCTGCAAACATTTACCCAATAATGATCATCCATCTATGCTCTTTACAGAGAGGCTACATCCACAAAGCAACACAGAGAAGATGTGATACTGTGCTCTCAGACCTCAGAGTGGGATGTGCCATCCACTAGAGAGTTGTTGCTGTTGTTTTTGGTGGTAGTGTTTTGTGTCATCTTAATTTAATTTACAATGAGATTTTCTCTGACCTTACGATTAAGTCAACTGTGGATGTCAACTGTAACAAATACAAATTGTTTTAAACAACTAATTGTGTTTCATGTATGTTTCTATACTGCATGAATTATATTAAATGCTTAGACTAAAAATTGTATCTCAGAAATTCAAATTCAGCTGGGTAATCTTTATTTTTACAAGTCAACACTAAATAAAATGAACATACAATGGACAATCCATCCACATGTCAAGTAAGTAAAGTGGCTATTACTAATTATTACCCTCTTCTTGCTGAGCAAACTGAACTTCAGCCAGGTTTGAGGACTGGCAGTGTCACTCCACCAGGATTCCAAGGGCGCTGCAATTTCAGCCTTATATTCTTAAATTCCCACCTGCTTCATCTGACTTCTGTGATACATACATCACAATACTGATTTATATAGCTTACCACAGTGTCAAAATTGGAAGTATTCACAGTATGTAGATTAATCTATTTTCGGCCGAGAAAGATGAAAGGTTAGTAAGTTGAACCAGAAGTAACCTGTCTGTCTTTTAGGTATCTACCTATTATCTATCCATATACCTTTCCTTTATCACCTCATCTATTATAATCTGCCATGTATCCATTTATCTGTCTGTCCTTCCATCATCTGTAATCTGCCTTAGCTATCTATCTACATCTATGGTGTCATCTATCTACCATCTTTCTCTAATCATTTCTCACCTGTCTACAACCTATAGACCTATAAGCTGCCTATCATCTGTCATCTATCAATTCAATGTCTTTTATGTATCTATAATCTATCTATATGCAGCCTATCTATCATGTACTAATCATCTTAGTTATAGATTTCATAACTAAATAAGATACAATCAGGGAAACCATTATACCTTTGAATCAAAGCTGTGATGAGGCTTTGAGGTTTAAAATTATGGGTCTATCAAGGACATTTTTTTTCTTTAGCTCTTTAACCAACCTGCCCATTTAACTAAGGCACATAGTTCATGTGCTTCATATGTTGCCTAACTAAGTGCACATCTTTGCCACTAAATACTTGCATCTTATTTGTACTGAATCAGGGCACTGCTCCCTTTTGGCCTAAGGTTAGCTATTGGTAGCACACTTTTTATCCCTCCTTTTTTATATAAATTCTAGCCAGATGAGTTCAGTATCTCTCCTAGACAGTCACTGACTGAGACTATTTTGCACACGGCAAGAAAGATGCTGGGAACCAAACCCAAGTCCTTGTTCATGCTAACACTGAGCTCCGTTCCCAGTTCTGCTTGTGGCCTGTGAGAATGAGCCAATGGAAATTATACTGCATGCTAAAGAAAATATTACGTAAATAATAAATATTAAATAAATAAAAATGGCAAATACATAATAAATTATTAAAATAAAGTCTTAGTATTATAGAGAATTACTGATGTATTTATGCCCTGCATCAATTCTGAGGCATCAATCCAAACATGCACATAGATGTGAGAATGCAATGCCCTTTAACAAGAATCTAAGAAAAGTAGAGGGAGTAGTCCCTTACCTGAAATATCTGTGGTATTTCACCTGATTTTTATAATATGAAATCATTTTCCTTAATTCTGAAAACCAAAGATGCTGTGACTTGTGCTGTTGCAAACATGTCTGTTCTCAAACCACAGAGGGGAGGAGGCTCTGCTGTCTTGAATGAACTGAAAACCTAATCTGAACATTCAAGCAGGGAAGTTCCAACTTTCATATTTATTTCTTTTTATTCATATATTTTGAGGCAGGGTCTCACTGTGTAGCCCTGGTTTGCCTGGAAGTCACTATGTAGACCTGGCTGACTTTGAACTCACAGAGGTCAACCTGCCCCAGCTTCCCAAGTGCTGGGATTAGACACGTGCATCACCATGTCTTGTTAGCTTTTAGAAATTTCTAGATCTAAACCTTTTATAAGGTTTCCCTGTTTGTTAAGTATAACTCCCTTAGCAGGCTTTGTTTATAAAGAAAGCATGATTTGACTCTCCTTTCTGGTAAGTAGTTTTGTGTTCCCAAACAGCACATTTTGTTCCAAATGTATTAGAACAGGGAAAATGCAAACTAATTTATAGTCATTTGTTGGTATACTACTTTAAGGAATCTTCTCAATTTGCATGCCAGCCCTGGAAATGAGCACGTCAGATAGTCATGTTTTCCCTAGTTATCTGCTTAGAGAGAAGTGTATGCATGTTTTATACTTGATATGACTCCACTACAAGTATAAAGTAACCAGAAGAGCAGACAGGAAACTAACTTCATATTTCTAGGGAAAAAGAACAGTGCTTGCAGTTGGCCAAGGCTACTGTGTGTTCACCTCAGGTCAAGTAGCTGGGGCACTTGCTAAGCTGCTCATTTGCCCTTCACCTGAACGTGACCATTGGTTCATGTGGACCTGTGCCATGGTCTGAATGTATTTACTCACCCACCACTCCCAGATTCCTAAATTGTAATCCTAAACCCAAAGATGATGGGGCTGGGAAGTGCTATCTAGAACAGGTGAATAGGTTAGGTGTGGAACTGGTGTGAGATTAGAGTTTAGAGAAGTCCAACTGAGACCCTCACCTCTTCTGTCATGTGAGGCTATGGGAAGAAGGTAGTGTTTATGAACTGGAAATGTGGGCTCTCACCATCTGCAGGTCCATTGATCTTGCATTTCTCAACATCAAGAACAATGAGAAATAAACTGATGTATAGAAAACGGTGAATGTATGAAGTTTTATCATAGTAGCTTGTGCAGCTTAACACATCTGGCCAAGCACATAACTATATATGTGTGTGCTCGGGGCTCTAACAATAAGTAGATGAACCCAACACTTGCATATACTCAGAGACACGATATGCAGGCACATGCAGACACATTTACTTTCCTCTCCACATCATTTTTTATCAAGAATATCCAACGTCACCTGAAATACTACTAAAAAAAGATTATAAAAATTAATGGAATGTTCCTTATTTTACTTGTATTTTCATTTCTTCCCAGAACTCAGATGTGTTTTTCAGGGACTTTGCTAACTTTTGGATCAAATTATAGCAAACTAAACTCATGTCACCACTTTTAGTCACAGTGACAATTTTTATTATCCAAGGATCCAAACCTATGTATGGATGTTTTGTCCCTGAAGATGAATTTTCCCAAGAAGCTCAAACTTTTATCAGTTAGTTATCTGGCATCCTATCAACAGAAGTAAGACTGCATTAGTCTGGAAACCTGTAAGCCATTATTATAATGCTTTTAAGACTTGTAGAAATGAAGCTGAGTGGTTTCCAGCTCAAATCACACTGTAATAAGACATTGCTGGCACATCTGTGGTGCTGTGAATATGAATACAGTATTTGTCTATTTACAAATGACTTTGGTTTCTGACAGCACCATGAATCAACCTATAAGTACATCCTTTTCCCCTTTAACATTGCTTAAAGACTGACCCAGCATTTGGAGCTGGTTTGAAGCTAATTTAAACAGTGGCAGTGGGAGAGGGGGTGAGTATAGAATGATCTGAACGTTGCTGCCATTCATCAAGTCCTCCGTTCAGCCCAACTTCATCACTCCAAATAAGAGCAGTATCCCAGCTGGGTATCCTAGCACTCAAGAGGCAAAGGCAGTCAGATCTCAAAGTTCAAGGACAACCTGTTTTGCAGAGTGAGTGCCAGGCATCCAGAGGTACACAGAGAAACTCTGTCTTGAAAAACAAAATGAAATAAACAACAAGAATAATAACCTCAATTATGTCATCATTTTGCTGTATATTCTGGGAAGATAAATATCCTTTAAGTAGAACCCTTGATATGATTTTAAAATAGAGAAAGAGGGAGAGAGAGAGACAGAGAGAGAGAGACAGAGAGACAGAGAGACAGAGAGACAGAGAGAGAGACAGAGCTTTCAAATAAACATTTTTCACCCATTTGAAAAATCACAGTGATTTTCAAATCCTGTATTAGGCCTATGCATTTGAAAATCTCTGCTATTTCTACATTTTTCCATTCTTTGTGTTTATAATAGAGACCTTCAAAGCTACAAAAGGACACAGAATTAAAAGTGCTCTTTGGGGGGAGCACACTTACTTAGAGTTGCTGTAGTATATGCAGAAACTGGTACCACATGAGACGTAATCCAAGGTCCCACACAGTATGTCACTCAGAACCTCTGACCTACTGTCTTCTTGCATAAAATAATCAAGTAGAGTTTTCCATGTAGATGGAGAGCTAAATATAATCAACCTTGTATACATTTAACATTTGACAATACAAAAAAAATCTTGTGATCATATATACTCTAAATAATGTGGTATGTTAAAGTTTATAAATGTTGTATACTAAAAGTTATAAATGAGTCTTGAAAGATGACTCATTCGTTAAGAGTACTTGTTGTTCTTGCAGAGGACCCATCTTTGGTTCCTTAAATCTAGACAGAGGCTCAGAACTAAATGTAATTCTAGTTCCAGGGAATCTGATGCCCTTTTCTGACCTCTGTGGTCACCAGACATGCATGTGATGCATATACATACAGGCAGGCAAAATTCTCATATACATAATTAAATCAAAATTTAAAACATACAAATTCTAAACAGTGTTTGTGGGAGTGTTAGTTACATTTTTATTGCTGTGATAGTACACCGTGACCATGGCAACATATAGAAGAGAGAGTTTATTACAATTTAGAGTTTCAGAGGGTGGGTTCATAATCATTGTATGGGAGAGCATGACAGCAAAGAAGCAGGCAGCGGCTGAGAGCTTTTTTTTTTTTTTTTTTTTTTTTTTTTTGGTTTTTCGAGACAGGGTTTCTCTGTATAGTCCTGGCTGTCCTGGAACTCACTTTGTAGACCAGGCTGGCCTCGAACTCAGAAATCCGCCTGCCTCTGCCTCCCAAGTGCTGGGATTAAAGGCGTGCGCCACCACGCCCGGCATCGGCTGAGAGCTTACATGTTTATCCACAAGTATGACTCAGAGAAAGAGCTAACTGAGATTGGTGTAGGGTTTTGAATCCTCAACTACTGCCCTAGTGACATACCTTCTTCAACAAGGTCACGCCTTCTAATCCTTCCCAAAGAGTTCCACCAGCTAAGTAGGTCCAAACATTCAAACATACGAGCCTATGGGGGTCATTCTTCATTCTTAAAACCTTTATATTTTGTTTTATTTCAAATAAGAAAGGTGGTAGTTTTTGAATAGGAGAAATTGCCTTCACTGTTTAGATCATTAGGCTCACACCATAGCCTGAAGTGTTGTCTTAATCTGCTATAGAAGCACAGAACAAAACCAAATGAACTCCAGAGAGCTAGATTACCTTTTGATTCTTAGGTGTAGAATATTGTCATCATAGACTGAGGCTCATTGTATTTAAAAATCTAGAAATAAAAGCAGTACATACATTGAAAATATCAGAATAATTGCAGATAAAGAACAAGAGATGTTCATCTCCAATTTGAAGGCATCATAAAAGAAAACAGAAACAGAGCAGAATCCCATGAAGACACAGTGTGACACAACATGGGCTCCCAAGTAGCAGTAGTCTTAGTCATCTATAGTGTATACCGTTTAATGGTGTGGGTTGTAGTGATGCTGGTAAGTTGAATGGGGAGGGTTGAATAGAAAGAAGAAAAATAGGAAGAAAGAAATTGAGGGAGAAATTAATGAAGGTTGGAAGGGAGGGTGGGAGAAAGGCAGGAAAGTGACTTTTAATTCCAATGTCTTTATCAAGATTATATGAACTACATTGTTATACCAGAACATTACTCCCACCCCTTAGCAGTGTTATTTGCTCAAAAATGAGACAGAAATCATTTAACCATAACATTTATGCAAAGTCTCAAAGTGTCAATAAGGAAGGGATAAGGCTGAAGATGAAGAGGGAGGGGCTTGAATGTCAGTATTCCCTATTCTCCTTTCACAGGAATAGTGAACCATTTATCAGAAGTGATTTGAACTTTGTTTTGGAAGCTGTGTAAGGGAGCTTCAAGGAAGATAAATTTGATATACTTGTTAGAAAATTTATCATCTATCTATTGATCCATCGATAGATAGATAGAGAGAGATAGAGAGAGAGATAGAGAGAAAGAGAGACAGTGATCAGAGTGCATGTAAGTTTGAGTGAACTTGTACAATTAACATGAGCATGGCTATCTAAAAAACCCAGTGTCTAGTCCTATAGAAATGGCAGATGGGTTCAAAGGAATGGCAAAAATCTGCTCTGCTCCAAGTATTAATACTAAAAATGATTGACTTTTGGCTAAAATCCGTGCACGCTGAAACTATCAACCACAGCTCTCTCTACCCATTTAACTACAACCCGAGACCCCTCCTCTCCAAAGCCCCCTCACCTCTTCTGAGCTAACTCTTCTATGCTGAATATAAGTGGAGCCTTCATTGCTCTGTTTACAAAACCATACAACCATACGTGATGGAAAATTTTCATTGTCAGTTTTCCTGGGTTTCTATTCACTTCCATGTGTATGCATGATAGTGTTTCCAGAAAGGTTTATCTGAGAAGGAAAATCTCATCCTGAATATGAGACGTATGTTCTCTACGGATTAGGGCCCAACACTTTCTGAACAGAAGGCAGAATGTCTTAGTTTCTACGGCTGTGTTAAAACACAGTGAACAAAAGGCACTTAGGGAGAAAGAGTTTATTTCATTTTGAAGTTGTAGGCTATCATGAAGGGAAGTCAGGTCAGGAACACCAACAAAACATGAAGCAGAAACAGAAGCAGGGACCATGGAGGAACATTGCTTGCCCACTTGCTTCTCATGGCTTGCTCAGCCCCTTTCCTTACACAGCTTAAGACCTCCTTCCCAGGAGTGGCACTCACCCTCATCAATCATTAATCATGAACGCTCTGCAGACTTGCCTGTGAGCACTTTCTCAGTGGAGGCATTATTCTCAATTGAAGTTCCTCTTCCCAGGCAATTCTGGCTTGTGTCTCATTGACAAACAAACAAAATACAGAGAGACCAAAGAAAAGAGAAAGAAGGGGTAAAATGAAATACTTTATGGGCACTGGAATTTGAGGTGCTTTGTGGACAAACACACAGAGATGTATAGTGATTGGTAAAGAGAGAACAATAGAAGCTGTGGGTACTGAACAGACTTCCCAAAGAAGAAGTAGGCCAAAGATCCTGAGGTCAGCAACGCAGAAACAAGACTGAAGGAGAAGAGTGATCATAGCAATGACAGCTAGAAAGCAAAGCAAAGAGACAAAGGAAGGCATTTATCAAATGCGTATTTTGCTTGGGCACCGACCTTCATGCTTTACATACTCTAATGACTCATTTCAAGTCCACCAGAGTATTTTATGACCCTTGGCTTTTCATTAATTTGGCTACATAGCAAGTTTTGCTGTGGGTTCTGTATATTAATTTTGCTCAGACTTGTGAAAATTCAAGATGTTCTTCATTTTAGGAAATATTTTCACTGCATTTATCATTAGACCTTTCTTTTGCTTTTCCACATGTCCTGACCTCTTTGTCCTTTGTATTTCAATTCCTATTTGCCATTCAGGTCTCTTTTCCTGAAATGATGTTGCCCTTGAAGTGGGTTTGGTTTTTTTCCCTTTTAATTTGCAAAGTACAACAGTCATCACCTGTTTGCATGTGCTCACATTGATATTGTTCCCTTGTGATTTTCATCTCGGCTTTGCATTTTCCCACTTCCTCTCTGCTACCTTTCATGCTGCCTCCTGCTGTTGATGGTTCCTTGTTCAACACTGCTTCTTCTCTTTCTCCCACTGAAGCTTATTCTCTTCTCCCTAAGCTCCAAGCTTCATTCAGGACTTAGTCTGGGAGATGCTTCCTATCTCTGAGTATAGTTATTTATGTCCTTTCAGTAGATCTAAATGATATCTGTTTTCCAATGACTTGCAGTTCTGGTCTAGCCCTTTGCCTTGAAATGTATTGCAAGTTCATAGCAAATTCATTTCAACATGCACTGGCCTCTAAGTCAGATCACTTTTAAAGTGTGACTTTGAATGATGTCTCTCACGAACACTTTGCCCCGTCTTTTTTTTTCCATTCTGCAAATTGTGACACTTCAACAAGTGTTTGCACATAGAACAATATTCAATATTGGTTTCCTTCCCTAAGACCAGAGCATGACATAGAGAGCTTTTCCTTCAAACTGTTACCTGATGTCATCTCCTGGAGACTGGATATTCTGCCTTTGAAAATGTCACAATTGACTTGGGATGAACAAAGAACTGTTTAGAGAAGCAAAACATATGTAAGTAGTGAACAAGATGTCTAACCCTGGATAAATAAGGGCTAAAGTTAAAAATGATAAAGTAAATTTAGCAAGATTTTTGATAGTCTTTTTATTTTTTTCAAGAGAACAAGACTAAGTGTGAAGGCCAAGATGAGATGGCTCAGTGGTTAGGGAACTGGTTGTTCTCCCATAGCACCTTGGTTCAATAGCACCCACATGGCAGCTCACATTGTCCAGTTCCAGTGGATCTTCATCTGGATTCAGAAAGCACTCATACATACCACGCATACATGAAGGAATGTCTATTACAGTAATAGGTAAGGATCTATGAATGGTGCCCACAGGAAGATTTTTGGTACTCTTAAGTAGAAAAAGAAGTATGTAATGTAGTAGAACTTAGTGATAATGCACCTTCTTAGCACACTGGAGGCCATGAACTCTACACCCGGTACCGTGGGCATGTGTGAATAGTGGTACTATGTATTTTTATTTCATATATGCTTTTAGAATACAGCATGTTTAGTTGTAGAGGCAATTTAAAATATGTAATTATCTTTTCATATCTTTGATTTTTGGAAGTATAGGAATATTTTCTTACATGATTAAGATATGTTGTTCCTATCTATGTAATTGTTATGTTGTTTCTACATAGTTTCTATATGTTTCTATTTTTAGAGTTGTAATATGGAACTTGTCCTGTTTTTGGTTTTTGCTTGCTATATCATTGCAAGCAAAAGCAATATCATTTTTTAAAAGGATCAAATACATTAAAGTTTAATTGAAATTTAATATTAAATTAAAACCACTTAAAAATCCAGCTGGAAAGCAGTTGGTTACCTCAATAACAGTCATGTCATTCCTACATCAGTTGACATGTTTTTTTCTGGCAGGTTGGCATTGTGGCTTACACAGTTAACAATGGGTTTAAATCACTACTGACTTTTCTCCTCCAGCAGTGAAAAAGTCTCCCTTTCTGTTCCATCTTTATTTATCTATGTATTTTAATCAAATTCATTCCTGATATGGTACATCTGGCCCAAAGTCCATGGCTCTATTTTGTTAAATAGACATTATATCAAATTGTCTTCCAAATATTTGTTAATCCATATAAACTACTGCTGCTCTCTTTTTTATTTCATAATTGGTAATTAAGAGACTTATAACTGGTCAAAGGGCTAAGCATGAAATACAGCTGAGTGCTTTGGCCTAAATGGAACATCTATGCTATCCACTTCAAGATTTGGAAACACTTTCTAACAAGGTGGGGCAAAGAATCTAAGAGCTGGAGGATGAGAGGAATACTGTGACATGCTGCCTCCTGGACATGATGGGTGCTGCATTCATAAACCCACAGCACCTGTGGTTACCTGACCAAGACTTGCATGAGACAGGGTCCATCAGCATCCCACCAGGGTTCACTCCTGAGGTATTACCTCTCTCTGAGGTGCTCTTGGCAGGCAGTTGATTGTTGTTGGGGAAGGAAAGTCATGCCCTTCACTGATGCTGCCCCAGGTAAGTTCTTAATGTTCCAATAAATAATGTCCAACCTATGTTCATGCAAGAAACCTTAATTAAATTCAGTGGAACACACCACACATTTATATACACACACATTCACACACACATACTCACAGAGAGAGACTTGATGGAAGCAGGAATTTCATAGAGAATTGGAAGATATATATGAGAGAAAGTAATAAGGGACAACAATGACCAAGTATATTTTATTATATATATATATATATATATATATATATATATATATATATATATGTATGTATATATATGTGTGTGTATGTATGTATATGTATATATATATGTATATGTATATATATATACACACACATATATATACACATACACACTATATATGTGTATGTGTTTGTGTGTGTATAGTTACAAATACATGAAGTTGTCAAAGAACAGTAAATTACAAGTAAGCAAATAAAAGTGATTGCTTCAATTTTCATATTTTTTAGTAGAAAAATAAGACTTTAATAAAGGAAACTAGTGTTTCAGTTGTAGTAATTGACAAGTAGGAAGGACATGAAGTGGTTTCTGTTAGGTTCCTGGCACAAAATCAGGTTTTATTAATTAAATTTGGGGGTTTTTATAATTTGATAGAAAGATGTAATTACATTTGATTACTATCCCTTCCCATCCCTCTTACCTCCCTCCTCCTCTGGCAACCTTCCCACATCCCTACAAGTCTCTTTTTCTGTTCATGTCTTTGTGTTTCCCAATGATTCTCTCACTTAGTTTAGTCAAGGCTGTCTCTGTGACAGCAGGCATGGAATAAACCAATAGAATCTAGCTGGTTCACCAGTGGGTACACATCTGAAGACAATGACTCATCTTTCTGGTGAATCCTTCCATAAGCTACAGTTCTGTAGGGAAGGGAGTGGTCCTATAAGCCCCTCCCCAGTCTATGATGGTCTGTTGTCAGATCTACTTTTGGACAGGCTCAGTGCAGGTGATCACCATGGATGTAAGTTCATAGTTGCAAAGGTGGTATCACTCCCTGAAGAGAGCATTTGACAGCTCTTCCACTCTTCCACAATACTCCCTGAGTGACACAATTGTACTGTTTTGGACTGAGCACTCACAGTTCCTTTTGTTCAGCCCCTTGAGAAGCTTAGGGTCTCTTGTTGCTCTCTGCAAAGCGACTTTTTAGTGCTTACAGTAGCACAAATGGATAGAAACACATATGGTTAGAAAGTAGTTTCATACCATGTCAGTTTAACTAAGTAGTTAGTTCCATCCTAGGCCCCATTGCTTCCCTCACCATGGCTAGTCCTTCATGAAATCATTTAAAACAAATAACTCATGGATAGAATACTGAGGCTTACATGTATCTTACAGGCTACAATCCAATGGAGGGATGAGCAGATGATAGGCCATGCTATTAACAACGTAAAGTCGGTGAGAGGAGAAGCAGTATCGAAGATCGAGCACCTTTCACCTTAACCACATTCCTTTTTTAAAAATTGCTCTTGATGTTCTCAGATGCAAAACGACTCACAGTTCCCTTCCCTCCTCTTTCTGTGTTTGTGGACTTCCCTCTTGAAAGGCAAATAGAAAGGAATTCTATGGCAGTGGAGTTTGCTCAGGCAACGGAGTTCATCCATCTGGAATCTCAACTCAGGACTGAGAAGTCACTTCTGAAAATAGAGCTCTGAGAACTGTTTCCCAGGTTGCCTGCGCATTAAGTCCAGGACTCCAGAAACCTGTCGTTACCAGGGCCCATATGGGCAGCCAATTCAAAGGACCATACTGCTGCTTTAATCACATGCCTTTCTGCTTTTCAGTTGGTGACATGTCGGGATAGACCATGATAGTCTGCTCACGAAAACCTTAGAGAGCCTTGCTCCTTTCATGGGGTACCACTTCCATTTGACCATAATAAGCATGGGCACGCCTGAAGCTGGAGACATGATGCTTAAGTGAACCGTTGTCAGATGCTTATTCTCTGACACCATATTCGACTCTTTCCAGAGCCTAGCCATTGCATCCAGGTCCCTACAAACTGTTCTACACATTGCAATCATATGCTGGGTAAAAATATCAAAACGTCTCCAAGTCAGACCTGACTCCTTTCCTCCAGTTATCTGTGCTCCCATGTATAAATTTTGTAGATGCATCTGTTTCGAATTACATAAATACATTCCAAAAAAGTAACTTATAGCAGAAAAAAGTTATGCATTCCATATTCTTACAGCTTGAAAAATGGCTAAACTGATGCTCTCAAATAAATGCTCTGGGGATAAAAATCAAAAGAACAACTCCAAAGCAATATTGTGAGAATTTCTGCCAGCACCGGGGAAGACAGAGCATAGAAATACTCATGTATGTAACACGTATATTCATAGACTACTGTTTACCCTGAGACAGGGAGACAACTGAAGAGCAATCCAAATGATCTGACGATGCTGATGCTTTTTATTTCACTCTTGAAATGCTTCCATGTTAGTGTTTTCATTGAAGTTCTGCCGTGTTTAATATTCTCACACTCAGTTCAAAGACAATATGGGAGATGGGCGGGTACCCGCGCTCTACAGAACAAGGCTCTATGTGGCACTGGCATCAACCACTTCTGGAGGACTCACATCACACTGTCAAAAGGGCCAAGCCATGGCAGACACAGAGAGATGGGTTTCTGTGTAAATACCCTTTCTTAGCTCCTTCCATAGGAAAATATGAGTCAAGGCTAGAAGCTCATACCCTTTCCTCATGCTGCCTACACAGCAGATGCAGAAAGATAATTTTAGTCAGAAATAAGCAGGGAGTAAATCTTGGAAACAGGTCTGAGGGCAAGAAAAAAATGTTCGATGAATCTGACCTAGGGTCACTGTGTGCCTTAGGGATCAAAATCCCTGACAATTTTCCAATGCAGAAACTAAATCTCAAGACACAAATCTATTTTCATTCCCATTTTGTCATATTTCCTGTCCTCTGCTAGCATGAGCTCTGGGGCTATATGTAGTTGGAGATCGACTGGGTACACCCTTTCCTGTGCTGTGACCATAAACCATGCACAGTCACGTTGGAACGTACGTTACATTTCTCAGGTCAGCTGAAGTAACTGCTGGAAAGCTTTTCAGTTTCCTGATTTTGTCTTTCTATACGTGAACCTGACTTGGATTGTGCTAAGTAGACTGTCTTTCATTAACTCTTCCACCAATCTCTTTCTGAATTGTGTATTTACTTTTAACTCTGCATGTTTTGTAATTCTATTTTGTTTCTTCCTAATTTTTCATGTATCGTGAATGAGCCAGTTTAATCCAACTCTGATAAAGATAGGGCTCTATCAAAAGAACAATCTCCATATAAAATTAGATAGTAAAAACAGCCACCCTCAAATACAACACTTTCATAAGTCCTTAGCATGCTCCCATAAAGCTTTGTATTTCTTTTGTCACTTTAAATTTTTTTCAGACAATATTTATTAATTTATTTAACATTAAATATATACATTTACTTTTATATATTTATTATAAAATTTTGCAAATTAATAAAAACAACAAACTCCAAAATTAATCAGAGCCCAAGTTGCTACAGTATAATGGACAGAGGTAGAACTAGCATACAGAATGAAACTTTAATTAAATTTTAATTAAAACACATTAAAATTTATACTTTCATTATTAAATATATTTTATGCACTTATTCACCACTAACCCCCCCAAAAAATCCATGAGAGAATTAGAACTAGAAAAACAATATTTATTTAATAAAAGAATAAGTCAATGTTAGTATTCTAAGTGTGGCAAGTTGTATTTTATGGACTATGTTATTACAAGTATGTAGTTATTTTAGATTATGGATTAGATACTGGTCAACCAATAATTGTTTATAATGTTATACCTACCAAAAATGAATATTAAAAATAACTAACATCAAAACAGTTTTCCAAACACAGTCTTTTGGTTTGAAATATACCTGAATATATGTATATATATAAAACATTTAAATATCTCTATGAAGTTTGGTAAGTTTTCTTTCGCTGGGTGCACACCAGTGCATGCATGTGTGCATAAGTGCATGAGTGTGTGTGTGTGTGTGTATGTGTGTGTGTGTGTGTTTATTTATTTGTTTGAAGGTCTCACTATGTAGCCCTAGCTGACTGGCTTAGAACTCCCTATGTAGATCAGGGTGGGCTAGAACTCACAGATACCTGCTTGCCTTTGCTTCCCAAATGCTGGTGTGAATAGTACGCACCTTAACATTAGCAAACTGATGCAAAAAATAACATAGGGATGTAAATTACTTGTAAAGAAAACACATATGCCTTGGAACACAGAAGCAATGAACAGAACTAGATTGGAGGAGTTCAGACCTGCAAACACTAAAGCACCCAGGGCCAGGTCATAACACCAGACAGAGTGCACGCAAGGGGAAACTACACCAAAGTAAAAGGCTTTTCACAACGATATCAGCTTCATCTCACCAGGGAGACAAAGCAATTCTAAAATAAAACATATGAAGTAAAGATTATCTGAAATGAATGGAACTGGGACTGGTAGACCATGTCTTTAATCCATGAATCTAGAAGCAGAGACATGCAAACCTCTGTGAGTTCCCAGGCCTGAGTGGTCTATGTTATGAGCCCCTCAAACACCAACAAACCCAAATGGAGAGTTATATACAAATCCAAGCACCATGAAATTCCTGTACATGCGCGTCCCATACCTCGGTGAGAAGGGGGAAAGAAAAGAGGGAGGGTAAGATTGACTTTTATTATGAACAATACAATTAACAGGATTAATCTAGTTGCCACATACATTCCTGCAAAACTGCCCCAAGAAATTAGGGTAAAGAAAATGATTACGATAAAAGATAGACCTGCTTAGTAAGACACATGTGTAAGGAGAGACAGAAAATCCTGCAGGAAGAACAAAGGGCTTATTGGGAACTTTATTAAAGAAGACATGGAGATGCCCCTTAAACACAGGAAAGCCATCAAGTATAACTCAGAAAATGCCAGTTAAGACTTTAATGACACAACCATGAAAACTCTGTAGACAGGATAGACTTGAAAATACCAGTGCTTAGAGGAGAAAGGAGCAACAATATCTTAGCACATAAGATTGGGTCACTGGCATCCCTCCATGTTTCTGATCAGAGTATTAAGTAACTTTGGGCGGTGGTGATTCCCTAACACCAGGATTCACAAATGCTACAGACCAGCATCCTACCTCTTAGACAGCAGGTAACAGCATTGTTCAGGCTGAGTCAAAATTAACATGAAAATCTAACAGGAAGAGTAGAAGCCAGGGCATTTTCAACCAAATACTATATGCAGTAAAAAAAAAAAAAAAAGATGGCTGACATATGGCTGTGCACACAGCAAGGACAATTCTCTAACATCCGGGGAAAATAACCCAGATATAAGCACTATAGTATTACAGTTACCCAAAATTTACATGCAGGCAAAGGCAAAACTGATCTGTGATCGGCTAGGAAAAAGGTCCACATGCTGATTGAGAAGAGAAAGGCTTCCGGACATGTCTGGGGTCCTCAAAACAGTTCATACCTTTGTCTTGGCAATACAAGCAAGAATTTTCATCTTATATGGATTTATCAAGCACCTTCCTCTGAAGATTCAGTGATCATTTTTGTTAGCTAAAAGAAGTCCAATGGATATGGAAAAGGGCAAGCTAACATTTCCACTGTTCCCTGATTTCACCCTCTATTCCATTTTCCTATGAGAGTGCCCTGGCCCATCTGCTCTGCAACATAAGGGTTAAAGCTTGGGTAATAAAATAACTGCTGGTTCCAAATAAAGCATTAGGCATGCTCATGAATTATGAATTGTATAATTTTGCCTACATATGTGTGCCAGAAAATACACTCATTCAGGTTGATGCCAAACAGATTTTTATTTTAATTCCCACTTCAGACTGCTGAATTGGATCAAATAATTCGGGATTTGGGTAAAATAATTTTAGGAAATTTAAGTGGTCCTGAAGTGGTCATCTGGTCTTCTGCGGGTAGAGATTAACAGAGAAGAGGACAGACAATGGAACGACTTCCTGTTGCTCTGTTCCAGGCCTTTTGTTTGTTTGTTCTATTGGTTTTATCCCAGTTGTTTTAGTCTTTCCAACCTCCAAAGTTGTTGTTGACACAGGAGACTCATTACTGAATGTATCCATCCTATTAAAATAGAGATGAGCGAGTGTCATGCAGTTCATCACTATTTAACTAAAATAGATTCTGAACTGTTTTCATCAAAACAAGGAGAAGGGACACATTCAGAGCAGATAGATTCTAGAGACAGACTGTTTTGGGGGGCACAGGAAATATTTCTAGACCCACATATTCAAAAATGCTCCCTTTATACCGTGAAGGCTGCTCTCTTCATAGGTTCAAAATGCTACCTGTAGCAACATGAACTAGTCCATGTTTGGTGGTGATAGCACAACAACTGACACTGATGTATAAAGCAACATTTGTTTAGGTCACAGTTTCACGAGCTGAAATTCAATGATTGGACAACTGTACTGATACTGCCTTTAAGGTCCAATAGTGTACAGTATTTGGGGCAAAAGCTTGTTTTCTTTTAATATATTACTTTTATTTTTTCATCATCCAGTCATTGCCCGCTCCAGATCCACCCTCCCACAGTTTCTTTATCTATTCCTTTTCCCATGGTCTCCAAGATATTCTTCCACACCCTGAACAGGCCTCCCCACTCCTCGGGGACTCAAGTCTCTCAACAGTTAGGTACATCTTCTTTCACTGAGGCCAAAGAGGCAGTCCTCTGCTGTATATATGTTGAATGCCTCAGACTAGCTCTTGTCTGCTGCCTGGTTGGTAGCTCAGTGTCTGAGAGATCTCGAGAGTCCAGGTTAGTTGAGACTGCTGGTCTTCCTCTGGGGTTGTCCTCCTCCTCAGCTTCTTCCAGGTTTTCTCTAATTCAACCACAGGGGTCCATAACTTCAATCCATTGGTTGTCTGCAAGTATCTGCATCTGTCTGTCAGCTGCTTATTGAGCCTTTCAGAAGATAGCCACACTAGGCTCCTGTCTGTAAGCACACTATAGATAACATCAGTAATAGTCTCAGGCCTTGGAACCTCCATTGAGATGAATCCCAATTTAGGCCAGTCACTGGACCTCCTTTCCCTCAGTCTCTTCTCCATTTTTGCACCTGTAGTTATTTTAGACAACAATTCTAGGTCATAGTTTTTGACTGCAGGATGGCAACCTCACCCCTCCACTAGATGCCCTGTCTTTCTACTGGAAGTAGACTTGATGAGTTCTTTCTCCCCACTGTTGAACATTTCATCTAAGGTCCCTGCCTTTGAGTCCTAAGAGTCTCCCAACTCCCAGGGCTCTGGGGACTTTTGGAGGGTCTCTTACCTCCCATCCCCTGAGATTGCATATTTTCATTCTGCTGGCCCTCCAGGCTTCTCTCCAGTCTCCCCACACCTAATACCTTACTTACCTTGATCGCCTTTTCCCCTCACCTCTCCCACCAAGGGCCCTCCCTCCCTCTGCCTCATGTGATTGTTTTCTACTCCCTCCCAAGTGGGATTGAAACATTCTCACTTGAGCCCTTCAGCCTGTTAACCTTCTTCAGTTCTGTGGACTGTATCCTGGGTATTCTGTACTTTTTTTTCCTAATATCCACTTGTTAGTGAGTACATGCCATGCATGTCCTTTTGGGTCTGAGTTACCTCACTCCAGATAATATTATCCAGTTCCACCCATTTGCTTGCAAAACTCACGATGTCTTCGTTCTTAGTAGCAGAATAGTATTCTACCCTGTAAATGAACCACATTTTCTGTATCCATTCTTCCATTGTGGGACATCTGGGTTGTTTCTAGCTTCTGGCTATAACAGATAAGGCTACTAGGAAGATGCTGAAGCACTTGCCCCTGTTGTATGGTGGGGCATCTTTTGGGTATTGCCCAATAATGGTATACCAGGGTCTTCAGGGAGCTCTAGTTCCAATTTTCTGAGGACCTCCAGATTGATTTCCCAGAGTGTTGTACAAGTTTGCAATTCCACCAGCAATGGAGGAGTATTCATCTTTCTCCACATTTTTGCCAACATGTACTGTCATCGGGGTTTTTGATCTTAGTCATTCTGATTAGTAAAAGTTTGAGTCTCAGGGTCATTTCAATTTGCATTTCCACGATCACTAAGGACTTTGAACATTTCCTTTAGTGCTTTTAGGTTATTCGATATTCCTCTGCTGTGAATTCTCTGTTTAGCTCTATACCCCATCTTTTGCTTGGGTTGTTTGGTTTTTTTGTTTTGTTTTGTTTTTGTTTTTGTTTTTTGAGGTTAAATTCTTGAGTTCTTTATATATTTTGCATATCAGGCCCAAGCTGTAGGTTGCTGATTGTCCTATTGACTGTGTCCTTTGTCTCACAGAAGCTTTTCAGTTCCATGAGGTCTCATTTATAAAGTCTTGATCTTAGAACCTGAGCCATTGGAGTTCTGTTTAGAAAACTGCCCCTCCCCATGCCGATTAGTTCAATGTTCCTTCCCACGTTCTCTTCTATTAGATTCAGTGTATCTGGTTTTATGTTGAGGTCGTTGTTCCACATGTACTTGAATTTTTGTGCAAGGTGACAAATTGGATCTATTTTTGCTTTTCTACTGACTGCCAGTTAGACCAGCATCATTTGGTGAAGATGCTTTCTTTTTCCACTGTATATTTTTGAGTTCTTTGTCAGAGACCAAGTATCTGTAAGTGTGTGGGCTTATTTCTGGGTCTTCAGCTCTATCCCATTGATCAACCTGTACCATGCAGCTTTGTTTTGATTTTTTTTTTATCAACATTGCTCTAAAATACAGCTTGAAATTAGGGATGGTGATTCCTCCAGAAGTTCTTTTATTGTTAAGAATTGTTTTGATATCCTGGTTTTTTGTTTGTTTTTCCACATGAATTTAAGAATTGTTCTTTCCATATCTGTAAAGAATTGTCTTGGAATGTTTATGGGGGTTGTGTTGTATATGTAGATTGCTTTTGGTAGGATGGCCATTTTTGCTATGTTAATCCTACCAATCCATTAGCATGGGAGATCTCTCCATTTTCTGAGGTCTTTTTCAATTTCTTTCTTGAGAGACTTGAAGTACTTATCATACATAACTTTCATTTGTTTGGTTAGATTTACACCAAGATATTTTGTATTATTTGTGACTATTGTGAAGGGTGTTGTTTCCCTATTTCCTTTTTCAACCTATTTATCATTTGTATATTGGAAAGGAAATGATTTGTTTGAGTTAATTTTATATTCAGCCACTTTGTTGAAGTTGTTTATCAGCTGTAGATGTTCTTTGGAAGAATTTTGGGGGTCGCTTATGTACACTAACATATCTGCAAATAGTGATCCACTGACTTTTTCTTTCCAGTCTGTATCCCCTTGATCTCCTTTTGTTGTCTTACTGCTCTAGCTAGAAGTTCAAGCACTATATTGAATAGATATGTGGAGAGTGGGCAGCCTTATCTTGTCCCTGATTTTTGTGGGATTGCTTCAAGTGTCTCTCCATTTAATTTGATATTGGCTGTTGATTTGTTGTATATTGCTTTTATCATGTTTAGGTATGGGCCTTGAATTTCTGATCTGTGCAATACTTTTAACATGAAGGGGTGTTTTGCCAAATGCTTTTTCAGCATCTGATGAGATGATAATGTGACTTTTTCTTTGAGTTTGTTTATATAGTAGATTATATTCATGGATTTTTGTATATTGACACAAACTTGCATCCCTGGGATGCAGCATACTTGATCACAGTGAATGAAGGTTTTAATGTATTCTTGGATTTGGTTTGCTAGAATTTTATTGAGTATTTTTGCAAAGAAACTCATAAGCAAAATTGGTATGAAGTTCTTGGTTCGTTGGGTATTTGTGTGGTTAAGGTATCAGAGTAATTGTGGTTTTATAGAATGAATTAGGTAGTGTTCCGTTTGGTTCAATTTTATGGAATAGATTGAGGAATGTTGGTATTCTTCTTTGACGGTCTGGTAGAATTCTGCACTAAAGCCATCTGGCTCCAGGCTTTTTTTGGTTGGGAGATTTTTAATGACTTCTTCTATTTCCTAAGGGGATATGAAACTGTTTAGATAGTTTATCTGCTCTTGATTTAACTTTGGTGTATGATATCTGTCTAGAAAATCATCAATTTGATTTAGATTTTCCAGTTTTGTTATAGGCTTTTGTAGTAAGATCTGATTTTTTTTTAAATTTCCTGTTTCTGTTGTTATGTCTCCCTTTTCATTTCTGATTTTGTTAATTTGGATACTATCTCTGGGCTGCCTAGTTTGGTTAGGGGTTTATCTATCTTGCTGATTTTCTCAAAGCACCAGCTTTTGGTTTTGTTTACTCTTTGTATCATTCTCTTTGTTTCTATTTTGTTGATTTCTACCCTGAGCTTGACTATTTTCTGCTTTCTACTCCTCTTGTGTGTATTTGCTTCTTTTTCTTCTAGGGCTTTCAGGAGTGCTGTTAAGTTGATAGTATAAGATCTCTCCAATTTCTTTACCAGGGCACTTAGTGCTATGATTTTTCCTCTTAGCACTGCTTTCACTGTGCTCCATAAGTTTGTGTATACTGTGTCATCATTTTCATGGAATTCCAGAAAAATCTTGAATTTCTTTATTTCTTCCCTGACCAAGTTATCTTTGAGTACAGAGTTGTTTAGTTTGCATGGGTATGTCAACTTTCTGTTGTTTTTGTCGTTATTGAAGTCTAGTCTATGGTGATCTGATAGGATACACAGGATTATTTCAATCTTCTTGTATCTGTAGTGGCTTGTTTTGCGACTGATTATAATTTTGAAGAAGGTAACACATGGTACTGAGTAGAAGTTTTTGGGTGTGATGTTTTGTATACATCTGTTAAATCTATTTGGTTCAGAACTTCTATTAGTTTCACTGTCTTTGTTTAGTTTCTGTTTCAATGAGCTGTGTACTGTTAAAAGTGGGGTCTTGAAGTCTACTACTATGATTGTGTGAGGTTCAATGTATGTTTTGAGCTTTAGTAAAGTTTCTTTTATGAATGTGGATGCTCTTGCATTTGGGGTATAAATGTTCAGAACTGAGACTTTCCATTGGTGAATTTTTCTTTTGATGAATATAAAGTGTCCTTCCCCTTCAGTTTTTGGTTGAAAGTCCATTTTATTGAAAATTATAATGGCAGCTCCCACTCGTTTTTTGGGACTATTTGCTTGGAAGACTTTTTCCATGTTTTTACTCTGAGGTAGTCTCTGTCTTTGTCATTGAGATGAGTTTCTTGTATGCAGCAAAATGCTGAATTCTGCTTGCATATCCAGTCTCTTAGCTTATGTCTTTTTATTGGGGAATTGAGTCCACTGATATTGAGAGATATTAAAGACAGATGATTGTTAATCCCTATTATGTTTGTTGTTGTAGGTGGCATTATGTGTCTGTGATTCTCTCCTTTTGGTTTTGTTGTAAGATGATTAATTTCTTGTTCTTTCCTTTGGTGTTGTTACCCTCCTTTTATTGCAGTTTTCCTTCTAGGATCCTCTGAAGACTGAATTAGAAGATAGATATTGTTTAAATCTGGTTTTGTCATGGACTATCTTGGTTTCTGCATCTACTGTGATTGAGAGTTTTGCGTGGTATAATAGCCTGGGCTGCCATTTGTGTTCTCTTAGGGTCTGCATATCTTCTGTCCAGGCTATTCTGAGTTTTAGGTCTCTGTTGAGAAGTCTGGTATAATTCTAATAGGTCTGCCTTTATATGTTACTTGGCCTTTTCCTCTTACAGATTTTAATATCCTTTTTTTGTTCCTTCTGTACATTTAGTGTTTTGATTTACTGTTGTGTCAATATCTTCTATGTCTGAGATTCTCTCTTCTATCTCTTGTATTCTGTTGTTGATGCTTGCATCTGTAGGTTTTCCTAGGATTTCCATTTTCAGAATTGCCTCCATTTGTGATTTCTTCATTGTTTTTACTTCCATTTTTTATGTCTTGGACCTCTTTGCTCAATTCCTTCACCTGTTGCTTGTGTTGCCCTGTATTTCTTTAAGGAATTTATTTGTTTCCTCTTTAAGGCTTCTATTTATTTACCTGTATTATCTTGCATTTCTTACAGTGAGTTATTTATATCCACTTTAAAGGACTCTGTTATTTTTATGAGAGAGAATTTTAAGTCAGTATCATGTTTTTAAGGTGTGTTGGGGTATCCAGAACTTGCTGTAGTGGGAGAACTAGGTTCTGATGACCTCATAGTATATTGGCTTCTGTTGCTTATGGTCTTGCACTTGCCTCTTGCCATCTGGTTATCTTTGGTGTTAACTGGCCTAGGTGTCTCTGTCTGGAGCCTGTTCCCTGTGTCCCTGGGTTACTACAGATCTCATGGGAGGCCTTCAGACTGTGGGGTCTTTTTAATCCTTTCCAATGACAGCACTCACAATGACCTAATTACTTTCTAGTAGCCTTCACTTTGAAAAACAATAAGAAGTCTTACCAATTCTTTGAAAATTTAAATATATGCACAATTCATTTTGGTTATATTCCATCTCCTCCTCCCACTAATTCCTCCTGGTTCCACTCCACTAACTCCCCCTGCCCCCAACTTCATACTCTCTTTTATTCTTTTATAAAACCAACTAAATCTAATTCATATTACCTATATAAGCATAAATTTGGGGCCAGACTCTAAAATAAAACTGACCCTTCTTCTCTAGAATCCAGCAACTGTCATAAGTCCTCAGTTGGGGTATCACTTAGGGCTCATTTCCCTTCATTCTGAAATGCTGACTTCTTCTCATTACTACTACTACTACTACTACTACTACTACTACTACTACTACTACTATTTTGTGCCATCCAATCCTTTTCAACTCAAGTCCTTTAGGGGATATTTACTGCTAAGAGAAATTTAGAATTCACTTACCACGAGGCAATAGGTAAAAGACCATAGGGTGGACTTGCCTACCTCCCCCATGGGAATTTTTCTTTATATGAAACTTGGTGATTCTTTCCATAAGAGAAACTAAGGCAAAAGACCCTTCTTCCAGTTCCTGTTCTGGCATTATGATGGCTGTTATTATGAAAAGTTGTATTTCTAGCCTGTTTCTTCAATAGAAAGTCAATTTTAAAGAATGTTGAAAGTCACTAAGGAAGTTCTCCTAAAGATTCATTTATTCATTATATGTAAGTACACTGTAGCTGTCTTCAGACACTCCAGAAGAGGGAGTCACATCTCATTACGGATGGTTGTGAGCCACCATGTGGTTGCTGGGATTTGAACTCCAGACCTTCGGAAGAGCAGTCAGGTGCTCTTACCCACTGAGCCATCTCACCAGCCAGGAAGTTCTCTTTATCCATAGCCAACACTGGCATTTCCAGTGCATATCCTGGCAAGGCAGATAAAGGTAAAGGACATATGAATTTTGGGAAACAGAACTAATTTTCTTTGTATGAGTTCCTCTAGGGACACACATCAGTCAGGCACTCCTGGGTGACAGTACTGAGAATAAATAGCACAGCTGTTTGTGGGCTTACCACTCCAAAGGACAAGACTGATTTTCTCTCAGTGATTTTCTCAGGTGATGATGCTAACCCCGTCCTTCCACGTTGTAAAATGCTTTAAAATATGGTACCATTCTAACTTTTCAACAGGTTCTACTGCCACCTGGGCTTAAGCTCAAATCACGGAATCTCTTTGTGTAAAGGTAAAGATGACTTCTGGAACTGAAATCATGGACTAGAGGCACTGAGGCAGAACAGAGCTTCATGTAAACCCTGACTGACATGTTTACAGAACCAGGTTGATCTGGAAAGAAGGTGAAAGAAAGTTACTGTAGTTTCAGCCAGGCAAAGGAAAATGCAAATTGGCTGAAAACTGGCCAAGTTCCTGCTATTAAACCACCACAGTGTGGCTGCCAAAAGGGGTGTTGGGACAAATTGCCAGAGGTAACTGTTACATAAGCCAGAGCTCGTCCTGCCAATTATCCAGAAACCATTGCTCCTTCTCGGCTCAGCACCAGTTCCCTGATACGTAACTCTCAAGCTGTCTCATATTTTAAAATATGAACCAGAAGAAATTAGTTCTTCTGTGGGACAAGAGAATATGCATTTATGGTAAGGCAGCCATTGGGCTTAGCTCCCTGTTGATTCCGTACCAGTGGCTAGCGGCTTCATTAAGAGAAGAGGACAATCTCAGAGAACTCAAATTTGTTTCTTTTGAAAACTTGCTGTAGGGAAGCAATGGGAAGGAAAACTAAATGTGCCATGGATTTCACAGAGAAAGGAAAGGAAGAGACACCTATTGGGCTGCCTCATTTTCTTTATTGAAAGATGCTTACTGCTTTGATGGGCTTTGAGCTAAGCAGCAACTCTCTATTAGCACTCGGAAGGAAAGCCCAGTGTACAATCAATCTGGCAACCCAGCCTTTCTCTTTCTAACAGAGGGAAGGTGGTGTGCAAGGCTGTAGCTACTCTGTGATTCCTTATGCTCACCAGAGTGAAATATTTAGTGATCTATGTTATCCAGTTCACAGCCACAGACTTCTTATAAAGCTTTATTCTGTTTTCTAGAACCACATATTTCTCATCACACTCTCACATACTTCCTGCACTTCTCTAGGCTGTCTATTCATTGAGCACCTATCAAAAGTCTTGGTTGATCCTACCCTACTCCCAATCTTTGCCATCAGTATGTAACCATTAAAGGTGACTCCATTGCCTTTGACATATTTAATCTGACCAAGACATAGAAAATGCCAACTACTCTACATTCTTCATCTTTACTTATCCCTACAACCCCTGCCTTCTAGTTAGAAAAGAGTCTATAGGTATTGGGGTTCTTAATATTGAGTGTCAGCTTCCTTGAATCAGGAGTCAACTAAGACATTTGTGTGAATGCCTCTCCAGGGAAGGTTAACTGAGAACTGAGTATAGGTGGCCTTTTCCTCTAATGGGCGGACCTTCTGTTGGTCATGCAGATACCAAGAGATTGAGGGAAAGCCATGCTCTTTTGCTGACCTCCTTCACGTTCTGCAGAAGGATGCATCTATCCTCTTTCTGCCAATCTTTGCTAACCTCAGAACCTTGCTTCTTTCTTCATCCTCCCAACATGGACAAAACACCAGATGTATTTAAGGGCCTGAAGGCCTTCAACATCATATCAGGATTGCTCAGGCATCCAGCCTTGAGGGCAGAGCAGCTACCAGGTTCTCAGCCTCTCCAGTGTGCACTCATCATCAAACTAGCTAGTTCATACCATGCAAACTAGTCTACTAGTATTTTTTTCTCTGTTCCTCTGGATAATCCTGAATTAAATCAGAATTTCTAGGGATTCAACTGAAATATTACCATCTCTTAGAACATTTTCTGAGGTAACAGGAGGGAGCCCTCGTGCTATGCCTATTTCCTTGCTCTGCATGTGATTGTTTCCAGGACAGAAATGTCTTACTCGACACCTTTATCACTTCTCCAATTCTTCTTGTGGAAAATAGGCAAACTATCTGTATCCTTTGCCTTCTGGTGACTGCCCTTTGCTTTTCCATAGCAACCAGTGTATACTTGCCTGTGAATTCATGACTCTGATTTTTTTCCTAGTCCTCTCTAATTGGAAGAGAAAAGCCACCATGTTGAGAGCTATTTCATTTATTTCTACATCCACAGTACATACTGAGGAAGAATACATGAGCACCATTGTTTCTGACTTCCTGCTCCAAGTTTTCCTCCCAATTTTCAGAAAGCCACTAGTCGTTCAAACCCCTCACATCACTCCTAGTTTCAGAGCATAACAAAAGAGAGAAGAGGCATGTCTGCAAGATAAGGTCATCTAGCTCAGCTTTCTCAAGAAGGGGACACATAGATTTTTGTCAGTTCTCTTCCTGATTCACACACAGATGATGGCAGCCTCTTATTAATTCCTGTATATAAAAAAAAAAACAGAAAAGAATTCTGAACAAGATGAAGGATCATCAATCAATTCCATCATAGAACATTTGGAGAAGGGGGGGTTTATAACTGCAGGGAGAGGTGTAGGGAAATGTAAACTCAAGGCTTGCTTTCCGTTAAGAGAACATTCAGAACTCTTCCAAAGCAGAAAAGCATTTTTCTGGGCTCGATGCAAGAAAGACACTGTGAGAATTGATCCAGATTTAGCACAAGAGACAAACATGAAAGCAGTTCCTTGCTGGAAGCACATTGTAAAATTCTGAGATCTGAAGGCTAGAGTCTGCCATCACATTGGCAAAGGGAGAAGAAACAACTGACTTTCATTTTGGCTCCTGCCCCAAGTGCAATTGCTTTGTGATTCTTGCCCACTGTCTCTGATTCAGATGCTCAGTGTGCCTTCCAAAGTGTTCACATTCAGAAGCCAGGATGGAAGACACAACACACTCTTTCCCCTTCCTCTCCATGGGGAGGGACACTTAAATGCTTTACATAATAGGTTGGATGCATAGTTTATTTTCCAGTGTAGGAGGTGATCTGCTGATTCTTGGGAAATTTCATCCAATTTTTAATCATCTCCTTAATCCATCCTGTCTATGCACTCATCACATGTAAGAACATAAACTTAAGCTATCTACAAGTATCCTTTTATAGTATCATTTGATAGGTCAGCTATCAGCAGTTGCATATATTTTTTATAAGGATAAATTAAATTCAAAGTAGCAGAAACAGTAGGATCAAGAGAAAAATAAGGTTATTTGAGTTTCATCATTTACAATTTTAACCTTTTCTTTATGACACGACACAGAGTAACTGCAATTTTACAGATAAAAAAAAATCCTGAGGTTTATGAAACTTAAATAAGTTGTCCAAGGCCACAGAACTTGGCATAGGAGAGATGAAACTAGAAACTAGAAACTGGATTCTAAATGAGACACTCAGGTCCTACTTCATGCTGAAAATGGGGCCAGCTGGACTGTTTCCAAAGGCTGATTTTGGAGGTTCACTAAGACATCACAGAGAGGTAAGGAAATAAAATTAGCTGAACTCTATGCAAAGCCACACTGTGAGCAGTTGTGTGTTGGCTGGGAGACCTACTCTTAGACTGTGGAGCCTGAGAGTCTAATTGAGTGGAAGAGCACAGTCCCCCGTTGGTGTCTCCCCTCACTTGGTAGCAAGTGCTGTAACTCACCTGTATAGTGCTCCACAGCAGAGCACTCTGGGCTTGTTACTACAGTGACTAGCTCACAAGGTATAATGTGAGTGTAGCATCACCAGGTTACCATCCCCCATTCTAATTATATCACAGGTTCTCCCAAGCAAATCCTCCAGTTCTTCATATGCAATATCAAAGGCTTTAGATCAATTTTAAGCCTCTTCTTTGTCCCAGTGTGAGTACAGTTCCTGACTTGTGTTCTTTTGTCTTCTAAATTCTCTAGAATTGTACAGTCTAACAGATACTTGAGCAAATCCTTCCCTGAGGGGGGAAAAGGCACATTTTAGTGATCAAATAACTGAAAGCATATTGAGGTAAAAAGATCCAAAAAACATTAAAAACGTCCCCACGCCTTTTCCCAGGCAATTTTATTTTTCCACTGCTTTTAAGCCACCATCTCTGCTTCTCAGCTGGGTGAGGGTTTAAGCATCTTTCCAATGAAAAATAGTTTTTTCGTCCCAGAGCACACACATGCAGGATTTTAACATGAGGATGCACGCAAGGGAAGCCTGGCTAGTTTTTAAAATCATCCACTAAGAACAAAGCTAGAACTTTTGATCTTAACTAGTTAAGCCATGCTTCAAGAACTTCTTGGCAGATCTGGCTCTGTCAATTTGATTTCATCACAGTTTCCTATGTTGGTATGTAGTGTAGGTCATAGTATCCTAAGAAGATGACCAGACAAATAAAAAACAATTTATCTCTGGAAAACCATACTATATGATATAAATTCCATTTCCTGTGACCTATATGTACACCCACTATATAAAGTAAACTTCAGTCCAGCATCTCATCTGATGCCTGCATCATTATATTTAGCAAATATAACCATCAAAACACATAAGCAACAATGAAGCAGAGGAGGCTTCCTGCTGGAACTGGTCTCTTATGTCTTTTAGCATCCTAAATATAAGCCCTGATAGTTAAGGCTGAAAGTTGAGTTAGAATGATGTCAAGACTGCAAGAAAGAGTACTAGGACGCCCTCTCTTCATTTATTATTAAGCCCAAGGGATTTAATAGTTAACTCGGAAACAGAATGGGTTGACCACCGGGCATCTGCATGCAGCTTGTCCATTCACACTTGTGCTTACCTGGAGGTTACTCTACATAGAAGGGAGTATGTGCACAGTGCAGTGCACACTCTATAGACCCATGTGAGAGACTTAAATTTTTTTCTCTACTTTGCTTTCACATTCTACCTTAATTCATGATATTAATCCTTATGGTTTCTCTGAAGATGTGAGCTATTAGGTTCTCAGAGAAATGACCACAAGCAAGAAGTCATAAGCAACTTTTCTTCTACTTGTTTTTGGTTTGCAATGTCATCTACCTCCAGATTTCTCTCTTACTGTCCTTAAGACTAAATTCCATCCAGGCACCATGAGTCTCTACTATGGAAGTCTTTAGTTCCCTCTATGATATGAGTCTCTATGAGGCAGGAAGCACTGGGAACCTCAGACTTCATGATTTACCTCAGTTGTATTTGAAAGATCCACGGTGTTGTAGAGGAGGCCATAGTTCCTCTCTTCTCAGGTAAATTATCTTGAGGTAAGCAGGTTCCTTATTTTCTTTCTATTGCACATTCGTAGGCCTGGACTAGTTCTGTAGCAAACACTGAATACCACAGACCCTGCCAACTCCTAGGTGGTGAGAGTGCATCAGAGAAAACATGCAAAGTGGTGTCCTGATACCCATAAAACGCACATTAACTTTGTCTGCTTCAATATTTTTTAAAGAAAACTCTATTTTTCTATCATCTATCTATCTATCTATCTATCTATCTATCTATCTATCTATCTACCTATGTAGTATTTATTTATTCCAAACAATCAAATTGCTGACTCCTGCATTAGGTTTCATGGAAATGCACCATACTTTTCTTCTGGCATGCAACCTAAAGTTTCCAATGACAATGAAAGATGATGGGACATAACAAATGAGTCCCGGGTTCTAATCCTATCCATAATATACATTATAATTTTGATTGTTTTCCTCAGTAGCTATGCACTTTGCCTTTCAAAATGAAAGAATATATTCAATACATTTCAGTTGTAAAATTCTATAAAAATTATGTTCTTTTACTTTTATATATGTTATATTTGTACTAGACCACATTAAAAATTCTCCCAGGGACTGGAGAGATATCTCAGTGGTTAAAACACTGGCTGTTCTTCCAAAGGTCTTGAGTTCATTTTCCAGCACCCACATAGTGACTAATAACCATCTAACTCCAGTTCCAGGAGATCACATGCTCTATTCTTGTACATGGTATACAGACATATAAGCAGCCAAAACACCCATGCACGTAAGATAATAAAGAAAAGTTAAATTAAAATTTTCTCTCTAACATCCAATGCTTCTAATAAAAAGAATGGAATCTTGGGAAAAATGAAGTTTCCTACCAGTCCGAATATTTGTTAAAATAAAAGAGACAAGAAAAGTCGGACTTGAGTACCTACTACCTAAGCTTTGAGAGTTCTAATATTCTGTCTTTTACATTTTAACATAGTCCATGGTCAAGAAAAAAAATAGAAAAATATAAAAAGTACATTAGAAAAAATGTGCAAGGTATCGTTCACATGATAAAGTGTGCAATATAAATTTATATACATGTACCAGTTTGTTTTTTTTTTTTTTAAAGGAAAGAAAGAACTGGGTGTGAAATGCAGCCTTAAATCCCAGCACCTGGGAGGAGGCAGGAAGAACCAAACTCAAAATTATTCTCGACTGCAATTATGTTCAGGGATATTCTGTGAGATCTTCAGTCTTTCCAAATGCAAAACAAAACAAAAATGGAAGGAAAAGGAGGAGGAGGAGGAGGAAGGGGAGGGGAGGGGAAGAGGGAGAGGGAGGGGGAGGGAGAGGAGGAGGAGAAGAAGAAAAGAAGAAGAAGAAGAAGAAGAAGAAGAAGAAGAAGAAGAAGAAGAAGAAGAAGAAGAAGAAGAAGAAGAAGAAGAAAACCTCTTCTTTACTAGAACTATTACTAAAGGCAGAGGTCAGGCAGTAGAAAAAGAAAGAATTCTTTGAATAAATTTGCTTTGTAAAACTGACTGTGAAGTTTTTACATAATCATGACATACAACTGAGTATTTAAAAAGTGCCTAAAAAGCAGATGCAACACTGGCAGGGAAGAAAAAAAAGTCATTTAGCAAGTTGGTGGCACATAGACAAGAAAGGAATTGTTTCAAGCAACTTTACAGGACAGTAAATTGATTACGCATTCATGATGACATATGTTAAAGACAAAAACAATTGAATCAAAAATAACAAGCCGGGCGTGGTGGCGCACGCCTTTAATCCCAGCACTGGGGAGGCAGAGGCAGGTGGATTTCTGAGTTCGAGGCCAGCCTGGTCTACAAAGTGAGTTCCAGGACAGCCAGGACTATACAGAGAAACCCTGTCTCGAAAAACCAAAAAAAAAAAAAAAAAGAAAACTTAAACACATTGTTCGAGGCAACTTCATATTTCTATTATAAGATGGTAATACATCCCTGTGGCATAAATCTAATGAGCAATTATGCTGACTCATTTGAAACCATGCTTTTACATTGTGTGCAGTTGTGTAATGGGGGGTGGGGGGCGGCAAGAAACAGACGAAAGAGAAACTAAATAAAACCATTTAAATCCTGAATCTAAAGGAGAAATGTAGGTTATCTTTGAAAAGAAATAATTTTCCAGATAGTGCCAGTGCAGAATTCTTGAAGCAAGATCTTGCCACATGGCAATACACAACATATCCACAGTAGTTCATGTCCCACTGTAAGAAGATAGTTGTTTGGAGAAGTGACTGATTCCAGGCCTGGAGCTGGAAATGGAAAAAAAAGAAGCCCTAGTGTTGGACCTGGATCACTTTGAAGCTTGAATGGTGACACCAGCCAATCTCAGGAGCAATGTCTCTACAGCCAGGCTACACAGATTCATAGGGGTTGATTATTGGGCACTCAGACACCAAGCCACTGTCATTAAAATATTTATGAGAGAGGGAGAGACTGTTTATAACAAGCCACCAAGGGGGCAACTCAAGGGCATGGTGGACAAACATTTGATTATCCACCAATAAAAACTATAGAACTGTCACAACAAACAAAATTAAGCACCCATGACAATAGTGTCCCCTCACAGCATAGTTCATTTTCAAGTATTCATGATACATTTCTGCTTTGAAAATTAGTAAAGGGGTCAAGATTTTTCTCTACTTAAAAAATATACAGGAAAAATAAAGGATTAATAGGAAAATGTTCTTACATGAATGTATCCCATCTAAATAAAATATCTTGGATATTATCTTTTCCACCCTAATTACTTAAAGAACTGAGGCAATGAGCAATATCAACTAACAAGACAAAGTGGGGAAAAAACCAGACATTTGATTTGCTACAAAATAACATTCATGAAATGAGCTTTCCTTCTGTATCCCATAAGTGCCACTCCAAATTTAATTTCTAGACCTGAGGCAAGGGAACTTTTCATACCAACCTATTTTTCCAAGTGTCCAATCACCAGCTAGGGGTCTTTTGGTTGAATTATTGCACTACCTGTGTGAATTTAGAATAGGTATTACAACCCTTCTTCTAACTCTAATAGTTATTAGCTATTATAACTCTAGTAGTTACAATGTATTGGGGCCTGTGACATACCTATGTTCTCTCTGGCTGTTTATATATAATTTGTCTATATAGAGATCTTTCATGTTTGAACCTCTGGAGCCAGATGCATAATCAGGATGAGGCATGAGACACATCTTGCCCACAGACTTCATAAGGCAGATCCTCTCAGAGATGCCACGTGCTTATCTTACTCTATATGGAAAATAGCTATAAAAATCTGTACCTCCTTGTCTAACTGTTGATTCTAACATCTATTTGAGTTCTGGCTGAGTTTCTATTAGTTGATCATCTGATTTCCTCTCTATGGTTTATAGTTTTCTTTTTTCTTTTATGCTTGGAAATTTGTTCCTAGACATCCGATATTGTGACTTTTACTTACTTAGTTTGTGGATATTTTTATATGTCTGTAAATAATTCTTTTTTTTTCCTTTGTAGATAAAATTTTGCTATGTTTTCCAGTATTGCTTGTAACTCCCAGGCTCAAGCAATCCTTCAGTGTCAGTCTTATGAGCATCTGGAACTACAGTAGCATACTGTCGGGCAAGCGGACATGGGGGAATAAAGGGGGTCGGAGAGAACCCACAACATTCCAGAGATCTGGGTGGGTGTCTGGCTGTGGGAAGCTACGGACCCAGTGGGGCATAGACAAGGAGCAGTCTGAGGTCAACAGTTAGATAAGGAGGCCAGAGGTTACAGGTTCTGTCTCGGACATCCCAGACGATGCTGGACACTGAGGAAGAGCTGAGAACAAAGGCCCCCGGGGATAGCTCAGTCATCCTGGGGGCTGAAGGGAGGAGTGGCCAGGGGGAGAGGGGGCACTGGGTGGTTCCCACATGGGCAAGAGTCTTTGGTCCTATCCGTGGCTGGAGCACAGGAGGGACTTTCAGCTCTTTAGGGGAAAGTCTATTCCATCATTCAAGCATGGCAGGCCTTGAGCGGAGAGGCAGTGGTTTTAGAACTTTATTGTAGAAAGATAGAGAGAAGGTAAAAGAAGAAGAGGGGCTGACCATGGCCATTTGGAGAGAAGGGGAGAAGGGAGGAGGAGGAGAGCTAGAGATAAGAATGACAGGTAAGAGCTTAAGAGGAGGGGCCAAGGGTCCCTTTTATAGTGGGTTGGGTTATCTTGTTGCCAGGTAACTGTGGGGCGGAGCATACCTGGCTATTATCAGGTAACTGTGAGGGTGGAGTCTAGCTAGAATGCCAGGAACTTGGGGCTTTGTCTGAGTGACTGATAGTCACAGAACTATGGAGTTGGGGGCTCTGTGGTTTCAGGCACCTGTCTCTGGGAATGTGGCTCACTGTTCTATCCCTTGTAGAGTTTTCTACTGGGTCTCCGGTGCAAGCTTCACTCAACCAAAACAGGCTGCCCACAGGGTCCCACAGCATACCACCTTGCTGGGAAGAAAAAGGGCTCTTCACTTTTGTTTAGGATTAAGTTAATTCACCTTGAGACATATTATTCTTTACCGTATGACTCTTGAAATGTGCTACATTCACACTGAGTAAGATCTGTTTTGAGCCAGTCTTTGAAGTCTGACCCTTCTGCATGCTTACCCATTATATGTGCATACCAGGAGCTTCAGGTAGGCTCTTGGGAACAGCAACTGTTTTCTCACTGTGTGAGTACCTCCTCTTGGTCTTCTCATCCTTCTGAAATCTTTTCCAGCCTCATGTAGTTTCCTCATACGGACAGAGCGTAATTGTCTACCTGTGTGGGATACTTTAGTGCTCTCTGGAGCTGTCCTGTTTGCCTCTGTTCTATGAATGTGGAGCACACTGGTCTTCTTGAGCTCAGTTCTAGTTACAGGGCTCCAGTTCTCTGCAGCTTCCACATAAGGTGGGTATGTGGCCTATAGTCCCTGAAGGCAATAAGAATTAGCAAAGTCTTTCTCTCAGGGACCATGGTTTGTTTTTGCTTCATGTCCAATATATTAGGTGTTTTATGCATTTATCTTTTTGTTGATGTTTTAAGCCAGAGGAAAAAAAATGAATTTCTATCACTCCATGTAATTAAACCTCAAATCTCCACCAACTATGTCTTAATGATATATAGCCTGTGTTTTATCTCTCCCAATTCTAGGAAATAATCACAATAAAATTTTCCCACAGGTGATCTTGGATATATGTTCAGAAACACTCCTTACAGTAGTAATTATAATAGAAAGATTAGCAATATTCAAGAATGCAGTTTTGAATATTTATAATTTATATCTCATAATAAAATACAAGGGTTTTATGAGGAAGCAATACACTGTCATATTTATTTTAGAAAGTTTTAAGATTACTTACTTGTTTTCTAGAATGGCTGCCATATATAACGTATGCCACTATTTTCATATTATATGTATACATTTCTATAATTTTAAGGGAAAATGCAGACTATGAAAGCAAAACTTAATTAAAGGTGCTTATTGATCTGCTTTTAATCTCATTTATTGGATTTTTAGCCCCTTTACATTAATTGCATGATTTCCTACGTTGTTATTTACTGTCCTGGCTAGTTTTATGTGAACTTGACACAAGCTAGTAGTATCAGTTGGGGAAAGGGACTCTCAATTGAAAGAATGCCTTCATAATATTTGCTGTGTTTAAGTCTGTGCTGCATTTTTTTTAAATTAGTGTTTGAAGCGAGTAGACCCTGCTCACTGTGGGCAGTGCCATCCCTTGGCAGTGGTCCTGGTTCCTTTAAGAAAGTCGGCTAATCAAATCATGAGGAGCAATCCAGTAAGCAGCGTTCCTACATTGCCTCTGCATCAGCTCCTGCCTGAAGTTCCTGCTGTTACTTCTCTGGATGATGGACTACCAGCTGTTATACCATATTAACCCTTTCCCTTTCTGAATTGCTTTTGGTTATGGAATCTTTTTTTTTTTCAAATTTATTGATTTTCTGATTTTTCTTTCATGATTGATTTCTTCTCTTTTTTTTCTTTTTTTAATTTTTTTTATTACATATTTTCCTCAATTACATTTCCAATGCTATCCCAAAAGTCCCCTATACCCCCCCCCCACTTCCCTACCCACCCATTCCCATTTTTTTGGCCCTGGCATTCCCCTGTACTGGGGCATATAAAGTTTGCATGTCCAATCTTATTCCACAATAGAAACCCTAAGACATACATTGTGCTATATTTGCTAAAATTTAATGTAACCAAATTTAAACTTTTTCAAAAGTGGGAAGAATAATATATTACACTCTCAAGTAGTATTACAAAGAAAATTTTATTGTGAAATACTTTAACCACATAAGCACTTATAAATGCTCTGTTAAATTCTGTGAACTTGGTCTCTGAAGCATAGACTTCTACCACCATTTAAACACTTAATGATAAATCCTTGCAGGCATAGCATGAAAGCTTGTTAGTAGTATGCAGAGAAAACAGCATTTTCTTGCATTGGTAATGGGTAGAACACATATTCAAATACAAATAAGAGCACAATTCAGAGATAAAAATAACTTCTGCTTGCTCCTTTGGTGAAGCCTACATGATCCATCTGTTTGCTTCTGCCTGCAGCTTCTTGACTATTTTCTCCATTCTAGTGTCAACTTCTCTCCAAACAACATACGGCTGCAGGACTACAAGGCTAAGGCAGCAAGAAAAGAAATCCTTTCATATTCAAGTATTTGATTTGGAATTTGATGTACAGTATTTCTCAAGTTGAAAAAAAAAATCTAACAAACAGACATATTGGCTGGGGGTTGGCTACACATTATCCTCAACGCAATCCTACAAGATTAATCAGACAGAAGAATTTGCATTCTGTTATGGTTTTCCTTACTTGGAGATTTGAATCTTGTTTCTATTTAGCATCAGGAAAGGCAGTCCTAGTGTAAATTTGTAGAGGAAGCCTTGGGTCATAGCTTTTCTGTTTGAGCACAGTTCTGGGAGTTCCTTTATTCAAGGCATCATTTTCCTTTCAGTTTGCCAACCAAAGGGTCTTTCAGTGTTCTACCCCTTTGCTTGGGCACTGCAGGAGCTCCCTTGTTCCTCATGCAAGCCCAGTGTTGGGAAGCACAGAGAGTGTATAACCCCCAGGGAGCCTTCAGCAGTCAGGCTGAGGCTGAGGAGTTTTTCCACCTGGTGGTCTTCAAGAGGGTGGTCCTCACTTTTCAAGTCTATTACAGACACCCTCATCTCCCCTTCTCTCTCCTCCCTGTCCTTTCTCTCCCTCCCCCTCCTCTCTTTCCCACTCTCCCCTCCCATTCCCTCCCTTCCCTTTCTCTTCCCTTTTTCCAAGAGAGATTGCCATCACTGAGAACCTCATCTGAGACTCTGCTTTGGAGGAACTGAAACCCTTTCACCCTTTCATGTGGGAACACCTGCTCTGCTGAAGGTTAACTCTTTACTGGATGCTGAAAGCAAGTACTGTGCTGCTTTTATAAACAGGTTTCTTTCCAGATCCTATTCTATGACTTGAGAAAAGAAATTCTTGCTTAAAAAGTGGCAAAGCAAGAAATGAATGTGTCATAAACAATCTCCTTTTTATTCATAACACCACACAGCATTCTCCCAATCACATGGATATCTCTTACTCTCCTTAATTTCACAATGACCATCCTAATCCTCAAAAATATTAACATCTGGGTGAAAATGTGACAAATTATTGGAGTATCTATTAAATTTTAACATCTTCTTATATTTAGAATATTTTAAAGAATGTGGTCTATTGATATTTCCATGTGTCAATGGAGAAATGACTCATCCTTGCCCTTGGACTATGAAAACTTCTCTCATGCTGGGGTCCTTCAGTGGCTTGTTGTGATAGAACCATATACTACCCATTCTGCTATGGCTCCTGCCTGCTTCAGGGAGGGACGATGATTTTCTACATGGACAAGAGTGGTCAGCAACAACTGTACAGCCTTGTGTGAATCTTAGGAGTTGTTCAGTTAATGAATGAGAGCAACTTTTTCTTTACTTGGGCAGTTTGCTTATTGTGTTCATAAATTGGAACAATAGAAGATAGGATGAGGGCTGTTGAAGGAGAGAGAAGAGAAATGATGAAAGGAGGGGAAAATAATAGGAAAACAGAATGAGTAAGGTAGAAGTTGGAGGGGAGATGACTTCTCAGTGAGCAACTTCTTCTAATTGTCATGGAGAGTAAGAGTAAAATAAATTTGCTGAATTAAGAAAACTGTTATCTAAACTGAGAATAATACAGTTGAGAGAATAGCTAGATTATGCCTAGAAATAAATTTTAATACACCTTCAACTGCCTCCTTACTATTCTCACTGCCTGAATATTTAGTGAGTACAGTTTGTGAGTTCATGTGGCTGGCTCATGTATATTTGTAAGCACATGCAAAGACATGCTTTTTTTGTTTGTTTGTTTGTTTCTCCATTTCACACTTTAAAATTATAAAGTGTGATAATACCATGTATTTCCACTATAGTCTCAAGAACAGACTTTGGCTAGAACAATTAGTTTGCTGGTTCATTAAGTAGCTCTGTAAATTCACTAAGTCTGTAGCTGAGCTACTGGATGCCAGAGCACGGCATCTTTGATGCCCTTTCCTGGGTTTACTCAACTCTAATGGAAGCATCATTTTTCTACCCTGCCCATTTCATTTTGTTTAAAGTTGGCAGACCATTCCTTTTGCTTTAGGCTCATTTTGAGAATCAGAGAAATTGTACTTTCTTTTCTCGAGTCTCATCAAGCAGAGGATTCAGGTCTCCCTATTTTAAATCAAGCTAAAAAGGCTAGCTTTTATGTAACTTTCCCAATAAAATAATAGAGAACGTGATAATTGGGTTAAAGATCAACAGGTAATTTAGATTTAGCCTCTCAGATTTAAATAGTCTCTCTCAACTTCTCATTTCCCCATCTTGTCCGGTTACAAGTAGCTATTACTCTTTGCCTAACAAGAATCTAAATATCATATATGGTTTTCTTCCACAGAGATAAAACATTGCAGTTTCTCTTCCTCTTTTCCCCTTCTTTTTTGGTTTGTTGGTTAGTTTGTATTGTCAACTTGGAAAAACTTAGAGTCAACTAGGAAGATCAAACCCCAACTAAAGAATTGCCTGGATTAGATCAGTCTGACTGTGGGCAAGTCATTCTCTTGGTTGCTAATTGATATAGGAAGGACCACTGTGGGCAGCAACATCCATAGGTAGGTGGTCCTGGGCTGTATATGGTTGATAACAAGCCAATGAGCAAGCTAGTAAGTACCACTTCTCCGTGATTTCTCCTTCAGCCCCTACTTGAGTTTCTGCTTCAACTTCCCATAATCATAGGCTGTGACCTTGGAAGTGTAAGCTAGACAATCTCTTTCCTTCTCTTAGTAGCATTAGAAAGTCAAGTCTTAGATGCAGAGTCCTCTTCTTTATGGCTTCTCTGCAGAGAGTCATAGTAACTTTTCTCCCCATTAAAACGGAGCTAAGGCAGAACTGGTCATCCAAACAATTCTACTATATAAATTGGGTTTGTAATTGTGCCTCAAATAGCTTTATCCCTAAAACGTTGTGATATTCAGTAACAAGAAGTCTGGAGATACAAATAAAACAATGTGGCTGATACATAACACAACTCAGGCTGCAAGTGACAGGTAGCAAGGTGCTAGCCATGTGTGTCTATCGTCTTTGGGGACTGGGCATGGCAAGGTTCAGAGAAAGATGGACACAAGCTAGTTAAACTGATTTCTGTAATGAACATGAGGAAAATAGTATTAGAAGACTTGACATAGCAGTGAACTTTGTATTTTCAGGTCATATCTTTAAGCATGGTCTGGTGATGGTCTGGTGATTAAGTTTCTTCTCTTTCCTCAGGAACTGAGGGCTTTAGTGAAGCAGCTGATCTGGTGCACAACAAGTCACAGATGAAATGATAGACTTTCTGCCTTAGAATGAATGCAGCCACAATGACTCCCACTCAGCTGCTGTATGTATTGACCCGAGTCCATAGTTTCCACATGATATCTATTCATTGCAGAAAGCCTTGCTAATAGGGGGTCAAACATACTTGTTATGGAATTAATTAACCATCTTCTAAGCTAGCTCCCCAATGCATCAGTTTTGCCTTAGGACACAGGCTTAGAGTTTAAAGTGACAATGTTCCTTAGGAGAAGGAAGAAAACTCAGGGCAGATGGCCTGATTTGTGGTGGGGGAAAGAGGTCAGGTGTAATGCTGCATTTCATTTCATTTCCAAAATGAAAAATACCTACGCCTTGGCAGGAAATGCTGCTCTTCTGACTCAGCCAAGGAGGTCAGGTCAAAACTTTATCTTTTAAAGAAATAGATCATGTAATTGGTTTCTTGAAAGTAATTGAAGGCTGGCACAACTGGCGAACTGGTTCCCCCTCCTCCCCAGACAAACTCTTCTGAAACTGAGCAAATGTCAGGATGAGACATTCAAAATCTAATGTTTGTCTTCTAATTCTCAAAGACTTTATTGTGTGTGTTTCCTGTAGACTTGTATACATGAACTTTCCTAGGCTTGTGTAAAGTGTTCGGACCAAACCACCTCTGATCACCTGTCCCTTAAACAGAGGAGCATTGCAGAAAAAGTGGACTCCAGACAGAAGGACAAGCAGTGACTTGAGGCCTTCCAGGTTTTCTTTTCGTTCTTTCTTTGTCATTATTTATTATTATTATTATTATTTACATTTTAGTTTCAGCAAAGATTTCTTTCACAGGTCCGTCTGACTTTATGGAGACGGGCTCTCTAGCCAAAGCTGGTGTATAGCTGAGTATAACTCCAAATTTCTGATTCTCCTGCCTCCACATCCTGAGTCCCAGGATAACAGCTGTGTGTCACCAAGCCCGTTTTCATATGTGATGCTTATGATCACACCCAAGGCTTCAAGCATGCTAGGCCACTAACTGTCCAACTGAACTAAGTGAGCGATGGCCTCAGCTCTTCCGTTGTGAATCTTAACATGCTTTAGGTTCCTATAGAAGAACAATTTGCTCCAATGGTCCAACAGTTCTAGTTCCAACATTTGGATGCTGGTGGGTGATGAGTTTGAGTTCAGCCTGGTGTGTACAGCACGTTGCAAGAGAGCCAGGCCTCTGTTACGGCAGCATCCCATCGCAGTGGCAGTTTTCTTTGGCTCACACTCAGGAATAAAAATTGGCTCTGTCATGTCCCTGCTGCCTGTCACCTTCCCCCCAGACCCCCTAACCCCACTGAAGCAATGATCTCTGCTGCCTGTCATAAATGCTTGGTCTTTTGCTGAAGGCCATAAAAGCAGAACAAATTAGATCATTTTAGTATGGGAACTTCTGGGGCTGGGGCTACTGTGGTTCTGTGACAGCTCTTGCTGTAGACTCCTTTCAAGGCTGTTTGTTTGCTGTGGAAGTTTCAAGGCTTTTTGCTGAGATAGAGGTGGCTTCTTACTCGGCTGCTGGAGACAGATTTACTTCCTGGCAGCTAACATGGCAGCTCTCCTTCTCAGGTACAGCTTAAAAGGATTGCTCAGAGCCAATTTTTAAGGTGGTGGTGTCTCTATGGACCAAAGGCCACTGTGCATACAGTGTTTATCTGGGCATGCCATTGCATGGTGTCCTCAGATCAGGGCCTGGAGGAACAGATTAGAAAATGGTTGGCTGAGGTACTGTGAGTCCTAAAATCCTTTGTCACATATCCAGGATAGCCCTTGCCTCTTGTCAGCCTAGATAACATCATAGAAGACTAAATATTAATAGTTTGTGTATCAAATCCCTCAGATTTGGCACAATTTTTAACACTTCCTGCTCTGATCTGACTCATTATGTCTTTGCACTTACCAATAACATTGGCCTTCAAGCACTGTGATTAAAAAATCCCACAAATTTGATGGCTTCAAACAACACAATGTGGGGGTTCAGAGGTTAAGACCACTGGATGCTCTTCAGTGGATCTGAGTTTGGTTGATTCCCAGCACCCACATAGCAGCTCTCAGCCATCTGTAACTCCAGTTCCAGGGTATATGACACCCATTTCTGCTCTCACAAGCATCAGGTGTGCACAGGGCACCCAGTCATACTTTCAGGCAAACAACTGGACACGCAAAAATAAACTAAAAAGCAACAAGGGAGCTTTCCTGTCTCACGGGTCTGGAGGTTGTAATCCTGAAATGAAGAAACTGGCACTCAGGCCTAAACTCTGTGCAGTCTCTGTGCGAACCCTTTCTAGTTCCTTCATAGCTTCTTGCAGCTTGTCAGAAAACACTGACCCTGAACTTACAAGTGCATAAGCTGAGTGTCTGCTTCCACAGTTACATGGCCTTCTCCCGGCCTGTCTGCATGTAGCTGTTCTTTTATAAACTGATAGACTGGCCTAGAGGGCTATCTTACAACGCACCTAGATCCACATTCACCGTTTCCAAAAGGAGCACATTCCGATGTTGTAGGGGTGGATATCGTAAGGTGTCTCCCAGGGGCACACGGTTCAACCTCAGCAAGCAGTTTTGTCTGTATTTGTAGGCTGAATGGACACACTTCCGTTAGTATAAGTTTTCTGCACGAACACAAGTGTTCATTTCTCTGACGTAACTATGTAGGGTTGCAGTTCTTGCTGGTGTGGTTGTTTTTATTGGAAACTATTTAATTGTATTCTGGAGTGTTTTCCTACCGAGACTATGGCGAAGATCGCATCGAATGTGTGCTGAAGAGCCCCTATGTTATGTGGAGTTTTTAGGTGTATTTGTGTATGTGTGTGCTATGCTGTCTTTCTTCTATTCACACAGGACCATCGTGCTGCAGCATTGTATGGGTCACACTTCTGTTGCTGGGACAGAATGCCTTGACAGGAAGGAACTTAGGTGAGAGAGGGGTTCTTTTGGCTTATAGTTCCAGAGGGGAAACTGTTGGTCATTGCAAGGAAGGTATGACAACAGGAACATGGGCCAACTTCTCAATCAGAAAGCAGAGGTCATATGCCATTTGCCTACATAAGGAAGAGAGGGAAGGAGGGAGAAAAGGAAGGAAAGAGGAAGGGAGAGAGAGAGAAGAAGAGGGAGGGAGGGAGGGAGGCAGGCAGGGAGGGAGGGAGGGAGGCAGGCAGGGAGGGAGGAAGGGAGGCAGGCAGGGAGGGAGGGAGGGAGGCAGGCAGGGAGGGAGGAGAGGAGGGAAGGAGGGACGTGGATCCAGGCTAGAAAACCTCAAGTCCCATCTCACCCAGTGATATACATCCTCCAGCAAGACTCCAATTTCCAAAATGTTCTATAGCCTTGTTACCAACTGGAGACCAAGTGTCCAAGCACAAGACCTTGTATGGGACATTTTATATTCAGACCACGACAATCTCTGTTGCTTTCTGTTTTTCCAGTCACCATGATATTGAACAGCTTTTAATGTGGACATTTATTTTTGTGCATATCTTATTTGCTGTCGTTCCCCCCCCCAAATCTCTTATGCATTTAAATTTTGTTTGTTATTGAGTTTAGGAAGATTTGCACTCCAAGTTCTCTGACAGAAGTACAATCTGCCACCAGTTTTCTTCCAGGCTACAGCACTCTATGAAGCAAGAGGAAACATACTTTTAATAAAATCCAGTTTTATTAATTTGTAATTTTCACTTCTGGCTTTTGATTTTATGTCAAATTCTGTGCCTAGCCAAGGCCACAAACATTATTTCAGGTTTTTTTTTTTTTTTTGTTTTTCTAGCAATCTCCTTATTTTTATATTTTATGTTTAAAAATGAAATGTACAATCCATTTTATATTTCATTTTGGAGCGAGTTAGCAGATAGAGATCCAAGCTGTCTCTTTTGCTGTCAGTGGATCACCAGTTGTTGTAATGAAGTCTTTGAAAGTTATTTCTTGCTCCACCAAACTATTTTGACATGTTCCCTGGTTGACCATTTGTAGGCAAGTGTGTGGTCTCTCTGCTGCTGTCTGAGTGTTGGTCCTGTAAGCAAAAAGCTACTCAGTAGCACAGATACAAAATGCATTTTATTTATCTTTGGTGGTACTGGATATTGAACAGAGCCTTCTGTATTCTCCATTAGGCCATATTACCAGTCCACAGTTTAGGTTCTCTTGCTATGAATTGTTGAATCAGCTTGTGTATGCCTATCCATAACTCCTGCTAGGTGTTCTGTTGCAAGTATATTAACTGTATAAATTCATTTGAGAAGAACTGACTGTTTAGCTGCATTGAGTCTCACAACCCATATATTTAATATGACTCAGCCACACAGCCACATATACACACAGATACACAGAGACACACACACAGAGACACACACACACACAGACACACACACACATACACACACACACAGCTTTAGTTGTCATAAAAAATAGCTTAGTGAGTTTGAGGAGGAAACAAAGTCTCATCCTTGTCTAGATGTTTACTGCTCTCCTCAAAACTCTCTTAGTAAATGCCTCCTTTGCTGTGTGTACCAATTTTAACCCACAGAGCCACAAACTTGGTCTGATTTTTATTAGACTCCTACGTGGAAAGACCAACCTCAACTAAACAAAACATCATAAATATTTTGCTTCTGCCTTCCACCCATCTGGATTTACTGCGACCCTGCTGAGGTAGTGGTTACATTGCTGCAATGAGCAATAAATTGGGCTTTGCTGTATTTATAGGTTATTTTTGCTGTTATTTTCCACTAGCCAGACAGTGTTGTGTGAGGTAGCAATGCCAGGTGCTTATGGACAGTTCTCTGCAGCTGAGGACAGATGCCAACATCCTGAGAAGGATGGGGACAGCCTGCGTCCTTGATGATACTGTCCATCCACCAAGTTAATCCTGAAACTACACGGTCCTAATAACAGCAGTGCCTCTGTGGTTTACATGTAGTCTACCAGGTATGTGATTTTATGCACGGAAGGCTTGCAGATGCAAACTACTCATCAAGCTGTATCCGGTTGCATCTTTCACAATCATTCCTCCTGTGCTTTAAGCCAAGTGGTTCCACAGTGGTTGACTTGCTTCTTTGCTCTTACATCTTCTCTCAGACTAGATGCACTGCTTCCCAGCTTGCCCTCCCTCCCCAACTAATCCTTGTAGGAAGGCTGGAGATGAGTACCATTCCTCTCACTAAGTTTTTCTGATCACACAAACACTCACGGGCGATACCATCTCACACACACACGAGTTTCAGTCACAGAATAAGTAAGCCTTCGTGTAACTCGGCAGGCTGCTGAATACAATGAGCATTTCTTGTTTTATACCCTGCCAACTCCTTCATTTACAGCGTTTCTTTTAATTCAGGCAGAGAGCTTAAAAATTCATCAGTCATTTGGCCAAGACTGGAATAGGATTTTATGAAGCTCAGAAAAGGTCTCACAGCCCTGTGGCAAGTAGGAGAGTAGGGCAGACTCATATCTATACCAGTGTGGTTCGTTTCCTACAAGACAGCACGTATGCACAGAGGCTGACTCATACTTCCATTCAAACATGGTGACAGAGCAGCCTGGGTATTGAATTTCGTTGTTCTACTGAGTTTCCACCTAGCACAGAGAGCTGTAGAATCAGTATACCCCATCAGCCCTCTCCCTGAGCTCCAGCACCCATCCCACTCTCTGATGCCCCAACAGTCTCTTCTCTATAAACAGACCTGTATTTATCAGCCTTCCAAAGGACCTGTCAGAACTGTGATTAACTATTTCTCACTAGGGTGTTTGCAGCTGACAAAGGGCTTGTGGTTTCCTTTCCCAATGTGTTATCTTTTAGCAAAAGACTTTTCAAAGGAAATGCTTCCTGGAACCCAAAGGATTAGTTCTCTCATGCTAAAACTTCAATGTCATTCTATGATTCTTTAAGGTAGGCTGTCCTCAATATACATTCAATAAGTATTATTTTAACATTAGCTTATATGTGTGTGTCTGCACACATGCACAGGCCATTTCATGCATGTGAAGGTCAGAGGAAAATTTGCTGGAGTCAGTTTTCTCCCACTATGTGAGTTCTGGGGGTTGAGGATGGAGACTGTCAGGCTTGATTGCAAGTGCGTTTACTTACTGAGCTATCTTACTGACCCCCTAAAAAGCATTAAAAACAAAAACAAACTCTGATAAGACAAGTTGTAATGGTGAACGCAGTAGTCATGATGAGACCGGTAGAATAAAAGAAAATTATACCTTAACTTCAGGCTCTAGGGAATTTGTACAAGGACTTGGATCATTCAATGGCAAAGCTCCAATCCATTCTTCTTTGAACATTTGCTGCGTGGAGTCAGAGTCCCACATCGTGAGTGCATGTGGAGAAAAATCTGCATTCCTGCTTGCCTTTTTCTTCCTCCAAAAGACACCAAGTCTCTCATGTTTCTCTCCAAAACTTCAAAGAGAAGCAGCTATTCTCCCAATTGTGTTATGTGTGAGTGGAGTAAATGTTGAAACACAGGACGTATAGGACACTTCTCTCTTCCCAGGAAGGACTGTGTTTCATCCCAGTCTAAAGATGAATCTGGTATTTTCAGAGAATGCATGAGTGAATAAGAGACCTAAGCAGCCTATGGCTACCCAAGCACTGGGTCCAGTCAAACATGGCTAAAGTCAAGTAGACATGAGACTGGAAAGTCAGTGGATTGCCAAGAATCACAAGGTGAGTAACCGTGTATGTCACCTTGAAGAGGCAAGACTAATTCTTACAACCACTGTGGAGTTGCTGAGAACAAACCTAGCCATCCTTAGCATTTGGTATTAGAAATTTTGTTTGAAAACATAGGTTGAACACCTCTAAGTCAGAAGTCTGAATCCTTAGACTTTGTGAGGTAACTCTAAACATCTTGGATTTTGGGGTATTTCTGATAGGGGATTTCAACGTGAAGTCTAAGCAACCTTATTTTAAATGTCAAAAATCCCCAAATTGGTAACATTTCTGGTTCTAAGAATTCTGGACAAGGGATGCTCATTCTGTGTAACCTAAAAAGAATGCTTTCGGATTGGAAGTCAACCTTTTTTGAGATCTCAGGTTATAAACTCAATCCCACCATCACCACTTTGCTAATCTACAGGAAACTCTTTCCAGCTAAGTTTACCCAGAAAAAGTAAGATGGTCTGGGATACACAGAGGAAAATGTGGGAGGGGTAGCCCAGGCTGTCCACTGCCTTTCTTCCTGTAGCTCAGGCTGACCCAGTTCTCTCTCCCCATAATGCAGGCGATCCCAAATACTACTCCACATAGCCCAGGTTATCCTGCAAGTCTCCCTATCTAACCTAGGCTGTTGCTGTCTTTTTCCAGCTGCTATCGTTTGTCTGTCTATAAAATATTAAATGCACAGAGGACTGTGTTTAAGTCTGTTGCAGAGCTCAGCCCCAAGACAGAGTGTCTGCAAACACACAGTCTTAAAGCAATGACTTAGATTGAAAAATTGACAGGATACCCTAAATCTTGTTGTTAAAGTGATAGTCCATCCTGTACTGCTTCGGGGACATTTAGACATGGAGCAGGTTACTTTCCATCCTTTCATGCCATTTTCCTTAAGGCATTACAGTGTCAACCTTGCAGTGTCTCTCCCCCTTTGAGTGAAGCCATACTCATGGAATGCAGGCTCGTTTCCTAGTCACTTGAACGTTATGATAACTAGAGGCTTTTCTAAAGTCAGCCCTGTCTTTTGGAATATCATCGCTCACAGGACCTCTGTTGTTTACCTGTTAAGTTTCTCCAGTCTTCCCTTAAAGCAGACCCTCCTTCTGAATCTCCATCATTAACACAGATTCCAGTATCTCAGTTGCCTCTTGACAATATGGTCATCAGAGATAGGTACATTTTACTCTTTGTGTATCTTGTTACTATGTATGAATTAAAAAATGAAAGTAAACATACCATCACGGGCCTAGTTAGGGCTGTTCCTGGTATACATGATTTAAAAGAAAAACCCAGAGAGAGAGAGAGAGAGAGAGAGAGAGAGAGAGAGAGAGAGAGAGAGAGAGAGAGAGAGAGAGAGAGAGAGAGCCAATGAAGCACTGTGAAAAGCATGGCACTGACTCACAGTCCCACAGCATGCTGACATTTAATATCATACTAAAAACTTATATATGCCATGAGGACTGCCTGACACAGTGGCTCTGTGTGTGTGCACGTGATGGAAAAATAATGTACAACAGGGAAAGGGATGGTCAGAGCAGAGCAGAAACATCTGCTTAGGAAATGAACAAAGTCGACGGCCACATTCCTCGGGTAGAGAAAGAATCCTCAGGTTTGTAGATCTTGGGTTTGTCTAATCCAAGGGGCCCAGTGAGTGGCTGACATGAAGTATTCAAGTTTAAAAAAAGATGAGAGAGATTATCCCATCCCTGTAGCTGACTTCATCTTAAGCCCCGATGTAAGGAAAATGGATGCATAATAAAAATGATCTCATATGGGTACAGCAAGGGTACAGAAAACAAATATTTTAGGACACAAATGGTTCAGAGGGCATTCACAGCACCACAGGAGCATCATCTGGAGAGATAGATGAGATATTCTGGTATTCACAGTGATCCTACGTGACGGGCTGAGATACCACACTTGATTCTCATCACAGGTGAGCCTCTCAAGCTGCCTTCTTAAATTTTTGAAAGTACATGTAGGATGAATATATTTCAGACAAGGAAGCTTGCTGAAGAAGACTACGAGATCTAGTTCTCCAAACACTACCAAGAAATTTAGCAAATTAGAGTGCCCTGCAAATAGCGAGTCACCCTGGCACAGACAAAATCATCTGGGGATGAGAGTGTGGCTGTGTGTGAATGCCCAGACATTATGCACGTCTGCTTGTATCCAGGTACCCAGCAAGGGAACTCATGAATCCAATAGTTGGTCCACATCTTAAAGAGACAGGACTAATAACAAAGATTTGCAAGTGTTGTCAATCCTGCAGAAAGACCTTCAACTCCATATTGACTTCTTGGACAGATCAAATCATGTGAAAAAATAGTGTCTCTTTCCTAACACTGAGCAAAAAGACAAGCAATACTCACATCGACTGCTTATTTCAATGTCAAATGTTTATTTCTATGCCATAGTTTCCTTAGCACAATTTGCAAAAGAAAGGAATCCAAAAAAAAAAAACCTGATCATTATTAATATTTTTGGGGATATTTTCTCTGTAGTTAGAAGAAAGAAAACACACACATTGATAGGAGGTTGACCATTTCTTTCACAGCATTCTAGCAAAGTTGCATCTGTTTTCCTTGGATGTCACGTTTGTGGGGAAATACCCACAGGAGAAACGTTTTGACTCTTTCAAATAACCACGGGGAGGTTTTTGTCAGCGAATATATCTTTGTTTTTGTACACTTTATTACTGATCGCCACACTCTCATTACTTAATATAATAGGCATAATTTATTACATAAACAAAGTGCAGTGAAAAATGAACAATGTTAGAAACAAACTGAAATGTGGTGCCTTCTAAATCTCCGCGGGATAACAACTAAAAAGCAAGTGGATACAAACTTCTTATCAGTATAAACACAGCCCCTCTGGGTGGGAAACCGGCTTAGGAGACGAGGGCTTTTTGCAGGAGCTGGGAGGTGTCCCATACAACCAAAACAACCTGACAACCAATTGAAGACTATTGTTTTCAAAGTAAAGGAATGGTCTGGTTTTTTAAATCAGTCCTTCATGTAAGGGGGCCAGAAGATGGCATTTGCTCTGTAAGTAGACTTCTCTTGCCTGATTGGTTGAGACACAAACCCACCAAGACTTTTACAGCAGAAGTGGGTACCACTCCTTGGATCATGAGGCCCTTGGGAAGCAGCCTACCCTAAGTGTGCAGGGTGGTGGAGGGCCAGCACCCAGAGGACACCATGGTGGCTGTGCACAACATTCCCTTCAGCAGACTCAGTGAAAGGATGCGCATTCTTTAAGTTCATGCACATTTTATTGAGTAGTAATATAAAATGCTTTTTCTTTGTCATTGGTACAGGTGCATGCTTTGATCGCCAACATTTCAGAAGTCAAATTACAAAGGCAAGGCTTTAGGCTGTAGTGAATGACCTGGGCACTTATACAATTGTTAAAAAATATGAATGGACTTTTGTGGTTGGTTGTTGTTTTCAGAATGAACCAGTTGTAACCCGTAACTAATATACAAAGGGAAAAAAAAAGTGAAAAAAGTACGTATTTTGTGGCACATGACAGAACAGAATGACATAACTAAACTGGTATGACTTTAACGGTTACCATGCATTTAGAGTTTCACATGTAACTACAAACTTATTTAAATTTCACAAAGTTTGCTAAACATGCCAACCATCTATGTGTGCACTGACAAGCTTATGTTAAAAACTTTTAAGAATACTCTCCCCTTTAGATTTTTTCAAAGCTTTTGTTTTGATTACAAAATTTCAAAGGCATTAAGCATTTTCGAGAATATAAAGCACACGCCAGTATACATACATTTCCAGTAAATGTCAGGCCACGAAGCGCATTACAGTCCATACAGGCCGATACAGCCATTTTTTTTTTCCTTAAAAAACATGCATAGGCAGAATTTTTTTGTTTGTTTTTGTTTTTTACAGAATATAGAGGCTTCATCACTGCACTATGGTGTCGTGTTCACTATACTTAAAAATGCACCACTCATAAATATTGAATTCAGCAAGCCACAACCAAGACTTGATTTATCAACAAAACCCCTAAATATAAACAGCAAAAAAGATGGGTATAATTATTCCAGTTTTTTAAAACTTAAAGAAAATGTATTCACTGCCAAATTAATAATGTTCTATGGAAAGAAGGGCATTCAAGCAAACTAAAGGAACCTGAGGTAAAGCATGATCTATACAAAATTAAACTGTCGGATTTTTTTTAATTTTTTTTTTATTTTTTGGCATTTTAACAAATTTGCAACATTCTTTTTTTTTTTTCCAGGTTTTTTTTTCCTTTTTTTTTTTTTTTTTTTTTTTTTTTAAGACTGCCTAATTCAGTTTATAGCCATTGTCTGACAGGAGTAGCAAAACATTATCAATAAATAGTCCTTAGTTAGTTTTTACATCTTTTTTTTCTGTTAAAAATGTTTGATGTCTTCCATTTTAGTGCTGCGACTGTAAACGTACAATAGAGTATAAGAAATTAGACAAAGTTTTCGTGTCCAGTAACAGAATAAAAGGCCTTTCATTAACCTATCTAAAAGTCCCCAGTGCAGTAGGAAAACACGTTCATTCCCCTAACATTGCAGTATAGACTAGCATTAGCTTTCTTTTTAAAACTTTTTTTTTCCTAGAAGCATTTTTTAAAGGCATACCCAAAAGAGGTGTTTAATCACCACCCTCACCAAAATATAGTTTATTATCTCTCTCCCTCTTTTTTTATTTTTATTTTTCATGATAGTGTAAACTGAATCCAATTCCTGGCCCCCAGAGCAAACAAGCTACCTTCAGAGGCAAGAACATCCAACTGCTGAGATTCAGCAATCCCATCATGCCCTGCAGCTCAAAAAAAAAAAGTGAACAGGAAGTGGTCACTGGATATTGCTGCTATTACTGCCATTGCTGTCCGTGCCGTTAGTCTCTGAGGCGAGAGCCTTGTTGATGGAGTTAAGGTTGGCGTCAGAGGGCATGGCGTCTCTGCGAGGTGGCATCCTCTCGTTAATTCGGTCTAAGCCCTTGGCCTCCTCGAAGCTAGTGATCTTATGTTGTGGTGAAAATCCTTTGATGGCTAAATAGAAAATCATTAAGAAAAGAGAGTAAGCGTTAGGTGGAGCGTACCATAGGGCACCGCGGCTGCATCAAGTGAGGTTAGAGACTTCAGAGTGGGTGGGAATCCTTTAGTGGAGAACAACGTGACAGGACCTGAAGACAACACAACAGATTCCTTACCATACCGGAGGGAACCAAGGGTTTGGAAACAGCCAATGTCTCTTGCCAACCAAAATGTCCTCTTGAAGAGTTTAAGATGTAAGCATTTCTCTTGTCTTCATCAAAGTTTAGATCACAGAAATCCACAGTGGGTAAGTAAAGGAAAAAACTGTTCCTGAGGCAGGCTTCTGCATCCAGCAATACTGGCCACATCACTGGCTTGATGGCCCATTAACCCTGACCTAAATAGACTACACTTCACCCCACTCTTACTCTACCACTATGCTAGTAATGGCAAATTCAGAGGAAGGCCTCTCTACTCCTAACTCTCACCATGTCTTAGAACAGAAGGTCTAAGGAACTAGAACAGGAATTGACAGGGACATTTCTTTGCCATCCCCCAGGCTGATAAGATCTCAACATTGTATGTTTGTTGTGGGGGGAGGATTATAAGCTGTTTTCCCACTTAACAGGAAGATGTATAGTGGGCGAGGAGGTAAGAGAAATTCGAAAATTAAGACTATGTAGAGAAGCGCTTTCTGCCCTTTAGCAATGAACAGGTCAAACTGATGTTCATCTGGTACCCATTAGTGCCTACACCAAGGAAAACTCACTCTCAGTAGAGCCACATTAGGTGGTGGCTGAAGAAGAACCAATTGGTTTTGTTACTTTTAACTAAAACCTTGACTTCTCTTTTGTTTTCCTCTAGAGATAATGAGAAGTATTTGTGGAAAGAAAAAAAAAACCTTCCTCAGTGGGAGCACCAACAGTGAGCTGAAAATAAACCACGCAGAAGGGGAACCAATGGCATCAGTTTGCTTGTATTCCCTGTGAAGTGCGAGCCAGGTGCACCTACAGGAGGCCAATCACCAGTGTTGAGTTGGGCTGCCTCTCCACAACTTATTAAGGACAATTTCAAGTTACGTGTCTCCTTGCCACTTTTTGCGGTGGTGGTGGAGAGTAAAGCAGTTTAAAGCCGACACGTTGTCAGCCACTCATACACAAATGTGCAGCCCTTCATGAGTCGGATGATATCTCTAGAAGATTCACACAGTTACTTAAAACTCATTATAAAGAAAAACAGATTGTTCCCCCTCTGCATTTTAAGGTTAGCATAATGGTGATTAGTCAAGTGTGAGAGGAAGAACACAGGGAGATGGGGAAAGACCAAGGCCCAAAGCAAAGCTTCATAATTCTGTAATTCGATAATAAGCTGGAAAAACGTACGATAGCTGTCTAATGAGCACCCACCCAGAGAATTAACTCAATTATTTTATGGGGCAAGAATTAACAGACACCTTCCTCTTTTTCTAAATAATATCATCTCATAATCAAACGTCTGTCATGGTAAATTATGAAACTTTGATTCATTTAAAGGAAAAAAAAAGTGGAAGCTCTAGGTTTTGAAGCCAATGAGGTCAGAGCACAGGAATGCAAAATCTTGTAGAACAGAGGCTAGTTGGGGCTGGGGCTCCATTTCTGATCACATCTGTCTACCCCTGTAAGGAAGGAAGCACTCTGCTCTAGTTGCTGGTCAGACAATGGCGTTAGCAATTTACATTGGGAGTATACTTAGCACAACACAGAGCCACAGGGTCACAGAAAACAGCCAAACTCTCAACAGGTATGCACACTGCGGATTAGATGTTGCCAAGAGGAATAGAGAATTCCCACATAAATAGCAGCTTGCTCACTGCTATTTAGGAAACAGTTGTATTTTTCTCTTACATCACTGTCATTTCCCCTACCATATCCAAATCATGAGCAAATTGGAAAGCTAAAGTGACACTTTTTACATCATACCAAAGGAAGGGCCGTATATGCACACAATTTTGTAAAAAAAAAAAAACAACAAAAAAAGTAAAGTTATTTTGCAAGAACAAAATACAACTGAAGAATTTTGTTTTAAAGGGGAACTTCAAGTTATTCTTTCGAAAAAAAAATTCCAGAGGGTGTGATATGAATAATATTAAAACTATTTTCATGTGTAGCTCTCAGGTAACCGAGTAGTAAAACAACAATCAATTAAAAATTAGCTACTAATGGGTCAGCAGTACTGCTCTTTCGAGGTGCTAGTAGGCACTTGGCGATGAAGAATTCTTGATATCCCTTGAAGCTCCTAGCAAGAGACCTAGCATAGCGCAGACAGGTGGAATGATTAATTAAATGTCTGCTTGATTGTGATTGGCTACTTCCACAGCCACAGATACTCTTGTTGCTCCTAATAATATATATTTTTTTGAATACTAACTTTCTTCCGAATATCAATTGGTTAAAATTGATAAGGATAAAAGTTTACCCCTACACATCTGTCTCACATTGGAATATTTTTAGAGACATAAGTAATGTTGAACCGTAACCAAGCATTACCAGGCACGTAAGTCTGTTGTTGCAAGCTTGAGAAGTCTAGAATCAACTTAATTTTATTCTTTCGTCTCTGTCCTACTGGATCTGAGGGAGGGGTGATTCAGCTCAAAGCACATTGTTTTACATGTCAGTTGTCAAAGCAGCTGCCAAAACCCCCACCCCACATCACTCATGATATATAGAAATTGATGTATATAAATTACAATCCTTTAGTTGTCTGTGATTAGACTAGGTTCATTGGATAACAAAGTCAAACATAGCTTTAAGGGAAAAAAAACAAACAAACAAACCATAGAAGGACATTTTCCCCTTTAAAGCAAGAACAATTTGGTTAATACTGAGCCACAACTGTTAGCCCAACACCCACACACTCTGTACAAGCTACAGCAAATAAAATAAAAAATAAAAAAATAAAAAAAATGAATACACCCAGCAGAGCCCTTGTCTGTTGCAGGCACAACAGAAAGGGGACTGGCCAATTTACCTTCATCAGCCTCAATAGCCTCAACAGTAGCTGAAGAGAAGAAAGGGGGTGCAAAATGAATGAGAAAATGAGTCGAGGATTTCTTAACTCTAAAGAACAAGTCAGTGACGATCAAAGGAACTGAGGGTGTAGGGGGTAACTAATGTTTGTCTAAGTGCTGGCTTTTGGCATAGACAACTAGACAGAAAGACTAGAGAGAAAGGAAAACACGCGCGCGCACACACACACACACACACACACACACCACATAAGTGAGACAGCCTGCATACACCTAAAGGGATGAATGGATAGCTTGAAGTCCTGGCTCACTATTCAGTGAGGGAAACACGCAGAGAAGCTTTCTGCTGTGTGGGTTGAATTGACGACTGGGCTATGGAAATCTACATTGTGTTCTGATTCTTATGGCATTTTAGAATCCATGCTTGGCTTGGTGATTCGTAGTTGAAATGCCAGAGAGATGGGATGGACGAGCTTTGAGCTGGGTTGTTGATGCTGGTGCTGTACTTTGTTACTGAATAGTGAAAGGCGGGGTTTCCAGAGATAGAAATGCAATGGGTGGGGGTTTGGGGGGCTGAGGGATGGACTTAGAGGGAGATGAATCAGGCTGTCTAGGGGGAGAAACAATTTCTCGAGGAGGAGGAGGAAGAGGAGGAGGAAGAGGAGGAGGAAGAGGAGGAGGAGGCGGCTAGGGAGCAGAAGGGAACCGTGGAGGGAATGATAAGGCCTGGATATCTTTTATCAGGCAAGCTGAGTTCAAGTTTTTTGTTTTTTCCCTTGTTGCAATTCTAGTTTCAGAAACAAAGTTCCTGAAGTCTTGCATGTCTTGCACGTGGGGGCATGGCAGGAATTGTAATCATTCTATCAGCCCCTTCAGGAACAGGGTGTCTCAAGGTTGAAGTCCCTCAGTGAGGCATCTTAGGATGTGCTGCACTGGCAATTTCGGAGGTCGAGTAAGCCCACTGTCTACTTAGACTTTACCATCTCCCTGTACAGCTTATGGGTTTCTCTGTGTTATTACAGATAGGAGATGTTCCCTTAATTAAATGCCAGAATATTAAACTTATACCCAAGTTCAAAATGTTTATCATCAATATCTTACCCCAGGGCTTCAATGTGCATTCTCTCATAATTTAAGATTTACAACTACAACAAGGGCTGCCTATGCATGCCAGTTAAGAATCCATTCTGGGTTCCTCATAACCACGGAGAAGAGCTGAATGGCAAAGCTCCGAGCAGCTTCTCCTTTCATGCCAATAGAAGGGGATTAGATTATGAGCCCTGAAAACAGACAACTCAGCGTTTTTAAATATATACCAAGTTGTCAAATTCTCAGGACAAATGAAGTCTCAACCCAATGTGTGTGTGTGTGTGTGTGTGTGTGTGAATTCCACATGAATAACACAAACAGATGGACTTAAAAGGAACTCGACTAAGTGAAACTACAAACACAGGTGACCGTCTGAAGGTGACCGTGTCTACTGTAAGCATTTAAAGACCTTAGCTTTAGAAGCAAAGCTGAAACTCTGGAACCACACCAGCACTCCTGGGCAGAAATACACACAGCTTAGTGTGTCCTAAGCTTGGGAAGTCTGCGGTCAGGCACTGAAGGTGTGTGTGCCTCTGTTGTATGCTGCGATTATTAGACACTGTAGCTTTCCATCAGTGGGGCAGAGTTGTATTCGGCTCATATAAATGATCTCTGTGCTAATTTCCCAGGATATTCATTTTGATGGAAAAGTTTTTATCTATTTTTTTGGTTTGTTTTTGTTTTTATGAAGTGATTAATTTCTAACTGCAGATTTACCTCCCTTATTCCAGATTTTCTTTCTTTTGCTGAACTGTTTTTGAATTTTGGGGGGCAACTCATAGACAGTGGTTTTAGAGGAAAGTCATCTGAAAATAAAGGCTATGATTGTTGTCACTAAAGTGTGACGAGCTGACAATGTCATGCTCACAGGTTGACCATTACCTGTTGTGTGGAAGAAATGTCTTAATAGAGTTACGGTAAAAACACCTGAGTCTTTTTGGGATGGGAGAGTAGGGATAGTAAAGAAAATATGAGACAGATCCAGGGAGAGAAATAAGCAAGAGGCTGAGATTGTACTAAAATACTATAGGATTTTTTTTGCTGGAAATATTTTTTTCTGTTGAAGTCTAACATAACAGCAAAAATTTCCATATTGAATGCCATATTTTAATTAGTGATATTAACTAAAATGGATAAAAAAGTTAATACAACTAAAGAAACAGTATATCTGATTATGTTGTCTAACATAGATGACACTAGCTACGTGTGAGTCTTTAAGTTAAATTTATTGAAAGTTAGGGATAATTTAAAAGATCTTTTCATGAGCATTGATTATCTGTCAAACATTCAATGGTTTAGTGTTACCGGCAGCCTTTGCGGACATGAGAAATTCTCACCATCACAGAAATGATGCCGGATGGTGCTTGTGCAGCCAGTTATGACTAGAAAGTGAAATGCCTACTTAAAAGAGAAGCTATTATTAATAAAAAAGAACCAACATCAAAAAAACCTAATAAAATAAAGCTGTGATCCTTCCTTTCTATATTTCTGATGAACCAGAGAAAAAGCTAATGTAAGTCTCATTTCTGTTCAAGTGGATAATTATATTACCCTTTTAATATTCTTTTGAATAAAATCTATAATTATGCACTATATGTGTATACCTTTCCTCAATCATGTTAAGAAGCAGACCACTTACTAGGATGTAACTGAGGGAGGGTGCTCCGAGTGCTGCAGGCCACTGGAGGTAGGACTGAAGAGAGGGATGCGTGTGCTAGTGAGAAGAAGGGTGTATGCAGTGAAATGAGGGCGCCTTCGTGGTAGACATGACTGAATGTAACCTGATGTGTGAGGTTGAACCCTTCTTCCAGCCAAGAAGAGCAGAAACAAAGAGCGAGCTTCAATGACCAAGACACTCAATGCTCCACTGACACAGCTGGCCACGTGCTCCAAGTCATATCCCCGGGCCTGCTTACCGCTTTGCAGAGTCTGTTTGCCACCAGAGAGCACTCCGCTGGGGAGCATGCCAGTTGGGGTCAGGCCCTTCAGCGTCAGAACACTCTCACTCTCTTCTCTGGAAGACACAGAGGGGGCGTGGAAGTTAAGGTTTGCTTTCTTTTGTGGGAAAAAAAAAAGACACGTAAGAGCCCATATTTACCTCATATTGGCTCTGTGGATCTCTTGTTTTATTTAAAACACGACATTTTAAAATCTATTTATACAGAGAGAATATTCTACAAATGACTTCAGTGCTAAAATCACATTATGTAATTGTGGAGTTATGGTCTCTTCTGCACACTGAAGACCCTGAAGGTGACTCTAGCTTTATAACCCACACCACAAGGCAAAGCTGTTGCCGTGCATCTCCAGTGACAAAGACTTGTGTACCCAGAGATCAGCAGCACGCGCACAGACCTGCTTGATAGTACAGGACAGCAACTTCACTGGGACCACTTGATGCCTCTTCCTCCAAATATACCCTTTATCTCAGTGCTTCTCATAACAGTTCACACACCCAACCCTCGTAAGTACCTGCGGTGATATGATGAATGTACAACATTCACTCCAATCAACATTACAACATTTATCATCTCCCAGAGCATCCTGGTACCCACGAGCTACTACTGTCTTCTACCACAACCTTGTATAAGGCCTTTCGGCTTCATCTTTCACAGGTCTTCCCTCTCTGCCCGTAGGTATTTTCAGACAAAAAGGCAAACATTTAACATTAATGCCAATTCTGTTGCTCCTTCAGGCAAAATCATCCAATACCCTCTCCACCAAGAGTGCAGGTGAAAGCTTTAGCACTATGGGAACCACAAAAGAAAAGCTCTTCTATGTACACACCTCCCTTTTGACCCAGCTCTAGACTACCCTTGCCAGCAGGGTTCTTCATGTAGTAGACTTTATTTCAGGGGATGGCCCTCGGTCATCCTCTTCTCAGGACTGTCTGTGAATCTCCTGCTCTCTGCCATCAAGTGACTCTTTGAGTCCTCCATTTTAATGTTACTCCAGATAACACTTTCCACAAGCTATGACTCGACTTACCTGTTCTATTGCTTATTTTTCATCTATAATGAGCACTTCTCTATTGGCCCAGCTTCCTGAGGACAGGGCTTTCTTTCCACTTTGACCACTCTAGTACTACAGTCAATACCATGTATACAGACCACACTCTGCACGTATTTATGGGAAGGAGAAATGGCAGTCCTGAACTACAGTTTTTAATCCCAGCTCATTAACTGCAGAGTTTACTCATGAATATGAGGACTGAGTCAGCCAATTAATCACTGTTTACATTCACATGGGAATTTCAACCTTTTCACAGTTCTCATGTCAAACTACTAGGTCGTGTAAAAATGAAATGCACTGAATACTAATGATGCAGATTTGGAAGACTCAGAAGTACCTCTACAAAAATGAATGCAGCTCTCCTTCAGAGTCACATTCAAAGTCAGGCTTTAACCTCACAACTGGCAGATATTTCTATATACCAAATAAATGCTGGCATCCAATCCCATTTTAAAAGCAAGGCTGCTAAAACAAAATGAAGAGACAATTGGTGCCAATGATGACCAGTAATCATTTGGTTGCTAGCATTTTTATTTTATTTTACATTTATTTACTTTATCTATGACAGTACACTGTCACTATCTTCAGACACACCCACCAGAAGACGGCATCAAATTCCATTACAGATGGTTGTGAGCCACCATGTGGTTGCTGGGATTTGAACTCAGGACCTCTGGAAGAGCAGTTAGTATTCTTAACCACTGAGCCATCTCTTCAGTCCTAGTTGCTAGCATTTTAACGACAGGATGACAGGTTTTGTTATTGTATTGTTGTTGTTGGTGGTGGTTTTTTGTGTGTGTGTGAACAAAGTAATATTTAATATTTAAATTTTCTATTATTGTACTAAAGGTACTGAGCCCCTTTCTTTATTTTGGAACCCCCCTACCCCTTGAAATCAGCTGATGCTAGGAGAATCACCCAGCCACACACTGGAGGTCAGGATGCCTTTCACTATTCTGGGCTTCAGTTTCCCTCCTCTACTCTGTCACATTTATAGTGACAGGGATTAACTCATAAACGATGCAAAAGTCCTCTGACAGAATGGCCTGCCCACCTTCTTTCATTTAAGTCCCTCATTCACCTCATCTCTTCCTTCTTGTGGTGGTCCTGATTCCCACTCCTGCTTCACACAAGAGTCTCTCCACTCTGAAGTCCACCCATCCTCTGTGGAGCTCTCAGGAAAACTGCTTTCTTCAGTACTTCCCACTGAGTGCGACCACCTCAAAGGTCTCCTTGTATCATATTCATCCTGTTCTTACAGAGGTGTCCTTCTCAGCCCCTTGATGGGCCTTTCCTCTCTCTCTAAGCCCTAGCTACCAACGGCTTTCAAATTCTGGAAACATGGAGTCTATAAGTCAAAGGGCATGCTTTCAAATAATGTACAATTTTCAAGAGTGGAGTATAAGAGATTAGGCTGGAAACACCTCCTAAATCTTATATTGATCATATGCTGAGTTAGAAAACCAAGGGTATTTGCGTCTATGTTTCTCTTATGGCGGTTTCTGGAACACCTGAAAGGATGGACATGGCTCATGCTGTGTTTCTATTAGAAGGCACTACTCATCAGTTTTCCTGGTGTCTTTCTCAGATACTGCATACTCTCTTTCAGCAAGGCCAGCGTTTATGTCCTTGCTCACACCCTCCTCTGCGCTTGACTTTTGCTTCTGACTGAAGCTTCAGGATGGAATTTCTAAAGGTTCGATCACTACAGCCATCCCAATAAACGCTTGGTCTTTGGAGAAATATTCATTCTTTCCTGGACAACAGCACCTTATCGACCGCATAGGTCATCTCAAAATATGCTTTCTTCTTTATCACTTATTGTGCAGGTAAAGGTTCTTGTAGAAAAGAATGGAATCTAGCCGATCTCACCAGTGCACAACCATCAGAGTGTATTAGAGAGTACACAGTCTAGAAAAATGTGCTAAAAATCTCCTATCCGAATGACTCTGGTCCCTCACTCCACGAGCTGGCCTAGGCTTACAAAGTGTTACTACCCATGATCTGGGCCAAATCCAAGCTCACAGTAACACTATACAAAATCACTATACCCAAAGCCAAATTAGGGCCATGGCTGGCATCTCATCTAAACCTGACAGAGCAGTGGCTTCTATTCTCGTTGCCTCTGCATGTAGCTTGTTTTGAAGCAGGCTGTAGATCCTATTTGTGATTGGCAGATCTCAGGCAACTTGCCTCCACATCTGCTGCAAGGGATATTTTATTTTTATGTTTTATTATTTTTGTTTTTTAAAGACAGGGTTTCTCTATGTAGGCTATCTTGGAATTTGCTTTATAGACCAGGATGGCCTTTACTTCCAGAGTGCTGGGACTAACAGTATGTTCTACCGTTCCTGGCTAGCAAGGGCTATTAAAAGACTGTTTACTGATTGCCCTACCATGGTACATGTTTGTGTGTTGTGTATGGTGTACACCCATTCCTCTACCTGAGAAGTATGTATCATCATCATCCAGTATCTGCTGGGTCCTGACTTAAAAACTGTAGTGTCTTCACATCCTTGTATTTGTCCCTTCCTTTGCATGACTCATCCAAGAGCCTGCTCAGCCTTTGGCTTGTATCACTTCATAGCTTCTTAAACATCCTTCTACTAACAAGTTAGCTCAGTAGCCAATCCTGTTATTAGCATCTATATCTAAAGCACATGTTAGAACATGCCTTCTATTTCATGGAAATCATTCCAGGACTCTTCGTTGCCATACACAGAAAGATTAGACACGTTACACCGGTATTCAAGACCTTGAGGATATAAATTTGAGGTTTTATTTCCAGCCTCAGGTTTTACCAAATTGTTCATCTTAATGCCTTTTACTGCTTAGCTTTTTCACATACCTGCAATTCACCACCACACTGCTGGCATTACTTCAACCATTCTATCCCACATTGTTGTTTTGGGTAAGATATTAGTTTTGCCTTTCTACCGAGTGCAGATGTATATACACATCGCCTGTTACAAGGTACAACCACTTCAGCCCCAGAAAGCTTGCTAAGTGGATTATTGTTAAATGTATATAAGGATAACATCGAGCATCAAGCTTGCACCTCAAATAGCTACCATTGGCACTGCTTCTAGGACCACATGACTTATCTTTATGACTTGGAATGATGATGCCATGATTTCTTCACTACATGCCCTAACTGCTGTGGCCCTACTCATCCACCCACCCAACCTACTCCTCCACTGACAGCCTCATTAAGAGCAAGCCACCTAGGAAATATAAAGGTTCCTTCTGTTCGACGCCACATTTAACATCTGTTCACAGACCCAGCACATGTTTCACGGTCTTACAATGGTTTAGATGTCTGCCATTCCAATTCAGCTATGGGAATTGCCTAACTTGTATTCCACTTTAGACCGAATGCTCAGCATGGCCTACCAAACTTACTTTTGTGTGGATTCGACTCCTGTATCTTACAGAAGGCCTACAGATGCTTTTAAAATGGAACTGCAAGAAAATTCACCTTGTTTTTGTTTTCTACTGACCAGTGCCATCTTAAGCTACAGGTCACCCTTAGGTTTTGAAGTGATCCACCGGGGCATCATATTACACATCAGCAGTCTTGGTCCTGTAGGAACCTTCCAGACATGTGAGATGGATTGTATTTCATCCTCAGCATGGATTCTTCTATGTTTATGTGGTTTGAGAACTCAAATAATAAAATAAAAAACTTTATGTCTATATTGCAGCTCCTCCTGTATTTTCTTTGTTTTTAATCTATGTACTTTTAGATGGAAACCCTTGGTATTTTTATTTCTCCCAGTGACTCTGTTAGACAAAGAGCATAGTTTGGTGAGTATAAGGGTAACACATGTGCAAGTGTTGATAACTGAGGTACCCACTCAACAAAGCATTTTTAGATAACTCTTTATCCTTACAGGTCATTTCTTTAACCACACAGGACTTCCTGGAGGGCTTCAGAATTGGTCAACCTGCTTCTATGTAAGCAACTTTGCACTTGCTATCTTCTTTGCTGTGAACTCTCTTACTGCATTTCTTCACGAAGGCTCTGCATATCTGCTCAGATGACTTTCTCAAGGCTATGCATATCTGCTTAGATGACATCTCTCAGCATTCTTCATTGCCCTTATTCAATGCCATATTAGTAACACAGTCGCCCTCACACTGTTTGATTGTTCTTTGTGGTACATGCTCAGATTGACAGTTCGATGCTGCTCGCTCCCTGCAGAAATAAGCAATTCCCCAGAGTCTAGGAAGAAGGAAGACTGGCAAGGCTCAGGGCTTTGCTCGCTATGTTGCAGGAGTGATCCCGTTCCTTTCCACCTTCAGTGTGACTTTTCACTAGGCCTCTAGCTGCCTCGGAGTTGCTACTGACTTGGAGTGTCCTTGTGAAAGGATGGGGCTGCTTGTCATCCTTCTCACGGGGCCCTACTTTCAGCACCAAGTCACTTAGTAACTCCTCAGAGACTTTACCAAGGGTAGCAGCAATAGCATGCAGAGAAACAATGAACTTGCAAAGCCCCCCTGAAGAGGAAGAACTAAAAGCTGAGAGATAGCTCAGTGGTGGAACATTTGCTGTGCAAGTAAGAATGGAGTTCTCAGCACTGAGGAGGCAGAGATGGGCCAAGCTGGCTAGGTCCACTATCTGCAATGGGTGAACTCCAGGTACAGCAAGATACCCTGCCTCAATAAATAAAGGAGCGAGTGATTGAGTAAAATGTCTGAGGTCAATTTCAAGCTTCTAATTGCAGGGAAAGGGAGAGAGAGGAAGACAGAGTGGGGAGAGAAAAAGGGAGGAAGCCAACTGGAGAGAAAAGAAGAGGTATGGGAGGGGAACAGGGAAAGAGAGAGAGATATGAATCACAGCAGTCATTTGTCAAAAATATGCAGTCATATAACTCCTAAAGCTTTTCTATTTATCCTCATAAATATGTATGACCAACAATGGACAACACTCAAGTAAAAACTACACCATAATTAAAAGTGGTCTCTGAAGAAAAACATAGTTACTGTACATTATCTAGGAATAGATAATTAAAGTAAGGTGCAGGAAGTGTCTTTCCTCAACTCTTTGTTTTCAAAACATATGCTTAATAACATCAATAAGATGATTCATGAGGCCCCGAAAAGCAAACAAACTCCCATGGATAACTAGTACAGAAGATGCCTTTTGTATGGCATAAGTGATTCATTAGGGCTCACACAGACAGCTTTATGTTAATGCTCCTTTCCTCGAAAGCTAGGGAAATGCACCCTCTAAATCTGTCTTCCCCCCCTTACCCCCCCAGAGCCAGAGCACAAACCAGAAGGAATCCCAATCACTCTCCTTATGAAATGTTTTAAATCCAGCAGCAACCCGGGGGATAAAATGGCCCATAATCCACTTACCTACCCAGTCTTCATAGAAATGATTTAGTAGATGGAAAGATAAGTAAAATGCAGATGAGTTGACAATTTCCATTTAAAAAGAGAAAGAACGCAAGAAGCACAAACCTTGCAGGGTAAAACGTGTAAACTATTGGAGGAAAGCGTTAGGGCAGCTACCATGAGATGTATAATGATAATCCAAACAGAAAGGGAGGAGAGATGAGCCCACCTGAGAACTGAGAACACTCTGGCCATTTTGCCTATTGCTCGGATCTTGTTCCTGATGACTTCCTTCCGGGCTGCGGCCGTGGCTCCTGTATTTTCAAACAGAATTCAGCAGTTAGTGACGTTTCATCTGCTCACAGTTACTTTGCAACACTACCAGTTAACAGTTGTGAAATGTTTTGCTTTGGTTTTCTTGCCTCTTGGCTACCTTTGAATTGAATCCCAACATCTGTACTTTGGGCAATTGAGATCCTGAGAGGAACTGCTGTGAATTCCGAGGGGTGGAGCCCAGGTGGGAAGATCACAGAGCAGAGACCACTACTGAAAGGTTCTCTTTCTCCTCTGGTTTCTGACTTTCAATTCTCTTCTGAGATGGAGGATGGTCAGTGAGTGTTTTCTACTCTTTGTCTCCAAGTGGGAGATGACTTTGGGAACCTACTAAGCTCTCAAAGATCCTTATCAAACTTAAAAGACCAAGGTTCCTGCTCACCCCATACTTTCTGAAAGAACATTTGTGCTGTTTACTGCTCATAAACACTTCTTGTAGCCCTATGCACTCATTCAGACATGGGTTCTGAGGGGAGAGGTGGAAAGCTGAGATGAATTTGTTAAGAGACAAAGGTACAGATGATGATAAAAGTCTATGCATGGGCTGAGTGTTGGAGACATGGCTCAGTGCTTAAGAGCACTTGTTTGCAGTGGGCCTGGGTTTGGTTCCCAGCACCCACATGTTGGTTCACAACCGTCTGTAACTCTAGACTCAAGGCATCTGATGCCCTCTCGTAGATTCTGTGGGTACCACCACACATGTGGTGCACATACATAAATAAAGGCAAACACTCATATACATAACATAAATGGGTTTAACATTTTTTTGTAAGTAATACATGGATCTGTCCAGGTGTGTTTTACAACTTCTAGAATTTTCCAAATGAATAAAAAAAATCTACTTAATAAATGCTAATATAAGTATTTTCTTTTAAATATTCTTTTAAAATAGTTTCTTATTATATTGTATGACTTTTAACAAATCTATTTGTTAATTCTCAAAATGTAAAACTCAGAAAAACACTTTTCTTGTTAATAACCTTTTTTTGGTGTTATACACACACACACACACACACACACACACACACACACACTCCCCCCAACTCCTGCTAAGATCAGAAGCATTCCTAATTTGAAAGAACAGCTTGAACTCCTAAGATTTGCTGAGATCACAATAAGAGATATGCGAAATATAATTTTATTCTCTTAACCCGTAATAAGAACAAACGTTTTGAAGAAAACACTTTTGTTTCTGAAGATAATTGGGAATCATTTTCATTGTTTGCTAACAGCCAAGCAACTGCCCTTCACCCTAACATTTCTTCAGGAAGAAAAACTCATGATAGCATGGGAGATATTGAAGTGGCTGTAGAAAAGCTGGGCTTGTTTTCTTTTTAATTCTAAGTAAAAACAGAAGGAAGCTTATTCTATGTGATTAATCTTCAGAGGTGATGCTTATGTCTACTCACATCATAGATTCATGGGTATCCTCAGGAGGTGGGTTCCAGCCCAGGAGCTGGTATCATTCCACCACCCCTCTGTCCTGAAACAGCTCGCAATTTTGCCTATTTCTTTCTCTCTTAGGGCGAACACATAATGGATATTACTCCCTCACATTAATGGGCAAGGTTGCTATTTCCAGCTATTCTTCCTGCCACTGAATGGAGTGAGTTCAAGTGCATTCGGAAGAAAACTACTCTCCAGTGCAATCCATGGTAACCAAGAGCCATGAGATTCCAGTCATTAAGAATTCCTTGGGCTGAACACTAGAGAAGGAGGCTGAACACGCCTTCCTCAAACATCATTCTGAGATTCTAATAATATTGGTGATTTAGATTTTCTGGTACATCAAAGTTTGCTCTAGAGATCAAGAAAGAGAGAGAAATCACTGTGTTTAGATCAATGGTGACTAATGACAGAGACTACTAAAGGGCATTTGATAAAATCTTCATCATCATTCCCTCCTCCTCCTCCTCCTCCTCCTCCTCCCAAGTGGGATAGAAGTGGTCTCTGCAGATGAGCTCCTTACGTGCTTTGTCAATTCTTTCCTTTGGTTCTGATTTCAGTCTAACTGCTAGTCCCTATTTGTTCTAATATTTCCTACCCACTACTGACCCATCTTCTCAGAGAGGATGACGTGCTGGGCAAGGGAAGCGACTCTGGCGCTTAGAGCATCCAATCTGGCCAGATCATGAAACTAATCCACTGACACACAGGGCGGAAATCGTGAGAGTGCTCCAACGTGCACGACTATATTTAGAAATGCAAACATGAAAAGTAGCAAGGAGTGGTTAAAATTCTAGAACTAAAAGTGCACATCTTTGTAAGAAACACTAAGGGTCAAACAAAATGAAATAAGTGAGAAATATAGAAGAATGAGCTCACAGAAAGAAAAAAAAAAGCCTCCAATAAAGGACTTGTAAAAAGCATAGCCAGAGCCATGGAAAGGAAGGCTCTAAGTGGGGAAAGGAGGAAAATAAATGACTTAGAACCCTGCTGCTCAGCTCTCTGGGGGCTGACCAGCCGAAGAGTGTTCAGGATTCGGCTTCCACTTTGAGAGGCCGATTCTGATAGTCCCAATTGATACACTACTGATTACATGTCCCTATCAAATGAATTATCACCCAGTATGTAATAAATACTCTATCACATATGCATATCTCCCAATGAATGATGAGTATAGAACTTTTCTTAATGGAAAATTCTCTTTAGAAATTCTTTAATATCATGAAGTCTTTTCAGCCTTTTCATAAAACTAGACTATATTTACTCAAAAACTCAAATAAGTTTACCAATAAGCTCCAAGGAGAGATAGCAAGACTACATTTTATCCTCTCTGCCCCAGACACGGCACTATTCTCTAGCTTAGCCTGGCTTCACAGTGTAGCCCAGGCTGGTCTAACGCTCAGTACATTCCTCCTGTCTCTGCTTCAAAGGTTCTGGTATGACCAACCATCATAACTGTAGAGATTCTTCTTTAAACATTTTCTCCTGGTGATAAAGTTAGATATTTCTTAATTACTCAAAGTCTCAAATTCATATCATACGACCGCAACTTCATAAAATAGTAAATATCAAAACAGGTAAGTGCCCATGAATATCATGGATTCTCATTAGACTTGGTGGAAGGAATCCACTGCAGGGCAGCTGCCATGCACATGACCTTAGAGTTAGTATTACGCTCTCAGTGCACACCAGTTGTCTCAATCCAGAACTTAGCAGAAATGCGTGCATTCTAGACTTTTTTTTTTTTTTTTTTTTTTTTACTTTCCACATACAAATATAATAGAGTAAACCTTTCAGCTATGACTCTGCCTTGGTTGTAATATGTCATGGTTATATAGGTAAGGAAGATATATGAACTATCTTTTGTGTGTGCTAATTTCCACTGAAAACACTATAATCTCCCATTCCAACTTGGAAGTTCCAAACGGTAAAGGATTATTTCATGAGCTAAGAGAATAGTAATTTCAAAGTTAAATCTCACTTTATGCTTCTATTTTAATAATTATCACTTTTTTCCTTGATTCCCTTTTCATTTTCGAAGTTTTTTTTTTTTTTTTAATATGTCTGGGCATTATTCTAACATTTCCAGTTTCAAGCCACCCCGCACACTGTTTTCCTCAAAGGTGAGGAAGCCAGTACACAGATTAGAGCAATCTGACGATTTCCTTGTACAGTGTCTTTCCTACTCTTTGTGGGCCCACCCTGGTCCCTCAGGACTCCTGAGGAAAGGTAGCTGTGCCAAGCAGCCTGATGAGGAAGCCACTACCTCCCAAAGGGTGGATTTCAGCCTGGGACAGTGCTGCAAACAGCACTTCAGGGGCCTAGGGGGTGCCAGGGTGAAGAGGTTCTAACCACACTGAGTACCTGCCATGCCATGTAGGAGGTGGTGACCTTGTCACTTAGGTCACAGTTAGCATGGAGGAGCTTCTGCTACTACTACAAGCCCAGGTAAGCCAAACGGGGCTGTTTGGAACACAGCTCACTCTCCAGATCACCCACTCACTCACTCATCACATGCACCTGCACTCACAGCCACCAGGATGAAGAAGGCACGGTCTCTCCTTAGGGACCCTGGGAAGCACTATCACAGACCGTGGCAAACACAGCGGAAGGGGCAAGAGTGTGCTGGAGCTCACAGAAGCCAGCTGGCATGAGGACAGTGAACAGGGCTCTTGGCTCTCAGTCTCCAGATCTCAAAGAGGCACCTTGAAAGCAGCCACAAGCGATAACTCATGTCGTGGAAACCTGCAAATGATACAAACCACCATCTCCTCTTCCCCTGGTGGAAAGGTTGTTAAACATTTTGCAGCACATTACTGCAGTTACAAAATGGTAATACCACATAGCTGAAAGTAACTGTGGGGGATCTGGATGCATCTTGGGGAAGGGCACATAAGCAGGGGCAATAGGGTGTGAGATGTAGGGGACACTCCCCATAGTTTTCAAATGTGTGTGTGTGTGTGTGTGTGCATGTGTGTGCATGCGCGTGTGGCAACCACTAACAAATGCTCAGAAAATGGCTGTGTCTAGGCATAAAGCAAGGATGTAGTCTAGATACACTGGGGGATCATCAGGTTGGGTGAGAAGAGGAGGAGGCAGGATGCGAAGCTAAACTGAAAAGGCTCCAGCAATGGAATATATGTAGATAACAATGCTGGGCACCGTCACAGACAGAATAGTGGTAAATAAAAGCTACTTTGCCAGAAATCAAGGAAGCAAAAAATACTTGTGATTGGATGGGTTGCTATCTGCATTAAACGTCAGCTATGGAAAATAAGTGATGGCCACACGGCTATAAGCTATGCAGTTCTTTTGACTTTCCAATATAGTGGAATATTTTTGTAATATACATCATGAAAATATCCTTGGAAGGATTTTGGTTTTGAGAGACAAGAGGCAGGACAGGTTTGGGAGCTGTGGTGCCTATGTCCTGACCTTCTGCACGTGGCTTGGAGGCTTGTCTTGGCTCAAGGAAGCAGAGAATAGTGGTTCTCCCTGCCATTACAGTCTCTACCCTCCTAATACATGCCACACAAGAACCATCTGTAAAGATGTATTAAAAGTGCAATCAACTGGACCCTAAGTAGGTTAAGCAAGCACAACCTTACAGTGTTACGTAGTGAAGTTAACTACTTCTGTGGAAAGTTTAGCCATGCCTTGTAAAGAGAAATATTTTCATTTTAGCCTTTGAGAGAGAAACTAGCCTTTAAACATTTTTATTATGGGGCTGGAAAGATAGCTCTGTGTTATGAGCACTGTACTTCTATAGGAGCTCAGTTTGGTTCTCAACACCGTATTGGGCAGCTCATAGCTGTCTGTAACTCTAGCTGCAGGGTAATCAATGACCCGCTCTGGCCTCTCTGGGTGCCTGCTTGCACACATACACAATCAAAAATAAAAGTGTTAGCCTTAATTTAATTTTTAATGGAAAAGCAATGCGACTCTCCACTACTTCATTCCACTGGCTTTAAAGCTTTCCTATTACTTACGTTTGCTTTCTTAAAGGATTTTGAAATCATCCAAATGTGTGTATAATATGCATGGTTTTGAAAAATGCCTTGCAGAATGTTGTGTCAAACACAACAAACTTCTTTAAAGGACAGGGCGCTTTTTTTTTAATCCCTTATATTTGTTGGTAAACTTTTTATTTCTTTAAATCTTTAATTCATTTTTAAAGATAACTTATATGTTTACTCCTTATCACCTTTCTAGGATTGTTAAATTGAACAAATCCATCACTTTGGGAAAGTGCACTGTGACCTGGCTCACCGTCAGACCACTAGCAAGCAGGATTTAAGAGACACCTTCAGTTATTACTTTAGCCAAATAGAGCAATAACTGAATCTGGAAAAAAAAAAATACTTACAGTGTGAAACAAGGAGTTAAAATACCGAAGTATTTCAATTGCTAGATTAAAAACAAAACTAGCTTCCTCAGATGGAGACGAGACCAAGAGAGCAGATTCATGCAGAAGTCTGACATGCCCGGACTTTACAGTTACTTACAGGCTACCATGACACTTGCATATGCAGAGTGTCTCACTTGAGAGAACACATGCTCCAGCTCTGTGGCGCACCATCCCTAAGTCTTGTCTCCCTTTTCCTTTCAGTCTTGACCCAGCTCAACAACACCAAGGAGAGCTCCTACACTACAGAGGACAGGCATGCTTTCCACATTGCTCTAACAACTTTTACTCTGGGCCAACAGTTGCGATGGGTGCTCCACACACTTTCATATACCACTGCCATCCAGAATCCCGGGCTCTGGGAGGGAACCACAGTGCCATGTCACTGTCCTTATTCTAATGGGACTTCTGGAAGAACCACAATACTGTTAACATAGTCACTTTTAAATGACATGGCTGCACCGCCATTGCCATGCCATATTTAATATTAGCAATTTAATTCCCAGTGTCATCCGTTTAAAAAAAATGTTCATGAACAAAAACATCGTTGGTACTTTATGCACCATCTTCGTCTCCATCTTTGAGATTGGATTTCTACTTCCACTCACTTAATCTGACTTTACACTTATTTTTAAGGTTTTAAAGTTTCTGAGACAAAAGGTCCTATGTGTGACTACAACAACTTCACATTTCAGCTGGACAACACAAACACATGATGCTTATGGATGTTTCATAGGCATGGAAACACATGCTACTGTAATATATCTCTGAAGGTTAGGGATGAGAGGGAAACACCATTGTTTTGAGTAAGGAGATGTTTTTAATGTTTCCAGTGGCTGGGCCCAGGGAGACACCAAAGATTAGAATGGGAAAGGGAAGTGAGAAGAGAAGGAAAACTGTCATGAGGCCTCTAGGCCAGGCATGCTCTGAAGCTTCTAGGCCAGAGGATGTGAAGATGGGTTCCCTTTAACGCCTCCTTGCGATGTCTTTGGTAATGCAGTCAGAACACATACTCCAGCCTGCAGACTGTCCTGGTGACAACTAGGTCACTCTCAGTTTCTGAAGTGACTGCTGTTGGAAGCTCTCTCCTTGACAGGCCATCATTCCCACTACCCAGGCAGGCTCAAAGGTTCTTCCAAGCATAGGTTGGGTTTCCCCTTTGTTCTTAAACCCTACTAACCACACACAGTTGGAGCCTAATGCCTACTAACTCTAAGCCACAAATTCTATATCTTTCTGTAAGTGTTGTGACTTAATGAAAATCTCATGAGGTAACAGGTAACAATACTGTGATATTTAGCATAATGATGCTGTAATATCCCATTTCCAAAGCCCCACGATATCTTTTAAAATGTAAATTTAAAAAACACAAAACCCCTCTGGCACATAATACATTTTAAGGAAGGAACAGAAGACCCTGGTGTCCACCTGTCTAGTCATAAAAAGAAAATGAATTCTTCCCTTAAGGTAGAATCCTATATGCCTGATTACTGACACTAGCTGGTCATTTCCCACTTAGTGAAAAGTTCTTCACTTACAAACTCTGATCTGGTTCTCTGTACTGTTGTTCTGAGATGATATGTTCAGGCAGGGGGTGATTGCAGAGCAGACACACAGAAATGGACCACGTCTGTAATTCTCATTGGGGTGAGAATGAAAGGCTTTGCAAACCTTCTGTAAAATGTTTAAGAATGGGCACAAAATCGACGGATGCCTTACCATGCACACTTAAGCTTCTCTGTTTATCTATGAGGAAACTAAGAGCCTGCAAAGTTCTAACTGGGGCAACCTCTTTGTCAAGGCAGACAAAACAATACAAAAACAAAACAACATTAATTTTTTAAACTGACAACAGAAAATTATTTTAAAAAATCATCAAGGTAATAGGTAAGCTTATTTTCTAAGAATGAAGTAATTACTATGGTGGGGTATCTCTTTTTAAAAAGTGTGAATATAGGTGAAGATGTAATAAGTCTAGCAGACCTTTATTATGAACCTGATTAGGCACGAGTGCTATCCTGGTAAGTTTTTATTATCACATGACACACAATGAGAAAATATAGTTTCAATTGAGAAACTGTTCAGGTCAGATTGCACTGCAGTTATTCATTCAGTTACAGAATATATCAGGGCAAATACGTAATGTGATATTAAAGTTGAGGTAGTCCATATTTTATTTTTATTTATTTCCAATCACTGCCATTTTTGTTCTGTCATAATGAAACCAACCTATTTGCTTCTTTCTCTTTTTGACAGGATTACATCATTTTAACATTTTTTCTTGCTTTTCTGTCCTTCAAGCCCTTCCACACAGCCCTCCATGCTGCATAGCCTGGAGTCTAAAGCTACTGTCTTGAGAGGTCATTTTCTCCCATTCCACTTGAAGTATTGTGTCCAGCCTGCTCCCTCGCCCTTCCTCTCCAGCTCCTGACAGAGTCCCTCCGTCTCCCTTACTCCATTGTCTTCTTTTGCTCACCTTCTTCCAGAAGCACTGGTTTTTAAGGACCAGCCCTCAGTTTTCCTCTTTTTAATTCTTCCTCCTCTGGAAGCAATCCTGGAGACCTAACTCCCTCACAATGCACATATCATTATGAGTCTCTCATCAGCCCAGACTTCTTATTTGAAAGCCTCATCTTTTTTCAAACTCTGTTGGGCACTTAGAGTTAATCTTGCCATTTGTACTCCAACACACAGTGAAGAGAAGTCCTTCTCCTCAAACTGACTGGCTATGCCTACGTGTCATGCACGCTGTGCCTCGGTATGAACCATCGAAATTAGCTTTCACTTCCAGTGCTACTTAGGCTCAGTTCTGTGAATTCAACAGAACCAGCAACAGTTTGAAAGCCTTAGTTAGACGTTCCTTTGAATAGTTGCCTTTAAATTGTATTTTAACCTTTGTTCAGATCTAACCACTTCAACGGAGAGAATTTACGGTGTTCCTAAATTATACCCTTGTCCTGCCTTTATTTGTGTTCATGCATGATTTCAGGCCTCAGAATTCTCCCTTCATTATGGTAACTTGTTTTCAGAGTATGCTTGAGTGTAGCCAGAAGGACAACCACATTGCCACCCCAGGGAGCTTTGTCTGCTTCTATCTGTTTTATATTTCTACATAAAGTCTTGAGACATTCTGGGTCCAGATGCCTGGTGCCTATGCACAAAACCACGTGCTTGATTTCATCATTGTAAATTAAATACAAGAAACAATTAACAAATATTTTTATGTCCTCTCCCAAACTGTCAGTTATTACAGGGCATAGAGATTTCTTACCTATATTGCAAACCAAAAATGGATGGTTTGGAAGTAAAATTATCAGAGACAAGAGAACAGGGCTGAGAGGGCAGAATGAAGCATGAAGCAGAGGAGACATCAAGAGTAAAATTTTCAGGCTGAAATAATTCACCACTTTGGATTCTTAAAGTAAAAAACAAAACAAAACAAAACAAAAAAACATCTAGACACTTTCAATACTTGCTGAAAATAATCCCTTGACTCGGGTGGTAAAGCCTGAGGACTTAGGTCCCCACATACATTTACACGAGATTAGCGTGTCAAATGGTGTCATGTGCAGGAGGCCAAGTAGCTGTCATGGAACTTAAGTAGAATTCTGGTAAAACTCCCTACAGCCAAGGCTTTCAGGGCTTCCCTAGGCTCCACTACGATGCCATACCAGGCTCTAAAGTCCCTAGCTTTACCCTTTACAAAGCTCCCTGTGTGACATTTTAAAGTGAGATGAGATAATCTCACTCCAAGATCTATAATATTAGATATAAGGAATTACTTAGTAGTTCAAAGCCAGCCCATTTCTTGGTACACAATTGAAATGGCTGCCCTGAAGTTTGGGGCAGCTCCCGTGGCTGACGACTCACTTGTGGGCAGCATAGGATAGGAAAACATGTGGGTAAGAACGGGGTGGGGGGTGGGGGAGGTTCTATGTGTGGCTTTCTCTCTAGCTGAAAGCAGAGACAGAAATCCTAATTAAATATTGTCTTTCCAGGGCAGCCTGGAACTATGCTTGGCTTCAAATACATTCCTTTTCTACTTCTTCTCATGCTTTCCTATGCTACAGGATTTCAGTTTCACCTCTGCATTTTCTTGTTAGCGAGGCTTATCAAATATCACGGTCTCAAACATAATTAGTATTTAAGGGGAAAAGAAAAGTGATCTCAGTCTATGACTTCAGGCCTAAAAGCAAATCCCAAATGAACGGGTGTGCTGCGCTCACAAATCTGTCGCTAGCTTTCTGGTGGTCTCTGCCATTCCGGCTTTCTTTGTGTGGTAATGAACAGAACAGAAGCCTCCTCAGTGCTGAAAATTCTTCATTTCTGGCAGCTTCCCCCTTCTTTAGGATCATTTAAGACTCCTTCTTTAAAGCACGTCTTCTCCATAAATGAGGAATAACTACCAACCAAGGGTCATCTGCTTGAGCTTCTCTGAAATATTCAGGGGAAAATCAAGCCTTAATGGAAAGCAGGCTCATCTTTTATCATCCAAAATCAGAAGTAGAAAGGAAACAGAGGCCAAGCTACGGATAAATTAGGGTCTCAGAATACACTCCTTGGCAGTAAACTGTCTTCTACACTTTTCAAGACAGCAGCAGGCAGTTTGTGTTTTGCTCTCAACCCGGAAAACAGAACAAGACAAAAGAAAACAAAACAAACACCACAGGCCAATGCAATGGGCACAGCAGCCCTTTTATAGGTGGCTTGTGGTGAGGCAGAGGCCAAGGAGAGACTCAAGGTGTGACCAGAGACCTTTCTGTGTGGCCATACACACCTAAACTTTTCACACAATGAAACACTTCTAACTTCTTAGAGAAGCTGATGCTGAAGCAGGGAAGTGAAAAACCTTCTCTTCCGTTGCTCTTTTGTGGGCTAGGAATAAGGACTCAACAGGTGACCCAGCCTGGCCTTGAACTCACAATCCTGCTTCAGCTTCTCAAGTGCTGCACTAATGCTTATGGGCAAAGGACTGTGCAGAATCCAGCTTTAAAAAAAATCCTACATCATATTTAACAACAACAAATGAAAGTATATAAATATAATTTTTCTGCACTATCCCTCCTCCTCCTTTCCTGGCTCTCCTGCCTCTCTTTCTAGCTTTCTCATTCTTTCTCATCATACTGATTCCAAGGAAGAGACTTAACAATGGTAATTTTAGGTCTTGTACATCTCAAGTACCGGAGAAGAGGCAAATGCATCAACTAGTCTGTGTTCAGATTCTTGCTTTCCTAGCTACATAGTTTTAGGTTTTACATTGACAGACTTTTCTTTGCTTCTTATGTAAAAACAGGGACAATAATAGTGCATCCATCAAAAGGTTATCTTCAAGGCTATAGATAATAACAACAGCACAACAAACTGTCTAATAACCTTAAAACAAAACATTCTTAATTGTTTCCTTGCTGTCCAAAATGATAAAGTTAATGAAAGTGTTTATTCTGTAGCAGTAACTTAGAATGATGGGTGACACTTTTAAGTATCGGCTGCTGTCACACAGCATCACCATCACTAAATCCTAAAGGGGACATGACAGACCTGGAAGGCAATTCGGGGAATCCCTCCTTGCTGAAGGCCTTGCAGACACTTAGAAGTCAAGTTGATTTGACAGGAACATGAGCTGCAAGCTCCTATTATTACCCCTGACTTTTTAGTTGCCACTGGATATGGGGCAGAATCCTGAGAAGGGCTAGATAAATCAGTCATCAAGAAGCATCCTCCACCTAAAATAAGCAGCAGTCCAAGGAAGAGCTTTAATTGAGCTCTTTGATGTCTGTAGCAAACAGACAAAAAGCCTGGCAGGAGCCCAGGGCCACCCCTCAATGATAGACAGGTTCCAAACTGGCAAAGACGGGGATGGAGGTGGGGTGGGCGACAGGCCTGCAAGCCTCCTTACAGTTGAGGATGCTGCAAATAGAATAAAGTCAAGTATATGCTATTGTATCCCAAAGAGATGACAGTGCTGCAGGGTGTCTCGTAAGCTGGTTTTTTTTGAGCATTGCAGATAGCTATGTATTTCAGAGTCATGATAAAATAAATTGCTAGGATTAACCTTGTTTGGCCAGTCCAAAACGGACAGTACTCAGAATGGAACATACTTGCCATTAAACGTTTATCTCTGTGTATTGACCCCTTATTGGGGGACATTTCTGAAACCTGAACTAAATTTCAGGCATATTCATAACATGATATGAGAAGTTGGCATTCAGTTTTATCTGTTTCAGACCTGGGATCTAAATGTGCTTAATTTTCAAATAAGGACAGACCCCAAAACTGCCATCCACCTTGGTAAACAGAGTTGCCCATCTTGCACTTGCTAGAAGATGTTGGATGTTCTTTATCCATTTAATGTTTGAATTTTCCTATTAATGTTCTGTTCTTGCCGTCTATATGGAGACAGCATAGAGGAGAGGGCAAGTTAAGCATTATCAGGAAGGAATTAGCTTCTGTACTGGCTGGTTTTGTGTGTCAACTTGACACAGCTGGAGTTATCACAGAGAAAGGAGCTTCAGTTGAGGAAATGCCTCCATGAGATCCAACTGTAAGGCATTTTCTCAATTAGTGATCAAGGGGGAAAGGCCCCTTGTGGGTGGGATCATCCCTGGGCTGGTAGTCTTGGGTTCTATAAGAGAGTAGTCTGAGCAAGCCAGAGGAGGCAAGCCAGTAAAGAACATCCCTCCATGGCCTCTGCATCAGCTCCTGCTTTCTGACCTGCTTGAGTTCCAGTCCTGACTTCCTTTGGTGATGAACAGCAGTATGGAAGTGTAAGCTGAATAAACCCTTTCCTCCCCAACTTGCTTCTTGGTCATGATGTTTGTGCAGGAATAGAAACCCTGACTAAGACAGCTTCTATCAATGGAAATCAATTATGAGCTGCAGAGAACACCTTCCCTTGAGGGATTTAATTTTCCTTGTTTAGCTCCCCTCCACTCTTCCTTTAATAAAGAAATATGTGCATTGTAAATGTATTTGTTAGTGAGCCTGTGGCTGTGTGCCAGAGATTAATGTCAGGGTCTTCCTTGATCTCTCTTCACCTTTATTTTGAGGGTTGGCATCTCTCATGGACCCTGAAACTCATAGATTAGTCTGTATTGGGTGGCCAATGTGCTTCAGTGACTTGCCTTTCTTCACGGCCCAGGGCTGGGACCGTAGGTGTGAGTTACCACCCCTGTCTTTCAAGTAGGTACTGGGGATCAGAATTTAGGTCTGCATGCTCACATATTAGCTTAGCTAACTTTCCCAGCTCAGAGGTGCCTTTGGGAAACTTGAAGGCTGTTCTGCAAGGGAAACTTGGGACTATGATGCCACCATTTGCTGTGGAGGCCCATCAGCCAGGGAGCATCTTCCCTTATGGCTACTGCCAACTGTCCTCTCTCCTCCCATAATCACATCCACAGAGAAATGTTGAAATGTGTGAGCATTCTCTGTAGTCTAAGGGAAATCAATGGTCAATGTTGTGTAAGGTTAAGAAAAGAGTAGGATAAACAATCAAGAACTTCCTGCTAAGCAGGGTATGTTGTGTCCAGGACACTAAGGACAAATGGTATATACCTTCTTCAAGTTGCTAGCAATGCTTTTCATTCCTTCTGCTCATCTCCAAACGTGTAGCAATTACATGGAGGAATCAAGCACGTTGATTAGAAACCCAACATTTTAAAAAGTATTAATGCTGCTTGAAAAAGTGAAAGCATGGATCATGTAGGTTATATACATCTAGCAGAAGTGACTTCAACTAACAAATGATGCTGTTCAAAAAGGAAAAGGTATCAATTGATACAAAGGTTGACAGCGATGGTGTAGTGAAGGAATGTACAGTTAGGTATCAATTCCACCTGGAGAGACCTAGCTGGGTCCCCCCCAGATCAACTCTCTGCACATGAGTTGGGCAATCCTGCATTGATCTGAAGGACACACTCTAAATTTTAGAGTGGTGGGATGTGCTTAGAAAGAAAAAGGAATCTTCCAAGAATGACTGAAATTATTTTAAAGCAGAGTGTCTCCAAATTATCTCTGCATGTAAGCGACTGAGAAAGAGTGGATAACCAGTTAGTAGCAGTGAGGCCATGAAGCCCTGCTGGGTCAGCCTGTGAATCATAGCCACCTGTGACATCTTACAGGGCTGATACCTACCAGATGCTCAACAAATCATTTCCTATTGGAATCTATTAGGAGGCAATTACCACCACGTGTTCTTAGTCTACACAAAGTATACTTTATAAACGTTGGCTGATGAACTTGGCTAACATGTTGATTTGTTTACTGGGAAATTTATTATATTGATGCTAATTAATATTAATTTTGAAAATATCTGCATTCAGAACCCAGTATCCCAAATTATGGAACTTATTATGATAATTACTGAAGAAAAGTCGATACGCCTCCAAATCAATGCTTTTCTGACTTCTTCTCATCCCTCCCTATGCCTTCTCTCCCTAAGCATCCAGACCTGTGTCCAGCAGAGAACCCGGGATGCCTCTCCCACAAAGTAAGCCCTAGAAAGTTCTCCATTCCTTTGAAGGCACCCAGCAAGCATGCTGAAAGGCTAAGATGCATCTGGACAGACAGGCTCCCTGCCTTCTTCCTTAGGTGTTTCCCTTCCATAGCACCCCTTTGTCCCGCCACACTGTTGTAAATCTGCCCATTATTTATCAAACAAGACCAAAAAACAATTAGATATTTGTTCTTAGCTTTCTAGGTGGGTTTTCTCTGATGGCTCCGGTGCCACCTAATATTCTGTATCAAATCCTTGGACTTTTCTTTTGTGTGCCTTCCTTTGGGATGTGTGTGCCAGCCAGAAGCTATGGGATGGGTGGAAAGGCTGCCTTCACAGTGCGAGCAGGAAGGTAGGGAAAAGAAACACTGGCATAAGTTCTTTACTGCTGTTTATGATTCAGAATCTTTGGTTAGTAATCTTTACTTAAAAAGTCCGGGCCATTTATGAAAATGTTATTTTTTAAGAGGGAACACTACCCATGGAAAAGTTAACCATAGTGCCTGAGGCTCTAATGTGGGAAGCATCTAGAATCTAGACACCTACGAACTGTGACGTTAGCCACATTTGCTTAGTTGACATCTACAACTATCTTTAAGAGTCTTGATAATTATTTTTTTCCTTCTACATCCACTTTCCTCCCAATCCTATTCCTTTGCAATGAGGTGTCTGAAAGCAGTTTATGAGGAGAGGTAAACGAGATGAGAGAAGCTGCGGAAAAGAGAAATACTAAAGCTAGTAGTAAATTGTGTGTTTAATGGGTATGTATGTAATATATATATATATATATATATATATATATATATACACACACATATATATACATATATAAATTCTATATCTCTATATTTATTAATGATATCAATTATATATCAATTATATATGTATATATTCTATACTATTTATCCAAGTACATGGGCAATAGACACTTTGTGCTTTTAGCTGTTATCAGAGTTCATACACTAAAATACTAAGTCATGCTATCCAAACACTAACTTTTAGAAAGGGCCACCATCTCCTGTTTTACTAAAGTCCTGTTCAATGGCTCTTCATTTAAATTAATCAAAGCATCTACTTTTATCTTTGTCTTTTTTCTTTATTCATTATGTCTTATTCCAATGACACTGTCTCTTTCCACTCCAGTCCCTCTATGAAGGCACTGAGGAATCCCAAGGACCCTACACAGGGTAGGACATACTAATATACATGAAGAAAGTTTGCTCTAGTGTGTTCCGACTCTTGCCACATCTTTGTCTCTTCCATGCGTTTCAGATGCTTCACCAGGACTCCCAGTCATCTTCCCTTCTACTTTTAACCTCACAGACCTCTCTGTCTTTGAAGAAAAATCTAGTGTTTGGAGGTAACGGAATTATCCTAGAGAATCTCACAATAAGTTAGAGACTCTCATGAATTCATCTTTATATGTTAATACACAGAAAGAATTAACAGTTGAGGTTATCAACAGTGCTTAAAAAATGAAAACTGTAAAGACATGGGGGCAGCTAGTGGAAATGGCAGATAAAAGCAGAGGGCGCTGTGAGAGATAGCAGACCTAAGAGCACACAGCAGAGGGCACTGTTAGAGATAGCAGAGCTAAGCACACACACACTTACCCACATGAAAATGTATTCCTTTACCACACACATCAAGATAAATGATAGGAGAGAGTGCTAGAAAATACAGAGTTTCCTTTTTTTTTTTTAAAAGGAGGTTAAAGATTATGGGTGAAAGTATATCAAATAGCAATGTGGGTAACTGAAAGATGGTTATTAAAATGGTTTACATTTCAACAACAGCTTCAAAGTAATAGGGCAAGCCTCTCATGGTTTCATTTCTGACATTTTCTTACCTCAGACAAAATGCTTTCACTTTCACCGTTATGATTTAAACATAATCTGAAATCTTAAAAATGCATGACCAGGGTTCGCATGGAGATCCTACATAATTACAGGGCAGATGGGATGAGTGCAAAGCTTAACCTCTCACCGTCAAATCCATCTTCTTCTGACCCCAGTTCATCGTCGGAGCAGATGTTGAGAACATTGACCAGCATCTCAGTCACTGCAGCCAGACATGGAAGAGAGGAAAGACAAGTCCCAGGTTTCAGCCATAACTTACTGCTCTGTCAACGCTCATCTGCACCTTGTGCTTATCTCAGATGAAGTCATTTCTATGCTTCTATCCCTGTCCTTAGCATCTGGATCTATATCTGCCTTTATGCATCATATGAGACAACATGCTGTCTAATCCCATGTAGGCTTTTAAAAATAAAATTATGATGTCATTCCTATGAAATCCCCTACTAATACTTATTAAATATAGGTCAATAGAAAGTGTGAGTGAGGGGACAGGGGGTCCAACAAATGCTGGATGAGAATACCCTGTAAATTTATAAGGGAGAAGAGAACTGTCTTGGAATTTTGTGTTTATTTCCGCAATGATGCTGCCCGGGGTAGATTAGATTACAGACTTCTGTTGAGCAGACTGAGCGAATGCCAGTTCCCTTTCAGTTCATTTGTCTAACCCTCTGTAGACTCCAGCTCCGTCCGTGACAGGTGAGGAGCGGTGTATTTAATAAAAACGGCTGATAGATGAGCTAATGTATTTGAAGGAGATTTGGGAACATTGATTATTATTTTTTTTTTAGAAATAAATATGTTGACAGAAATATCATTACATTTGATTTCCAAAAATAAGGCTTTAAGATACTTTGAGATGAGCCAGAATTTAGTAAAGTAAATAGATGGTAATAGGTTTATGTAACAGTGAGAGGCTTTCTTTCCTTGCAATGTGCATGTTATCATGTTTAATGTTTCTTGAAATTTGGTTGGGTTTTATCAAGCAGGTAATGAGAGGCCCACACATCTTCAGAAGCTGATTTTAAGGTTATACAACATTTTAAGAAATGTTCTTTAGGAACCAAAGATGCACGGAGAGAAACGCTGGCGGTGCTGCGACATTGATCTAGAGTTTAATTTTCAAAGCCGAATTATGTCTTACAGTATATCATTGATTTCTTTCATAAAATATGGTCAAAACCTAAATAATTAACAGAGCCCTCCCATCTAAAGGGTGTTCTACCATGCCTGGTAGTTGTGAGGATCCAGATTGCTTTGGTGCCCACAGCAGGCAACAGCTGAGCCTGTTGGCATGCTGGCACTGAACAGTGTAGGAACCCGGAGCATGGAGTCCCATGGGTTGGGACACTGTTACAAGGCACCTGTGACTTATTAGGATGTAAGAGAAAACTTTTCTACAGACAACTTGCCTTGTGGAATCATTATCAGATATTTAAATAAATAAAAAAGTCTCCATAAGTCTTGTAGATGCTCAAAAACCACATAGCTTTTCTCTAAAACTCTGCATAGACCTGACTTTCTTAAGTGCTTGGAAACTTATCTTCAAACAGGGCCACCAAGGGACACTCCATGAGGAATGAGCCAAGCTGTCAGTTAGGCCTCCTGGCTCAGAGGCTCCTGGCTTTTGCATATTTATCTTTATCTATCAATCAATACATTTTTTCCTGTAGTTTAGGTTAAGGAATAAAAACAAGCCAATGGGGGCAGGAAGACTGGATGGTATGAAGAGAGGAGTAGGGGAAGGAACAGAAAAGCCCAATTGTGAAAACTGCTCTGTTTTTAATAACTATGGTCTGCTGCTTTAAATGTTACTGTTCAGCATGTTGTGGGAACTAAGCACCGCCTATAATTGTGATTACTCATAAGAGAAACACAAGGAAAACATGATTATCCTAATTTGTGATAATAAAACTTGAGTTTGGGACTATAGGAAGGAAGAAGGAAAGATCAGAGCCCTGATAACACTTTATTTCTACTGTTTTAGAGAGGGCCACATTGTTCAACTGGGACTGTGTTCATTCTCGATATTCCTGGTTTGCTCAGAATCTACTCACTGCATCAGGTTATCAGCCACGGGGCAAGCTGTCCCATCCTTCCTCTCACAGTACAGACTGTGAATGCTACCATCCCGCTTCTGTCCAAATGTTCCTGATAACAAAACAGCTCTCTGTTGACTTCCCAGGAGGTCTTATTAAGAAGAGCTCAGGACTTTACAGCATACCTTTCTCCCCAACAAATGGCAGCGACCAGGTGAAAACATCCATGAAATTTGGGAGCCAGTACGGATGCGGGGAGCAGTTGAACTGCCTGATGTTCATCACATTGTTCTCGTACTTCAACACTGCAGCTAAAACAGAACAGCACAAGAGGACATCCATCAGTGTGCACCTCCATAATTACGCATGGTCAGGAAGGACAGCAGTCAGCACGTGTCTCTGCTTTTACACATGCGGAGTGGATCAGGCAGATTCAACTATTTGAATTAAGTTCCAAACCATGAATACAAATAGCCTCATCAGCCCCGATTTCCTGATTTATCGACCTAAGCATTACTCCTTAGAGGATGCTACTGCCTGTACAATGTGTGAGTGGCGATTTGAAATGACATTATCATTTGGAAAATATTTTTGTGATGTAGTTAAGCAATTATCAGGAATCAGATCAAGAGCCTCCTGTAGCCAGGAACATTCTAGTCTTCCTTACTCTCCGATGGTAAGAAAAAAGGGGGCAATGCTAAGTTAGTCTGACCTAATTTAGTAAGCTTTCCAAAGACTAGCTTTTCTCTGCCTCTCTATCTCTGTCTCTTCGTCTCTGGCTCTCTCTCTCTTTCAACAAAAACAAACTCTGCCCCCCAGTAGCAATCACAGTTGTTACATAAATTACATAATTTTAAAATTAATAAGGAAGATATTTGGATTTAATACCATATAAAGTAACAGTGTTGACTCTAGCCTCCACTTCTGAATAGGACGGAGCAGCCAAGGCTCCCGAAGCAAAGCTGCCTGCTTCTCTCTGCCCCGAGTGGGACCTGTGGGCTAGAGAGACTCTCACATGACTCTTACTCCTAACTGCATATGGAAACTCAAGTGCCGATCCTGGTCAATGTATACAGGATGAGCAGGGCTCTGGGAGTAATTTCAAGGATAGTTGAGTCATGTGTTTCAGCGGAGACTCCTAGCTTACTGATTGACAACATTATCTTATGGAACAGACTCAGGTTGAACTTACACCTGCTTTTTCTACTCACTGACCTTAAGACATAGAACAAATAGATTTCCCCCTCAATGAAAGCCCTTCAATAACGATCCTGCCTCATTTCCAACCTGCCTGATTGTATGCAAGACATGGTTTTTATTATCCATCCCCAGCATGACGAGTGTTGTATTGATGGTGTGTAATGAGTAGATCCTGAGTCATGTAAAATGGGCTGTTTACATTGATTAGTTGAATACACAGAAAGTTATTTTATTACGTTGTACTATTATGCTGACATTTATATGGGGAATATGCTATAGCAGGTGATGACAGATAACAGAACAAAAGCCTTTAGTATCTATCAAATGCTTTGATTTGGGTTTGAGCTTTCACAGCAATGCAGAGCCTTTTGTATATATGTCTTTGACACACACACACACACGTTATGTTTTATATGTATGTTATAAATACATATATACACATACATATATGTATATATATTGTTATGTCAAAGACATATATGTATATGATATAGTATATATGTCTTTGACATAACAATGTTTTCAAAACTGATCCTTCATCTGGAACGTTTCCTGTCTCCGAAATCCATGTTATCAGCTCAGTGAAGCCCTTTCTGGTTCCCTTTGATAGACAGATCATCTTCCTTCCTTCATTCTAAAAGCCTTTGGCTTGCAACGGATACCGCACTTGTTAGGGAACTTTGATCAGGGTTATTCCACATATATGTATTGGCTTAACCTCTCCCCCTGTTTTAAAGGACAGGGATCATAAAAACAGGCTGTAGGTTTTTTGGGTCTCCTGTCCCACTTCACTCAGACTCGATCTGAGAGGCTGACACGGATCACGGATGCTGCTATTCCTCCTACAGTATTCTTTCAAGCGATCGGTACCTCCTCCTGCTGGTCTCCTTCACACAAGACACTTGTGGCTTTCACCCTGTGTGTCCTGGATCTGGATGCCCACCAGATGACCATTCTCTCTGACACTATTTCTCAGGATGGCCATTAATCTCTTAGGTAGGCTTGATCAGTGTCTGAGTCTAGGAAAGACACATCATTTTATTTTGTGATTTGCCTACTATAGGTATTATGCCACATTCTAAATACACTATTGCTTTCAGCAACTGGCAGTTAGCTCATATTTGTGTGTCGTGAGGCCTTTGCCTTGAATTCGAGACCTACTAGACTAATAGAGCCCCAGAAAAGAGAAACAGGCATTTTGGGAACACAGATGGTATAGGTTAGCAGGGCAGTAAAAATTCTTTTCTGGTAGAATTCTGAATTCCGCATATATTTCTGGAAATTGTGTTTGGCATTGTTCTGTTATTTATGCAACATGCTCTTTGGCAAAACAAAATATAAAAACTCCTTGACAAATTACCGTTATCAGTGTTTCTGATCCTCAGGACAAAGTATTGCTCGTGTCTGACATTAACTAGCTGAGCAAAAGATTCACGCTAGTGATTTTTTAGAATTTGTTACCATTGCATTTGTTTTTATATCTCTTAAAAAAATTCTTTTAAGGCTCAAACCTGTCTTTTCAGAGTAATTGCCACTTCACTGCCCCCTTCCCCATCTTATTAACATCAGGTTGGTGGTATCGGGGGGGGGGGGGGGGAAAGGAAGGAAGGGAGGCTGGCCTTTGCTCTAGACCCCGCCAGGCCTTCATGCAAAGGTCGGATAAGAAGGAAAAGTGTGTGCATACTGAACATGCGCCAACTTCTCTTTCTTGCCATCAGTCCCTGACCAACTAAGCAGAGCAACCTCTCCCAGAACACTGCCATTGTATACGGCGTTCTGAGTGATGGGAGAGAATGTGTGTAAGGCAAGCATGCGCTGTGCCATTTTATGAAAGGTCCTTGAGCATCGATCGGTGGATTGTGTATTCTCAGAAGGTCTTAGGGTCCATTCCTAGTTGCTACCCAGGCCTAAGTGTATGGCAATTAACACTGCCCTAGATGGGGAACAGAGAGAAGCATTCTATAATATTTCACTCGATCCCAAAAGATCTGGGAAGCAGTGTGTGTGTGTGTGTGTGTGTGTGTGTGCGTGTGGTGTGTCCCCATAGCTGCAGACAGAGCAACTGCAGCTGGGAAATGGAGCAACTTGCTCAGATCATGCAACCCCAAACTGACACATCTCACCCCCTTTCTTCCCTGTCAGGAAACCCACTCCTGTTCTACTGTTCCCTGCTGTCCTTCATACATTATACATGCACGGAGGCTAGTCCTAGCGGTGATACTAATTTAACTTTGGATGTGGTATTCATATTTAAAGATGGTTCAACTTTTGCCAAAGTACATGCTGCCGCGAAATGGGATGCAAACTCACAGTCGGAGGATGGCCTGATGAGTGACTTGAGGGGAACTTGTGTTCTGCAGAGCAGCGAGTTAAAAAGGGAGTTGTTTCAACACGGGCTCACCACAGTTTACTCCAGTACCTCCTGCAGAAGCTAATACTGCTCATTTCGTCTATTTACCATGGGAATGATGCATTTCTACAGTAGCTTCACTTAGCCTGTAGGTGCAGCAGGGCATTTGATTTGGACCTTTATAACCACAATGGTTTAATAAAGGCTTCTCAAGATTTGAGAATGAGCATAGAGGTGAAGTGAGTGACTCACCTACACTTTCAAACCAGTACATGTCAAGTTTGGCCCAAGTACAAATCATCTACCTAGTATAGATACACTTACCACAAAGACCCAAAGCATTCAATGCCTATCAGAATTTGGACAGACTCCTTCTCTTTCTACATTACACTCCATAGAGACAAGCAGAGGCCTGGAAGGCCATGTGCCTGGGCAGTCAGTAGTATATTCTATAAATAATTATTTAGGATGCTCAGGGCCGCCTAAAGTCTTTACATTAGGGCTCACTTTCCTTACTTGAACAAGTGGGTTTATGTAGACCAGTGGTTCCCAACCTTCCGTGTTCTCAGTAATTGCTTAGACAATTACTAACTGGGATGTTCCTTATTATCTGCATTAAAAAAAACAAATCTTTAACTTAAAATGCAGAAGCACAACAGGTTTTCTTTTCTCCAGCAACATGACATATTTGTGAGAGAATCCTTTGAACAATCCTGTATTTATAAGGTACTCACAGATTTTGGTGTTTTTTTTTTTTTTCACAATAACTACACATCATCACAATGCATAAAAACCAAATCCAATTAGCCAGAAGCATCTACAATCACAAAATTCACCATTAAGATTTCATCCTCCGCTTCCCACACCTTCTTCCTTCCTTGACTCCCGCTCTTCACTGTCACTGTCACAAAATGCAACTGGAGTCCTAACCGTGCAGGTTCCTCTGATATATTTGAGACACAAGCACCCCCACCCAGTGCAGTGAACATAATATAGATGACTGTATTTCCACAAAAATTGGAGAACATCTGCTAAAACTTTGGGAAGAAACAAAGAAACAACAACAGCAAAAACATGTCCTGTGTACCCAGCAGGAGCTTCTCTATCCCACCAGTGAGTTCCTAAGCCCACCCATCACTTATGCTTTGTCCCAGAGGGATGCAGAGACACCGTGACACGTTTGTGGGCCTTAACTTATTCGCCAGGACTTACGGCAGAGCAGACAGAACAGAACAAATGGTTCTCTCACGTAGCTGCCAGTGTGAAAATCTACCAGAAGAGACTAAGGCAATGGAAAGAATCTGAATCCCAACACATGTGGGAGCTGCCCTGCTCACTCTTCTTGCGATGTCAGAATAATTCATTTTAGAATTACAAGTTACTCAGTGCAGTTGTTTTTATTACACCCGCAGAACTCCATCTTCAGGGGCGTGTTTCTGTACATTTAAAATCGACAACCAAGGGCTCTGTCCTGCTTGGGGAATGGGTCTTATTTACTTATTGTAACGCTGTCAAACAAGGAAAAGACTCTACTCTGGAGCTTTAGCTGAAATCCTCTAGTACTTTCAGTAGTATCACTGACGTTTAATATCCAGTGGAGCCCAAGGAATATAGCATATACATTATGCTGCTGCAATGCCTCACCATGCACTGAATCTCTGGATTATAGTCAGAGCTTTAGAACCAAGGGGTTTATGCATGCACGCACGCGCGCGCGAGCGCGAGCACGCGCGCGCACACACACACACAAGTTTCATTCATGAAATGATAAAAGCTATCAACACCTTTCCTCATCTATATTAAGAACCAGAGAAGCTGGTAATGAAGCAAGAACAAGTGGCAAGAACATCAAAATCCAAAGGGAGACTGCAAACATCTTGAATTTTATTCTTTTTCTCACCCTTGTTAACATCTTTCATTTCCATATCTGTAATTGATCATCTCCTTCCATATTAAAGAGATGGAGGAGAGGGAGAGAAAAGCAATAAGAATGTGAAAGATACAAATGGTGGCCTGCTAGAAGTACAATCACCATAATCTATCCAGAAACAGGAAAAAAATGCATAACAGATCCGGGATGTGATTTCCTTCCGATCGTTCCACCCATGGATGCTCTAGCGGAAAAACTAGCATCACCATACATACCCCTTTGCACAGGTTCCTTTGCAAAGCCCCACCTTCATAGAAGGAGGCGAAAAGACTGGAAGGAAAAGTCCTGAGCTAAGCCCCGTGTACTTGCAATACTTCCTAGGAGCAGTCTATGCCACACCACAGGAAAAGGCTTTCTGACTTTGTCAGAGATAGCTATCTTCTCCTAATGACTACTTTTGGGCCATATGATTTCCATTTATTATTATGTAGATAGATGCATGTCTATTCTAGGCATGCACACTTCTCCACAGTAAACAGTGCCTTATATAAACAGATTCCACGGTCCCTTGCATTCGAAACCTCACTCTACCCTTAGTTTCTGGTTTCCTTTCTACATCCTGTTTGACATTTTTTATTTAATATTGTAAGACCATCAGTGACTTAGGCGAAGAATAAGTAACCAAGCTATGGTATTACTACATGTGGTGACAGAAAGCCTCTGCAGGCCACTCTCTCCCTCACACACTTAGGTGCAAAATGCAAGCTCACGTCCTTGTCGAGTTAGACTTCAAGCCTTCAGATTCCAGGTAATTTAACCACAGTGATACTCTTCAGTATGAGATATCAAACTGGTTTACTCTGGGAACCAGTACCCAACACAGAGTTCCTCATAGGCTAATGATCAGCCTCTTCTATGCAATGAGTAAGACAAAGACTCTTTACTATTATTGGCCACAAATAACATGTGCTACTTAAAGTTGGACCACAATTTTATGAACTGTAAGCTTTGCCACATATTTAAAGGATGTAACACATTGTCAGAAACATAGACACAGCACAAGGCTTGGTGTAATGAAGCAAACCGATTGTCAACTTCCTGAGCTATTTATTCTTGCTACTTTTGTGTGGTTAGAGATCTCAGCTCTACTGTAAATACCAGGGGCACAGAGACATATCACAATATGCCCGTGTGTAGGTATGTTTTCCTCTCCCTAATTAGTAGATGGAAGGGTATTTCTAATCTCTGTATAGCTATTATTTGTATATGTGCATCCTTCATAAGACTTAAAATATCTTTTAAAGCATTGCTACATAATTCTTTGTGTAAAATTTTACACAGGGAAGGAAGAAGAGTGTGCAGACACTGCTGGCAAACACTGAGCTAATCCTAGCACTCCAATGCACATACATACGCATACATTTTAGTGCAAGATTCCCTCTTTTCTTTTTCTGTCAATTCTTAGACTGGACCTGGACTTTCCACATGCTAGACAAACATCCTATGGCTGTGTTACCTCCCCGGTCCTTCACTGTTTTTACATTTTTGATTTCTGACACAGGTCTTGTGCAAGATGGGCTTCCGTTGGCTTGGTGGATTCTTGGTGGGAATCTTTGGTCACAGTTCTATGGCTCCGCTTTGGTGGGAATCTTTGGTCACAGTTCTATGGCTCCGCTTTGGAAGCACAGTACCAGTCAATCCTAAACATGGTGATTATTCACAACTTGGGGTAACGTGGTGGGAGAATGGAAAGGGTGAAGATGTATTAATTTTTGTCTTCATTTATGATCATGCATATCGTATTGGTATGAGTGGATACTCAGTTGTGTGGAAGGTCAAGGGAAGGAAACAGAAGAAGGAAGGAAACGGGGGAGGAACGGCAGGAAAGGGGAGTGGGGATATGTCAAAGACCATATCCAAATGACATAAAGCCAGAGCTAATTATACACGAGCAGACGTTTAGAGGCAAGGCCCAGGTGGGAGTGTGGAAAGAGGCCCTGTGTTAGCACAGAAGGAAAAGAGGTCCATGGACACAATAGTGACTCAGAAGAAGGATGCCACCACAGGGAAAACCTGAGGCTACCACAAACTCCAGATGGAGGCTAGGCACAGCCTTGAAAGTGAAAGGCTGCCCTGTAACTGCACATAGATAACTCTCTCCTGGGCATGGCCTCATACCTACCAGCAACACCATTCTCCAGGGAAGCAAAGGAACGCAAGACTGAGTAACACCATCTGGGGGAAAGGTCAAGACACCCTCAGGGTCTGCAATACCAGCCACCCATTGATTCTATATTGTTATGCCTTTTTTTTTTTTTCTGTGTTAAATGCTGTGTGGAGAATACTAGATTAGTAGGTCTAGAGTAATAATCTAAGCAATCACTGGGCTGATCATAAATGCATTTAGTGTGTCAAGAGTGCATTCCCAGCTGTTCTTGTTCAACTAGCAAAAGAGCACTCCATAGTGGGTCTGTGTGAAAGATTCAGGGTTCAACATGATGGAGAAGAGGCATGGAAACTTAAAAAATTAAATAAAATAATAATCTTAATCAGTGAAAAATAAAAACAAAATTTGGATAGAATGGGTATGTACCTCTCGCTAAGAAAACCTCGCAGGCTCATTTTATACAATCAACAGATCAATAAAATTGGTTCTTATTGCCATTATTAGAATTATTTGGGGATGCTGTAAAAATTGTTAAGTGGCTGGAAAGATGGCTCAGTGGTTAAGAGCATTGGTTGCTCTTCCAGAGGACCTAGTTGGAGTCTCTGCATCCACAAGGTTGCTCACAGCCACTGTACTTCCAGTTCCAGAGGATCTATCTGATGCCCTCTCTTGGCCTTCTTGGGTACTGCATGTATATGGTGCACAGATAATGTACTCAGACAGGACACCTGTATACTTAAATAAAATAAATTTTAGAGCACTTTAAATTAGCTTACAAATGTACTATGTTTCTTCACTGCACTTTCATAATATTTCACTCTATACAATCTGGAAAAAAGAAAGTCAGTAACTGCATCAGCAATGAACAATGTAAGGCTTGTAATTCCCTCACTGGCTACACTCATTAGGTAGTGGTGCTTTTTGCAAAAGTGGGAATGCTGTTCCATCAAAGGCACATGAGTTCTATATGGATTGATTCAATTAAAATGCAGAGTAGATGCTGGTGAGATGGCTTAGCATGCAGAGGTGCTACTGACACACGGTCTTGATGATGTGAGTTCAATGCTCAAGGGGACAGGAGACAAGTGACTCCTGAAAGCCTTCATCTGACTGCCACAGGTATCCTACAGCAAGCACACATCTGTATTCGAACACACATACATACATACTTAACTAATTAAAATATGTAGTGGGTGTATTAGATCTAATGTCTTATAGATTAGATCTAATGTCTTAATATGTGATTTTCTATTTTATGAGTTTCCCACATGTGAAATGTTTACATAGATGCCAGTGAATACTTATCTGAAATGACCCTAACAACTGGCCTCTAACAACGACAAACACACAACAGAGCCGAATAAACACAAGGAGGGGTGGAAATGCTGTGTTCTTCTGGGTGCATTTACTCTACGGAAATGGGTATAGCGGTGTGAGCAAATTATTCTAAATGGGAAGAGATATGTGCCTAGATGTAAACTTGAAATTTGTCCTGGGTAGTACATTGGAAAACTGCTAAAGTTTTCTTTTGCAGGTTATAAAGAAGGAAGGAGATGCATTGTGTAATATGTGTGGTGAAACTGTAAATGAACAGCTGAAGGACAACCATCTTCTTGGCAGCTCCTGAGGAGCCATGCACTAGCAGGTGGCAGCGGATAACAGGAAATACAGAACGGTGATGGAATTTCCATGCTGCACAGCATGTAACCCCAAAGCAGCTCCATTCATCATTTACAGAATATCACATTCCCTTCATGCTATAGAGCTGTCAATGCCCATCCAGTGCATGTACATGGGCCTCTTGCAGGTTGGGATAATTTGGATCTAAATGTCCATCTTTTGTCCCCGGCATCTCGCAAAAGCTGTCTGAGTGAAGGGAGAAGATACTCAGGGTGAGTGAGAAAGTAACTGTAATAAGGCAGATGGGAAAGGACAGGAAATGGCTTAGTGAATGAGGGAGCCACCACAGGGTGAGATGTTTAGTCCCACCAACTTTCCAAAAGCTGCCGATTAACTACAGGCAAGAGGAAGTCACTAACGGGAATGACTGCATGTTACACACACATCTAGCATTAGTCCTAAAATTGCCTTATTTTGCAGGCGTTCCACTAGCTACAGTATAACTAATGTTCTTTGTGGTTATCGTCTCTATCAACGATTAACTGACAGGGAATAAGAATAAGGACTTATTCTTATTCTTCCATTGACTATGTGGTGGAGAGTCTTGCAACTCAATTTTATTGCATGGCTTTTTAAAATTCTAGTTAGCATTGATTTTATTCAAATCAACACTCTGCATGGCAGCAGCGAATAATGGACTCCCACCCCCATATATTGTATAAGCTTCCAGCATAATAGCTTTAAAGTGCTTCAGAAATCCGACACAAAAGTCTTTTGACATTATGTTCCTACGGAAGAATACATCTTTCTTTTATTCCTTTCACTCTCTCTTTTCTCTCGAGAGGAATTCTGCTTGATGAAAAGGTTCCCTCAATGAAAACAATTCTACCCTCTTCCTGAAGGACCGTGGCTTACCCACAGTAAGAGATCAGAGCTAAAGATCCAGAGAACTCTCAAAGACTGGGGAGCACCCCCTTCTGTGCCCGAGTCTTTGGCTTGTCACATCGGAACTATGCACAAAGAGGTGACATAACCAGCGTGTGAGAAGCAGCTATCAGCATCAGGAAACAATGCTACACAGGAGAATGAGAAGTGTCTAAGGACATTATGGATTGACATGGAGTTGCCTTGATTCTAATAGGTTAGATTTTATTTAACTGTCTGTGCTATTTGCCAGTCAGCAACTGTCCAGAAAGTATTTGGGGGAGGCACTGTACTCCTTGGTACTTTCTGTCTATTGTTTTGTTGCGACATAATACCATGTAGCCCAGGATAGGCTAGGAAGTGCTAGCTGGTGATGACCTTGCTCTCCTGATCACACTGCCTCCCCCTCCCAAGTGCTGAGACAAGCATGTGCTGCCCACTGCTCCTAAGGTTTAGTAGAAGGCTGACTGAAATACTCCAGCATGATATGGATAATTTATACACTTAAGGTAGATTACAGAAACATGGTGGTGAGTGTTCTGGCCAGTGTCCATGCCCCGAGAAACAATGAAAACTTTTACCTAACTAATTCTAATAATTAGCTTTTACTATCTTAATTCAAAATAAGTTTGTTGCTTAAAAAAATCATTAATCTTTACTTTTTATATCTTTCCTATAAAAATTGAACATTCTTTTATGCCTTATCGGATGCATTTCATGTAGATGCCTTTAGTTGAAACAGTAAATCCCAACACCCTGCTTTATGGACTGCCTCGGAGCACACAGCATGCAGAGAACATACTCTTTTGTACTGGGCATTCTTGCCTCTCTAAGGACAGCACATCTTTCCTGAGAACAGATATCCATGGATGTCCACCCTCCTTAGCTTCAGAGGAAGGCCTGTCACAGTCAGTGTGGCCTTAGACAAGGTTATGTGGCTATAGTAAACACCATTTAGCCTTCCTCACTCTCTGGACTGAGGGGAAGGTCTAAGCATAGAATCCACTTACTGCAGGTAAAAGATGCATACAGAGAGATGGGTAAGGGGGTATGATTCCTGGTAGCATTAGAACTTATGAGGATGGGGTGTGGCTATGAGCAAGAGGAAGTACTATGCAGACAAAGTAGAGTGTACAATGCCAACAAATGCAGCAAGCTGTCAAGTAGTTCACAGACACTTGGGAATAATGGAGGTCAAGGCCTTTATAGGGTATCCTGGACTCCAGGCACTGGGTAAGAGTGTAACTGTCCTGTCAGGAAGGAAGCTATCCTAAAGGCACACTTATGCACCATGGTCAAGCTATTACACTGTTGAATTTCCCCAGGAATCTCATGCTGGGAGAAGAACAAGAAGCTGAAGCCTGGTGCTAGTCAGAGGGGACAAGTGTGCCCTGGAAAGAGAATCCACTTAGTGCTGACAACTGTCAGATCACCCTGTAAGAGAAGCCAGAGCCAGATGGCAATCATGGCCTGGACCACACCGTGACCAGGACAGCTTCACTATACATATCTCTTACCCTCAGTTTCATGTCAGGACCCTAAATATGCACTTGGAAGAGCAGGGCCAGTAGACCTCTCTGTCCCAATATGGACCTCTCTGTTCCCAATATGGACACATGGAAATGAATCCCCTTTCCTTGTTTCTCACTACTATTTATTCAATTGTCCCACTGAGGAAGTTGGCCTAGTCTGGCTTCTGGGTGCTATCAGGGTTAAGGCCTGGATGCCACGTTCTGTAAGAGGATACCTATCACATTAGCTATAGTCTATGGACTGTTGGAATCCCAGTTTCAAAGATGCTCAGAAACAAGGGTACCTTTCCCCTGCCCTGCCTGATCCTCATACATTATTTGACTTATATCACACTCAGAGACATGACTTCCATAACACCCAGACCAATGACTACTAGACCTAATCCTTTCTCCACATTTGAGCATGCACTCTGAAACAAGGTAGGACATGTCATTGTCAGATCAGGACAACTTTCTGGAGAAAGGAAGATCCCGATCCCTCCATCTTTCCTTTGCTTATGGAAGGACACGATGCCCTCTGGCTGCCCTGTTTGTTTCAGAAAGCAGGTAGGGAATTTCATCAAGAAAGTGGGTTGTGTAGAGTGTGGGTTGTATCGTGATTCACGACATCCTGGTGGAGCGATTCTATGAGGGACAACTGGCTACAGGCGCTCACTTTGTATAGTGGAAGGGTGAGCATCCGCTAGGAGTTCCCCTGAGGCTGAAGATTCTATTCAAGGAGTTGAATCTGCTGCACTTGCTCAGCCCAGAAAGTGACTCACGATAGGGGCTCAATAAATATAATTGGCACTTCAAGCTGTGACTTCTCTTGGGCTAGACAGGCCTTTGCTGAGCAAACACCATCGCACATAAGTACATAAATGTCACTTTTTAAAGGAGCGTGACTTACTGTTACCTCCAATGATTATTTTTTTTTCTTAGAAAGTCTGTACTTATCAGAGAGCAGATAGCATCTCTACTATACAGTAAACAAAATGTAGAAAATATTTTAAAAGTATCAGTGCATGGACTCCACCTCCGAATATTTGAACCCATTTCTATAATGGATTGAAAAAAAAAATAGAACGGTTTGAAATGTTAATACTGAGGCTATGGAGCACTCACAAAAAGGGACCTATCATGACTGCCCTCTGAAAGACCCAACAAGCAGCTGAAAGAATCAGATGCAGATATTTACATCCAACCAATGGACAGAAGCAGCTGATCCCCTCTGGTTGAATTAGGGAAGGCTGAAAGAAGCTGAAGAGAAGGGCCATCCTGTAGGAGGACCAGCATTCTTAATTAATCTGGACCCCCAAGATCTCTCATACACTGGACCACCAAACAGGCAGCATACACCAGCTGATATGAGGCCCCCAACACACATACAGTAGAGGACTTCCGGGTCTGTGTTCAATCAGAAATGATACACCTAACCCTCAAGAGACTGGAGGCCCCAGGGAGTTTAAAGGTCAGGTGGGGTGGGGGCTGGGAGCATGCACGTGGAGACAGGGGTGGGTTGGGAGTAGGTGTGGAATGTGGAGCAGTCGGAGGGTGGATGGGGGTGGGGTGGGGAATGGAATATGGAGTATAAAAAATAAATTAATTAAAAAATGTTAATACATAGGTCAAAATCAGTTAAAGCATGAAGGCACAAACCTCTTAGGATGCCACCAAGGCGTCACACTTACCTTTGTTATTGTACACATCTAAGTAATTTGGTGCTGAGAAGATTGTAATTAGAGACGGGAAGCCTGTTGTTTGGCTTTTCCTGTACATGCGGTACCTGAAGACAACAAACACAAGGTCATAAGCAGGCTGAGCATGAACACCAACTTACACACCTGCAAAGAGGGTCCAATGAGGAGTGTTAAATAAAACCTCGCTAAGTCTTTTGAACATAGACATTGATCTGGAGAGACAAGAATGCTAACCTAGAATCACACTGGTGGTTCAAATGGGTAAATCTTTAAAACTTGGCAAACCTCAGGGATGGGAGGAGCTCAGTAGAGTTCTAATTCTTTTTCAGGTATTTAACACAAAAGACAGAAGCTACCCAAGACCATGGTGGTTTTCAGAGAGTGGCAAATCAAGCCAGTTGAAAGAGACAAAAAGAGGAACCACTAAGCCCAGGCCCGACATTCTGTAAACTATTCTGTATAAGGTTACATAGGAATCTGTGGCTAGTGATTTTCTAACACACAATGATGGTTTTTTTTTTTTCTTCAAAGAATGTCTCATTAAAACCATGAATTTTACTAACCGAGACTTTCTATTTTAGAACTTTATTTATTAGCAGGCTCTGCTGGTGTCTGCACAGCAAAGATTATTGTCTCACCAGGGTGAGAATCAATCAATCGGTAATGAACATCCATGGGAAGCCATCCCGCTACTTCTCCTCTATCAGGGTAAAAAGAATTCATAATATAACCCTACAATTACCTACCAAAAAAGAACTAGAGGTGGGGGCTCTTGTTTTATCACCATGACAATACACTTTATGACTTCTATCTTACACATTGAAGAATATCAGTTTAGAAGCATTCTTATACAACAGTATGTTATCAGTTCTTGGCATGTTTGCTTGTTTGTTTCTGGTATCTTAATGTAACTGAGTTCTAAAAGTAACCCAAACTGTACCTTTATATAGACAGCCACGTTAAAGGTTTAAATTTAAGCAGATTTTGATTTTTTCTGGCAATACACATTGGCTTTTCCCAAAAGAAACACCCTATTAAAAACCTTTTAAAGCTATTTCAGATTATTTATGGAATTATGCTTTTATTGGGGGCAGAGGCAGGGATTGTCATAGTGGAAGTGAGTAAAACAGGCTTTTCTCTTCCCCCCAAAAGAAAACTATTCAAAAGCAACATGACAGTCCAGATCACAGACTCTATAAGTGAGCAATGAGATTCTTTAAAGTAGAGGGTCAAGGCTCAGGTATTCCTACCCTTCACCAAAAGAAACAAACAAACAAGCAAACAAAAACCAAAACTACATGATATGTTCTCAATTTCCTCATTTATAAAAAAAGGTCATTTTAAACAAACGTATTTAAACATATTTGATATGAATCGACATCAGCTGATCAAGTCAACCACCTCTATGCAAGCAAACTATCTCCTGTATGTAAAACAGTTAATAAACGTCTGTTCTCAATGTCTAGCATGATAGAAAAGACACCCAAAATAACATGGCCCACTGCAACCCTGAAAAGTGTGACCAACCCTGAAAATGTGCATGAACAAACAGGTTACTTCAATGATCAGCGACAACACACTGACTGTAAAATGCCAGGCCAGCTCCTACCTGCTAAGTCACCGCTCACAAGAACCTGAGTTTGTCAGGTTTCAGGGACATGTACCTTATGGGCCACGGTCGGAGGGCACAACATCCCACTTCAGCATGCAGATTTTTAAAAGGAGTGCTTTTACATTTCAGAAAATTCAAAATTCAAAGGGGTGAGTTTATTTTATTTCCTTAAAGGCAATCAAAGTCTTCTCCCTGAAGCCTGACAGGAAAGGATATCAGACCTCAATTTCTAAGATGATTCTCCCTTCTTCTTTCTCTCAATCAGGTTCAAAACTAACACGTGACAAGGTAAACACTTGACATTTCTTAGTTTTCCAGATTCTTAAAACTAAGCTTTAAGAGTTATCAAATACAAACTGAATTCTGGAGAATTATTTGATAGGATATAGTATTTTGTTTTCTTTTGTTTAGTAAATGTCTGCAAGTCACCCCTATAAAACTTCAACAACTTGTTATGTTTTTTAAATATTTGTGATGCTCATTCACTTTGTGAACTGAGACATTATAGTAAAAGCAAAACTGGAAGTAAGGGGAGGTAGCTTTAAGAAAGCAAGTACTTAAGAAAACAAATGGAAACAGACTTTTTCACTCTAAAGATGGAGTGACGTTAAAGAGATCCATAAACTTAATGCATGGTATGAACTTAACATTCATAAACGTAAATGTAAAAGCAGATAACAGCAGTCATGCTCTTCCTGCCAATCCACCATATCTGTCTTGCTAGAAGTGCATTTTAAAAGTAGTTCCTTCTGGGTATACACCTGGACACAGGAAGTCTGCACCGCCTAAGCTAACTAGTGGAAGAACACTTGACAAAATGGTTATCATTGACGGTCCCTCGGCATTGCTCACCCTGCATCCTGGGCTTCGTGGGCGCGGAGTATGGACAACAAATTATTGTGCTGCAGGAAGTCACACACAGCCGGATAACTGCCAGACACAGAGAGAAAAGAGGAGAGGTGGTTAGGAAGTCTCCAGGAGTCACCGTTAATCACACAGACATCTAGATGTTGCTGGGATCCAGCACAGCCACAGAGCACTCCGGAAACCGGCTCCCTGCTTCTGAGGACAGGTGCTTCTCTGAGTCAGATGAGGCTCACACATGCAGAAAGGAAGGAAAGGTGTCCTCTGACTTCCACATGTGTGCCTTGGTTTGCACACTCGATTTCACACACACCCACTCCTCATGTACCCAGAGTAAAAACTAAATTAAAATTAAAGAAGAAAGCTGCAATATCAAAACTTCATTAAAACTGAAACCGAGATTATAAATGTAACCAGTGGAAAACGCTGTTTAAAACTGCTACGCCTTTGCTCTAAGATGTCTTGAAATAAATTTAAAACCATTAAACCTTTGACGATTGAAATTAAGGTCAGAAAACAAATATTTTATAAATAAACTACAAATATTTACAAGAACCTCAAATATGCACATGGATATATTCATAAATTTTAAAAATCTACTTTTGAGAAACAATTTAGAATGTGAGACAAGTATAGTTTCTATGCTATATATTTGCACAAATTCTCCAGTCAACAGGCAAAGAAATACTTCTAACATAGTGTATATAGGTAGAGCTATCAACTGTATGATGGTTAGCAGTGATGGTCAACTTGACAGGTACTACATATACCTAGGAGACAAACCTCTGGGCATATCCCTGTGGGATATTTCAACACTGGGCTCATCAAAGTGGGCAGATCTAGCATATGTGGTAGCACACTCCTTGGGTGATGGCCCTGGCATGAATAAAATGGAGAAAGAGACCTGAGCACCAGCATTCCCCTCTCTCTCTCTCTCTCTCTCTCTCTCTCTCTCTCTCTCTCTCTCTCTCTCTCTCTCTCTCTCTCCTTCCAGCAGCCACCCTGACCTCTGCACCATGGGGGGGCTGCACCCTTCTTCCCTCCTCAGACTGCACTGACTTGCCTTTTGTCACAGCAGGGGAATGTAACTAATACAGACTGTAAGAAGGGTTTAGTTCTTCGGCAAAAATGATTCTTTTACAAAGAGTTTCGGCTCATCTGCGCACACATGCATGTGTGCACTTTGTATCGGAGCCCTGGTATCATGGATTCCACAGGGGGATGGAAACGTAAGACAAGGGAATGGTTTGTGTCCTTTGCTAGAAGGCAGGCCAGGCTGAGTAGAGTGATATGGTAAGTGTAATACATTACTTCTATCAGGAAGGCTTTGATAAATTGGGTAGAAGCATTCAATATGATTTTAAGAAGATTTTTAAAATCTACAGGGCAATAAAATACAGCAAACATAAAATGTCCCATAGGTTATATAGACATGAGACATTATATAGACATTACAGGGTAAGGCAGCAATTCCCCACACTCCCTTCCCCTAGTCTGTCAGTCATGAAGGAACACTGAGAACATGAGCTTGCATAAGAGTTCATGATAGATGTGGGTCAGTAGACAGGAGAGGGTTAGGACTCTGTACAGAGGGTGCTTACAGATTGCGTGTGAATAACGAAGGCTGAAGAGAGCACGTGAGCGACTGCAGTAAATTTGGCTTCAATCTGCTTGTCTTCTTATTTATATTTCTCTAACAGATCAAATATACTTTAGACGTTGAATGTTGAATTAAATACCATAGGCTTTTTAATCCAGATTTTGCCTGCAAGTATGGCTATAATGTGTTTGCATGCATAAGCCGGGGCAGATACTTTCCCTGTCTGCTTTTCCTCTTGACACGACCAGTTCTTGTACAATGTGGTAAACGACCCCATAAGACCGTTCCAGGTAAGCATACCTCTCCCCTATGCTTACAACATTGCTGCCTTTATAGTCTGGACCTCAGACCTTCCTGATATTCAGCATACTGTTATATGAAGTAGGATTATAGATCTGCCCTTTAACAACAGGACATTCCAGCAGAGGGAACCCACTGCTTTCTCCACTTGCTCTTCTGAGTGACTGATAACTTTCTGGAGTTCATGTGCAGCCACGGAGAGAGACTCAACAAGTGCAGTTAAGCGTGCTAGGCAGAGGTAGGGGATGTAGATGGTGCTGGTCCTCCTGGTTGCTTCAGTGCAGCAGAGCAGCCCTGACATGGTATGTACAGGAAGACATCACTACCGCCTTTCTTCTCCCCCTCCCCCTCCCCCTCCTCCTCCTGTTCTTAACTTTTCCAGCTTGTCCAGATGCTCTACTCCTCTGCTGCCTGGGTCTAGTAATAGGTACTCAGCCCTGGGGCACCCTGGGGTTCCAGTCAGCCTTCTTTTCCTAGGACATTTTGTACCTCTCCTTTGCCCCAGGGTCCTCTAAGGAATTTAGATCTTAGATTCTGAGGCTTCAACTCTTTCTGCGAAAACTTCTGCAAAACTCAGTCCTCTCCTGCATCTTGAAAAGTAGCAAGCAGGTATTATTTAAACAAACTCTTATTTTGTATTGCTGGGAATCAACCCCGGGTCCTTATTGTATGCCAGGCAAGTGCTCCACCACTGAACTACATTCCTAACACAAAGGCTAACATTTTATTGATGTTGCCCCCTCACAGAGAGGGCACCTTTGTCAATAGTTCTTACAGACCCAAAACTTCCTCACAGATGCCACTCTTATGAGAGTGACTGTCTCCTTGGCTTTCAATGTTATAGAGTTCTCTTGTAGGCTGAGTTCATTTCATTATATGACTGTTGATGGTCTTTTGTTCATCATCATATTTGTATCATTTATCCATATTGTCACGTTGGCACATGTGGCTTTGTTTAGATACATTTCATTTGCCACAGTTAATGCATATGTGAGTTATAATAGTTACTGTATACACACACAGACTGATTATACATCTAACTGCAAAGTTGGTATTTCTACATTTATCTGTACATTGTGATACAGCAGAGTTTATTATTCTACGAAGTAGGTGTTTGGATTGTCCCTGTTTCTTGGGTATTATTACTGGTGCAATGAACAGTTTTATGCATGTCCTTTGGTATCCTCATATCTATTTTATTGGATATAAAAACAAGAAAAAAAAGGCTTAAAGTAATGTTCAACTTTAGCAGACAATGAAATAGATCACTGTGATTTCAGATTGGAGGGATATTTAGGATGGAGACCTAGAAAAAAAGAAAGGCAGAGGAGCAGAGCTTAACTTTAAAGGAGAACACGGTAGCCTGGGGTGGTGGTGGTGGTGGAACCAGAGATGCCTGAGAGAGATGGAGAGCTGGGGGCTCTACTGTAAGCCATGGGCACACCAATATTCACATCAGTATATCTCAAGACTAGATTTTCAGACCAATGCTGGAATGTCCTAACTAACTCAGACACCGAAAAGCAGAAAATCCAGAATACAGTGCTGCCATGATTCATCAGATGCACATGTGAACAGCTAACAGAAAACCCGAATCCTACCAAGAGTTTTCTATGAAGATTTTCTCTTCCATATGTCACGGTCCTTACTAATCCCCACTCTAACACTGGGCTACATCTAGTATCTTAGTTACCTGGGTAAACAGTTCAGGCATTTGAGGTGAAAGCTATGGTCTGTAATTATAAAGTTGATGGGAATCCTGGGATGGGGGGAGAGCAAGTTTTAAGGATTTTTTTTTGTTTGTTTCAATCAAATACTTTGTCCCAATTCAGGGGTCACAAGTATGATATTGATTAAACCAAATGAGTCATTTAACAATGTCACCAGCCATGAATCCGGGAAAGGGACAGGTGTGTGGGAAGACAGTAGGAAGAAGATAAAAGGGTTGATGTGAGAAAGAAAGCAAAATGCCTCAGCCACATGTATGGCATTTTCAAGAACATAATTTTAAAATTCTAGAAAGAAATCATCCAGATGCATTGAAAGCTTTTAGATTTCTTTCTTTCTTGAGTGAGTGTGTGTGTGTGTACATACATGGATGCAGATATCCAAGGCCAGGAATGTTAAGAGTTCACTGCAGCTAGGTTTACAGAGGTTTTGAGCTACCAGATGTGAGTGCTGGGGTCTGAACTCAGATCCTCTGAAAGGGAAGTATACACTTTTACTTGCTGAGCAATCTCTCCAGCCCTATCCATACACACACATACACACACACACACACACACACACACACACACACACACACACACACACGGCTATGTGTTATTTAAACCATAGCCCAGATAAAATGTTAAATAGTGGATATGATGGTGTATCAAATTAAATATCCAGACTCACACACACACACACACACACACACACGGCTATGTGTTATTTAAACCATAGCCCAGATAAAATGTTAAATAGTGGATATGATGGTGTATCAAATTAAATATCCAGACTATATGGATACATGCAAAATAAATTTATATACCAAAATTATTGCTAATAACTCTAACAGGAAGTGGCTACTAAGTTCCTGCATTAATTTTCTGCTCACTTGTATTTGTCAAGAAGAACTTTAAAACATTAACTTAAATGACCATCTCCAATCCTTTCAAGATTTTAAAGACAAAAGTATCAAAAACCTCTGTGTAAATGAGATGTTCTTCTTTCCCTTTGACAGACTATTAAACCAGAAACCTCTGTCAGTGTTACAAGCTGTGGACTCAGACATTCAGCCACACAGTATCATATTTGTCAAGACTAAAGACCAACATCTGTGAAGAACCTCATATGATGAGGAGAGCAAAAGTATGAGAATGTGTGATATGATATGAGAATATATGTTAAATAATATTTTATGCCTTTGTCTATGTTCACTGAATGTGTTGGTTTGAATAAGCATGACTTCCATAGGCTCATATCTTTGAATATTTGGTCCCTAGTTGATGGAACTGTTTGGTAAGAATTAGGAGGTGTGGCTTTGTTGAAGAAGGTGTGTCACTAGGGGTGGGCTTTGAGGTTTCAAAAGTCCACAATATTTCCAGTTAGCCCTCTCTGCCTCATGATTGTTGTCAAAACTGTAAACTCTCAGTTTCTTCCCCAGTGCCAAGTCTGCGCATGCTCTATATCATAATGGTTATAGACTTATCCTTTGAAACTGTAAGCCCCAATCTCTCTCTCTCTTTCTTTCTTTCTTTTTTTTTTTTTCCTATAAGTGGCTTTGGTCATGCTGTCTTAGCATAGCCATTGAAAAAGTGACTAGGGCACAAAACAAAAATATTATGCAAGTCTATAAGCTTACTCAGGGATTTCATTCAGAGTAAGATTTTCCTGAATGGCTGACCCAGAAGACTGAGAACAAAGGGCTGTACTGTGGATAAATACAACATGATGCAACATTAAAACCCTGTTTGGATTTTGTATGGTGTTATTTTAGTGAAACACAACAGGTAACCTAGAGACCTACATAATTTGGGGCTTTAGCACCAGATTTGAAAGATCTAACCCTTGGCTTTAATCTACTTCTAACAACTTTTTACTACAAGGACAGACATCTTCATAAAAAGTTATACTTAAGTCAAATAATTATCAAAAAGAAGCTTTAAGCTTTTCAGAACTATAGAGAATTTTCCCCCTCTACACTCATAGGATTTGGCATCTCAGCTTCCAAAACACAAGATAATCTGTAACTTTACACTTCAATTCAGAATAAGCTTCACTATTGATATGTTAAACAAAAGGCACTCTCAGCAGGATGGTTTACAGAAAGTATGAAGTCATGTTCACTAATTCTCCAATCATACCCACAAATGAAAAGAGAAACAGCATCCATAATAAAATTTAATGTGTAAAATGAAATGTTCCACTATAGAATAGCCAGTGACAGAGGATGTTGCCAGCTTAGTGGACAAATGGCCTGTTTTACTGAGTTTTTGGCTCACACTGCTCGGTGGAAATGACTATTATTTCCATGGAATGAAATCAGGGTTACTTTTGAAGTTGAAAGAGAGAATAAAACAAAACCCAGCATGTGTTCTAGAATTTAAAATTTCCAATTATTTTCATTATCAATTTCCTTCTAGCAACATCCCCACCATTAAATCCCATGCAAAGGGGCCAGGTTAATTTAGGATTATCAGATGCAGCAGCTAAAAGTGAGGTGTCTCATCAGCAAAGTAGACCAGACACACAGAACCCCAAATATGCCCTGGGTCCTTTTATTAAGTGATTGAAAATTCAAGTCCCATTTGCAAATGTAAAATACACCATTAAGACATTTTCATTGCGGCTTATCAAAGTGCAAAACACGCATCTGAGGGGTTACTTGGGACTCTATAACTGATGGTTCTCAAACATCCAGGAAGGCCCAAACCCTTGACACTATGTAAGAAAGAACTGAGTGTGATTTAGTCAAGCAAGGAGAAGTTAGTTTTCTGCTGTAAGTTCTAAGAACTGGGAGAACATAAGTACATTTATGGATGAAAAAAGGCTTGCTTAGTAATGAAACTTCCCCACAGTTCATGCAATAGAGTCAACTTTTAGTACATTTAATCAACTGCAGCCATCCCATCCCCCAGATCCAGCTCTTTCAATCTTTCCTTATTCTCAGAAATTACAATGTGTGCATTTACATGCAGGCGTCCATACAGCACATCTATTTATTAGGCAACCACATCTTAAACTCCCAGACTGTTAGGTAGACGCTCCAGCATGCGGGGTCCTCACCTGTAGAAGTACGAACAGCCCCTGACTGTGTTGTGAGTGAAATGTTCCTGAGTCTTCTCATTTCCAAAGTCCTCCAGGGGGTCTGACCACAGGATGTCACACATGGGCCCATAAGCAGGTGGTTCTTTGAATCGGTCTAACTAAGAAAAATAGAAGACAGAGAACAAAATACTCATCTTTGGACACTTAGAATTCAGAACACACAGAAACCCAGCTCTGAGTGATGAGCATCTTAGACGGGGAGAAATGTCATTTAACCCCATCTTCCAAGTCCTCACCTCTCCTGGCTCCTCTTATTTCTCTGGCTTTTCCTTCTTCTCTTTCATGACGAACCCACTTAGTATCTCCCCTAGTCTCCCTGTCTGCTTCTCTCAGCTCTTTAATCCTTACACTTTCTTGTTTTCATTTTGACCATTTTCTTTAAGTCATTTCCTTATTTTTCCCATCCTAATGACACAGTCGCTATCACGGGTTAAAACTATCCCTGTCTTGTTTTTTGAAGGAGAAACTGGGTTTTGAGACTCTGCTGGTCGCCTGCAGAGAACCATCATTTAAAATCGAGATGAGCATTCACTGTGGCTTTATTTTATTGTATCTAACAGAATGATTTTGAGAACAGGTAGCTTTTCCTTTAAGAGGAGCCTCTTGCTTTGCACCATACAGGCTGTTCGTGAGACTCTTTTCCGGCCTTTGTAGGCATCTGCAGTCACATGCTCAAACATTTCACAGATACATATAAAACACGATCGCTTTTTTATTTTTTAATTTTTATTTTATGTACGTGATATTTTGTCTGCATCTATGCTTTTATAAGGATATCAGATCCCTGGAGCCCAAGTTATAGACAGCTGTCATGTGTGAGTCCTAGAAATTGAACCTGGGTCCTCTGGAAGAGCAGCCAGTACTCTTATCTGCTGAGCCATCTCTCCAGCCCCAATACCATTAATTTGTAAAATAAATCCTTAAAAAATTAAACAAAAGCTCATTAAATAAACCTCAGATTCTTCTCTGTGTTAATGTCCTCTTGTGTGCAAAACACTATTATCCTTCCTTCTCTCATGTGGCACAGACAGCAGTGGTTTTTGCTCAGTGTTTAAAGTGTAATAGGAAGCTAATGACAAAGCAGTTTATAACTGGAAATCAGATTTAATATGAAGGCCCTCGGGAAGCTAGTAAGTCATAGAAGTGTGACCATAGAAGTGGCTGGATACATCCTGAACTACTTTACTGTCATACTCTTTTTTTGTGTGCCAAGACCAACTACAAAATCACAAGTCCTTCAGCTAGCATCAGAGGTGGCTTCTAAGGAATGTGTATTCAGCTATGTTAACTTTAGAGTATGCAAATGGCTACAGAGGCAAGGCAGTTAATATCTTCTAGTGATTGCAGAAGGACAGGGAATGAGTAGACATGGACAATAACAGAGCTTACTTTTCTGATGTCGTCTAGAGTGTTAATCTCTGGAGACAAACCACCGTGTACACACAGGAACTGCTGGTTCATCAGCGCAGCCAGGGGAAGGCAGTCGAAGGCATCCATACAGGCGTCATAAACGCGTTCTGAATACTTTATTTTACCTTTGAAATGTAAAAAGCAAGAATTTACTCTCCTGCCTTTATGACTAGGGCCATCTCATTGACACCACCTTGTTTCTTTTTAAGATTTTCTTGCAAGGATAATGTGAATGTGACAATGTGACACTCTAAAACAGAATCAATAGGATTTCTAAGACTCGTGGATTAACCGTAATATACAATATTTTTATTTTTGTCACTTATCCATATTGTTTAATCTTTTGTCTAATACATGCAAACCTTTTTATATATTTTGTAGCGCATGTGCACGCGCCTCCCCTCCCCCCCCCCCCCCCACATATACACAAGTAACAGAAAGTGCCGTAAGGCTGGTTGGCATTCCCATAAGATTTTGTAAAAATGCAGCTGCCACAAAACATCCTGAAGCTCCTTCTGCCTCGTAGCGTTCTGCTTTCTCCATACTGACTCACAGCTCATGCTTTTAGGGAAGTCTTTATGCTTCACTGAATATAAAACCAAATTACAGAGAGAAAAGGAATTAAAGTTTCAGTAAGCAATGGGGAAAACAGAGGAAAGGAAAATAAAGCGTAAAGCATCCCCTCTTCTGAGTTCCGATGCCTACAGGAAGGCATCAGTCAACATTTTGTCTAACATCCTAGAAGTCAGCTGACATTGATGGGGCTCCAAAACAAAGGTTCAACGGGGCCCTATTTCCTTTCCTTGACTGGAGTAGGATTAAAGTGCAGAATCACTACTGCAAACACTAGTTTTGTTTTATGGCATACATGAAACTTCAGCTCAGATTAACGTGTCACTTGATAAAGCACTTATAATTAAAAATGACATTCTGGCTTGATCTGGTGCAAGCCCTTTGTGGATTAGCACAGCCACTGTAAGTTCCTGGGTACAGGGCTCTGGTCACGTTAAGAAGGCACTGTTTTCTTCTGAACTCCAACTTCTGCCTCGTAGAATTTTCTGCCCCTCTTCTGGCAAAGAAGAGGAATTGGTTCATGAGCTCTGCACTAACTGAGACACTGTGGAGAGCGGGTGGCCTCCACAGGAGGGGTAAGTTAGTGTTCTCTAGGGGTGTGGACTGAGACACTGTGGAGAGCGGGTGGCCTCCACAGGAGGGGTAAGTTAGTGTTCTCTCGGGGTGTGGGCCATGGTAAGTTGACTATGTTCTACTGAATGGCCCCACACTTAGGAGTAGATAAACAATGCAATTGGGAGAGATGGGAGCGATCCTTGCAGGGGTGAGTGAAGACTAAGTATGATCAAAATACATTGTATGGTATTCCCCAAGAACTATACAAATACATTTTAAAATAAATTATGTACTCTTAAACTTGCCATTGTTTAGAAAGATGACATGAAATAATGTCACCTAAAGCGTCTGACCTTTACACAGAGAATAACACAATGATGTTTTTAATGTATCAGTTACCATGACAACGCAACCTCTATGACATTAAAGGGAAACTTCTCCACATACTTACATTCTTGTTTAAACGTGAAATACTCTGTGAGGTGCCTACATTCATGGTTTCCGCGAAGTAAAAACAGTGTTTTGGGGTAAAGAATTTTCAAGGCCCACAAATACAGCACACACTAGGGGGAAAAAAAACATAAACATAAAATCAGCATCTTCCACCAATGCTTGTGCATTCTCCATCAGTTAACATGAAACCAACGTGTCATCATGGTTGCCATCCTCAGCCTAGGAGGATACTTTGAGGAAAACACAAAAGAACTTAAGGTATCACTCTCACTAACTCGCTGTCTTCTTGGCCTCTGATCAATCTTAGTCTTTAAACAGGGATACTTATTTACTTGTGTGTGTGCATAACACACCAGAGTTAGCGCTCTGCTGTCAGCATGCAGGTTAGCTGGACTCAGGCTGTCAGGCATGGCTCTCCGTGCCTTTACTCACTGCGACATGTTGCTGGCTCTTGTCCTTTATTTCCCTGCCTTTGAAATACAGAGACGATCCCTAATTTTTGTTTTATATAAATATATAAGTAAATTGAAGGGCAGGGCATCTTAATACATTCACTCCTAATAAACAGGGAACACACTCCGTGTACCCTAAAACTCCCAAATTAGTGACGTGGACATTGACCATGATGGCTAGCTACACATGGACCAGGTCTGGGATAAATCCTCACTGACACATCTTTTTAGAAGATGAAGTATAAGGGAACAATCAAATATCAATACCAATATGATCTACAAGTGGCATTCGTTAAGAATCCACACAGAGCAGGAAATGGTTCTTTAAAAAAACAAGTGTGGTCTCCTCTTTGCAAAGTTTGTGTTTCCAAGGTGAAGCCATGGCAGGGACAACACAGAAAAATGGGACAGATCAGACTCTCATTATTAAGCCACATATAAAATTTACACTTCACTCAGCAGTCTCCTAACATACAGTGAGTAACCAACCCTAAAGAGAAAGATTTATCAAACAGATCTGCTGGCTATCTGTGAAAAATATTTACCTGTAAGTGTCTGTGATAATCACAGAACTAATTATCAAAGTGTTGAAATAATAATGCTTAAACATACAGCCCGGGGGGTTTGAGAAAATACTAATTAAGGAGACAAGTGTAGAGTATAGTAATGTTCCAACAACATGTCATCTTCAAATATGAAATAGTGATTGAAACAAACAATAGCTTGGCATTAGCTTATGTATGAGTGTGTGAGTGTGTGTGTGTGTGTGTGTGCGCGCGCACGCACGCGGACTTGTGCACGCGCTGCTTTGATTAATTTTCTAATTACAGTCATTGCTAAGGTACATGAGATTAACATATAAGCATATCTGAAGAGCTGACCAAATGTCCTTCGTGTGTGGTCCTTGAAGCAGCAGGATCCTCCGTACATGCCCAGCTCCCTGCCATCTCAGTGATGAGCAAGGCAGCCTAATGAGTCCTTGCTATGAGTCCTATTTTAGAACTACACTTACCGGTTTAAATAAAGGGTGGTTGGATTATTCAAATTTGCCTCACATTTCAGAGAAGGGATTTGCTAAGTGGCATGAATGCCAATGAGACAATTGTTACCAATTCAAAAGTTTGACCCTTGATTGTCCCTTGATGTAGGTGATATGTAAGTACACAGACAAACTTGCGAGTTGGGGCTTAAGCTAAAATGTCTACTTTGGTTATATTATAAAGACCCTTTAAATATTATGCTAGCAGGATCATCCTAGAAACAGCCTATGCTAGAAGCAAGAGGCTCAGTGGGCCTTATCCATTCACTATAATCAGGACAGAAACCTGGCATCCCTATCTGCAGTTTGCACTCGTGGTTTTGTCTTAAATCCTTGGGTCAGAATCCTGTTCCGCTCTGCATATAGGCATGTTAACCCCTCCTGTCTGTGTAAGAGCAGTACTACCCAACCTATGCCTTGATGGATGAAGGTACAAAGGTGGCAGTAACTGAGGCATCCCACTGCCAGCCATTGCCCTAAACCTGTAGTTATCCTAGCTCCTAGGAACACTACAGGCTTTTGATAAGCTCACCCTCAAGCAGAGGCCATTTCTGTAGGGGAACCCAGTTGTTCTCATAAGCAAGAGAGAGACAGACTTGAAGAACAAGCAATAGGAACACCTGGCAGAGCCAGATCTGAGAGAATGGTCAACTAGACCTTGCTTAAACTGGGAACTGCTTACTGCTGTCTACCACCTGCCCCTCCCCCAGGCTTCTCTCTATTTAAACCTGAAACTCCTGCCAATACCCTGAAGACTGACTGGGGGTCCTGGAATCACTTTATTGTTCCTCTCCCCAGTGAGTTGTGGAGATTAGAAGTCTGATTTTGGCCTTTAGATTCTAGAACACAGGCACGACTGAAAATCCTATCTTTGGTGGAATAGGAATTTTTTTCTGTTACAATTCAGGTGAGAAAGCATAACATTTATCCAATACCGATATTTTTAAATGTTTGAGTATAACTCACATGACACTAGATGCACATCTAATAAAACTCTGTAAATGTACACACATGGACATTTGAAAACTGTTACATGCACCTATAATCTATGACAGTATCTCATGTTCCTTCCTGGTCAATAAGTTTCTGAAAAATTTAACCAAAATTCTGACATCTTTAGATTCATTTTTTTCCCCCAGAACATTTTATTTTAAAATAAAGCAACTATCTTTCCATCTAAAATCTAAACTGCATTTTGTAAGCACAATTAATTACCAGACTAGAGGAATCCTATCTTCAGACCCACATTTACTTTTTGATAGCTGTTAAAGAATGTATTCTGATATTGGCCTGCAGTTTTTTAACTCTGTACTTCTAGTCTTAATTACTATAATTCTTTCATAATTGAACCTAAAAGATATCCAGAAATGTTCTCTGCAATATGTTCCTGGTGTTCATATGTACACATTTAAAATGCTGTAATATACAACTCCTTTATAGCTGTAAAATGAGATATTTGGGAGATATGAACTCCATCTCTGCAGAATAAAAGGTGAAAAAGAAAGAAGGGAAAGAGGAAGAAAAAGAAACGAAAAAAAGAGAGAAAGATAAAACAAGGAGGGGGGAATGGGAAAGAAGAAGGAAGGAAAATTACTAAAATTTCCAAATTTTTGGCTCAAAGTATTCTAAAATGGGAGTAATTTTTTTCACATATCATTTCCTTTCCTCCTGTGTCAAGCATAAAATATCTTCCCAACACTAAATAAGACCACAAACACAGGCAGCATGGAAGAAATGGCACATTAAAGGAAAGGGTAGGGGTGGACAGGAAAGAGGAGTCCTGCCAGCTTTTACCCGCAACATCTGGAGGGACAGGGCTGCCAAGCACAGCATGGACGTGCTTACAACCATTTTAGAAGTCATACAAAGTTCCAACATTCTGAGGTGAATGAAGATCGTTAACAAAACTATGACCTCAGATTCCTTTTCAAGCACAGACTTGTAAACATCATCACAACCAAATGAAGCAAGAGAAATCAATGTCACCCAGATAAGGACTATTTATGTCTATTTTATTGGGTGACCAATGTGAGTCAACTTCCCAGTGTCTGTGTCTGTGAAGGCCAAGAGAGCACCCTGTGAGACAGACCTTTCTGCAGGGAAAGATGCAAATGAGCTGTACCACGTTGTCATTGCTACTTTGAACTAAACAAGTATTTACAACTTCCTTTTAGTTGCTCATATGAAGATCTGTGTTGATTTCCATTGCAGACGCAGCTTTTGCTATTTTATGACTCGTCCATAATCACACAGCACAAAGGATACTATCCTCTTCCCTTGGTTCACTTGTAATAACAGGGTAATAATTTACTCAGTAATTTAGGCTTTTAGATGAGCAGTCTTCTTGCAAAGCTGCAGTCCGATTCATAAGGATTGCAAAACAGAAGGAGAAGCGAGAAAGTCAAAAGGAGAAAACTGTTTTAGCTGGATGCTGATTTGCTCCTTGAACTGGTAACTCCCCATGCCTCAAACCTTTATAATTCAAACTGATGCTTTTCTGTCTGTTGTGGATGGCTAAGTGCAGGGTAGCTACCACATGAGCTTGGAAGGGAGCCAAACTCCTGAACTATGGAACGTAACTTCTAAGACATCATTTGTCTGGTCTGACAAGCACGCCATGAAGTGGCAGTCCAATACCAGTGCTCTGTGAAGGCTGCTGGCTACCAAGACCAGCGGGCCCTGTTTGTCACCTCTGTCATGTGTTCTACGGCGTGCTTGTTATTTTCAGGCAGCAGCATGGAATGCTGCCTGGCTTGCTGTGGTTCATTCTGGTCCATGAGTTCACAGCTAATAAACACAACAACTTTTCACACTTCAGTGTGCTGGAGGCCCAGGCTGAGTGAGGTCTGGATGCAGGCAGAGTAGGAGAGGCCAGCTCCCTGCAAACTCAAGGCAGTGCACTGCAGGATGCTTGCAAAGAGCCTAATGGAGCAAGCTCAAGGAAACAGCTGTGCGTGACTCTGTTTGCAGATTCTGGACTTTGCCGAGGGTCTGTAAAGAAGCTCACCCAGCTGCAGACCTAAATATGCACATATGCTTGATCAAAGAGATTAGGTAGGATAATGCAATCATCAGAAAGAGAAAGGTTTGTTGTAAGACAAATTATGGCTGGGAACAAAATTACGTCTTTCATTGCTTCTCACAAGCTGGCTGGTTTGGGGTCTCATCCTGTAGGGAATTCTTTCTAATGGCAAAGGAACAGAAGTTGAGTTGTTGGGGGTAAGGAGGGGGAGTGCAGACATGAGCAGTCTGTGAGCCTGCAACTGGAGTTAGTAATGACCATTAGAATCTGCCCTTCAAAGCTGATTTGTTATGAAGTAAACGCAGGCATCCCTCTTCATTGAGAGGATAACCTTAGAAGAATACCTGCAGTGTAACCCCGGGCTATGGACATGAATCCAAAATGCCTTGACACCTAATAGGGTAACACACACTGGAAAACGCTTGTGTTCTCTCTCTCTCTCTCTCTCTCTCTCTCTCTCTCTCTCTCTCTCTCTCTCTCTCTCTCTCTCTCTCTCTCTCTCTCTCTCTCTCGTTTTCTTATTTTTATACATCCAGACCACAGTTTCCTCTCTTTACTCTTCTCAGTCCCCACCACCACCACCACTTGTAGCCCCTGTCTTCTTTTCCCTCAAATCCACTCCTCTATCTCCCTTCTGAAAAGAGCAGAGCTCCCAGGGATATCCTAAGCCAACAATCTCATAACTCACAGAGAATATTTTATATCTGCTGGTTAACTCTCAAAAGACGAGAGCATGTGTATCCATGTGAGCACATGTGTAAACATATAGGTCTGTAGGTTGTGGTACATGTTTATTTCTTCAGGTATACCGTGACCAGGGTTTGGGACAGAGAAAAGACTTCAGCCATGGAATCCTAATCCCCTGTATCAACATGCTATGAAAGGAAGTTACTTAAAGAACCCTTCCAAAACTGACAGGAATGAATGTGACCATAAGTACTCCACAATACAGACCCTGGAATATTCTTAGTTAGAGTATATCACATACACCTAGTGGTTCTCAATCTTTCCAATGCTCTGACCTCTTAACATAGGATGTTGGGGTAATTCTGTTACTGTTATGAATTGTAATGTAAATATCTGATGTGCAGATGATCTTAGGTGGCCCTTATGAAATGGTCCCTCAGCCCCCAAAGGGATCACAGGTTGAGAACCATGGATAAACATGCTTGCTCTCTTTTAATACACTGATCATATCATAGCTACTACAAAGATACTCACTGGTCACAATCAGATCAAAATGGATCATATTAAAAAGATGAAACATTTCTTCCTTTCTGTATATAGGCAGCAAGTCCACAGGCCTGTGCTCTCAGTTTAACTAAGCCATTTTTGAAGATGGAGTTTTGACAACTACATCTCAGAATTCTGTAATATTCTGTGAGACCTACATACAACACAGCACAGCATTTAATTGGGCATCTTATTCCTTGTATAAGTTTTAAATTTCAAAATGAACATAAGAGACAAAATATTGTAACTTTGTTACTTCAAATATCTAAAATGACTATAGATCTTTAAAAAAGAAACCTTCTAAGTCGGTAATTTCTCTTTTGAAGCTTTTTAAAAATAAAACTCTAAACAGACTCTAATTAGTAGACATCTGTAATATCTCAAATGGCTTGGGGCTATAGATACAGAAGCTTTAATTTGTGACGGAAAATTGAACAGCACTGGTGGTGTGTCCAAGTGCTAGAAGGCTTCCCTAGTGTATGTGAGGTCCTGCCTCGGTCCCCAGCACTAAAGAGAGAAAAATCAGAGTGAGAAATGAAAAACAAAACAAAACAAAACCCAGGAGAGCCACCCACCCCAGGCTTTTGGACTATGAAAATATTTAGATTTTCATAGTCATCTTTCCTTGTCTATAGTTAGCATTCTAGAGAGTAAGGAAATATTTTATATTTCTTTGGAGTTTGAATCACAGTGGATGTGTACTTGCTTGTAAAAAATACTAAAATTTGTTAATGTCTATTTACAAAAGCTTTATACATGTATATGAGCATACATACATATGCATACACAGAGAGAGAGAGAGAGACAGAGACAGAGAGAGAGAGAGAGGCAGACAGAGTTTCAGTCACAGGTAACAAAATAGCCCGACTCTTCAATTGGTATGTTTGATGTTGACACAGTGCATTAACATTAAATATCTTTTTAGTAGATGGAATATTAAAATATTTTAACATATCACTTTAATGATGATTGTGGGTAAATGGTGTGGAGTCAGTAACTTTGACTTATTGCATAAGAATAGTTCATTTAATTTTTGGTGTTATTTGTTTTTTGTTTGTTTGTTTTTCCTAAGAGGACATATCAACTGGTATCTATATATTAAAACTTCAAATTTTCCTCTTGTGGAAATCATGTTTTCCTACTGTGTAAGTGCTGGGCTCTCCCTGAGACAATATATTAGGCACCAGAAAGATCCACCATGAGCACAAGAGGGCCTTGCTTTTCTTTGGCTGGAGACAAGCCTCTGTTCAATGGTCATCTTTTTTGTTTTGATTAATTACTGACAAATTACCCAGTTAGGTGACAGGTGCCCTGATATAGCAGCTGCCAATGTCCTCACACAGATATACAAGTGCTCTGAATCCATTACTGAAAGTGACTTACAGTCTCACAACCATCAGCCATGGATATGCAAACTCAAGCTCGCCTATGCTATTAACTTTCATTAGTAGCAGTCACTTTTTTTATTTTTATTTTTTTGCTAATTTTCAAAAAAACAAAAACAAACAAACAAAAAAAAACCCTAAGATACACAATAGATAAAATCTTACCATTTCTTTGGCATTCTTCTGCATAAAAAGCACACAGGGGAATGAGAAGTATTTATCTCAATAAATGTAATAAAATTGGTTGTTTGAGGTTCTGGGTTTCTGCAAGGCATTTATGTCTCTTTCTTATTAAGGTATCAGTGATCCATGGCCACCTAAGAGAAAACCATGTGTACTTACTTCGATACTGAAGTACCCTCTGTCAACATAGTCCCCTAAGAAGAGGTAGCGAGTGTTGGCAGGAGATCCTCCCACTTCAAAGAGCTTCATCAAGTCAAAGAATTGTCCATGGATGTCCCCACAAACTGAAAGACAAAATATATTTCAAGGTAATATTGGCTCATGTGTTTGAATTACATAATAAAATTTGCAGAGCAGGAAACTGAGGTGGAAAAGCCAAGTCCTTTGCTGAAGATGCCGAAGTTGGTGGAAGACCTTGTTCTAGCATTCAGGTCTCCTAATTCACAAATCCACTGGGAGGATGGTGGTCTATATTACTTCTATAACTGTTGGGGTCCTAAAAAACAAAACAAAACCAAAAAAAACCCAACCAAACAAACAAAAACCCCCCACCATACTGTGTTTTCATGAGGAGACACTGTACACATGTTATGTAGTTTGACACGGTCACTGCCAAAAATGAATAATTAGGGCTTAAATTCAGATTCTTTTCATTAAAAACTTTTCTTTTCAGCCACTATCTGTTTTTATGTACATGCTTACATTATTTATTGTTTTGAAACATATTATGTTTAAATAATGGGCATCGTGTGGATGTTTCTTCATAGAATGACACATCAGTGCAATTGGACCTTAACACACTGTGTGCTTTAATCTCAAGCAAGTTACTAAAATATGCTGAAGCTCACTATTCAGCAGGCTGAGGCTTACATTCCTACTATAGCATCTATTGATGAGACAACTGGAAATCAAAACATGAAATTTAAATGACTTGTACAACCCTATTTTCCACCATGAACAGATAATGGCTATGAAACAGGTAAAGGTGGGCAAGGTTTTGGGATGTCTGCGGTTTAAAATGATCCACATAATAGAATCCTGTGAGTGTTTGGGCCACCTTCCCGACATTCCACTTTAGCCTCTCCCCTCCCTTTAGCAAGAGTCAATTATTAGAAATGTACTTGTCGCTTCTTGAAATTACATCTCATCTTAGATTACTAAGAAGCAAGCACATTTTTATTCTTACAGCTGTATCCTTCACAACTGGGTCTTCATTCGGAAGGACTGAGGAATCTGGGCAGAGACTGAGCGCATCGTGTTCTTCTTAGGATAACATGAAGGTTTCAAGAACAAAGAAAGTAAAGAGAATATTTTGGGTCACATGCTGCCAGCCAAAGAATGCTGGCTCAGGGACACAGACTGCCATGTGTCCATGGGAAGGTACTTCAACAGCTCTGAAAACCTAAAGGTTTGCAACCTCTTCCATTCAGGAGGTTGCTGCAAGAAGATCTTAATCCAAAGCCTGCCAGAGCAACAAGTGAAATCCTATGTGGAAACAAAACAAAATAGGAAAAGCAGTGGAAGGAGAGCTATAGCTCAAAAATAAATAAATAAATAAATAAATAAAAAATAAAAGCAAAGATTGTACTTTAAAAACTTAACTGACTTATGTTTTACTACAATGCTTAAAAGGCAAAGCTAAAACTCATTAGCTAACAAGGAGCAAGGATCCTACGGATTCGCACTACTTTGTAGATAGTGTTGTTACTTACACAAGCACCAAGTTTTCCCAAGTTGGAAGGACTTTTATACCTGTTATGTATGGATCAATGCAGAACTCAAAGGAAAGACAGTTTTTGTCTAGAAAGTGTATGTCCACATGACTATTACTAAACCTGCACAGTAAAGCAAGAAACACTATTGAATGTCAATGCCTGTGATACCAATATCTCTATTCTGCCTGGCAACTGCTTCCTTTTGTATAGTGAGTCCCCATCAGGGCATGAGGGTTGGTTACTGGAAAAGATTCAGAGAAAACATGAAGCTACATGACAGGGTAAGACAGGCTCCAAACATTTATGGTAGTAACAAATTTAATCATCACCGTAGGCTGTTATTCAACTATCCCCAAATCAAAACAGTCCCAAGAGAACCACAAAAGGAAATGTGGAACCACACTTGTTGGCACGGCCCGCTGACCACCAAGTGCCCACCTCCTGCTGTGTGCCTCAAGATCAGAATGGCCTTAGGCAAGTTACTCAAGGTCTCAGAACCACAAGATACTTACATATAAAATATTGTGACATGAGCCTCATTTCTTAAAAAGATTATTTGTGTGATTAACCATGTTAATATTAGAACAGGAGGCTTAGGAATTTCTGGATTTTGGTAAGAACCTGACAAATGTTACATCAAGCACGGTTTCTAAATAAATGGCTACATCTGGAATGTCAAGATCTCAGGCTGAAGGGATTTTCCTGGTTGGAGATGGAAGGAAGGCCTTCTGTACACATCCCAAAGCATTGGCCTGTTTTCCTCTCACGCCCTTCCTACACCCCTCTGGTACTTTATATTTCTATTGCAATTCCTCACCATGCTTGAAAATTCCAGAGTAATTGGTTTTACTTTGCCATGTCAGAGATGGAAATACCAGGATATCCACTGAAGCTGTATACCACAGGTTAGAAATGAAGGGTTTGTTGGCATCTGACACAACTGGAGCAGTTAGGAAACTAGCATGAAAATCCATGATGAGCAGTTTTGGGAGATGGATGAGTGGGTAAAGAGCTTGCCACATCAATGTGTGGCCCTGAATCTGGATTCCCAGAAACCATGTTCAGGAGACCAGTTGTGGTATCTAGCTACTCTAATCCCAGTGCTTCTACATGAGATTAGAGGTTGAGATAGAATTCCCAGAAGCTCAGAGGCCAGAAAGCCTCGAATATGCAATGGTAAAATCATATCTCAAGCTGGAAAGAGAGGGTAGAGATCTAGAGTAGGCATCTATTTAATATGTACCATGCCTGTATGCTTGCATTGACACATTGATACACATACACACACACACACACACACACACAGAGGTACATGATTAAAAATTATAATAGGTGATGAAAAGTTCTAGATGACTCAAAAATTATAAACTTCCTTTGTCCACATGTAGAAGCATTATTATCCTGAATGTAAATTTATATAATATAAAATTAAGCTCTGCTTGTTCCTTAATTGTTATTTAAAAGACCTCCACAACTATTGGATCATGGTGACATTTAAAAAAAGAAGGAATAATTATTTACAAGCCAAACATTAAAAACCCAGCACCTGGGCATACGTTCACTCCTGTGATTTTTCACATTGTCACCAACTTTACCTCATAACACCATACCACACTGGTACAGATGCAGCCACGTAGGACAGCCATCAGCAAATGAAAACAACTTGCACACATAATTACAACTAAAATGTTGAAGCCCAACCAAAGAAAACAGAAACTCAAATAAAGTATGCCCAAGAAACAGAAACCTTTTATAAGGACATTTAAGGATTTTCAAGAGCACTTAGGATATTTTTTAAGCCAGGTTTTACCCCTCAGATTTCCCTACTGCCTACTTTGCATGTCATATGCTTAAAGTCTTTCCATACTATCTTACACAAAGGGGCTTCTCTCTTCCCCTATCCTTCAACCTCCTGCTGGTTTGTAGTCTCTTCACAGTGTTTATCAATGTCAGTAATTACCTGCCTGACTTATTTGTCTTATGTTTCTCCCCAGTCTTTCCCCCAGTGGATTAGATCTTCTGCTATAATGGGTATGGCCAGGGGCCACAGTAGTGGCTATACCCAGAAGGCACACAGGCACTTGCCACTGTACCTGGGCCAAGCTTCATTTAGAAATCCATTAGGAAATCAGAGAATTTTCTGAGGTGCCCTTGGGGTCAGGAGGCATGACAATGATTTTGTGGAGTTTGTCTCAGTGGAAGACAAAGCCTTCAACCACTCTAAATAGAATGTGTCAGGAACGGAGTCAGATGAAAGCATCTTAGAGTAGCTACCTCTCCTGGCTCCATCAGAATCTCCCAAGATTAACAAGCTTAAGAAAGATCCTTCTCTGGTCCATAGAGAATTCCTTTGAACATCAGTTTTAGATGAAATACATAAATAATCGTTACCATCCGATGCCCAAAGCAACTTTGGCATTTTGTCATCAGTCACAGTTCCTTAGGAGACTAGATCCTATTATATTCCATTGCACTTAGTGTGAATGTCCTATTGCATTATCAAGGCAAGTTGATTCCACAAGCATGCATCTATCTGGTCTATTCCCTTGGACTCCTCTTATTTATTTTACATCCCCAATGGCTAGTGTGTGAGGGTGGGGTGGCAATGGAGGGAGATTCAACACTGATAGACCTATGATAGGTGAGAGAGGCTGGCTCAGGAGTGCAAAGTGCTCAACAGAAGAGTAATGAATTATGCACTGCACTGCACAGTGAGAAAAAGTGTTAACCATAATGTACTTTTCAAAACAGCCAGAAGAAAGGGTTCTGACCACACCACAAAGAAATGATAAATTTTTAATGTAATAGATATGGTAATTTCCCTCACTTGATCTTTACACAATGTACAAATGCATCTAACTTTCACACTGGAACTCAAAGCTATGTGCCAATTAAGAGATCAAGCAAAAATCACCAATCATCCAGAAATACAAGGTGAATAATAGTATTCTGATACAATATCCATGTATTGAGCTCAATATCCCCCAAATTCCATCTTCACGAGATAGTAAGCTAACTCTCCGACCTTTCAGAAAATTAGACTGCAGAAACTTAGAGAATCATTGGGAACACTAATAAAATCAACACAATAAAGATGCCAAAATAGAATATAATATTTTGGGGTGAGCCATTGCTTATTATATCCACTAGTTACCTGATGATATGTTACATCATAAGGGTTATTTTTCCAGAGACTAGTGTACCATTTGTTTTTGGACAGGAGAAGTAGGAACCAGAAAGTACTGTAAACAAATGAGAAGGAGGGGAAGCCATCACTGTCTCTATCATGTTCTTCCTAGGTTGAGTGACAGAGCACTGAGTACTGCTATTCACAATATTCAGGGTAGAGGGTCATGGCGCATCAAGGACCAAAAGCCCTGCTTATACACTAGTTCTGTTATATGCATGCTGATTTGATAATCAGCTACTAAGAAAAAGGACCAAAGCAATATTCTTTTATAATTGCCTATTAATATTGCTTCCCTCCACTCATGATTCCTGGCAAGCTTTATGAAAATTGTATTGGGCCAATTTCACATATGACTGCGACCAATGATTTTGACTAAGATGAATCCTCTTAAGTTGTCAAGTGGGGGAAGCAGGGTGGGAAACAACATGAAAAGTTTTCCCTTTTTAACAGATGGCCATAGTTTTTCTGTATCTGATATCCTTGCTAGAAAGCTGTTTATCTATGATACCTTAGGCATAGAGGGTTTGCATGTATATTAAAATAAATATAAATGCATGAGAATATGTGTATATACAATACTATCTACTGCAAAGTAGGCATGTAGGCAGGCATTAGGGGGCAGTAAAGCTGTCAGAGACCTTGAAGCATACCATGAAGCAAGGGCGATGTACCCACTATCCAATATGGCAAAGGAGTCCTGAAGAGGAGGATCAGCTGAGTAAACTTGTGATATGAAAGCAGGAGGATGGATTGGTCACAGGGCGAGCCTAAGGGTCCATAACTAGGACCTTTCTCTATAGAGAAGGAAAGGCACAGCATAGTGAGTCTGACAAGGTCCCGAGAACAGAATCACAAGTAAGGCCAGGGTGACAAGATGGAAGCAACCGGGGATGAATGAAGTGTGCCTTGTACCTTCTGGCCAGAGACACTGGTTTTCAAAACAAGAACTGTACTTATATCACATGTGTGTTAGGTCTGCACATCTATACATCCACTTAGCAAGTGGTCACAGGAGACTGTTCACATCACAGCTCAATTACTTTTAAAAGAATGCTATTGTTCCAAAGCTCTTCTTGACAATTAAATGTTGGCATTAGAAAATGTAAGCCAACCTTGCTAGCACTGACCACACTCAGATTAGGAAAAGTCCAGTAAAAGTGCAGTGTAAATAACTCCTTGAAAAGGCTCTGATAAAGCTGCCCTACTTAGTCAAAGGCACATAATAAATGAAATATAAAATAGACACTTTCAGATAAGTTGATGTGGAATAGCTTTGACTGGGTGCAGACCTGCACAATGGGTTTATTTACTCACCCTTTTAAAAGGAGCCTATCAAGGCGTATCACAGAGTCAACACCACACTCATAGACTGAGCAAGATGTTTCTAATGTCACCTAGTTTCAGGATGAAGAATGACTATACCAATTAGGATGTCAAAAGACACAGTGTTATATACTGTTTTTATTTCATGTTTCCAAAGCTGTCAAAAACTAGAAGATATATAACAGTCAAACCTAAAATTTTGAGGACAAATATTTCAAAGTTCCTTAGCCGGATTGGACTGGTACTATGATTTACGAGTGAAATGTTTTTAATTCATGACTCATTATTTTTCTAAAGAGACCTTTAGGTGCCTCCAAAATACTGACTTTTATCAGCTTGAGGGCTTGTATGATAGAGCTCTTCGGCAAGTTTTCCAGTTTGTACTAAGCCACATGGCAGCTTTCCCATTAGAAAAGGCATGACCCCTCTCTACAAAACTCGCAGCCTTCTGAGTGCCAGGACTGTAAGCCTGTGTTTTCCCCTAATGTCCAAAGGCCCTGATGTCAGGGAACTGACAGTGTGTTTCATTCTCAGCAATAGGGATTGACCTATTGAACTTACTAGTTTTTTAAAAATACTTTATTTTTTTCTATAGAAATGTTTGTGTTTCTAAAATCTGCAAGTTTCCAAGGAAAAGTTTTGCATGTAAAGGCTATGCTAAAAGTTCACCTCAGGGGGCACTACACTTCTTCCTGCTGGTAATCCAGGTTTAAGTACTCATTAGTGGATGAGAGGTTCAACTACAAACCAGCATGGCAACCATTGGCATGGTTTGTTAACTGGAGTATGTGAATTTGAGACATGAAAATTATTGAGAAGTTGAAAACTTTGGGATGGCAGTGCTAATACCTGGAAAACATCAACTGCAAACTAAGCAAAAAGAGAACAAAACAAAACCACCACAAGGTTCTAAGTCTCCAAAGTGGCATATTTCAAATAATGGATATATTTCCATAGAAAACAGATTCTTAACCGGGTCAGGCTAGTTTTATACCTTCAAACAGTAATGAGAAGTCTGAATCCAATTAAAATGGGCTAAATCTAGAAAAAGAATAAAAAAAGAAATCTCGAGAATCAGATGCAAGGGGACAGCTTTATGAAGCCCGGAAACACTCATTTTAACCCTCGCATCTCACAAAGCTGTTTTAGGAAGATAAGTCACCTGCCGTGGGACATTAAAGGGAAATAGAAAGAGGTAACTGAAGGAACAAGGACACCATATGTTGTTGGTACAAAAGTTATACTCGATCACCAAATACTTCACTAACCTCATAAATCTCCATACATAAGTGACAGCAGGCAGAAAGATACCCAGTCTGCATTTTAATACTATTTACTGAAAGAACACATATATGTAATATCAATGGAGACTAGAGATGAGGTATTTTCTAGTATAAAAATAGGAGAGGGGGATATTTGAAAGCTATAGTCATGTATTCCCCCCCCCAATAAGTGTTCTTGCTTTCTTTTGTTTTAATCTTATTTTCCAATTTTCTTAGTTGATTTTATTGTATATAATAATTTGTAAGAGAAATTTTTTTAAGAATGCACTTGTTCTATGCATTATTACTGGTTTTCTGTCTCATCATCATTCAAGATTTCTGAAAAGATGTGTAAATTTTAAAGGCTCATATGACATTATAGAATTATATAAATCACAGTAATGGTTCTATGATAAGGCATGAAATAAATATGTAAATATGTATGTATAACACGTCTGGCATTCTCAAAATCACATCATCATTATTTATATGTCTGAAGGTTATTTGATACACTGCAGTTTATTTACCTTTAGTAGCTCACTGAGTCTTTGACTGTCATCATCAATCAACATTATCATATAAACACCATGAGCTGATACAGTTCCATCCTAATGCTTATGAATTTATTAAACACATACAATTACTCAATTTACTATTAATAAGTTAATGCTAATACTCTTAATTAAAAAAATTAATGTTGTGTTTCAAGCTCCCACGAACACTGTGAAACACAGGCTTTCCTCACTCCAACCAGAATGGAGACATACTGCAATGGCTTAGCATTCCATCCTGGCCCATCTCAGTCTGTCTGCTTTGTGCTTTTAAATAAATAAAGAGATAGATAAGTAAATAAATAAAAAATAAAAATGTGACAACAGATTTCCTTTTTTGTTTTTCTGAACAGTCTATTTTCTGCCTGGGGAGAGCAATATAGGGCAATAAAGAAGAACAGAGATTCTGAGGGTGGATGAGTTGGCACCTAAGCAGCAGTCCAGCTTCTATCCAACGGAGTGACTGACTCCGGAGCAACCAGCTTATCTCCTTCCTATCTGTTCCTTCATGAGTCAAAATAAGACCCCCAAAGAGAACCTTCCTCAAAGGAAACCACTTAACAGTAGCTACACACTTAAACCTGACCAGGTAAAGAAGAAACGGAACAATGGTTGGCTGTCAAAGCCATCCCCCTTCACTCAGAGCTTTTGCTCATTTGCTTCATAACTGTTATCAGTTGGTTTATTTTAATTTCCTGTGTTTTACTCTAGACAAAAAACTAGGCCATCTCTCTTGATTACTTTCCTGTTCACTCCCCCAAAGCAGCACTCGTTATCTAAAGAATGCATGGGCACTTGAGTTTGCTCTTCCCAATTCCCTCCCCTAGACATCCACACTTCACTCTTTTTCAGTAGGGATTTCCAAGCTGGGGCCACCTTGCTTTGTAAATTACCACCTGTGGAACTGGTCCAGGCTATTTAGTCTTTGTAAAGGCAACAACCACCTCATTCGTAAGTATGCTGCCCGTTTACTTTATGGTCTTTAAAAATATAAGAGAGAGACAGAGAAAGCTCTTAGTAGATGGTATGCTTGCTAAGAAGGTATGGCTGAGGTAGAGCATTGTCTATTTAAGAACGAGTTTGGATATTCTGCAAGATTAAGATAAATATGTGGCCCTTCTGTACTCATTGCAGCCATGAATAGAACATACAAACTCATTCTGTGCTTTTCTCCTTCCGATCAAAATGCATGCTACCACGTACAGACAGCTGCCATGGCTAGTATCACAGAGATGAGGTCTCCTGATGCCTACGGTCCAGTCTTTTTTCGAAAGGTGGAGCTATCTCCAATGGCTTCAGTGGTCTCTGCCAGCTCTTCAGCTGGTGGCCCATGACAGTTACCCATTAGTCAAGTTTTGTTTTGCAGCAAAACTCATTTATACGAGCACTCTCCTCCGTGGCTGGATAATGGTGGTAATGTTTTAAAAGCTGGAAGTGACACAGCAAAGAAAAGAAATGGATGACATTTCACCAAATGGATTTTCCAAAAAAGAAAGAAATATTTCTTCTTAGCTCTTTGGAAAACTCAGTTAAAAAAAAAAATCTTTTGACTGAGGAAAAAAGTCAGTCATCTATTTTTTTAGTCATAATACTCCTAAAACTTGTCAATTTACAGATTTAATTTTTATGCATTTTTAAACAAACTCAGAAAGATTGAAACCCCATTTTCTCTCTCATAAGCTGATCCTATTTTATAGTGTGTCTTAGGTATGTTCATGTGCACAAAGATGAAGTAAATAGAATGAAGAACTTTAGAGAGGTGAAAAGTTAGAGGAAAGGTAAGGAGAGGATTAAAGGTCATCACAGACCTGAAAGCAGAAAGGAGATGGGAGGAGCATCAAGGAAGGAGAGGCTACGAGGAAGTAGGGCAGAGAAGGCAATTGGGGGTTGATTAGGGGTTGAGAAGAAGTGAGAAGTAACTGTAATATACATCGTTTAAATATTCGATAATGATAGCTAATACTTTGAATGTTAATTTAAAATGTAAATAAGTTTTCAATAGGACAATAACATATCACTGGAAGAAGAATCATTAAGTTGGTGGCCAAAGTGTTATATATCCCAGCACTCAGGAGGCAGAGGCATAGGGATCTCTTGAGTTAGAGGTCAGTCTAGTCTACATAGTGAGTTCCAGAACAGCCTGGTCTATACAGTGATACCCTGTCACACAAACTACTGAATTTTAAATGTAGTTACACATAGGAAAACTTTCATTTTTAAACTTCAAAAGAAAGAAAAAGAAAAAGAATGAGATCATTCGTTCACCCAGAGACAAAACCAAAAGAAAACATAAAAACAACAACAGCAACAACAACAAAAAAAACCTTCAAAATATGAAAAGTTTATACTAGATTCACACAGAAAAAGATGAATGCTTATGGGCTTATGTACATGAAGAAAGACACTATTTAAGAAAGACACATATCTGGGGATCCATCCCATAATCAGCTTCCAAACACTGACACCATTGCATACACTAGCAAGATTTTGCTGAAAGGACCCAGATATAGCTGTCTCTTGTGAGACTATGCAGGGGCCTAGCAAACACAGAAGTGGATGCTCACAGTCAGCTATTGGATGGATCACAGAGCCCCCAATGGAGGAGCTAGAGAAAGTACCCAAGGAGGTAAAGGGATCCGCAATCCTATAGGTGGAACAACAATATGAACTAACCAGTACCCCCCCCCCCCCGGTCCCCAGCTCGTATCTCTAGCTGCATATGAATCAGAAGATGGCCTAGTTGGCCATCAGTGGAAAGAGAGGCCCATTGGTCGTGCAGACTTTATATGTCTCAGTACAGGGGAACGCCAGGGCCAAGAAGTGGGAGTGGGTGGGTGGGAGAGCGTGTGGGGGACTTTTGGGATAGTATTGGAAATATAAATGAAATAAGTACCCAATTAAAAAAAAAAGAAAGCTTCATATGACACAATATTATCATTTTAAGTCTATATGCAAAAAAAAAAATCTAGTCAATGGCTTCTTTAAAAAAAAAAATCACGTCAGCATAACGTCGTTGAATTTATGTCCACTTAAGTATACATTGTTCTCTGTACTAGTCTCTTATGTTCCTTGCTTCTGCAGTGTATGGCAAATTCTAACTATGCAAGCGAACAGTGCTTGCCTAACATGTTCCATCCAGCATACAGCCTGGGTGATCATGGTAAATTAATGCAGGTGTTTAGAAAACACAGAAGAGCTGCTGAGAACGTGTGATTCATTAGCCATCATAATTTCAGATCTAATTTAATTTTTGTTAATTAAGAGTGATGAGTGTTTGTTATATATTTGAATTGCTAAAAAGTAGTGATCATGATTATTAGTCATCTCTTCTTTCCCTTGACAAAATATGGAAGATAGGAAACATGTTCATAATACATGTTTTATAAGTGATTAAGCGGCTCTTACAGGGAAAAGCTTACTGTATAAAAGTTCATAATCTTCAGTGCAGTTTCTTTAGTGACCGAATTTAGCCAACGCCCATAATTCTATAATTCTTTGCCCCTTCTATATTCATTGTTTATTTTTCTTAAAACAAAACTTTTGGATTATATATATATACATATATATATACACACACATATATCTACATAAATACACACATATATGTTTGTATACATATGTACATGTATGTGTATGTATATATGCATATATATATATATATATATATAACCCTACAAAATATTATTTCTTTGGGTTTCTGAGATGGCTCAGCAAGTATTTGTTGCCAATCATGATGACCGACTAGAGTTGACTCTCAGGATCCATGTGGTGGAAAGTGAGAGACAACACCTGTAAGTTGTCATCTGATTTCCTATGTGCTATGAACATGGCTGCACCCACCTACACATGAACAGACAAAGAAACAAAATGGATTAATGTAAAACATCTGAAATTTGTCACCGATTATTTTACTGGTATAAAAATTACGTTTAGAAAAAGAACACTTAACTCCCTCCATGATGCAGTATTCTAAATAATTCCTTCCAGAGAGACTTTTTTCCCACAGAGTCTTAAATAACAGTCAACAATGCTACTTAGGAAACTTTATTATATTTGTCATGTTATGTATTTATATGTACATGCTCACATGTTAAAGGTGTGCATGTATATCTGTGTGTGCATACTTGTGTAGAGTCTGAAGCAGCGGTTCTTAACCACCCTAATGCTGTGACCCTTTCATACAGTTCCTCATGTTGTGGTGACTCCCAAGCATGAAATTGTTTTGTTGCTATCTTTTAACTGTAAGTCTGCTACTGTTAGGAATTTTAATATAAATATCAACTTTCCACCCCCAAAAGGGTCACACCCCACAGGTTGAGAACCACTGGCCTAAAGGCCAAGTTTAGTTGTGATTTCTCAGGAGCTATTCATCACAATTTTTTTTTTGAGATGCAGTCTCTTTCTGTCCTGAACTTTCTTGACTAAGTTAGGCTGGGTGGCCAGCAAGCCCCAGTCATGTGTCAGTCTCTCTCTCAGCATTGAGATACCAAAACCATTCCACCCTGCCCAGCTTTTTACCTGAGTGGAACTCAGATCTTCATGCCTACATGGCAAGCACTTTACCAACTGAATTGTCTCTATAGCTCTTTATTAAGTTTTAGCTAGTATGTGGTGATTATGTATTGGATGTTATAGAAAGAACCTATATGCACACACACACACACACACACACACACACAAACACAAACCAAGAAGACACACAAATCCAGAATGATTTTTAAGTATGTAACCCCCATAATAAGGGGATAAAAACAAGAGCTTCTCTTCAGAGATACAGCATGTCCTGGAGACTACAGACTTACATATATCAATAGGACTGGAGTGGGGCTTCCACAGCTTAAGTGCAGAACAGAAGTTCGTTCACAAACTTTTTCTCATGGCTGGTAGACACGAGATGTACTAGGCTGAAGCCATGTCTAGAAATCACCTAGCTACCCACTCGAGTATCTGAATCAAAGGAAGGGACAAAATCAGATGCTGTTGCTAATGCCACTCACGTGTTCCCAGAGAAATGACCTGAAGTAAGAACATGAGGCTTAACATGTGTGCTAGTGCACACTTGGCAAAGGTGACTCTTTCCTTCTGTCTCTGAAACATAATTTTCCTCCGCTGAGTCATTTTGACTCATTTTGACCTTTCCTTTGCAAACAGTAACATGGAGCAGGCATCCCACACGGCTTCAAATGTGCTCTGCACAACCAAAAAATACCCGAGGAGGTTTAGGGACCAGCAGCAGCAGACACTTGCCTTCCCCCGTCATTTGGAATTCTTTTCACTTAAGAGTCTTAACAACACATGCATAGATAGAGGGGTATGGTCTGCATAGCCTCTGCTACTTAGAACTTGACTCAGACTTCTAATATGTAGTCAACTTTACAGAACACTGGACATTAGGAAAACAAAGCTGAGCTTGAATTATCAATACAACTTAATTAAAGGAGCAGACTTGTAAAGCTGATAAGAAATTTACAATAACCTGAGATTAAGGTGAAGGGGGGGGGTCTTAGTCAGAAAGGCTAAAATCAGTGGAATATTTTAAGAACTGGATTCATTAGAGGGCATACACGAAATTGCAGGAGATAAATTCAAGTAAAAAGCCATCTTTAGATGGGATGTGGATGAAAGTCACTGTCAGAGTTAAAATGATAAACTGGGCAGAAAATCCAGCAGTAATAATTAAATGAAGGCAAGTCCTTTTTCTACTAGAGGTTTGTTGAACTAATATTAATATGTCCACCAGACAATGAAGCTTTTAAGTATATATAATCCACTGAATTCACATGTTCACAAGACAGTGAAGTCTGGAAGCATAAAGCCTGAAAAGAGAAAAGGGAACGAAAAAAAAAAATCTTAAGATTCTACATGATAATTATAAATAAAATGTTAAGTGGAGTCATTTGTATCTCAACTCAATAAATATTAAGTGCCCATGGCATTCATAAAAGAGCTCATATCTTAAACTCCAAGAATGTGCTAGAGTAATGTATACATAAGCAGTGCTCTGGTAACAGGGCCTTGTCATCCAATGTAGGAAGTTTGAATTATATCCAAAGAAGAGCCATGGAAGGACTCTGAGCAAGAGAAAAGCTGTCTTCAAGTCACTCCACCTCTCCAAGCCTTGCATTCCTGATTTGTAGAATAAGGAGAGCAAAGCACAGAGTGGATGTGAAGATCAAGGAAGACAAAGCCACTGGCACTGGGATTCCACAGAAGGTAATTCTGTTCCCAGCCACATCACACTGCCCCTCAGCCCGGGGTGACTGCACCTGCCTGCTACTGTCATTGGCACCGGGCTGTGCTTTCAGGAAGGTTTGTGTACTGTTTGACATTCTGCCTTCTTTAATGCTAGTTAACAAGAAGGTGACAGTGTTGGTTTTCTACTGTAGATGCTGAGCATAGACAGCCTGCGATGTCACCTTGTTTACAGCTTTCTATCCAATATGGTGGAAAGAGAAAACAAAAGAAAGTGCAGTAATATTTAAAATACAGGTCATCAAAGCCTCAAAGCTACCAAGCATACCCAAATGTCCATTACTATAAAGGTATAATCCTATTACCATAGACACTTAAGCATACAAAGGATCTGTTCCTGAGACCTTTGTGTATCTTGCAAGTCATCAATCTTATTACAAAGAAATTTTTTGTTGTTGTTCTAGAAAACCTTTCAGCACAAAGGATGTTGGCTTGAGCAAGGCCTCCTTAGCTGTCATCCCTCTGTCAGCATCCTTCTGCACACTGGACTTGTTTTCCTCAATACGAAGAGTGACTGGAAGTCAGACAATACCAAACATTTTTTCAACCATGGCCTGCTAGCTTTCAGACTTAATAAGTGGGCCTACGAATTCAAAAACCTTTGGTGTCCATTGGCCCCTGAAAGTCCCCTGTGTAGGGAGAAATAGTCTTAATTTTTCTAGTGGCCAAAGACAGGTGGGAGGAGCATGAATCATATTAAAATTAAAGGGTGACACAGTAACCACAAACAGGAATTTGCATGCGTGTACAAACATACATGTATTTATCATACATTTATTTATTGTAACGGTCATTTCAGGAGTCATTTTGTGCTTTGACTAGAGAGTCCTAAGCTCTCATCTCAACAATGTGGAAACCAGGAAGATACTTTGTACTTTGTCTTTATCCATAGAATAGTGTCAATGATGGCTTATTTATATCACAGACCCAATCCTGGAAGACCATTGGTTTCTAATCTACAGTTCATCTGAAAACCATTACTTGCCATGTCAATGAAGCCTCAGCTTATTTTCACCTCCACTAGAATTGGCTTTCTGTTTATAGCATTTTCGCAGAAAAGATGCACACTTACTACCCAGGGAAGAGGAGAGAGATGTATAGTCAAGATAAGCAATACTTAAGTAGTAGAAACTTGATTCCAAGTGTGGAGGGGTCTGCCAGCTTACTTCAAAGCTCAATTAGTATGCAATGAACTACTGTGGAAGGTCAAGCCTTGGCATGTAGAATCTGCCAGAGTGGAGAGCCTGATCTTCTACAGTATCCCTATGATGTCTCAAATGTGGGGAAAACATTTTAAGGACCATGACTCATGTCTGAATATGGCAGCAGCGTTCATACAAAGATCAAGTGTTAGGAAGGCATGGAAAACTGGAAATGAAACAACTACATAAAAACTCACTTAGGGGATGATCTAATGTCCTTTGATTCAAATTCCTGTAAGGACTAGAAAATCCTGCATTGAGCACACTTTCCATATTTCTCTTTCCAAAGTTGTCCTTAATTTGGTATTTACAAAGGTCTTGTTGACCAAGATACAAAAGAGATGAATTTCTTAATAGTTCAGCCTTACTATCTCTGTCATTTTCAGTTACAATGGTCCTTTTGAGAAATCAAGAGGGGATACTCTGGAAAAAAACTGGTGAGATGAGCACAGAGATTATCCCAATAAACCTCAATTTATGATGCACCTTTTATCCATTAGATCTTTAAACACATCCCAAGACGTGACCAACTCAGACTTAACCACTAGCAAAGCCCTGTTGGCTACAGAAGCATACAGTTAAGAGTTTCAACTAGAAAGTCAACACGTTTCCATTCCTAGGAGACTTCAAAAGCATCTTACATAAGTATAACTATCTGTGTTGGAAATTGGCCAGGCCACTAAAGTCTACAATGCTTTCATGAAGCCTGCTAAAAGTACCTTAACACTTCATGGCCGTCAAACTGTTTTGTTCTTCTATATTTAAGGAAAGGCACTGCCCAAAGTGAGCAGGCTCCTCAATGCTAACTGTAGGACAACATCTTCTATTCCATGGAGCTAATCATTATTCTCACCTTTGTATTTCCAGTCGATATTGCATTCTGTAATAGGGGGCTAAGCTCCTGCTATCCCTTAGCAGAGTTCTGGGCTACATTATTTCATTTGAGCAACTCAAAATGCTACTTTTCGGTGAAATGTCTAAATATTGCCTGCCCATAGATCTCCTGCCTTCTTTTCCAACATATTCAAATCCTCTCTATATTTGGGAGCATCCAACTATTCTATTCTGAGTACTCACTCATGCTCAAGAAAGTATGTGTTGAACTATATTCCCCTCTTAACCTTTGGTAGACAAACTGTGACTAATTTGGAAATAGGATCTCTGCAGCTATAATCAGGGTAACATGAGGTCATCCTCTGGGGTGAGCCCTAATTCAATGTAACATGCAAGAAGACACACATCTGATACAGAGGAAGGCATCAAGACAGCATGGAGCCAGAGCCAGAGATGAGAGCTCTGGTCTCATAAGCTATGGGGGATCTGAGGCCATCAAAAGCTGTAAATGGTCAAGGAAGCGCTATCCTCTAAGGATCAGTAGGCAAGATAGCTTTGTCAGCATTTTATTTCAAACTCTAGTCTTCCAAACTGTATGAGAACACTTTTCTTTTTGTTTTGTTAAGAGAATAAAGAGGCAAACGAGTGAATGTTAAAAGAAAGCCCCAGGGGTTCAGCAAAGATACCTAGTCAATAATCCATTGCTATTGTTCAATTTCTGCAAGTTCTACCACCACAGACACCGCAGCAATGTCATTGCCTCTTACAACTAGTAGCTGTCAACACTTTGGGGACTTAAAATGCTCCTACAGATTTTAGATGCACAACCCTATGGCATGAAAACTGTAGATTACCCCAACCAAACAGAGAGAACTGAGAACACTGAAGGAACTGCCCAGCAAGTAAAGGGCAGAGCTAGGATTAGTCCATAGGCAGCCTCTCTCTGAGTTGAGGTCAACCTTCCACACAGACAGGCCTCTCAACCATCAGAGCATCTAGTCTCTGTCGTCAAAGTTTCTCGAGACAAAATCAGTAGGACTCGGACTCCAATCAGCTGCCTTTTCTCCTAGTTAAGAGTTTAGCCTCTTCATCCACTTGCTGACTACCATAAAAAAGTTGAAAAGAAAAACAAACAAACAATGCAGGAAGGCTGCATTAGAACCATCACCTTGCAAAGATCCTGGAAGGTTCTACTGAGCGAACACTCAACTTGTGCCCTGATTATACGTTGATGCTCTGAGGCAAGAGCGTATGCTGATCTTCAGAGAGGGACATATCTAGGAACCAAACACAGGCATGAAGGGAGCAGGACAGACATTAAGCAGGGCCTTAGAAATCCTGTTTTGTAAGAAATACAAGGAGTGTTGGTTCTGGAAACCTAAGCAGATGACATTACAACTGCTCTGACATGTTAGGGAAGCCAACCATGGAGCAGTCTCCAGGATGGCTTCTTTTTGTTACTTTGAATGGTTTTATCAAGAGCAGAATGAGTCAAATCAAAAGGAAGCCCCACTGATCCAATCAATGGAGAGACATTTTTTCCCCAAGTAAACTGTTCAGCTGATTAGCCAGTGGGGTACTCCAGTGAGCTCACCCCAAAATGGATGAATGTAGGTCATGTGGAATGCAGGGTGTCGGTATTGTTACATTATCAGGCCCCATGTCATCTCCGCATTTTCCCTTTTTGATTAGTTGACAGTGTTCTTCATCTGCAGCCAAAAAAATGTAATTCTGGACCAGAGGGTAGTACCACAACCAATGGATGTGAGGGACTGAGCCAGTGAGGGACTGAGTCAGTCAACAAATATCTTATCTGAGAAACCAAAGAAAAGAATGTTGGCCCTTACAAGTGCTAGAGGAAGAACACATAATATATCTTACCACATCTTATTAGTGATTTCCATTGCTATCTATCCTATTCAGTGAGCCTAAGACATCAGGGATTAGACGATGTGCAATTATTGTGGGGTCTAAATTAAGCAGTTTAAAACACAGTCATGTTTGGTTATCATTTAAAATATTTACTCTATATACTACAGAAAACATTATTCCAGTCTAAATCCTCTTCCCTTTTGAGTCTGATTCCTCACAGTGGCTTTCTGCATCAGGGTTATTGATGATTTTTCAGTCTATAGCTTCACCTATGATATCTCAAGAACCCCTGACTTTCTAGTATCATAACCTCATTTAACTGCTGGACTTCTGGCTTTGATGCTTAAAATTCGATCCTGTGCTTGGACGTTTACAGTCTTTTATTTATTTATTTGGTTTTTTGAGACAGGGTTTCTCTGTACAGCCCTGGCTTTCCTGGAACTCTGTAGACCAGGCTGGCCTCAAACTCAGAAATCCTCCTGCCTCTGCCTCTCAAATGCTGGGATTAAAGGCGTGTGCCACCACTGCCCGGCTACAGTCATCTTTAATATGCAGGTTATTAAGCAGAAATGAGACAGGCTATCAGTAGTGATTTTTTTCTTCAATGGGGCCTCATTGCTTTAATTCTGAGCCTTTCCAAATACATATATATTATGTAGTCACTTGAAGGCACTGAAGATAGTGATCAAATTCAATATAGATGGTTCCAACAACTCTCACAATTCGGCACAAGTATATCAACAGCTACATCCACCTTTGTGCATGAACAGGCAATGATACCCATATCAAAAGCACAGGGAACTCAAGACTGTTCAGTATTCAGGAGTTAAAATAGAAAATAAGCAACTGCTGGAATATGGCACTGTTTCATTATTATAATTCCATTCAATTGTAAGGGAAGTGTCTATCTTAATAGATACCTTTGTATTTACATAACAGGAGCTTAATGAATATTTGCTTAATGGAACAGAAGTTGGCAGGCATATTACAAAGGGGATTTTCTGATATTGTCTAGTGTAACCACTGTTCAATCTCTTTCTGAACCTATGGTTCTTTCCCCCAAGTCCTAAAAGGCAAGATGGGAAAGGGAACTATAGACCTGACTGAGCTCACTCCTTAAAATTCAGCTAAAAGATCACATTCAATTAGGATCCACAGAGCTGGCAGAGAACATTGTGTGATTCCTGGGCACCACGCCCAGCTGGTGTGAGAAGACACAAAAACATGCCCAAGCTTCCCAGGTGTGTTGGTGACATTCAGGCCACTTTCACAGCTGCTCTAAGGACTACATTGATACAATCCTGCTTTCCACACCCACCTAAACAAAAGTCAGCTTGCCCAGAGCAGGATGGACTGCCCTCCTTTGGAGTACTTGAGGTCCTCCATGCTTGGTGGCCATAGGTACCAGTTAGTGGGCCATTTTAAATTGTCTAGTGTGGCTGATATTTTTCTTTCCAGAAGCCCATCATCCTATATTAGTTTATTATATTTTCACCCCCTGCATAACATCCTCTTCTACTCTAAATATGTCAAGCCAAAGATAAAAGATAGCAATTACTACTCACCAGTGGTCTGAGATTAGGCACATCCATATAGCCCACCTGTCAATCTTCAGAAGGGAAGAAGATAACCCTCCATGAAACAGTAACCTACCAGCAATGATCATGTTATATAAAACAATTGATTCTTGAATGGGCCATTGTATGTCGTCTCACATGTAAAGTTGAGATCTTACTCATCTTAGAGACCTCCTTTTCCATGGACCTTCTCTAGGCAGAAATACAGACTGTTTGCTCATTGGTTAAATGACAAAATTTAACGCCCCACCTTGGTACTGCCTGTCTCTTCCTCTCAGAGAGCTCTCCAGCCTGGACTGCAGCCAGTCCCTGTGGAGAAGCAGTTAATGCTGGGGACAACTGCAGAGTTCATCTGTTAACTCAGCAGATTCAACTCTTGGCCTCCCAGCCACCACGTACCTCATTTGAGGACAAGTAATAAAATCCAAATAGGTTCGGAGAAGTCCTCTCTAAAGTGGGGAAGATGTGTGTGTGTGTGTGTGTGTGTGTGGTGTGGTGTGACTACTCGTGATAACAAGTGATTTCCACTCCATACTTTAGTCTGAAATCTTATCTCACTACACCTCATCCTTACTTACAATAAATATCACGTGTCCATATATGGTTGTATAAGGAGTTACATGTGAAGTCTTAAGATTCTGTGATAGAAGAACATAAAGGGCTGCATGCCTGACTCTATACCTTTAACATGGCCAATCGCTTTTAAATAATAACAACAACAAAAAAACCCTCCTAAAACTGACATGTTAGGACAATGCTATAGACAGGAACTTTACATTTCAAAACTGATTTAAATAAAATGATTATAAATAAATTCCCCTTATTTATTTTGGTTGAGCCAAACAGTTGAAGCATCTTAGAAAAATGGAACTAAGCCTCAGGTTTAATATATTCCAGGTGACCTTGGTGAAGGGTTACAGAGGGACCAGCGCTCTTAATCCTATGCATAGTATATTTCATACTCTCAAATATGAGCAGGGAACTAGAAGGATAGCTCACTCTTATTGCATTGTCTATGAGACCTAATACTATACACACATTGTCTAAACACAGGAAATGTGTTCTTTCATCATAAACAGGTTACAGGACTGCTGATGTGCATCCAGTAAACCTAAATAGAATCTCCATAATCTGTTATGATGGAGCGATCTTTATGGAAAACAGACTTTGTTTTGTGTATTCTCATTTGCTTGTTTTGTCCCACACTTACTAGACAAGAAGCAGAGAGGCTTTGAGTCTGTTTTCTACTTGTTTGAATATAAACCTTTTCTTCTATAAAACGATTTCTATTTGAAAATGTATACTAAGTTAAATGGGACGGACAGTTATCTAAAACCTCTCTCCCTTCCCTTTATCTGCTTCCTTCCCAGTGTATTTCTTTGTTCTGTTGTGTTGTTACAGGTACAGCTTAGGTATCATACATGCTAGGCAAATCTTCTACTCCTGAGGCACATAAACCCCCCCCCACCCCCCAAATGCCTTTGAACTAATTTCTCTTATGGAGTTTTAAAATTCTCTAGAAATATGACATTAATGTGAAATTGAAGCTTTGGGTCAAACATGAAGTCTTTTGCATTGATTTTCTAATGAATTCTGCAGAGTTCACTCATATTTCACTAAGACTATAGCAAATCCTTCCTCTTTATATGCTATTAGTTAACAGTGCTTTTTTTCCCTAGAAATAATGACAATTTGTAAGCATTCAATTTCTGTTTGCTGAAGGAGATGCCTACAGATCTGTTCCTGTTTTCATTATTTGTATGAATGTGCATCCATGTTGGTTCTGAGAGCAGAATTTAGGACAAATGCCTCAGTTATTCCCCTTAAAAACACACACACACACACAGTGTTCTTCAAGACATACATTCCAGCAGACACACAATGCAACCTCAGCACATGTTGTCAAGATCATGCTAGGGGTGTGCTAGATGACTTGCTCAGCTCATAGTGTCACTCAACAGCCTGTCAGGCCTGGGGACACTTTCTTGGCCCCCGTTCTCTATCTTCTATGGAAAATGCACATTAACTCTGCTGTAGAAAACAAAGAAACAAGCAAAATCTCCTATTCCCTAACTTCCGTTTTCTTCAGGAGAAAAAAAAAACTTTTCATTTTTCTGGTAAAAGTCAAATACATCTGTGCTCAGATCATAAATACTGTGTTATCATCAACTAGAAAATGACATCAGCCTTACTGTATAGAGATCTTACTGTGTAGTTCCAAAACAAATGTTTTGTTTCAATGTATACACCTGCAGAATTATGGGACTGGCTGCCTCTCAATCTACAGACACATGCTTCTTTTAGGCACATGTTGGAAATAATATAAATACTATTATCTGTCTCTAGCATTCTCTTCTCATAAAGCAAGTCAAAGGAGGTACATTGAACTGTGTGAGCATGGCTATCTGAGAGACTTCTTTTAATGGCAGTTTGTTGTTAAACAATACCAAGTTGTTTGGTTTAGTTGCTCATGATCCAAAAAGAGAGGCCAAGACATAATGGAAACAGAGATAACAAAATATCGAGATGACATGACAAATGTTTCTTAGGTCTACTCCAAAATTCTACAGGGGCCCCTGCTTGGAACTGAGTAAAAGACATGGTTCATAATGTTGGCACCAGCAGCTCACTCTCAACCCTCAATGTCCCTCTCACCTAGTTCCTTTCTTTGCTAAGTGGCCACAGTGTTTACAGGGTTCCTTAGTTCAAAGGCCAGCACTTCCCTCAGCCATGTGTCTGCTTTATTCTAGTGTGGTTCCATCTTTTCTGATCTTTATCTCACACTTGCTCTTTACAACCCCATCCTCACCCTTTTTTAGACTTCAGAGCATCTGTTACACTCTATGAAGTAGAAGCATGCATGTGTGAGTGTTTGTCTGAGTCTGTACAGGAGTGGAGGTGGAGAAGTCTTCATCAATGTGCACATGTCTGGATTTAGACCAGATTTAGACTTAGGGTGTCTCCCCCGTCATTCTCCACTTTGTCTGTGACAGTCTCTCATTGAACCTAGAGTATCCTACTGGGCCACTGAACACCCAAATCTCTGTTTCTATCAACACAGTGCTGGATACACCCAGCTTTCATATAGAGAATACATATCCAAGCTCAGATTCTCATGTTTGCTCAGAAGAGACCGTAACAACTGAGATATCTCTTCATTCTCTATTTTATCCATTGATATGCAATCCTTTTGCTTATCTCTCTTGACTAGAACATAATTCCAGAGGTCAGATCCTCCTTTATTCATTCCTAAGTCCAGCAAACTATCAGTGACCATGTTAGAAACATTCTGGAATGAATGAATGAATGATTGACTGAATGCTGGATTTGTAACTATAACACAAAGGAGTGAATATGATTTACAGTCTCTACTGTGTTGAAGGACAATGCTATTTGGCATAAGCGTTGTAACGACAAGGAAAAGAACAAGTATACCTGTCAAGCATTTGAGATCAACTGAAAGAAGAAATAACACAGGAGAAAAAGAAGTGTGTTTGACTGTAACTTGGCTGGCCATAAAAAGAGAGGAGGTAACACATTTAAGGTCTTGATCATAATCTTAGGACAGAAGAGAAATACACTAGACTGGCAGACTTAATGTTCCCTGGATATCTACAGATAGCTGTGAAGAAGCAGAGAATTTGATAGCTACTGATTTGTACTTGCTATAATTTCCCACCAGAAATCTAGAGATACAGTGTAATTGCTTGTTTGTAGCTGACCTTGGAATATAGGCAGTATGGTGAGTCTCCAGTGCCCCAAAGGCACAGTGGCTCTGTAGTGGAGACTGTGAGAAAGAAGAGAGCCATGCATCCTGGAAACACACTTGGTGGACATTGAGACCCATACTGTAACGCCTACGATCAGAATTTCTATTATGGGTGCCACACTTATCTCCTGCTTAACTTCACCTTCTCATTATCCAAAGACTAATTAAGCCTTTAAGAACTTTCACAACATAATCATCCAAACTAGACACAGTCTAAGAAGTCATGGCATACAAGCTCGGTAACCCAAGCACTGGAGAGGTTAAGCAGGAGGACTACAGTGAGTGGGTTAGCACAAATCCAGCCTAATTTACATAGTATGCTTGAGGCTAGCCTGTGCTATAGTGCGAGAGCCTGACTCATACCAAACAAAACCCAAACTGTATTAAACAATCAAAGAAAGAAAGAAAGAAGAAAGAAGGAAAGGAAGAAAGAAAGAAAGAACGAATGAAAGAAAAGAAAAGAAAAGAAAAGAAAAGAAAAGAAAAGAAAAAAGAAAAGAGGGAGGGAAGGAGGGAGGGAGGAAGAAAAGAGAAAAGAGAGGAGGGGCAAGGGAGAGAGAAGACACCATCATATCATCCTGACTAATATATTTTGCCATAAAGAGGCAGTTGGAGATTCAAGAGTCTAAGTACACTGTCAACAGCTGATGACGGAAATGCCTCAGCCCATGATGGCCAGAGTGACATTCTCTAGTCATGACTGAGGTGCAAACTCTGCATACAGACCATGACCCAGTGCTGATCTTGGTACACATATACATTACTGTGTCATTGCTAGGCCTCTTTTACAGACACTCTTCAGGAAGGTTCTGGTCCATTTCCATGTAGATTCAGCACATTCTTTAATTACTACACAAGAGGCCGGGAGCATAGTCTTCATGTACTGAGTCTCCTGTTATTAAAAACCCTTCCCTTTTAACACAGTCTTCCAGCGTTTCTGTTTTCTCAGAGTCCACGTTCCATCAAACATATCCAAGCCTTCTCTTCATTCCTAACTTCTAAGGACTTGGCTCCACTTATCCAAAAACACCTGTGTATATTTATGGTTTAAAAAAAAATATGTTAGCCATGGAGCCATAAAGAGAGCTCAGCAATTAAGAGCACTGGTTGTTCTTCAAGAGGAACAGGGTATAGTTACTCACAATTATCTGTAAATCCTGTTTCAGGGGCTCTGACATCCTCTACCAGCCTCTGCAGGCACCAGGCACACATGTGGCACACAGACATATGCAGGCAACACATTAATATACGTGTAATAAAAACAATAAAATTAAAATACGTAGTTTAAAAAGTCTTCATTTGTCTCTGTAATACCCTTTGGCTATAGATAGAGAATACTTGGCAAGCAAGCTGCTCAGTGAGTCGTCATCTCCTCAGTCTGTCTGATCCTTGACTCCCTGGAACAGGACACCATGGCCATGGCTACTTTACTCCACTTGTAGGGGCAGAAAGCAAGGCTTAAGGTGAAGCAGGCACTCTGCAGTCCTTTGCCCTCATCTTCCACTAACACTGTCCTGTCCCTACTGTTCCCCTCACTGGTTTAGCCGCTGACCCTTCTATTTTCAACAAATGCAATTTTAGCCCAGCTGTGTCACCATGCATCCCCCTTCGTAATTACTTCATGTATTTGCATGGTTTCCTGCGGGCTACACATCAACAGCCAGTGACATTGAGCAGTCTAAGCCAGAACTCACAGTGGACTCTAAAACAGACCTTTTCTGTATTGGCAGAGGTGGGGAGCTCTAGAAAACTCAAGCGGCTGCTGTTACTGGGTAACTCTGGCTGTCCCACTCATAGTCCTGTTGTCTCAGATGAATCTGTTGTCTTTTAGACAAACTTGCCCTGGTACACACAGTGTCTTTGTCTTGGGTGGTGACATAATTATCTGTCTAGTCATATAAACCAGAAAGTTGAAAACCATCCTAGATTTTTCTTTGTACCCATCATCAGCTTCCCTAGACATTTTAATGTTTATTAAATTTCATGTGCTTTACAGACTGTGCCGTCACTGTTCATGTCTGGACCCCTGCATGACATTCCTTTGTGTGTTCAGCCTTTGGCCTTGCAGCCCACGGTGTCCCATTCAGGGACCCAAATCAATGAAGCATAATAATAAAATCACACCATATACATACATCTTTCCCTTCCAGTCTTTTGGAGTGTCTATATATATAAAGAAGTTCAAACAATGTACAACAGAGCAAATGAGATTTTCCCCTGTTAAAAGCCTCACCCCCACCCCCAATATCCCATGCCTGCCCTCAGCCCTAATAGTTTTCAAATGTATGAAGTTCAATCCCCTCTACTCCTTAGGCGACAGTACTCTAGAATGCTTTTCCCATTACCCCATGAATCTGGGTAAGCGCCTATTCACCATTTAAACCTCAGATCGGGCTTGAGGCCAGTTCCCTTTGAAGATTTCTCACAAAGCTCCTGCTCTGAGACCTTTATCCTCTGCAAATGCTTCTTCAGTGTTCCACACACTTTATATCAGATATGTTTAAAAATCTCTCCTCTGCTATCGTTATGGAGGACTTGAAGGTGGAGAATATGGACAGGGTATGTATCCCTTTTCCAAAGGCCTGGGATCAAAAGTGTCTGGATTTTTAAATGCACACACAATTTGCACACTGAGATGTTGCAGGGAAAAATGCCAAGTCTGAGCATTAAGTCCAATCATGTTTCTTGTTAATATTGTACTCTTGGTATGTCTGCTTCTGTTTTTGTTGTTGTTTCATTTTGAGACAGGGTCTCTCAATGTAGGCCAGGATGGTCTGGACCCTCCTTTCTCAGCTTCCTGAATACCAAGATTATAAGCGGGTAACTGCATGGTGGTCTCTGTACTCATCAGCATGTGGACTACATCTTAAATCAACAAACATTGCATACCAAATTTGTCACTTACAGTGTCACATAATCATTCAAGAAGTTTCAGATTTTGTAGCCTTTCAAATTTCATGTATTTATTTCTGGATGCTTAGCAATGTATTCACCAGGTCTGTGCCTGTAGATCTTAGAAATCTGAATAGCACATAGTTTTAGCCAAGTAAAAGAATGACTATCCTATTGAGTTTCTCTTCTAATCTTCTGGATGTGCTCTGAGCTTGGCTGCTAAGGCTACAGAAGCTGTTGCCATGGTTACATTCATGGATGCTCCTCTGAATGATGAAAACTGTACAAAAAGTCCTGTGTGGTCCTCTTATAGGCAGGGCTTCCCAGAATTATTTGACAAGCTAAGGTTTGAAATATATTTACATTCTTGGTTAAGCACAGTGGTGGATGCCTGGAATCCTAGCACTTACGAGAGGGAGACAGAAGGATGGAGATGACAGGGTCATTGAGATAGTTTGGGCTCTATGAAATTTTATTATATATATATATATATATATATATATATATATATATATATATATATATATATATATATATATACACACACACACACACACACACACACACACCACATCACAATATCACAAACCACTCAGAAATATATACGGGTACAAAATTGATGAATAATTATTAATGTTTTATGATAAATTAGTATTTTCTTTCTTAACCTAGTTTTGTAAGATGAGATACAAACTATAGATCAATACAGTCAATTGTTCTATCTGTCTGTAAGGTGGCAAGGCCCAAGTTCTAGAAAATTCTACTCTTTGTGTTTCCAGAAAACAGAAGAACTTCAGGAACTCACATTCTGTATATTTTCTGCACTTTACTTACCTAAAGTGCTGCTGCTGGAATCACTTCAGTTGGTCTTAACTGAGGGGGAGACTGTGTGCATGGAAAAAGTTATAGACTAACTGAAAAGACGTGCCATGCTCCTTCTTTGAAGTTCACACATTGATTTAACTATAAAAATATGCTGGTCTTGGCTTTAACAGTTATCTATAAAAATGGTTTGTTTACAAGTTCTCATCTTATGACCATCATGAACATATGTCAAATGCTAATCATTTCCTTTGACTCTGGCTTCACATTCTATTTAGTTTTAAAAAGCCACTTATTCATACATGATTCCAAAGTAACCCCCAGTCTGGTCTGGACAATGTTATAAGGAGCCTAAATTTAAGAGGGTTCATTCATATTTTTTCTCCAGTTGTGTTCAAAATTGCAAGGTTCACCTACACTATTGTGTTATCAGGAAGACTTTACTCCATATTCTCTGATATATCCAGAGGCTCTTCAAACATCAGCAAGATTAAGTTGGAGGAATTGCAACCCAGCTAGCATTTACTAAGTGCTGGTACATGTTACACAATGCTTGGTAATGAGCATTGCTTGGCAAGTTCTTTGTCATTCAGGATTCTCTCCACATCCCCAGGTGGCCTCCACAGACAATGGCTACATTAAGCAATAGGATTTAGAAGTATAGTTAGGATTTCATGGGGCCATTATGAAAAGAAGTCACATTTTATTGAATATAAACTAACTGTTGGATTCTGAGGCTTATATACACCATCTCATTCGGCTTGTATAACCTCATCAGAGATAGTTACTGCTTGTACATTCATTTGTCAGATTAGGAGAATAAAGCATATAAAAGAGATGAGACTAGAACATATGGCTAGTAGGTGGACCAGCTCGGGACTGAATACAGATTTACCCCGTGATATGGTGTTCTCACTGGAGGTGTGTGTGTGTGTGTTTGTGTTCATGCATGTGCACATGCATACACATGCAGAGCCTAGAGAAGGGTAGCAGGAGTCTTATTTTTTTTTTAATTAGGTATTTTCCTAGTTTACATTTCCAATGCTATCCCAAAAGTCCCCCATACCCACCCCCCCAATTCCTTACCCACCCACTCCCCCTTTTTAGCCCTGGCGTTCCCCTGTACTGGGGCATATAAAGTTTGAAAGTCCAAAGGGCCTCTCTTTGCAGTGATGGCTGACTAGGCCATCTTTTGATACATATGCAGCTAGAGAGGAGAGCTCCGGGGTATTGGTTAGTTCATATTGTTGTTCCACCTATAGGGTTGCAGATCCCTTTAGCCCCTTGGGTACTTTCTCTGGCTCCTCCATTTGGGGCCTGTGTGACCCATCCAATAGCTGACTGTGAGCATCTACTTCTGTGGAGTCTTATTTTTTAAGATGGGGATTTTCATTGAGCCCAAAGCTCTCTTTCTTGGCCCACCTGGCCTGCTGTCAAGTGTGGCAGTTACAGGCAAGTGTAGTCATACCCAGATCTTTTACAGGTGCTTGGAACTCAGGTTAACTTGTGTTAACATCAGCACTTTCCCCACTGAGTCATCTCCTCAGCCCAACACATTGGGCTTTTGCCAATAAATATAATGCACAGAATTTTCAACAACAGATACAGTGAAGGGACAGATAATATTCCACCCTTTTAAAAAATTCTTCTTTAGAGCATGCATTTAAATTCTCTCTTAATTCCTTTTATATTTCATTAAAAGTCACTGCACTCTTAAATAATTTAAGACACTGTGAAGACAGTAAGTCTTTCACAAACACCCTAAGTGAGAGGCTCCTAGCTTGCAGGAGCTTAGGATCAAAGATTCACAAGATGGCTTTTATCTGAGAATATCAAAGGCCACTACCTCAAAAAGGATACAGAGCTCCTAGTGTGGTATAAGGAAAAGCTGAATCCATTGAAATACAATACAGGAATTGTTGACACACAGGTAACTCAGATATGATTATCTTTGGTATTTGAAACTAAATCACATCCTGTATTCTTTCCAAGTGCCATTCTTTCAACTGTGAAATCTGCTTAGTGGATTTGTTACAATTACAATTTCCCCCTACTTTGTATTCTCCAATACTTAATTGTCACCATACCCAGAGAGGCACACAAGCCCATATGTAAGCATAGACACACATTTATATGTTCAAAACCACACTTTATGCCTCCTATGGCTAACAGTCCCGTCAGTAAAATATTTGGAATTTATGATTTAGAAACCACAAAACCATTCAATAAACTGACTCACCTCTCCAACTTGTTTCAAGTCTCTACTTTCTACAACATTTAGATATTTCTACAATCTAGTCAATTAAATAGTTTGACTGCTTCTCCTAATGTCCATGTTTCTTCCTTAAATAGATAGAATCAAATAATCCCACTGGTTTCCAGCATCTGTCAGGAAATAATAATAATGTTTCAGAGGGTTTATCTTTCATCCAAAATAGAACTAAAATAAAATAATCCCTTCCTGTAGGATCCAACCAAAGCGACACTATTCTTAAAATAAATCTGAAGTTCTGTCAAAATTCCCAACCTCCCCCAAATTCGATACATTTTTAAATGTTAGATAGCATCTTCCTTTTGTTACAGATATGCATTAAAATGATCTTGGCAGGGTTACTGTGACTTCACCATCACTTAAAATCACATGTATTTTTATAATACATTTTATAATATCACTCTTAGTATATCCATTGTAATTTGTGAAATTTTACAGCTCTCTAATATAGATTTTCCACATAAATATCTCTAGTTAAGCTGTCTATTAACTTATTCAAGGTGTTGATGATGAAGGGTAATTTTTCCTTCTAAATACAGGAATACAGATATGTGAATAAACACTACCACAGTTTATTTCTGAAAGTTACAAATACAAGACTCTTTAGGGATAGTAATCTTTTGCTAACTCAGTTAGCAGACTTTTTGATGAACGAGTACACACAGTAACAAGGGAGCAGATGAATGAGCAGGAAGGAGCCTGATGCCTGGGCAAGCGTGGCCTCTCTAATGGCCACTGTCCCATCATGCACAGAAAACAGCAGGGAAGAAGCCAGTAGGGAAAGTTCTCTCCAAGATGCCACTATTTTAAACACTGAATATTTCTTTAAAAGGGAAAAAGCTGGCAAAGGTCTCAGGATATCCTAGCACCAGATTCCAAACCAGGAGAACTATATGTTATGAAAACAATGTGTTCATATATTTTAGTTGGCGCTACGGCACACTCTAAAAACCCCAGCACTTGGGTGGTTGGGGCAGAAGGATTTCGGTTAAGGCCACTCTGGGCTATAGAGTCACACCTTGTCTCCAATAAAAGAAAGGAAGTAAGGAAGAAAGCAGTGAGGAGAAGGAGGGCAGGCCAGTGAACGTTTACATGGTTTCTTGGAGTGTTTGCTGGTGGGTTGCATTAACATCAAAGACACAATTATGAGATTTGTTTCTTGGAGAGGTTTCCTATTCTGTTTAAAAACTAACAGGTTTTAGAAATTGATATATTTTAGAACTGTTTCTATGGGAAAATGCTACAATTATAAAATAATTATAAAACAGATAAAATAGAACATTAAATTCTAAAAGAGTTACTTAAGACTAAACCAGATAAAAAGAATTAGGGAGCCTTCATGAATTTCATGGACCCTCAGCACGTGGGAGACAAAGTGGCCATCCAAGCGCCATCTCACTAACCACGCCCATACCGGCACTGGTAGTAGAGGAGCTAGGTGACATACCACAGTGATCATGGCAACTTTGGCCTCAGTGCCCTTCTTACACAACTCTTGTGAGAGAAAACACTTCTGCTGATGCAGTGCCAAATCCAGTGAGTGCATTAATGAAAAGAAAGAAAAAAATTGACTTCATGCTCAGCCTATATAACTATAAAATTACTTTTGAGAACCCATCTTAACTCAGCTACAAAGATAAAGGAGAATGTAAGACATGAATCTAAATGAAACCATTTCAATGAGAGGTGGAATATCCATGGTCAAACCACAATGATGACAATAAAGGCTATATTGTCCACACACACACACACACACACTAAAATTAATTAACGTAATTAAAAGAATAAATACAATGGTATATTGCCCACCTATCCCCTTTTCTAATTTGCGGATGGGTAACGTACAGCTTAAGAGTAACGGTGTAATAGCACAAGGTCACGTGGGTGGTTTCTCCAGATCTGAAATGGAGCCATCTAACTCGAGAGCCTGAGAGCGCTAACTATATTACCACAGGTTTGGTGTTCTGCTGTACATGTCTTCACCCTCTCCACTTCATAAAGACTGCGGTGGAAAGAATACGCTTACCAGAATGTAGTAACGTTATAAAGGTTCAGAATAGGTCCTTTACCATTAAAAGATTCAAGTATTTTATTTACATTTATGCTTTAGTATACATGACAGAGGGGCCCCCTGACATTTTCCAGATAGCATATGGACATCCTGTGATAAACTTTAAATCATCTCTATACTATGGAAGAGCAGTTAAAGGCTAGATGGTTGCTGCAAGTTACAGGCTAGCCTGGTCTACTACATATGAGTTCTAGGCCCAGCCAGGGCATCAAAGGAGAGCCAATCTCCAAAACATAAAAACAACAGAATGTGATATATTGTTACTAAACTGTATCTGTATATCTTGTGTGTTCAATAGTTCTGATTAGTGTGGCTGAATCCATGAACTCAGAACCAAGAGATACTGAGAGCCCACTGATCTCATGAGCTTACTCCATGGTGCACTTGGCATCCATCCTGCATTGGCTGCCTGAACATTCCAAAAGATTCTCCAATTGATCCCCTGCTAGCTCTTGGACTCTGGAATTCTGAGAGTGGTGGGCACCTCTGTCGTGTGAGTGCCATGTAGACGTGGAGACCTGAGCACAGGCTGCGCACTCCCCCAACTGAACTTCCTAAACCAAGTAAACTCTTCTCCCGTTTGCATCCGATGCTTACTTGGAGAACATGTACTACATTGTTTTGTACCCAAAATACGTCATGCAGCCTTCCCTGTCGCTTAAGACATACGTTCACAGAGTCATCAGGGGAGTGATAAGCTATCACCATGTCTCATTTAACTCACTAGAAGCAAAGCATTTCCCAACTGAAGGAAAGACACTGATAGAGAATGTTTCCTGGGGTATACTGTAGAGAATACAGTAATGACTGCCTCGATGGTATTCATAGAGAGCTTCCCCTACTAACCCCAGACTTCATTATGGCACACATCTTAGTCAGAGAAAACAAATACAGACCCAGTCTTCACGGAGAGCAACTCTCCATTTTCCATGTCTGTATCTCATGACCTCTTATGTTATTTAACCTCCTACGTTATTAAGTTCTATGAAACCACCATGTTTAAAGAATAAAAGCACACAACCATGGTGGAAATGATTTTAAGTGTCATAATACCCAAGAGTAAAGGAACATGGTTGTAGGATGATGTGGCTTTACTTTTAAGAGCGGACATTGCTGTTGGCTTGTTTGTGAAGTTGGTTGGTTGGGGTTATAGCAGGGCTTCATTGTGTGTCTCGACCAAGCCTGTACTTCAGCACGTAGCCCAGGTCAGCCTGAAACTCACTAAGATCTTCCTGCCTCAGCTTCCCAAGTGCTGTGATTAGAGGAGCACAGTTCCATGTGACTCCATGTGATCATGCGCCTGGCTGGACACTGCTTTTACTGATACTAACTCTTGACACTGCTACATGACCCCGACCATGGTCATGGACTATTTGGGATTTTAATAAAATGTTTGTGATGACCAATGGCCATCTATTTCAAATTGTATTATGATGAAATTCAAAACATTCACATTTCCATAAAGAAAAACTCATTTTCATCTCAAAAAGAAATACGGATTATTCCCAACTCTTCGCTAAGCCAGAGTATCCCGATTTCTCTGCTTGCTTTCAAATATTCTAGTGCTCTGAAAATCAAGTCCAGAAAGAACTCCTTTCAGGAGACAGAGAAGGATGGTGCCCAGAGAAAATCACCAGGAATATAGAACTTGAAAATGCCTGTCAAATATGTGCCCGAGTGAATCCATAAACAGATACAAAATTCATCTTTGGCTCTGGAGAAATGGGTAAGTGCTCAAGAACGCACGTCAAGTTTGCAGATGCTGCTGGAGTTTGGTTCCAGCAGGGATGTAGGACAGCTCACAGCCTTCTGTAACTTTTAAGCTCCAACCGATGTGAAAACTTTCGGTGGTTGCCTTGGACACCCCTCCCCCCCACACACACCAAAATGAACTATTTTAATAACTGGGTATCATCCTAATTTTTTTATTACTTATGTGAAAAATACATATCCTGCACTGACCCAGCATACAGTAACAAATGGGCAGGTTCCTGGGTCTAGAGAGGAAATTCACAACTGTGTCTTCTTAAAAGATTTTTTTTTTCTTTTTATTGGTGTGTACGGGTGTTTGCCTACATGAGTATCTGTGTATGACATGCCTGCAGTGCCCACAGTTACCAGAAGAGGGCATTGGATTCCCCCAGAACTGGACTCATAGACAGCTGTGGGCCATGCAGAGAGTGTTAGGAATGGAACCCAGATACTTTGGAAAAGCAGCCAGTGTTCTTAGGTCTTCTGCCACCTGCATTTAAATCCACCCCTAATCAAGCATTCCTTGGACTGTATTATCTGTGTTCCTTTCTGGCCTTTCTTCAACATTATTTTTATTTTTATGCTTGCCTGGCATCTCTCTCTCTCTCTCTCTCTCTCTCTCTCTCTCTCTCTCTCTCTCTCTCTTCCCCCCCACCCCCCATGTATAACTGTTCCTGCCTCACCGGGTGGTCAGACAGTAACTGGGAAGCTTGAAGAACACTATCTGTAAGTAATTAAGCTAGAATTGATTGGATACTTGAAGAATCATTTTCTTTTCTTATGGACTGTCTTTAGAAACTGTGGGTTCTGACTCAGTCCAACTGTTCACCTTCTGGTTAAGAAGGCACTAAATGAAAACATTCATTTCTCACTAGCATTGCAGAATACCACAAGGTGATTTCTGACTTTAAAGGAAGAAAGCAGGCCATTGTTAATCCACAGTTAATTAGGCAACAACGACCAAGTAAGATGAAGTGCAACAACACCACCCAAGGGTTAACTTGAGGAGGGACAGGTTTCTTCATCAGGAAGTTCACCCAGGTCCCTTGCTCAACTTTTTCTTTTTTATCAGTGAATCCACCAATCAGCAAATACTTAAGATAACCGCCCGTGAGGCAGGAGCAGTGTTACACAATGGAGAGAGAGATATGGCCAGGCAAGTATAAAAATAAAAATAATGTTTTATAAAAAAAAGTCCGGAAAGGAACACAGATAATACAGGCCAAGGAAAAGCTTGATTACGGGTGGATTTAAATGCACTAATCTTAAGACAAGGAAAGCCACGGAGGCAGCAGATTGCATTATTTCTGTGAATAAGTGGGACACCCCCGCAGGAATGACATTTACATGGAGACTCAAAGGCTGAATGAGATGAACCTGTGTTAAAGAAGAGCTTAAAGTCACAAAGGGGTTGCCAGAGAGGAAGAAGAGCAGATCCTCTGGAAGAGGCCACGGAGGGGCTTGGAGGGGACAGCTTGCCCTCCCTGCCTTACCAAGTCACACTTGGTTAAATCCCAATCCAAAGGGTAGAGAGAAGCTACTGGAGAGTCTGATGCAGGCCACTGGCCAGACTTGTATATGCAGATCCCCCGTGCATGAGTCTGCACCAGGCAGATATTCTGCAAAGAAAGAATCTGGACTTTTCTCAACACAGAACCTAAACAAAGCATGCAATTGTCCCAGTTAAAGGAGCATCCTTGGTAGGGTCTCAGCTACCAGTAGAAATTCAACTAATGTTGGCTTTTATGTTTTTCACAACAGTCATTTCAACAGCACATGTGTGGCTCAAGATTTCTAAAGACATATATGACCAGCAAAGCAGACTTGTTTCTTGGGCACACAGAATATAAAGTTGCAGGCAATCCCTGGCATGTGTTTGTTTAGCTGTGAAAAAAGTTGCTGAACAAAGAACCAGGTCAACAGAGAGGATGTCAAGGCAGCAGCAGATAGAGATCAAGACAGAACTTAATTAGGGCTTCCAATTAGAAAACTCAACGACAGCTCCTATTAACACTCTCCCGCCCCAGCATCTGCTCCACTGGAAGCACTGGGGCTTATCTTGCTGGGATTAAGGAGTTTTTGATGACCTGGTGGGCTTCAGTTAACAGAGACTGGCCTCAAGACAAACAACTCTCAGAATTACAGTCTTGGGAAGTAGTGTGTGCTGAGGTTCACTTCCTGCTGGTATTTACCACGGCCAGCTTACCAACACGGGCTATTTCCAATGCAAGAACAGACATGACAATATGCACAGCCTTGTCTGCTGCTCTTCAATACAATCACTGGCTAACACTCATGGCCACATATTAAAAAAACAAAAAACGAAAAGAAAAATAAACGTGTTACAACAAACTTGGTTTTAAAACTTATGACATGTATGTATGTTATTTCTATCATGAATGATGTGTGCCCGCCTTCCTATTTTAAAGGAAAGAGTCTCTCTTCTCTCCTTGGCAAATTATTTCTTAGCTTGACTATTTCATGAATCTGAATGGTCCTATAAAAATATCAGTCTATAGAAAAAGTATCTGCTGGATTTCGGATGTTGTTCAGTAAGTAATGTGCCAACAGCCAGCACAGCGTCTCCAGCACCCACGGAAGTGCTGAGTAACATGGCACTTGTCTCTGTCCCAGAGCTGGGGAGGCATAGGGAGGAGAATGCCTGCAGCTTGCTGGCTTGCCAGCTAAACAGAATCAAGGTGGCCCAGACTCAGTGAGAGACCCTGAGTAGTGAAAACAGAGTAATGACAGTTAACAGCGATTGAGCTAGACACTCAGAGTTGACCTCTGGCCTGACACACAAATACACAGAACACAGGCACGCTCAAGTGTCACACACACGCACACAAACACACACAAACACACACACACAGGTAAAGACACACAGAAACAGATACACACACACACAGGTGCAGACACACAGAGACACACACATACAGAGACATACATAGAAATATATACAAACACATACATATAGATATATGTACAAATACACAGACACATATAGAGACACACACAAAGACACACATAGATAGACATACACACACACATACCATATACCAAAAAAGAAAAAAAAAAAAGGAAATAAGTGTTTGTTTTTTCTGAACAGACTCTCTCAGTGAGAAGCTGTCTTATTCTATGCACAACTTTCCTCACAGATCCACTCCTAGGTTTCCCAGCAAAGATAATGTTTAAAGCACATCTAAAAAGTATAGGACCTTCTAGTAGTGACACACATTCCATCATCTTCTATCTGAGACAGCATGGAACACTGTAATTTAGAAGCCTACCTTGGAGTTGCCTGATTCCCAGGGCTCCTACCTTTACCCTTTCCTTGGCCCCCGTGGAAGAAAGAATGCCTGTGGACCCGAGTTCCTCCAGTTTGTGAATTTTGAACATACACTGGGTTTCATTTCTCCTACTTGGCATGGACTTTCACCAATGCAAGTCTGCTCAGACCATACTCACTCCCTCAAGAAATAACTTGAGATCCAACCTGGCTTGCTATACTAAAACTCCGAAGGAAAAAACACCGCTCTTATCTTAGGAAGAATAAATAAATCTCCCTTTCTTTTCAGGGTACCTAGAATTGAGCCTGCTGTGTTTTACTAGGTATATACTCTAGAGAAATGGTTGATTAATAAAATAAAGAGGTTTTAAAAGGACACAGACACCAATTAAAGTCAGCTCATATACTGATAATGCTGACCCCCACCCAGCACCTACCCTGCCCCCCACTCCCAACTTCCGGAGGCTTTTCTCCCTGCACTCCAGGCCCCACACAGGAGCAGCAAATGGCCTTCCTGCTTTTACTGCCTGGTGCTTGCCTCTTTCTCCTCAGAGGAGAAAGCAAGCACTTTGGGGATGAGGGAAGAGCAGTGTCTGGAGAGTGCTTAGCCTTTCTGCCTCAGTGTTTGTTCAGCCATGAGCTACAGCGCCTTTCTCCTGGGAGCTGATCCATTTGGGCACAGGCTTCTGTGAGAAGGGACATTCGCATGAGTAACACAGGGAACTGTCAAATACAAGTGACTCCTTTGTTGTTAAGTCTGAGAAGCACAGAGAACTCTCTCCTGCTCTAAATGCCCCCTCACCACTTAAGGGCAGAAAGGAGATGGGGTTTTATTCTAACTTGAAATAGACATCATTTTCAAAGCAGGAAATGCCTTTTAAATGCAGAAAATCCTAAATATCTTCAAACTCATCACAAAGCAGCTATAACATCCCCGAGACAAGAATGGTGGATGTCAGTTCCGGGGAACACTTCCCCAGGATGACTACAGTTTTTGCTCTCATGACTGCACTATCACTGGGTCTTCAGCCCCCATCATTAAAGGCAATTAGATATGAAAACTATGTTCAGGTCACCGAGCTCCTGGGCATGAGAATGAGAGCTCACAGCCAGCCAATGTGAATCAAGCATTGCTCTAATCCAATCGCAGCTCTCTAGGCATAACAGGAAACCTTCCCTAAAGCAAAAAGGTATCAAAGATGGGAAGTCCTGGAATATGTGGAGAGCCTTTGAGTGTTCTCTGGGCCCTAATTCAATTACCTTTCGTGTCAATAAACACCAATAATGGGAGCAGTGTCACTCTCTTATGTAAGTGTCTGGCACACCCCTCAACTCACAGAACATCCCCATGTCTCCACAGGTCAAGCCTAGGGAGCCCAAGTACAGACACCAGAGGTTCCCAATCAAAAGCTATTTGAGAGAAACTCAGCAAAAAGACATAAATGGAGGAAAATATATACTCCAGGGACACAGAACAAACCAATTGGGCCATATCTAAAATGTTCTTGAAGGAAAGAATAGGAGACTGGTGGGTATGGGCCAGTCTGTGGGAGGCCACAAGCTAGCTGCATTAAGTCCTTTAGCTGATGTCTAAAACTAAGGGTGAGTCACCGCAGATTTTTAAACAAGGGGGGAGACATGCAAAAAATGGCATTTTAGCAGAATTAATCTAGCAGATCTTTTAAAAATAGGAATTAGAAAAGAGACAAATGACATGCAAAGGAGGCAGGGAATGCCAGAGCCCCTCAGCAATCCCAGATTTAGTGAGCACAGCTTCAACTTTTCCCAAGCCATCTACAAATGTTCTCCTTTCTCAATTTTCTGGGGCACAGAGTTAAGAGGTCAGTCTGGGAAAGCAAGCTGTTTAGGGCTCCATGCTTCTGTTTCCAGAAGTCGGCTATTTTCTTCTAGACAAAGGTCCTGGTCTCAGTCTTGGGCACATTTAATGATGAAAAAAAGGTTTCTTTATGCAAAGTATCCCCAAGAAAATTGCAACCACAGGTGCACACACAAATGGGAAAGTATGGGACAGTTAGGAGCTGGCAGTCTGAACATTCAAGTTCCCCACATGAGTTCTGTGGGAGTGCCAAGGCTTTGTGTACCTTCTACACTTCAGGGATCTGTCAGGAAGAAGGAAACAGAAATAATAAGTAGAAAATAGATACAAACAGATGTCAGAAACAATGAAGGAAAGAATCAGGGGCCATCTTGAGGAATGAGAAAGAATGAAATACAAGTTTCTAGCACAGGAACATGAGTATGCCTTAAAGAGCAGTGAGAAATCCTACAGAGCCCACAACACAGGGGCAGAGCCTGGCTACTCACAACCTGGGCTAGGCTGTCTTCACTAAGCTTGGGATCTTCTGAAGCCTTTTTATGGAGAGCTGGCCAGCTAGGGTTTCTCTTCACCACTGCTGTTTCTAACTTTGCAGACTTGGGCACCTAATTACAGCGTTCCTAAGTCCAGTTGTTTCCTTCCGCCTTATTTGAGAAAATGTTCTATGAATCCTGAATGGGTTCCCTGAGCAGTATACAAAAATCACAAAATCCCAGGTCTGCAGCTTTTAGAAAGATCTGACTCCAATTGTTCCCATTGGCTACAAGTGGTTAAATGTCATTGCATTGACATAATTGATGTCCTGATGCTATGAATGGTGACTGAGAGACAAAGGCCACTGGTTAGAAAACAAACAGACCCCCCCCAAAAAAAAAAAACCAAAACCCCTTTACTGTCAATTTTTGTCTTCATTTTGCAGGAAGAGCATCAGAGTGATCAAAGCTCCGTGAAATTATCAAAGTCCTATAATCACTGGAGAGATGAGAGAAAAAAATCAGCCCCCAGAAACAGCCTCCAATCCAGAAATGCACAGTGGCAGAGAGTGATTATCTGCTGGCCCCTGGCCGGCCCTGATGGCCCACCAGTCACGTCTGTATTCACCCAAAAGCAGCAGCAAATTCCAGGGAAGAGCAGCAGGAGGCAGGGGAATGTGTTATAGGAAAACAGCTTTCAGGGTCTCCAGGGTGGGAGGCTGGGGAAGACAGGATGCTGGCTGCAGCAGCCCTGTGCAGCAAGAAAAACAGGACTGAGGAGCTAAAGGGATCTGCAACCCTATAGGTGGAACAACATTCTGAACTAACCAGTACCCCGGAGCTCTTGTCTCTAGCTGCATATGTATCAAAAGATGGCCTCGTCGGCCATCACTGGAAAGAGAGGCCCATTGGACTTGCAAACTTTATATGCCCCAGTACAGGGGAACGCCAGGGCCAAAAAGTGGGAGTGGGTGGGTAGAGGAGTGGGGGGAAGGGTATGGGAGACTTTTGGGATAGCATTGGAAATGTAAATGAGGAAAATACCTAATAAAAAATATAAAAAAAAAAAAAAGAAAAGAAAAACAGGACTGGAGAAAAGGGGGCCTCAAAATGCTCTTGAAGTTCAGATCAAAAACAAAACAAAACAAAACAAAACAAAACTGACATGTCAAAGGGGCTTTAGTTTCAGATTTGGTGGTAGGGCTTGGGCCTATTCATTGTACCTTATTTCAACTTCTAAAGAAACACACAGAGAGTAGCTAAAACTTGGTACTGCAAGGGGGACAGATGGGGAGGGGGGCTTCGATGATGTCAGTTATGGGTGAGTTTTGTTGGGCTTATCAGACCTGGTGTCTGACAAACAATACACTTAAGATTCTGATAATTCTAACAGTCCATGGGCAAATTCTGAAACATGTATGGCCTATGAGTAGATTTCCATTTGTCAAACATAGTCAAAGATAGCCTGGTGGAACTTGTTAATGCAAGGTTGAATGCAAGTTAGCCAAGCATTTTGATGAGTGAGGTTAATTCCTACCTCAGTAACACAGAGGGCTTGGAAACCGTATCATTTTATTGAATCTTGACTCCTGATAGTTCATTTTATGAATGGCAAAAACTAAGGCTCCAAAAGTGTAAGCGACTTAAGCCATGATTAAGGCAGTTGGCTTAGCTGACTCTGAGCTTCAGCTGCTCTAAGCCTCATGGGTTCCCCAAGGCAGGTGTTACTGTTATCTCCCTTCTCCCGATAAGAAACTGAGTCCCAGAGAGTTTTAGGAAAATGGCCCAAATCCTCAAAAGTTAAACCATTCAGCCTAGATGTGAGCCAATTCGATCCTGGCAGCTTGGACGAAGGCCCCAAAGGGAACTCCTTAGTAGGGGAAACGGGGCCAGATAGGCCTTTCAGATGCCAGGATTTCTCAGAGAGCCACACTGATCGAACAAAACAGGCTGCCCTGAGATCTCCTGCCTGTGTGTGTATGTGTGTGTTCACCCCTGACACATTGCACCAAACCCCTCCAGTGCCACCCTAAGATATAAACAGTGGCCAACCCCTACCCTGAGCTCTCAGTGTGTGGTGTGTGTGTGTGTGTGTGTGTTCACCATCTGACTGACCACAGCAGCTATCCAGTGCCACTCTCGGATACATGAACAGTGGCTAGTACTGATCTCACTTGAATCTGAGAAAATCAGCGAAGATTTTATAGTAATCCATTCTGTCTTCCCCAAAAGAAACAAGTTCAAACATACAACTGTCTTTGACTTTAGTTTTTCTGACTGAATAAAGTGGCCTGGCCTTGTGAGGCTAAGAACATATCTCTGTTTACTGGTGGTGAATAATGATCTAATGAAAAGCTGTATTGTTTCTGAAGTACAAATTGATACAGAGATGCTCAAAATGGTCCTAGTTTTCAAATTATTTTTGCTCAATGTGCTGTGCCGTCACTATTTTAAAAACCCACGGAACAGTCTTATGACAGTACCGTGTAGCTCCTGAAAGAAAATGCACATTTATGGATGTAGGGCTAATTCTAAAATAGGGACGAGCCAGGACTGCCTCTTTCTGCTTGCTCCAGATACCTGAGTTATATACATCAAAACCAGCTGTACACAGAAACGGGGCCGCTGCTAGGGGCAGTATTATTCTTAGAGTGACAAAAACTGGAGCTATTCATAAACTATTCCGTGTGATTCCAATAAAAATACCAATGTGTGCATTGCTGGAAGATATGATAAGGTGACAGTCATTCTGGGAAAGGAGAGAAGGAAAATGTCACAGGAAAGACAAAGTCTAAATGTATTTTGCTACGTGCCCGCTCCACTCCACACCCTAATTGAAACCACACTGCCACAGAACTTTAGAGCGTGGCAAGTGCAAACTTCAGCAATGCCTAGCATGATGAAGTGCCTAACGAAATCCTGAAGGACCCGTATTAATTTCACCATGGAAAATCCATTAACGATGACCACTGATAGCCAGTAATTCTAATCCTTTACCACAAGCGCTGGTTCGCGCTAAGCTAATAACTCATTCTTTTCTGCCTGGATCTTTTCACCCAAAGAAGGAGGGAAAGAGCTACTGTGGTCCCTGTGGTCTTTGCATGGATATTCTTCATCATCCCAGTCAAAAAACAATTATCTGAAATTTACGTATAAATGAAAGATGTGGGAGTCCAACCACATCCAGCGTGCAAAGGGCTCTCCTGGGACGATGATGGCGGATCATCCGCTGTGTGGAGAGTATGTTTTACAAGACGGTTAATGATCCCCTGCTGGTTTGTGTGAGGTCAAGTTTTCACTGCAGTTGCATGAGGTAGACACATCAGCAGCAAACACCTTCCAACTATTCTTCTGGTTATAAAAAAAAAAAATGGGGGAATGCTTTTAATTTTTGGAAGTCAAAAAATCATTTCTTGAGTGTTGCATATTCATCTATTTTTTCTAACAGAATTTTAATTTCAGACAAATGTCAATGCTCCTTAGGATATGTGTGTGAATGAGACATCCAGTAATGAGAGACCAGGTTTGGGAAATCAGATCTGCCAACACCAAATGAAATTCTGAATCTCTGTTGAAATTTAAAATAACAGCTCGGAATTCAAGCGTTCCTTTCCTCTTCCTTATTAAAAAAAAAAAAAAAAAAAAAAAAACCAACAACAACAACAATAAAAAAAAAAAACCAAAAAACCAAAAACAAAACAAAAAACTGTGAACATCATTTTCATTAATTATTTCAACAAGCTTCCTTCCACCACAATGAATCCAATCAGTCTTGCTAGATGCTAGAATATAACATAATACCATATATGTTTTTCTCAGGCTTTAATCTCAATATTTAAAGGAACTAAACAGATTGCCTTCATGTTGCTATGGGAACATGTGTCAGCTAGCAAGCACTGGGAGCAACTATCTGCTACCAAATGGGAACAGATTCTTTCGTTCCAGAAGACAGGCAGTCCCATGAATGATTTATATTCAGACCGTTGGAAAAAAAATGTTCAGTTGACAACTAGAATTTTACACGTTTGAGAAAATGTCTTTTCACCAAGGTGAACCATGTAGCTCCTGTGCTACTGGTAAAAAGTTTGGCACAAAGTGTGCACACTGAAATTGCAAATTTCTACAGCACACAGGAAAGGGAACAGATAAAGACAGTACGTGAGTGAATGCTGATTTGCTCCCAAATGGACAGAGAAAGCTAGGGCCTTCACTAGCACCCTATAATACACCTCCCCCCGCGCCCCGAAGAGGTATGCTTATATTTTTTTCCAAAGGCAAATGTTTATAAATAACTTGGCTATGCATGTACACTGCAGAGATTTTATTTTGATGGTCACACTTCATTTTTGAACAAAAGAAATATGCTAGTTAGCTAGGTAAACGAGTTACTTTTTAGACCACTATCCAACCCTCAGAACTGAATTTCTTTAGCTAATACTCTCAGCGGAGTTCCCAGATCTCCACAAATGGGCACAGATTACATAATGCTAACATTTTCTAGCATCACAACTTCTCAGTTGCCTATTTGTTTATTCTTTCCCTTTAAAAGTTTTCTTGCCTTCCATTGGTTCCTTTAGAGAGAGGGCATTTTGAGAACTCTTGACAGATAGCATTCTACCACAAGCTCCCTGAAATGCAAAGCTGTATGTCTTAGATGCCCTTGCCCTCAGAACTCTGGCTAAGTCTTGGCTTCTCTGCCAAGGAGATCCACTCATGAATGTTTGAAAGAACGGGGGATGGGAGTTATCCTTTCTCAAGACTGCATGGATGCTGTCTGAGGCTTTGGTAACTACTACGTAGTGACTGGCAATTCCATGTTTCAGTGTAAGTTCTGGTTTAGGGGCTTCAGGGTGGCTTGCGCTCCTATAATCTTTAGAAAGAAGCAGTGGCTAGCAATAGTTCACTGGACTTAATCCCTCCTACTGTGGAAACAAACACTCTCACAGATACTCCTCCCTACTTTTCTACCATGTTTTGAAGTCTTTTATTTACTCCTGGTCTTTTGCATTTTAAATACCAGCATTTCTATGGCATCACCTGAATCCTCTATTCCCCCAAAGGAACAATATTCTGAATCTCCAAAATTCCAAGAGGTGTTCTGGCCACCAGGTCAAGGTTATTGCTTTCAATGGGACCACAGGACTGTGTATGGCAAAACTGTGTATGGTCGCTTGGATTATTATGTTAAGGCCGTAATGAAGATCGTATCAATATTCTCTCACATGCTTTGCCCATGCCTTTTGTCAGGGTGTGAAGGATGAACACTGACACACAGTGTGTGTTTCTCATCCCTGTTCCTCTCCCTTTACCCTACACTTAGGTTAGGCTTTGCTGGGTTGCAAGCCATGACTCCAGGCACTAGGATACACATTTAGGCCATTAGTTTCTTCCCCTTTCTCCCTTACCTCAGGGTCAGTATATCACAGATGAAAGACCCTGGGTAAATTTACGTGTAAAAAATAGAACAGCACATAGTACACTTTTTTAAAAAATATACTTCATGGAATCAAAACAGTTTTTTTGTTTTTTTGTTTTTGGTTTTTTTGTTGTTGTTGGGTTTTTTGTTTGTTTGTTTTGTTTGTTTGTTTTGGTTTTTGTTTGTTTGTTTCCGAGACAGGGTTTCTCTGTATAGCCCTGGCTGTCCTGGAACTCACTTTGTAGACCAGGCTGGCCTCGAACTCAGAAATCCGCCTGCCTCTGCCTCCCGAGTGCTGGGATTAAAGGCGTGCACCACCACGCCCGGCACGTTTCCATTTCTTAAAATGAATTAACTAAAACGTTATGGATACATACACTTATTTCTCTTCAAAGCTGCTACAGTCTAATGAGCCAATAAACTGGTAGTCGTTCAACAGTCACTTGAAGGCTTTGTTTAATAAGTCATTCAGTACATGAGTCACTGAAAAATGATTTCTGTGACACAGTCACCTGTCCTGTGGAACCAGTAACTAAACAATACAATGACAAAATCAACAAGACAATCCAATTGCGCAGCATGACTCTTAAGAGCAGAACACATCCTCATCTTCCTATGAGTGAATAACACATGTGCGTGACTGAGACAAAAGAATAATGGATAGAAGATAGATAACTCCCACTTTCCTTTGCATTAAAAGTCTTCTAGATATTATGAAATAAGTAATGCCATTTTAAAAGGTAAGATGATTCTCAACATAAATGAAAAAATATTTGTTTTGTCAATCTATTCCCCTGATAGTCTTCTATCCAGAGAAACATGGGTTGAAAGTTAGTCTTTTGATGCTAATGCAGCTTTTTTCAAGAATCAAGTCTCATGTTGTAAGCCATTTTTCTGTATTGCTTCAAAAAAAGATAAAAACATTTTTGAATTCGAATAACTACAATTTTCCTTTCACTAATATATAAATTGGGAAGACTTTACAGAACTTCCGAGTGTATTCGAACAAAACACTGACCATTTTTCTATGAGGACTGAGCAATGCCACTATCAATTAGGAGACATTACTATGTAAAGAAAAGGACTGTATCCAATAACACTACTGGAGTACACTCAAATTTGTATCAGCTTTGATAGGAGTAAGACTTGGGACAGAAAGATAGATAGATAGTTAGATAGATAGATAGATAGATAGATAGATAGATAGATAGATAGATAGATAGATATATAGATAGATAAGATAAGATAGATTTAAAACTGAAAGGGAACAAGATAAGTAAATTATTTTTTAAGAATTATTACTTACATATATGAGTATACTGTTGCTGTCTTCAGACACACCAGAAGAAGGCATCAGATCCCATTACCAATGGTTGTAAGCAACGATGTAGTTGCTGGGAATTGAACTCAGGACTTCAGGAAGAGCAATCAGTACTCTTAACCACTGAACTATTACTCCAGCCCCTTAAGTTAACAATTAAATAGAGGTCTCACTTGTTTTTTGTTGTTGTTGTTGTTGTTGTTGTTGTTTTAAAGGCAGAAACATGATACCAGGGTTGAATGAATAAAGGTTAAAGACAGCAGACTTTTTAAAATTGTGAAGTATACTTCCTATTCATAGCAGAACAAGAACAACCCAAGCAAACAGAAGCTGGTGCACATATACTCAGTAAGTTTAAAAAGCTGAACTTGACACATCCTTATCCAATTTGAAGGCATTTTAGTGTTAACCATATACAACTAAGGTTTAAATGCCTTACCCAAGTACTCCTAGGTGAAGAAATTCTTGCTATGGTAAACGGAACTTCTAGATCCCCTTTGGGGCTGGGAGGCTAATCAGCCAACTTTTTTCCTTTCACTTTGACCAAATATTAGCTTCCTTCCTAAGTATACAGTGGCTTCTTGCCCTATGGCTCCTTTTGGTGCTGAAGCCACGTAAGATCATCCAGCTGGGGCACTGGGGAGCTCCCCCAACCTAACACAGTAGACTGTTTTCATGCATATGTTTATTCATTTGGGGGATTCCTTTTGACTCCATGGAGTCTATTTTCCCTGAAATCCCTCCTACCCAAAAAGGAGTTTTGAAGAAGGAAGAACATAGGAAGTGGCCTGTTTTATGTCTTATTGCCTAGGACATGTATGCAAGTAGACTTCCCTGGCATGTTGTCTTTCTCTTCTATCAATTATTTCTGGAAATACATCCTTCAATATTAGTTTAAATTTCAAAAGCATCACTACCATGTATGGAACTTATTATAAGAACATAATCACTTAACAGATGGGGCAAAATAGTTTACCTCTTAGAATTCAACACTAACAACAATATGAACACGTTTCTTAGGTGCTTTAAAATAGTGAATATTTTCTCAAGAGTTCGTTAAGACATTTGAAACCTGTCTATACTGTCTCTAGGACAAAATAATGATAGCATTACCTTCCACTGTGATGTTAACAAGAGCTAGAACGTTGGAAAACCCTGAGGCAACTTTAAACACAGAAATAAATAGCACACAGCCAGTCTCTTAGCCTTTCTTGCCCTCTCTTTCAAATTCTACTTGCAACTGAACATTCTGACCTCAATTCAGGAGAAAAGTAGGTGAGCATTGCTTTACCTTAAGTCAAACAAGCACTTATGTCATTAATGGAAGGAAGTGGGACAATATATATTATATGGGTATTATAGAGAATATATATTTACAAATATATATGTGTGTGTGTGTGTGTGTGTGTGTGTGTGTGTGTGTGTGTGTATGTATATGTTTGCGTTGATTTGAATATACTTGTCACAAGATCTGGGGTAGGTGAGGAAGTATGTCATTGTGGGGTAGGCTTTGGGACCCATCTTCTAGCCACATGGGAGCCAGTTTTTACCTGAATGCAGTCAGCCCAAGATGCAGAACTCTCAGCTCCTCCTGCACCATGTCTACCTGGAAGCTGCCATGTTTCCACCATGATGTTAATGGACTGAACCTCTGAACCTGTAAGCAAGTCCTTTATAAGAGTTGCGTTGGTCATGGTATCTCTTCATAGCAATGGAAAACCTAACTAAGATTACACACACACACACACACACACACACACACACACACTGTGGCAGGCTTTGCAGTGGCCATTATTGAGACAGAGTGAGAAGGTACAGCCCTTGAGAGTCATGGAGATGACGATGTGAACATTCTGCAGAGGTTGTTGGTTGAGGTGCCTTAAGAACAAATTGTTTCTGGGGGGCAGACAGAACAGCGTGTTCTATGTAAATCACGGCACTGTGGTTGGCCAGGAATATTTTCAGCTGCAGAGCTCTAGCACATAGATAGAAAATATTCAATATTTAAATCATTATTAATAGAATGAGTATTTACCGAGTTCTAGCTAATGTTCTAAGTGCTCAAGTAGAGAAATAGGAGGGGAAAAACAGAACCAACTAAGTTTTCTTCCATCCTGGATCTTCTGTTCTAATAAGGAAGGCAGACAAGGACAGTGAATAAATTAAACTGTTAGCTAAAATGGGCATACTTGATGGTAAGTATGCAACGGGAGGATACAAACTCTGTGTTCCTATTCACAAGCATCTGAGAAATCATGAGGTTGGGGAAGAGGAGATAAAGTTGTACAGAAATGGGTAGAGAACTGGGATCAGGAGAGGAGCTAACACCCATGAGAGGAATAGGCCACTGTAGCCATGTAGGCGAGGGGTTAGGGGTCAGCACAGGAGGGCAATGTTTAAATCTGGGCACACATTAAATGGGCACCCATAAATATTTTAACATAGATTGTTTATAGCATTTGAGAGACAGACTGAAGCATGTCAAAATACAAGTGTCATGTCTGTGAATGAAAGCCAACAGAGCAACCACACTAATAACAGAAGAGTCTGTGAACACACTTGAACGCTCTGAGATGTCTCTTGAACAAATAAATAATCATGAGCACAATGATACAAAGATAAGACAAGAGTTAAATGGAAGGACCAGGCTGGAGATGAAGATGTTCAGAAAGCAACTGGAAGAAAATTAGATAGCAGCATGGTGACTGGAGGAAGGAGCCACAGGCTCAGGTAGAGAAGTCTAAGGGAATCTAGGGACTATCGCTTGGTACTCTAGAGAAGGAGGAACTATCAAGAACCTAATGGAAAAAAATGGACCTGAGCTAAAGAGAACATAAGAGTTGTACAAGAAAACCAAATGGAGCAAGAACTACAGGGAAGAAATGCTGGCTTCAAGAGGCTCCGAACGCTAATGGAGAAAAATGTGTACATACTATAAAGCCTGAATTATCTATAAAATCATAAAAATACCATTTCTGGAAAGATAATCTGTGAGAGCTGTCTTATCCACACATCTAGCAAGATTCACCACCAACCCCATTGTGCCGTTAGAGGTTTTGCTGTCAGATACATCTGTTTAACCACATATGAAGACTTCACAACTCTGATACAGCAAGGGCAAGCCTCGGGAACCAAATCTTGATGACTCACTCTCCTTCCCTTTATTTGTGTTCACTACTGAATGATCAATACGCACCAAATTAAACAGTGATAAGGCTACCTCCTGGATGTCAATAACAAATGCAAACAGGAAATTGAGACAATCCTGCTTCTACCAGGGTGGGTAATTAGAAACAGGGATTCCAATTAAGCACTTATATCAGGCATGAGAGTCAACAAGCAACTCTGCCTGTTCAGAGAAGATCAAACCAGTGCCTAGTTTGTTAATCATGTACCCATAATTTACATGTTAATCATGTAAACTGAATATCTTACTTAAATCTTAATCTAGCAGGTAGGTGAACTTATCACTTGTGCCCCTGTAGCAGGGAGGTCCTTGTGCTCAGAGATAAGCACGAGAGGAAGCATGAATATCAAACACACAGGGATGGTCCTTCAAAGAAAGGAATATATAACCTGCTATCATTCCAGAAGTCTTTACTGGGTGACGTTCGTAACCTGGTTAACATTTCCCATTGTCTCTATGGCCAAGACTACACAGAATCCTCCTCCAGACCTTCATCATGAACTTGTGAATATGTAGAAGCCATCTTTATGGAGGTCATTACATATACATTACAAAGAGTTTAGATGAAGTCATGTTTTAAGCTTTATTGTGCACATAGGATTGAGTTAATTATCACTAACTTTTCACCAAATTGTGCTGTACTTAAATAAGATTAAGTAAACTGCTTAGGGTCAAATTCTGCAAGTTTGAACCAATACCAGCTACTTAGTTGAGTTGAGCCGAATTGCCTTCCTGCCTCCCATATATCGTTACTCTCCTGGCTATGGTGGTTGTAGAGACCCTCTCACACCTATACCTTGTACTTAACACAGTACTAAGACAATGTACTTAGTGCTAAGTAAAGTTGGGGAAGGAAGGGTAAGTATGTGTAGAACTATATCAAAGGGCCTTGAATCTGTGTCCTTTACCACTACAGAGAGTACTATATATGGCTTCACCAGCTCATGAAACCTGTTACACAGGCCTGCCCAAACACACGGACAGTGAACATTAGTCAGCCACTGACTTTGCTCCTAACACTGGAAGCCAACCACAGTAATAACCCTTACATGCTCTATATCCTGAGATTAGTCTCAAACACTATAAGACTAAAGGGAGGGTTACTAAGTGCCTGCATACTTATTTTTGCTACCTGACTATGTTTTTAGTGTTTGATTATTAACTGCTAACATGCTAAGGATTCGGCATACAGATGCTTTGCCTCCAGCAGTTAGCACTTCCTGCAATGCTGCTTCTCCTGTGTGATGAGCCTGCAACCTTAGAGCCATCCATGACAAGAGACAAAGACTGACTCAGAAATCACTTTCAAAGCATAATTAAAGGCATGTCAGTGAGTGAGTGTTGAAGATTAAAAAAAAAAAATACCCCACCTGTACAGTTAGTGTTTTGTGATAGCTAGTTAGCTAGGAGGTAGATAAGAGATGTCAGATAAAAGACAAGTGATATGGCAGATAGATAGACGGTAGGCAGATAGATCGTAGGGATAACACTGTGTGTGTGTGTGTGTGTGTGTGTGTGTGCACGTGTGCGTATGCGCATGCATGCATGTGTGCCTGTGCACACACTCACATGCTTGTGAGTCTGAATTTTGAGGCAGTGTCTTGATATGTACCCTAGGCTGGCCTGGGTCTCAGCCTCTTTCTGTTCTTCCCACTTAGTTCTGGGATTATGAGATTATAGATCTTTCCCTGCCATCCTGCTCATCACCAGGCAATGTAATTTGAATTGAGAAAGTGACAAAGACCCTGTTGTTTGGATCTGCCAACAATTACAGAAATCTCCCCATTTCTGTGGTTCTCCATGTGAAATTCAGAACTACTAGATTTGCTAACCTTTTCCTGATCAGCACGGCCCTCAACCTTGTTTTCTGAAGAATCACAATCAAGGTCACAGAAAGGACTTCACATAACCCACCGAAAGGAATTCTGGATTGCCGGCTGAACTCACAGAAGAGTATGGAAACCAGATCATGCTAAACCTGTCATCTAAATATCAAGACATTATTTTCTCTATGGTTTCATAAACTACAAACAGTGGAAGGAACAGCTTTCTGTTTCTTTCTGTAAGTATCCAACAGAGAGCAAAAGATGCTAAGTATCTGAAATGTTTTATGCTAACCTCCACACATCATATGCTACAGACCCTTCGACTGTTCCAGCAAGCGGCAAAGTGACTAGAGCACTGGCCAGAAGTGCTAAGCACTCCTAACTTACTTAAGTAGTTACTAAGTAGTTACATACAGTTTAAGTCATGGAAAAGGGGCTGAGGACGTAGCAAGACTGGGTAAAGTGAAGAGTAGTTTAAAATAAAAGATGCCTTTCATGTTTGACAAAAAAAAAAAAAAAGGCATGAGCTGACTTCACACCTGTCTTAGATGTATCTGTATCAGGGTGTTTCCCCTATCTGAGCTAGAAATTTCCACACTTGCTGGCTACCCCTTCCACAATGCACAAAACCTCTTAGAATTTGCTCCGTTTAGACTTATTTGGGAGGACATATGCTCTGCCGATGTTCCTGCTCACACAAAACACCCTGTCCTCACAGAGCTCCAGGCTAGAGACCAACTTAGAGAAATAATGAATCATTTTAGTGTTCTGAAAATTAAAAATTAAACCCCGTGAAGCCAAAAAAGAAGGAAAGAAAGAAAGAGAAAGAACACCTGGCTAACGTCTGCAGGTATCCTGGGAAATGTGTTTGCTTTGTACCATCTGCGTAAATGTAGCCACCAACATCTCTCTCTTCGGCATCTTATTCATTGCTATGGCCAAACACCTGACAAGAAGGAAGGACTTGCTTTGGTCCTGTGTTTAAGAAGCCCTCTTGTCCACCTTAGTGGGGAAGGAACAGTGAAGGGAACATGAGATGGCTACTCACAGAGCTAAGAAGCAGAGCGATGCTTGCTGGATTCGTTTTTACTCATTTGAGGAACCCAGGCAACAGGAGGGTGCTGCTCACATTCAGGGTGAGTCTCCCCTACCTCAGTTAAACCCTTTCTCAGGCTTACTCAGAGATGTGTTTCTGAGGTGGCGCCAAAGTCAACCAAGTGGGCAGAAAGTCACTCATCACATCAAGTCAAGAGCAGGTACCCAGAGCAAAGTCTTCTCAGTTTTGACATTACAAGCCTGTCTTTCAAGTTTACCAAGACTGCCCCTCATTAGCAGGCGCCTAACACGGAGAACAGCCAGTGACATTCTCTGGCTGAATACTGAGCAAGGCCATGAAGCAGCTATGGATGAATGTCTTCTCCTGGAGGAGTTCCAAGTTGTAAAGAGATTCCATCCAGAGTGCTGACAATTCAAAACATATCAACAGGCCAGCGTAATGTGGTGATGATAGGCTGAGAAAAAAGGGGAGGAAGAGGAGGAGGAAGAGGAGGAGGGGGAGGAGGGGGAGCAGGGGGAGGAGGAAACCCTCCTATTCACAATACCACTTGATTCTCACGATAATGCCAGGACAGTTAGTAGAAATATTAGTCAAATATCTTGTAGATAAAACTTTTCAATGCCAGTGTACCTAAGGGAAGATATTCTCTCACTAATCTGGCTACCATACTAAAGGGATCTGAATTCAAATCCCACTTTTCTTGCAACCCTATCTTCCAGCAAGCTCTGATCCTCACTGAGTCTCAGCTATTTCAGCCATAACGTGAGATAATGCTTTTATCTTGTTTCTTCTTCCCTGATGTTTCCCAAGTACTGAACAGTGTTTGGCATACAGGTAGTATAAATTCATTACCAAACTGTAGAGTTCACAAGGGCATTAAAATGACCAGCACTTGGTGTTTGTCAGAATTCTCTGGGATTAAATGTTCTCAAAAATGTGATTCTCGTTACCTGTTGCCTTTAAAGTCCTGAAAGGGGCTCTACATTACCCTTCCATATTTCAGGTACTTTCTGAGCACATGGCCCCTCTGTGAATCTTAAGGAGTTCAGACCTATTTCTGTGAAATCACCTAGTTCAATCATGGAAGGGGATGGTGCGCATGTGCAAATTTAATCTTTAAATCAGGACAGTAAGTCACAGTAGAAATTCATTTGCCTTCACATTCCCCAGGGACATATTCAAGAGAATTCTTTAAGTCCTCCTTTCTAACAACCACAGCCGTACTTTAATATATTTTATAATAGTGACCCTAGAAGAAAAGGCTTATGTGTTTTCAATGCTGCTTCATTTCTATAGTTTAGACCAATGAGATCAAGTCACCACACTCATACATTTCTTTCCTGCCAAGAATAGCTGCCTGGGCTCTGTAAATGCAGAATTTGCAGATTAATAATAATATGTACACACATTAAGTGCCACAAACCTGCATCTTTCCCCAGTGGCCTCTCTATTATTATTTTTGCTTCTCAGTGTAGAAGTGATTCAGTCAGTGCACCAGGTGTGTGTGTGTGTATGTGTGTGTGTGTGCATGTGCCCATTCATGCATGTTCATGCTATAAATATATAAATATAAGTTATATATAATATGTATTACATAAAAGTTGTATACCTACATGTATAATATATATTACACATATAAATAATATATAAATTATATAATAAACTATAAATAACAGGTGGATTTCTATATAAACAATTTAAAATTTGTCAATCAAAATTTCTGTCTTATTAAGTAGTTCAATGCATTTCTATGAATAATGAGACCATCAATGCAAATAACATATCATTTCCTGACAAGGTGGTGGAACAAAAACCTACTGAGAGTATCTAGTGCCATTCTTGCTGCACAGGAAAACGTTATCCGGTAAGTAGAGTGTGGGTGTGGTAAGCTGTTTAAGGAACAACCCAGCAGGTGCTGAATTTGAACCTGATCCTTTCAGGTCCTTCACTTCCTTTGTATACTAGAGGTAACTAGAAGCACACTGCACTGTTCAAGGCCAAGAGTGGTGTGAAGTATGTCCTGCTTAGGAAGAGTTGAAGACACTGATTTCTATCCCAGGACAGGTGCTAACTAGCACAATGGCCTTGCAATGCCTCCCAGCTTCTCTCAGGGATGTGAATATGTCTCAAGCCTATCTCTCAACAGTGTTTGCTTATAGGTACGGGGGACTTACTGTTTTACCCGGTGACGTCTCTACTTTGTATTTGGAGCTTTGCATACTATTTTGATTTTTACAAAAAGGCACTTGGGCTTTTAATAACTAGCTTACAAATGATTTAATTCAATGTCCTTTACATTCAAGTCTGCTGGTCAATGGGTTCCTTCAACATGGTTTTATCAATAAGGCTGGCTTCTTCCATATTTCTTGTTTAATACAAGCTCTTTTAAAACATAGACCTAAAAGCTGAGTTTTCCAGAGAATGAAGCAATCAATCCACCCAGTGGAATAAACTTCTCCACAAATACTTCACAAAAATAATTGTCATTAGGGAATATTTTACCAAAGGGGAAACACTGGAGGTCTGGTTTTAAAACATAAATTGGAGGTTTATGTTTTAAAGGGCAATTAAAGCCATTTTGTACTTATGTGTATGTTTAACCTGACAAATCTTTCCTAAGTCATACTTAGTTTGGGCACATTTCTTCCAATAATGTCTTAAAGCTTTTTCAATATTAATGAGTATGAGTTCTAGGAGAAGAATATAAATTACATGCATGTAAACTTTAACATGATGTACATGTATGAATGTAGTTATGTATGTGTGTGCACATGTATGTTTATGCATTTATACAGGTACTAACTAGTCTATGTGTAGTTCTTGATCTAAAAGAATGCAAAAGGCTATGAATTCCAAGTATGGCTAAGAGGAGATGAGAAGTTCAAAGAGAGCGGCATGAGGGCAAGGGAGCAGAGCTTATGACAATGGTGTAGACGCCTGCACCCACACAGAGCACATGCTGTGCTTTAAAGCTACTTCCATTGTAAGCCACTGAACCCTGACCACATGCCCTAAGATGGACACTGAGAGCCAGATAGTGGACTGTAAACAGTCCAAACTGGGAGGCTCCAACGCTGAGATTTGATTAAGGCTCTGGGCCTCTGGGCCACATAGCCAGGATAAGCTGTGCTTTGTGAATGCTGTAGGAGAAAGTCAAGGGCAGGTCAAGCCTCGAAAAGTATACAAAGACCTGTGGAGATCTATAGTGACAAGAAAACAGGAGATGTGGTGCCTGAAAGAAAACAAAGCAAAGAACTTCTGGATGCCACAATTGTATCAACTGTGTTTTTAAAGGTGCAGAGATCTCTGATGCTGATGGGTCCCTGACTTCTGAGAAATGAGAGACCATAAACAGAGAGGACATGAATTGGGCCAAGGACCCAGACTGTGCTAAGTCTCAGGAACCATTTATAGCTAGTTTTATTTATTTATTTTACATGCAGTGGGAAGGTGTGTCATGATACACCTGTGGACAATTGGCAACTTGTATGAATAAATTCTCCCCCACCACCATGAGAGGCCTGGGAATTGAACTGTTCTCAGGCTTGGTTGCAGACACTTACCAGTCAAGCCCCTTCCTGCTGAGCCATCTTGGGACTCATAGCTAGTTTTAGATATATAACACTAAATGAAAACAAGATTGGGCAAGAATTTAATCCCTGTACCCTGTAAACCTTTGTCCTTCTTTGAGAAATTTGGGAAATGGCCAGAAAAAGTTAGCTGCACCCAAGTTAATTCACCTGATTAGTTCTTTTCACTAAATCAGTTGGCGTTTGGAAGTCTTTAATGTTTCTTTTAGATATAAAATAATAATCGCAGCTTATCATTTCCTAACACAGCTTCAGGTAAAAGAGATAAATAGGACGAAAGTCTATCTCACACACACACACACACACACACACACACACACACACACACACACAGAGAGAGAGAGAGAGAGAGAGACTGAGACAGACAGAGAGAGACAGAGACAGAGAGAGACACAGAAAGACAGAGAGAGACAAAGCAAGACAGACAGAGAGAGAGAGAGAGAGAGAGAGAGAGAGAGAGAGAGAGAGAGAAGGCTTTGTGTGCTTGGCAGAAACTGTACACTGTACACAACAGTGTTATTTGAATGTTCTAGATGGCCTACGATGGAGCAACAGCTAGACAGCACACAACATAGTTTGGCACACCTATTTTTAAGGTGAAAAGGAAGGCCAGGAAGAAACTTAACAAGGAGTGGTGCCAAATGGGGTTTGCTCTTCCAACACAAGTGTATTGAGTGTGGTCAAATCTCCCACACAGAAGGAAGTATAAACTTGGGAAGCTAAAACACTCTATTTTGTTCCATTTTCCACTGGAAAAGGGGAATGGTTATTTGTGGTGGACTCCCATGAGCATTATGTGGTCTGGCACATAACCTTCCGTTCTCAAGGCTCAAGCCATTTAAAGGTAATTACAGGGGAAGGTGAGGAAGCCTTTCCCAGCAATCAAATAGGGATGCCACAGCCTGGACAAACATCACGCCTCATAGATCATGAGTCCTGTCCTGCTGCCAAGTATGATATAAGAAGCAGAGAAAGCTTCCAGGTCAAGTGCAAAAGGGGAAGATCCCTAAGGGATTACCTTACTTCAAGAACACTGGGGTGGAGAGTTAGTGATGTACTACTCACAGGCTGGCTGAAGGCTACCTGTCCAGGTTTATTAAATGTACACACATGTATTGGGTTGTATAGCCAAAGAAAATCAAATGGTAAAAGTAGCTAAGCCATCAATGCTGCACATGTAAGCCAGCAATGTCATTTAGAAGGAAACGGATGAGAAAAGATTGCAGGAGCCAGACACAGAGCAAGGAGGACATGAGGTTCTGGACCTGGCTCAGCTCACCCAGCTATGCCTAACACTGCTAGGCCACTCTTATCCCACTGTGCCAAGCTTCCTGACCTGGGTAAGCAGGAGGGCACCAAGTCTCTTACAAGAGGACAGTGAATTTACTCTGCACATAAGGAAAAGAATCGGCGTGAAAATCCAGTGCTGAGAGGCAAAGTGCTAGCCAGTGGGACCGTCCATCTGATAGAGCGGTGGTGATGGAGGTGTCCTCTAAATGACTTTCTGTTACTAATATGCCTACTCTACCCCCATCCCCAGCCACAGTGCAGCATGGGTGACACCTGATGGAACATATGTAGCAATGGGGCCTGTTAGTATATTATACCAAAAACTAGGAAATGGGTTTTCTTCTAGCTGTGCATTTTTCTGAAGTTATAATAATTCCAATTAAAAAGCATTCGAGTTTCTTATAGATGCGTGAAGACTGTAAAGCAGTACTTATTTCTAAAAGAAAGCCATTCTAGTGAAACAGACTTATATTTTTATAGAGAAAATATGAAATAATGAAAATTACATTGAGGATGTGAGATTCTGTATATCAAAAAACTCTCAAAAGTAACATGAGATAACTGAGTTTCTAGAGTCTGGGGCACAGTGGAAACCCTGCCGTGAGACAGACTTGAGTCATGCAGGAAGGGAAGTTGAGGCTATCTCTTATGTTGGTAGAGCAGAGGCTTAAATACTATCAGGAGGAAGCCCAGACTAGCCTAAGGAGCTTCTCTTCAAGATCAAGTTGCCACTTCAAAGCCATGTCCTGTATGCTTAAAAAGACACTCAGCTGATCAAAGCTGACCCAGGATTTGCCAGGCCAACACTAATCTTCTGAGAATGGCAGGCGGGAAGTGGCAGAGGGGGCACCTCTCAGGATTCCTGATTCACAGACCTGTCCTCTGGATATGTGGACTGGTCAAATGATGGTTTGCTCAGACAGTATTATTTTCATTTTCCTTCTTTGTAAGCTCAGGGGAATACTTTTCTTCCCTTTTTCTTTTTTATACAATGGCAAGATGATCCTGCTTATAACCAAAATGAATGCCAAGAAACTCATAAATAGATTAGACAGGTAAAATTCAGATACACACAGAGCAAACTCAATAAATAAGAATTATGTCTTCTATCACACATTATTTTAATGGGTACGGTGCCTCCCACTTGAACTTACAGCCTTCTGAAGCCTGGGGTAGGTGGATTTTGAGTTTGAGGTCAGACTGGGGTACACAGTGAGTTCTGGACCAACAAGCAGATTCAGAGGCTGAGTGACTTGGTAGCCAGGATCAAGACTCTGTTTAAGTTCAAAGCCACTAGTCTATCCCTTATAACAGAACACAGACAGGAAAATACAAAAATTTATCATTAATAATAATAAAAAAAACCTAAAACATGGTAATAAGTACTTGCTTGGTTCAGAGTAACTTTCTGCACAGAGGTGCATGGTTTATATGGTGGAGACTCATGAGCATTAGCCAACTGAGTGATACAACACAAAATCAAACCTGGATTAAAAAAAAAAAAAAAAGCACTTCGTATTTAAAGCCACTATTTAAAATGATGGGGATTACCAATCCTTAACTTATTTTTTTTTTCCATTAATGCGTATCACCCAGTATCTTTGTACGTCAGGCTGTGTTTAATTTCCCGTGGACATATCTGGCTTCCCCGGGCCTTTGATCAACTGCAGTGTTTACTTTGCTACAACCCTTCCTGTCTTTCTCTCCATCTTTCCAAACTGGACCTTTGCCTATGAGTCAGCATCCACATCTACGCTAGTCTACGCAAACAAAGGCCAGCCTTTCCACTGTGATTTTATCATTGGCACTTTCTAGGAATGAGTATTTGCCATAGTATTGATCTAGTCATAACTACATCCAACAGAAAACCTTCTAGTCAGGACCCATGGTTCTCCCTCATATGATTTAAAGTATCCCCATTGTCCTTAATAGCCCGATTCCTCAAACATGATGACAGATGGGATACTCTCAAATATTTAACTCAATCTCTGAACTGGCACTCTCTGGTCCCCCTTAGCCACTGGATGGTTTCTTTTTGACCCCTGATTAGTTTCTAATGGTTGTTATTTTGTGAAACCTGAGAGATCTGGTCACCTCGAATCTTATAAGCAGAATCACTGTATCAGACCCCCTACACCTCCTGACCTCTAAATATCTTGGCTTTCCTCAACTATTTCTGAAATAGCACTGTGCTATAGGGGAAATGCCTTTCCAGTGAGAGTCTTTAGGAAAAACAAAACCAAACAAAATCAAATTTCAGAACAAACTTCAATTCTGTCAATGACCTCCCTACACAGTTGAGAAAAGCTCACTATCCTGTCTCTATCTCACCCTCCCCCACATCTACTGTTTGGCCAGAAGAGTTCTGTCAACATCAGTCACTCCTTGCTGAGGTCATTCACCTGGTTTCTGGGCGGAGCAGAGAACCCCAAACAGGACCTTGATGTAGAAAGAAGCAATCACATAGAAGACAGAATGGCTGCTGCCTCTGTCACCAGTGCTCTGCCTGATGTGTCTGCTGTAGCCTACAAGATCAGTTGGAAAGCCTCAGCACTGGCATCCGGCTGCCCAGTGATGGCTTACGAAGATCCAGTCAACACCACTGAACATGTGTGCTAGGCATCTCGCCTATTTCAAGGTTATGATTAAAAAATGAAAATTAAGAAAAGTTTTGACCATTTTCATGTCAATCCACAGTTTTATGTGTTCTGTGTTTTCCTGCAGATGTATAAAAATATGCATAACTAGCATTTTTTCTTCATAAACATCCTTGACATCTGTCTGGCCCTGTACTAAATTATGGATGTCTCCCCTTATCCACTGAGGGAAAAAGAAATCACTGATGTCTATGTTCTAATACAAAATTACAGAAAATGTACATGTATAGAACATTTATATGACGAGACGGTGCAGATAATCACAACCCACACTAGGGTCTCACCACACCGTATTTATCTGGAAATGACTAGAAAAAAAAAAATCCCCCAATTTATGCGTTGCTATTGGTCACAGTAAGAACACATGTTAAAATAACATGAAAAAATATATCTACGTTTTCCAAATTCGACCCTATTATATTTTGGGTATCCATAAATAATTGAATAGAAAAAAACTAAATATCAGAGGAAATATCAAATCATCTGTCAAAAAGTTTTGAGGATAGTTTTTTGTTTGTTTGTTTTGTTTATTGTTTTGGTTTTGGTTTGGTTTTTCAAGACAGGGTTTCTCTGTATAGCCCTGGCTGTCCTGGAACTCACTTTGTAGACCAGGCTGGATGGAACTCAGAAATCTGCCTGCCTCCGCCTCCCAAGTGCTGGGATTAAAGGTGTGGCCACCACGCCTGGCTGAGGATGTTTTGGTTTTTTTTTTAAATCCTCCAAAAGTAATATATAAAGTTTAAAGAAAATAATATACTCCAAATACAGAAAAGTTTCATAATTAATTTTGAATCAAAAGAAAAAACAAAAAGAAATCATATTTCCTTTGTATGGGTTTGTGTGTGTGTCCTTGTGTTTGGGCACATGCATGCAAGTCTCTGCAAAAGGCCAAAAGATTGTGTTAGTTCCCTTGAAGCAGGAGTTACAGGCAGCAGCTATGAAAAATTCAAAGTGGTTGCTAGGAACCCAACTCAGGTTCTCTGGACTAACACAGAGCCCTCTTGACTGCTGAACCATCTCTCTGACCACCAGGAAACAAAAGAAAACCTTTTAAAAATTACTTTAGAGAGACTAAAATGGAGGATCCTGCATTATGCAAATAATATTTCCAGTTTTTAGTTCTCCTCAAATACCTCAAATCTGCGATCTCAGAGGCTCTGAGGAAAATTCACAAAACACAGATCACCATTCTTTTTTAGCCAGACTGCTTTCAAAACAAACAAACAAACAAAAATAAACCCAACTGCATTTGACATATAAAATGGAAAGACATTAACAATTGCTTCGTAACATAAAAGACAGACATGTATGGCAATGGAAAAACTTGGAGAAAACAAACTCTCTTACAATTTTATAAACACTTGTGAGTTATGAATGGGCTTGGAGAGACATACAAGAAGATGTCAAATCTTTATACAAGAAATTATGAGAAGACCTATACAGGGTAAGATGATAATATGAACAACACAATAATGATGTTAAGAATTACAATCATTAGGCTGTCAAAATAAAAAGAATAATAGCAGGAAGTGTCTCATGTGGAAAAAAACGTAGGATGTATGTTAAAGTGTCACACATGGTGAAATTATTTACTTATCACAATTTGTCACAGAGACAAACTACAGGGCTTTTCAACACCTCAGACAATGAAAGTGGAAGATAAGAGAAAACAGCCTCAACCCTCGCTTACACAAAAATAATGAGAGAATATATCCAAGACCTCTAAGTTTTCAAACCTATAGATAACACTTTGTTGACACAAGACAGGAAATCAAGTTAAAATCACAAAGTGTTTCACAGAAGCAGGCATGGGAATCATGAAGAAGATATTCTTTGTCAAGTGTTAGTTACAGTGATTTTCCCCAGGAAGTTCCAGCCAAGTTAGAGACAAAATATCACATGGTGACTATTAAATAATGTGGGCATACACAGAAAAACACTATGGGAACTTAGGAAGAACAAGGCCGCACTATGGGAGGGTTCCAGAAAGCAAGTTCCTCGGGACATAAGTCGTAAGCTTGCTCTTGATAATATACCAAACTTCTATCAATGGTCAGGGAGGGATATCTACCAAGCAAATGGAAATTCCCTAACATAATCATTGTTCATTAAATTGACAACACAGTATTTTTCCCTCTAGAAAACAGTGGGGTTTAGAGCAACAACTTAATGTAGCTATAGTTGAGTAGGAGTATGACAGTTTGAAGGAGAGATATCAGTGGATTTATATTTGAGTTAGAATACAGGCTCTGAAATTTACATTGAGGACTCAGGTGTAAATGAGCTGAAATATGTGAAAAAAAATCATTTGTTTTGAATGAACAATAATTTAGGTGATGTGGCTCATATGAAGAACTGAGCCTCGAGGACCATCCATGTGTTATATCGTGGTCTGTGTGACATATGACATCTGACTCATGGCTTGTGTGACATCTTTAGCACCTGCCAGTCTAAATAGGTTGACAAGGAAAGTAATATGGAAAAGACTTTTGAATTTGTCTTAGATGTATGGCCTCAAAGTAACATACCCCACTTTTGCTCAAATTTCCTTGATTGAAATCTAGTGTGTCTCCTATGGATAGCTACAAAGGATGCTGGGTCACAGTCTACCTTCAAACGAGGAGCTCTGAAAAAGTGAGACCTGGAGAATATATGCTGAAAGACAATAATAGTGTATAGTCAATTAAGTCTGACAGAACAACATTCCATGATGTCCTCTATGGAAAGCTTATCAAAAATTTCTCTTTATTTTAACTCTTCTTGACATCATAAAAACCAAACAACTATTCTTAACTAAACATATATCAAAAAATAAGTATGAATACTGTAAACACTTGTTAAGGCCACTGCAGAAAACAACTAACTACTTAGGTTATAGACTATTAAGGACTGGATTCTGCTACCATCATAAGTTCATGAGTAATACTCGATCCCCTTCCATGATGTAAGTTCTTATTTGATGTGTGAAGATAGAACACAAAAGTTGGCCATCATTTTGTAAGGGTTTCTCTTGTCTTTGCTGTTGTGCTGTGTACTCCCAAGCTATCAGCCTGTTGGCTTCTGGGTAATCTGTCTCTATCTCTCACTTGCCATATGAATTCTGGGAATACAGATGGGTACCACCATACCCAGCTTTTTATGTGGGCTGCTAAGATCAAACTTACGTCATCACACTTACCATGCTTATGAAGATAGCAACTATGCACATTCAATCAATTCCCCAGCCTTTGTCTTTCATCTTAGAAACTCATAACTGATTTATTTTGAGAAGAAGAGGAGAGGCAGGCAAGCACCAATATTTTGCAACAATTACCATTTAATGGGTATTTTTGGGAAAAGGAAGAGAAAATCCAGTTTGGAGTCCTTCCCTCACTGGATGGCTGAATTGCACCAAGGACTATTCAAAGAATTTCAAGTTTTATTTAAATGAGTCCCACATTTTCTACATGTTATAAATCTGTTCCATAAAAGTAAGGTCCTGTGGGTCATGAGGGAGTGAACTGACCTTTAAATATTACTTGGCTTTGTAAATATATGTTTGGCGCTCTCTCTCTCTCTCTCTCTCTCTCTCTCTCTCTCTCTCTCTTTCTGTGAGTTATAATTTTTTCATGTATAAAAATGGTTACCTAGTGAGTTACTATCAGGCTGCTTCATTGTTTGAAATAGAACCTGAAATATCAGCTATTATCTGAAAATGGTTCATACCACTCCACAGAATAGAAAAGAATAAAAGCATATTAGAGGCTAATCAATACACATTATTTTGACACACAATTTCTTAACCTACAATTTATTTTTTCCAACTTTACTTCTGATACTTGCATAATGTTATCTTATTCAAAGACTTGCTGACATTATGTTGGAACTTACTAAGATAGCATTATAAAGACATCTTGGGCTTTCTAGAAACCCTTGCAAGCCTTCAATGAAAAAGACCCAGGAAAACTATCACCAAACAGTGCTTGATTCCTGAGGAAACCTAAGCCATTACTTGAGAGCCATACAGCAACATACAGTCGCATAGTATCTGCAAATACAAAATCCAGGAAATGTAGATTTTGTATTGGTTCTACAAACTATTATTTTCACTAATTATTTACTTTGCACCCCTATTGCAGCTTCCCCTCCCTCCTCTCCTCCAAGTCCCTCCCCCTCACCTCTCCTGCTGGAATACCCTCCTTTTCATTTCTCCTTAGAAAAGGGAAGGCCTCCCATGGATATCAGCCCAGCTTGGCATACCAGGCTGCAGTAGGACTAAGTGCATCTTCTCCTAATAAGGCTAATCATGGCAGACCAGATAGGGGAATGGGATACAAAGGCATACAACAGAACCAGAAACAGCCCATGCTTATTGCTAGGAGTCCCACATGAAGACCCAGCTGCACATCTGTTACGTATGTGTACAGGGCCTAGGTCCATCCCATACATACTTTCAGGTTGGTGGTTCAGTCTTTGTGAGCTCCTATGGGCCCAGCTTAGTTTTTGTAGGTTTCCTTGTGGCATCCTTGACCTCTCTGCTTCCTTCAACCCTTCCTCTCCCTCTTTCACAGGATTCCCTGAGCTGTCTTTGGTTGTGATTCTTTACATCTGTTTCCATTAGTTGTTGGGTAAAGCCTCTCAGATGACAGTTAGCCTGCTAGACTCCTGTCTGCTGGTACATAGGTTCTACAAACTATTGTTTTAAAAAGTCAATCACCAAGATTTGAAAATAGAGTGTGTTGTTATCACAGTGGTCATTTCAGCCATCAAATGCAAAGCATCAAGGCAGAGATGCCTAAAAATTGTCTACTCTCACATGTTCAGTTAACAAATTCTTATAGTTGGAAAACATTTCATAGCTAATATTTCACAAGTTTTATTTTTTAATTTATTCCTTCTAACTAATGTCCATACACCATGGTCAATGCTTATTTTTCATTTTCATTTTTAAAAAAATAATTAACATTATTAAAATTAACTTTCTTGACATGTAAGATGGCTATGGTCCAAAGACCTACTACCTACACCTTTTTGCCCCACTTTATACCCCACTTGGTCTTTCCTATATGTTCCCAGCATAGGAACATATAGCATATAGTTAAATGGCCTATGCTGGGAATAACTGAGCAGAGGAGCAGAACCACAGGCTGCCATTTCAGCTAGATAGCAATGACAAGAGCCAGTAGACACACAGGGCTGATAGGACAAAAGAAACAAGTTCCCGTTGGCACGTACGTCTCTGCTGTACTTCATAGAACCTAAGCTTCTAAGTTTGGAAAGCCTTGCGCTACCTGAAGTTAAAAAGAAGACAGGTGAAATCACTTGCCCCATGGTACATGCCAGCAACTAGCAGACTACAAGAATCAATGACTTACCCAGATATGATACTGGGCGTGGTGAAAATAAAGGCTAATGTTGTCCTTAGTGAACACACAACAGGTGGTTGCATTACAGGGCTGGAGTCTCATCTCTTATTCTGACCCACCGTACTTGGGTTAAAAACAAGCACAGAAATGTACTCACATCTATGCAAAACTGGTTAGACCAATTTAATGTGCGAATACCAGAACAGTCCACAGTGAGAAAGGAAAAAAAAAAATCTATAGATTCGGTTATGTCTAAATAATAAAATATGCTAACTGGCCACAAACTGTTTTGCAAAAGTAAAGGAAAAAACGGAAGATTTTATTGTCTCCCTAATTGAGTCTCAACTTGAATGGATATTTTATATCAATAATGCAGATAATTCGCTAACTTTCACCTAGTTTTGATATATATTTAATAAGTTAATACTAAGCTAAGGCTTTCACTGGAAGGCACTCACCATTAATGTTTAAAACATGTTGAAGAAAATTTCAAACAAACAAAGCCTTTGTTTCAAGTCTGTGTTATCTGATAAGCACACACTTACCTACAGACTAGTTAAATATGCACTCAAACTTTGCCTTTTAAAAACTATGTGAAAACATACTTAACTGGACCCGCCAGGTGATTCCACATATCATACAACCTATGAGCACAGCTGCCTCCACGCTACTGCCAACCAATTAGAGCATTGGCTGTGATTTTACCCATTCCACCCTTCTAACAAGCCAGCAGTTTCAGGACTAGGATGGGAGAGTACATGGTCAAACTATCAACATGAGCGTCTGACAGCACTTCTTCGTTTGGAAAGTGAGTCCCTTGGTCTGAGGAGATGCTGTGTGGGATACCATAATGGTGGATACAGCCCAATTAGTTTTTTTTAACTTTGCTCTAAAGTAAAGAATCCTATGATTATGTTATCGAAGACAAAAGCAAATTTGCCTATCACCTTGACAAAGTAGAAAGGAAAAGTCAAACGTGCCTTTGTTTAAAAAGGGAAACAAGTGACTTTGTGTATCAATTCAATTGGTTCCCCTTCAGAAGCAATAAGTGACATAGGCTTCTGGTGCCAATGCCCAGATAGACCTACTATGTACCAAGTCATCTCGGTAGCATCTCAGATCCGATGGTACACTTGCAGGCCAGCTAGTGACTCCATCTAATGTGAGATTAGGCCCAGGAATTTCTAATTGACTTGCCTTATTTGTATTATATTATTTATTTATGCCTGTGCATGTGTGTGCACTATAGCATATGGGAGGAGCTCAGTGGATAACAATTGAAATTTGGTTCTCTTCTGTCACCTGTGGGTCCCAGGGATCCAACTTAGATGGACATTTTTGGCTGAAAGAGCCCTTACTCTCTGATTCAACTCACAATGCTGCCAAAGAGAAGTTTTTAATATTATAGTGTCAAATATCAATCATAAAACTCAAACAAAACCAAAAGCAACACATTAAGAAAAACACTATCTCCAATACAACAAAAATTTATGATCCTGACAAGAAAGGTAGCATAAATAAATGACCATGTTAATATCCATTCTTATAAATGAGGTCATTAAGTAAATGTGGTGAAAAGTAAGACAAAACCAGAATGTTCTCTCATGTATGAATCCTAGTCTATTAAGTAACACAGACACACACATGTATATGTGTATGTATATATAATTTATATGCACATATATGAAATATATATATACATATATATCTATACACACACACATGTACCATATGTGTTCATGTATGTGTATATGTGCCTATAAGGTCTAAACTATTGAAAAGAGACCAAATGAGTAAAAATAGGTGATGACAAACTGCAGAGGGATGGACAAAGGGCCACATCTGAAGAGGTAAACATTGGAGAGAATAAGAAGGGATCAGGATATTATGGGTGGGCACAAAGGGGGCAGGGGGATCTCAGAGCACACATTGTTTGGAAACACCAAAAATACATCTAATGCCTTGTATGTTAACTGAAAAAAAAAAATGAGTAGAAAAAGAATTGATCACTAAGAGAAACTCATTTTACATTTGACTTATGTTTATGTATATATTCCTTTCCCAATTATCCTCATTTTATTCTCTCCCAGGGTTTTAGAATTGGTCCTTCCTTCAGAAGCTGAGAGTATTAAGAAAAACAAACAAAAACGAAAACAACAAAAAAATTTAACCTACGGATTCCTTATTTTAGAAATGACCTCTGATGTTGGGGATATGGCTCAATGGTATGGGTGCTTGCTGTTCATCCAGAAGACCACAGTTGGATTCCCAGCAGGCATATCAGGTGGTCCTGTAATTCTACCTCCAAGGGATCTAACATCCTTTCTGGCCTTGAAAGCCACTTGCATAATGGTGGCACTCACATACCTAGACACACACATACACACACATAAACTTAAAAAACTAGTATCTTTTTTTAAAACAGAAATTTCTAACTAATTTATATGGCACTTCAAACTTCCAAACTACTGCAGTAAGACAAATATTAATAAATTTGGAGGGGGAGTTAGAAATAGGGAAAATGATGAAAGGATACCTGCTGCTTAAATTACTGATATTTAACTGCTGTTTATTGAAATGACTGACATACACAGAAATATAGAAACAAGTATACCCTGGAGTTCCCATATGTTTTAATTTCGCTATTATTATAACTTACTTTGGGCAAATCAGTCAAATATTTACATGAGATCTGTTCTGACACAGAAGAGCACCCACAATACAGTGTACCTGGAAAGCCTTAGTCATATAGACAAGGGCCAGGGCAGAGCAAGGTCTTCAGTTATGAGACTCTGACCCTTGTATTTACACCAGATCTCACAATGCAGAATTTCAAGAGAATCGTTATGACCCAGAAACTCATTAGATATTCAAAGTCTCTGTTCCAGACTCCTAGACCTCTGAAACCGCCCAGGGGTTGACTCTGATTGATGTTCCCATCTGGAAAGGCTAACCACCATGGTACTTTCAATCCCGTTTTTCATTTGTTAATGAAAGGTCAACAGTGGAGGATCAAGAAGTGAAAAGATGAGAAAAATAGACATTATCTTCACCATCGTGTGTGTGTGTGTGTGTGTGTGTGTGTGTGTGTGTGTGTGTGTGTGTTTCACCTCACCTGCCAGGTCAGAACTACTGACTTGCCCCCACTGGGCCAGGTACCAATAGGATTAGGACTGCAGAGAGAGCCCTGAAAATCTGGCCACTGAAAGTGCAAGTTTCAGAAACTGCAGAAAGGTAATATTCTGTCCCCATGTAAACTAAGTCCACACTCCTTCATGGTGACAAATGATAGTAGGGTAAGAATAAACACTGATCTTTTAGGTCCCACTAGGAATCCAATGCCCACTTAGCTCTCCCCAGAGTTGCAGGCAAGGGGAATTCTAATTGATGTCAGCTGCTTCAAGGGAAGGGCTACTGTGACCTTAAACTTGGCCCCAGGTCCACTCTCACATCCAGGAACAAAGCCAGAGGGTTCTCCTGGCAACTGCCTGATGTGCTAAATGGCAGGCCTAGTCACGGAGGGAATCCTGACCTGCACCAGAGACAAATCCGCCACTGCAGGAAGCAGACAAACCGAGAGATTAGCAGTTAGCCCAGATGATGTCCGCCCATGCCCTCAGCCCAGAGAGCAGAATCAGGGTTCTAAATCACACTCTGCAGAAGCTGAAGCCCCTGCTCTGCCTCTGCTCCACAGACAGGCTCAGAGTACTCTGCTCAGTCAATAGGAAACTGGAGAGCAAGACCTTAGGACATGCAGTACCAAGCTGGAATCTGCATGAATATCTTAGACTCATTGGCCTCCCTCTGCCAAAATCAGGGCTTCCTTGAGAGCCTGGTTCCTGACCAGACTTGATACAACAGTACTGGCCCAGATCATTCCACTCTTCAGTTGCTTGCTCAGCCACCTACCATACCAGGTTTTCAACAATAATCCTTGCCACCATACAAAAGATGTCTATTACAATTTGTGTTGTTATTTTTCCACCCAGAAGGCTATTCTGCATCTTTTTCATATAGTGAAACAGAGGGACCTGTTCAAACACTAGGTAGCCTGTCAATTTTCAAGTTCTTTTCTACATTTCCCCCATTACCAGAGGCCTCTGCCTCAGCTCCTAACAAATTAAGAGTATCTACCTGTGGTGTGATTCCAAGGAAGGCCTTTAGGAAAAGGGAGCACCCTCACAGTCCCACGCTTCCTGAAGAGTTCTAGTTCATACCTAGCACAGGTTGGGTCCCAGCTCTAGTAATCTAATCAGTGGATACTGTCAGGGAAACCACAATACCACTATTTGGAAAATGAAAAGGAGTTTGGACTTTGAGACAGCTATACTTACAAAGGTAAGAAAGACCATGCATGGCCTTTAGATTAGTGAGAGCTGTGATGTGCCTTTCTTTGGGCAGACAATGTTTCCTGCTACCATCTGTGTCCTTGGAAGGCAGCAACCAGGTCTTACTCGCAAGTTCATACCCCACATCATCTATATAGGAGGTATAAATATCTATCATGTTGATTGACCAAACTGAGTCATCACACTAATATCTAGCTACATTTTTTAAAAACTATCATGTATATACATTTGCAGAGGAGCAATTAAAAAACAAGAGCCAATTTTCAGAATTAACTTTGGCAATATGTTCTAATCCTCTGGCTCCTTCTCATTCTTTGGGTTATTCGGTCTTTCCCAATGTCTAGGTTGTTCTCTATATAACCTGTCTCAGTAAAACTGCCATAAACCCCACACACCATACCTCTCGCCTCTCTTGCTGCTCTTAAGTAGCCCCTCTAGTGAGCATAGTCTATCTCTGACTCATTCTGTGAAATCTTTTTCTGATTCATCACTTTGTCTGCCCCTCAATTAGATATCACTTTCACATATGGTTGCTTCCTTCTACAAACTAACCTTACCATCATTTTTAGGGATTAGAGCTGTGTATTAAGGGTGTGTCTATATTCCAGTCAAATTTGATCCAAGGCATGCATTGCAGCAGGATCTTTGGATGTGATCCCTTGCCAGAGCAGCCATGTTGCTGATTAAAATTCCTCTACCTAAAATCTATAAAGGGATGAATATCCAATTGTTACTAACCAAAACACTGGTTCCCAGGTTCAACACAAATAATCAAATTATGGCAGATGTCAGGACTCTACTCCTACACAGAAAATACTTTTATTAATAAAAAGCACAAAACAATTGCAAGGAAGTTAAGGAGCAACAAATATTTGCAAATACATTATTTGCCATTTGCTTTGTTTTGCTTTTTCCTTAATGTGGAATTGCCCACATGCACATATATGTGCCCATAAACATGTGAAAAACAGGCACACCAAAATCACATATATATGACCATAAGAAAAATGAGAAACAGACACTCTAAAGTCAGGTTTCAGGCCACTATCTGCCCAAAACACATTCATGTCTCCTTCATTTTTCCTTATGTCTTCCCAATATATGATCCTTGCCCACCCACCCTACTCCCTTTTATATTCTCCTTTCTTTTCTGAATTCTTTCACAGTTTGTCTTTTAAGGGTGGCAATCAGAATTCTATAAAGGATACTTTATTATGAAAATTTTCAAGTATAAACTAAATATAACTTGGCTGATTCAATTATCTAAACAAATAAACTCTAGGTTAACATATAAATATCATCTGGTAGACTCAGCTGTCCAAATAGGGTAAAATCTCAGAATAAGGTCACCAGATATCATAAAACATTACCAAGGTCTTAAGTCAGGTCCAGGACCCCTACATCCGGAAGGCTTGATTGGAGAGGTTTCCTGGACTTAGTATTTGAAGTGACTTTATGGGGTGACTATCCCTAATCCAAAAGTCTGACATGTTCTGGTTTCTTGAAAGTTTGAATGGTTCCCTGTTGCTCAGAAGGCTTCAGATATGGGAGGAGTCTAGATTCCAAGTTACTATTATTTCACTTTTACTCCAAACAAAAAGAAAAGCTTCTCTATGTCCTTGATCCATCTGCCCTACTTTTCCCCAATTTTTCCATGTTTTAGTTTATGTTCAGAGAGTCATAGGTTAGAGAATGTTCCTTACTGTACCTGTTGAGGTCTGAACACATAGGTCTCCTGCAGATTCCTATGCTGAAATCTAATATCCAGTATGAGAGACTCTGGAAGGTTTCATGAATGGTACTATACAGGCCTTGTAAATGCACTCAGTGTCTATAGACTTGGGCCCCCCTTCCTTCTCCCATGTAAGAACACAGGAGAAGCCATTGTCTGCGAACCAAGGAGCAGGACCTACCAGGAACATTAAATCTTCTAACACCATGATCTTGCAATATACTGGTAGATTTCTGTTGCTTATAAATGAGTTAGATTTAGATATTTTTGTATAGCAGCCTAGATAGAAAGCTTTTCTCCCATTTACCTGGATGTTAAATAAATCCTTTTTGTCCAGTGTCTTTGTCACTAGTATCTGTATCTTTATATTCAGAGTAAAATGGAGTAGTGACCACAGCAAACACATAAAACGTTTCATGATCCATGAGATCCAAGTAGCTTCAAATCTCTGTCTTGAAAACTGCTTAAGTGTCCTGTGGAATCTGTTTAGAGGAGCCAGGTGTGTCCTGAGCCTACACACAGGATTAGACCTCAGAGATAAGACCTCATACACCCAGTTCTTCCACAATCTTCCTGTTTTCTTCCAAGGGCAACTACTCACACAGAGGAGGTGACTGGGCCATTCCAGAGAACATATTCCCCTAAACATTATCTTATGTTTATTTTTAGCTATACTTAACATCTCCATTAATACCTATTTGGCTCATTAGTGAATTTAACATCAAGTCTTCATTGGAAGCTGCACATTATCATGTGAAAGGGAGAGAAAAATAAACCTAATAAAATCTTGTATCATTTATTCTTATAGTAACAAATAAACATAATCAGAAAGATATTATCTAATGCTTATGCATTATCATTAATATAATAAGGCAATTACAATCAAGTGATAAGATATTCTTGCTGCTGTGTATTATTTAGTAGTCTTAAATTATGAATTTTATCTCATTTTGTTTTTAGGGTTTCAGTGCGGGAGAAAGGGAAGTACCATCACGTCCTTGTGTCATGAGCAGGAAATAATGCAGAACCCCATCTGATAATACGGAAACTAGGGCTGACTCGGAAGTGCACAGTGTAGGCTTGTGGTATGACTTAGTAACAATGGCCCAACACAGAGTCAATCTCAAAAAAACAAATGCCTTCTGCTACCAAACTCTAACCTCCATCATCATTGAAATTGCTAACCAAAAATAAACTGTGGATGAGGTCAATTTCTTTGGACTGAGAATCCTTCAGTACTCTGCAATCAGCAAAGGTCTATTCTGACACTCAGGGAACCTCTTCCCTGTGGTATTGTCCCATGCAAAAATAGACCTGAATAACAATAGCATAAGTATATGAAGACTCAGAAGATGAAAAACCCAAGTGGATATAAAAATCTTTTCATGTCCCTTTCCTTTCAAATATTCTCCACTGAAATGTTTTCTTGGGCCAAGATTAAAATATTAAAAAATAAAAATAAACACTTTTACCTCCACTGAAAATAAGTGCCTATACTCTCAGCAAACTCCATACACAGTAGATTAAATTCTCTGGGTAATAGGTGCTGTCTTATAGTAAGATTTCATTTTTATGATGCACGAGGAGCATACTTACAATAAAATATTTAACTTTCTAAGAAAAGTGACAAAAAAAAGAGCATTAAAGAAGTAACCCTAGGTACAATGCCATAGGAAGGAGGCTCAAGTATTCTCTCATACTTTAATATGGACCAGAACAACTCAGAGGATTTAATCAAACAGAGGCTAGTAGACCTGAGCACAGAAACCCAGACTCAGTCGTTGCAAGGGGAACCTGAGAGTCTACATTTTCACAAGTTCCCAGATGCTGATGAGAGTATATAGTCTAGAGACCATCCTTGGCACACCATTCAGTCTCTTTTCCCTCAGACATGGCCTCCTCCGGCTCTGTAGAAGGCTGAGGACACCACAAGGAATCTTGCCTTGTGGTAGGCTTTCTGCTGATAGAACACTGTCAATCAACTGAGTATCTGTACCAACACTGTTACACATCATTTTTGAGATCACAGCAATTCAATTGTGTAGGCAAAAAGTACAAATCAAAATGTTTTTAATGGACAAATGATATCCTTAATCCCTTAATGCAGATTCAATGGTAAAAGCAGATGTTGTGTAAGGTGTCTGAGGGCTCACTGGTAGGGAAGACTTATATAGTGATTGCTGTAGAGTGGGCTCCATGCTTGGGCCTTACCTGTGACTGGTGCGTCGATATCCAGCAAGTTTTTTTCCTGTCGGAGAATCGAAGCACCCTCTGTTATTATTCTCAATGCAACACTTTCTTCCAGCCTGCCCTCCTTCATGAGATGTGCTTTTAAGATATCCACACGAGGTTTCCCATCATTATCAAACACTTCCTTTGCTGTCAGCCGGTGACTTGGCGGAAATGGAACGGCTGCAAGAAAAAGTCAAAAGGTTACATTAACCAAAGCTCATCAACAACAGGCCAAGGACCGCGGACACCAAAACTGCCACTAACCACTAAGCAGATATTGCTGTTTTTAATACAAGCTCAAATTAACACACATTCAGAGTCTACCAAGAGTTAGAGACTGACTTCTTCCATTGATTTGAGAAATAATTAGTGACCATGGAAAAGAGGGGCTTATAGGCCTTCTCAGTCAGGACTACTGCTTGCATATGAAGGATCCCGAATGAGTTTATATGACCACGTGCTCCTCATTGGGCAATCCCTGATGCCATAAATAAAAACAGATCCTAAATTCCCACTGATAACCCACCCCATTGTTTGGACCAATGGAAGGGATGAGGCATCTTGACAAGTAGATCTGTACAAAATAAAATTCCATCACTGAGTCAACTCAGTCAGTCTACCTTTGACCACTTACGATTAAAGAAAAGAACAAATGGTTTAAAGCAAAGGCCAAAAATGCACTGAATACTTGAATAGGAAGGTCAAATTTGCATTTAAAATTGCATCAAATAGCTCAGCCATAAAGCAGCTGCAACACAAGGTTGAAGGCCCTATACCAATTTTTTTTTAAAGCTAGGCACAGTGGTAAACTATGCCTAAAATCCCAACATGGGGAGACAGAGACCAGAAGTGCCTTAAGGATCAGTGATGACTGTTCAGCTACGCTAGGCTAACCTGTGAGTCTCAGGTCGCTGTCTCAAAATGCAAGGCTGAGAGCCTCCTGAAGAATTACACCAGGGGTTGACTTCTGGACTCTGATAAGAGCAAGTGTGCGTGTGTGTGTGTGTGTGTGTGTGTGTGTGTGTGTGTGTGTGTGTCTGTGTGTCTGTGTGTACTGAAGGCACGTTGTGAAGAGTGAAGAAGGAACTGGTGAGGTAGCTCAATGGTTAAACCCCTGCACAGGAAGCATGAGCACCTACACTAGGCTTCCCAAGCACCACATACAAAGGCAGGCGTGGTTACTCATCTGTAACTCTGGGGTTTGGTGGCAGAGGGAAAGGTCCTTGGAGCCCAAAGACCAGACAATCTAGCCCAAAAGCTTTGGGTCCTGTGAGTGAAGACATCTGTCAAAAACCATAAGGTAGAGGGGATAGAGGGCACTGGCTACATGCTCATTCTGACAAATCACTCTTTCACCAAGCTCCTATAGAAGCCAGAAAAGTCAAAGATCCATTGTGAGAGATGGTGACAGGAATTCTGATAAATAAGCTATGATAGGAGCTGTTTTCAAACTCATTATTTATCTATGTCACACAAGAAGTCATCCCCTGGACAACTCATATTCATAGATGCCACCTGCAGAACTCGCCTGTGCCATACCCACAATCCCACGTTCCAAAGAGTATTTTCATTAAGACTCTTCTCTCAGCAGAAAAGAATTAATCAAAACAAAACAAAACAAACAAACAAACAAAAAAATCTGTTCTCCTACTGTACAATATACTTCCTCAAAGAAGTAAGACTTAGATATAGGTCATGAAATGTGTAGAATCTCTATTTTATAGAAATTGCAAATATATTTTTTTAAAACCAGGAAATGAACTTTTACACATGGTTGCAACTTTGGATTTCTAACAATCCAACCACAGACATGTGTCAGTGCAGAGGAGAGGAAGAGGCAGCTACAGACTCCATGGGTGACCAGTAGGATTTGGGGACCTGTACAAGGAACCTGGCTATAAACCTTAACTGTGAACTCTCAGCTCTATGACCTTGGGAAAATTAAGTCGCCTCCTCTAGCTTCAGATATTTGCTATGTCCACTTGCGGAGTGTTATAATAACTAAAGTAAACAGCCAGAGCAGCATCAAATAGCTACGACACTGTTATTTTATGCCAGGCTTTGCGTAGGTAATAAAACCACACAGGATGTGAAAACTGTAAGCCTAGTAAGGCATAGGTACATGTGTTTACATATAAACTCCTTGAGTCCCTAAAACATAAATGTGTGGGCAACCTGAGGTTCAAGATTATTAAATAAGCACACTGCCCAATATAATCACCTACTTATTTATGTGTAAATTCACTGACTTTAAATCTAGGCAATCTGATGCCAGTATACTCATATTAACAATTAAACTACACTGCTTCCAAAAAGTCCTCAAGACAATGCATATTCATTAAAAAGAAAAAAAAACAATCAGTAAGTCACGTTTTAGAACTGAAATTCTGATCCTGGGAGTTGTTTCTAATAGATAAACAATTTTCCTATGACAAAACAGTCTTTTTTTTTTCAATTTTTTTTAACTTTCAAAGGAATCTACTGAGCTACAAAACAGGAAGCAGAATGTCAGTGCACAGCCATTGCTCACAGAAGACAGAAAATGAGGATATTAATATTAGGTCATGGAGCTTGGAACTTCTTAGCCATTGCCAATACTTCTTGCCTAGATATTTGTTAGGCAAGTGTGGAGGGCGATAGGTCTGTCAGAGCCAGGAAGAAGGCTGAGTTTGACTACAAGCACTGACAAAAAGCTGACACTCCTGCACAAGAGGATCCATCAGGTGCTCTGGTGAACTAGCCAGCCTTACAGTGAACCTCAATCTGTGAGCCCGAGGTCCCAGAAAGAGAACTTCTATCTGAAATAACAGGTGGCCAGTTCCCGAGGCACTGAACCAAAAGCTGAACTCTGACCACCACAAGCACTTGACTATGTATACTCACTCTGGAATAAAGAAAGCACAGAGACAAGTCAGTGGTCACTCTTTTTCTTTTTGCTTTTTTCTTTTTCTTTCTTTCTTTCTTTCTTTCTTTCTTTCTTTCTTTCTTTCTTTTTTTTTTTGAGACAGCATCTCACTATATTTATATTTTTATGCCTCTCTCAAACTAGCAAATTTGTCTTTGTCTCCCAATTTTTTTTTTTTTTTTTGGTTTTTTTGTTTGGTTGGTTGGTTGGGTTTTTTGTTGGTTTGTTTGTTTGTTTTAACCTGAGCCTTCATGTATGTTTTGAGATTCACAGATATCATACTGGCCATTCCTCAAAGTTACCAACTCATAACTCAAGAGGACATCTGATAGATGATAGGACGAGTGTAAAAGCAGAGACTTCAAAAAGATTCTTGGGGCAAGGGCAAGAGCTGTGTTGTTGCTGCTGTTGTTGTTTGGTTGTTTGGTTGGTTGGTTTTAATAAGTCATTTCCCAAGGCTCAAGTTTTGTAATTGTGAATGTTTAAGTGGCTCTGTGAAGGTGTCAAGTAGATGGATAGGTACACAGGATGGACAGAGGAGGCCTGTCAGAGGGATGAAAGTGGTGACCTTGTTAAATTTATATAGAGCAAAGGATTCAATGGGAAATTCACTGAATATCTAAGTTGAGACACAAAAAAGAAACCCAGGACAGGGCCCTTTGTGGAATTTGACTTTCAGACTTCAGCTTTCTCAATGGCCAAAATGAACTGAACACTTGATGCTCCATTCTTCACTCTCTAGTGTCTACATTTTATCGTTTGTGTGTGTGTGTTTCTGTGTGTGTGTGTGTTTCTGTGTGTGTGTGTGTGTGTGTGTGTGTGTGTGTCTGTGTCTGTGTATCTGTGTGTCTGTGTGTCTGTGTGTGTGTTTGGACCTGGGCAGAGATGCCCATGGAGGTCAGAGGGAAGGTTCCTGGAGTGGGCTCTCTACCTCCTGTTATACATGGGTTCCAGGGAACAAACTCAGATTGCCCTGCTTGGGCAGCAAGAGCCTTTAGCCAATAGGTTTGGCTGAAGTAAAACCACATGATGGGAGGTTTGGGGGCTGTTTCCAAACAGTATCAACAGGAAGAGGAAACAGAGGGAAACAGCCAATAGTAGGGCCCCAGTTCCCACTGGCAGAAAGGAAGGCTGGTGTGACCGGGCCTCTCAGCGGTCAGACAGATGGCAAAGCCTGCAGGAGCCAAGATGGACTACTGTGGTGCCAATAATGATATACAGAGAGGCTGAAGGCCAGGGAGAAGTTTTCCAGAACAAAAATAAGAGTGGACTAATATTTGTGTATTTGTGCACCTTTAGGCTTCACAGAAAGAAAATACCAGCCTTTCAAAGGTCACATGTGTTTGCTTTTTCTCTCTTCACCTAGAGCCCTACATGAAGACTGGTGCCAAATGTTGAGCAAAAACTATTTGGACCAAAGAACCCCATGGGCTTGGAGAATATTTTTTCCCATTAACTCATTGTGAAAGTGACTGTGCTTTATGTTATAAACTTGGGGCTCTCCTCCTTCCTTCACTTGGAGTACTATAGTTAACTGCTTTTTCTAACACGGGTTGGACCCAGAGAAATGACATTTCTGATCGCTACTAAAACTCATCAATAGCTACTGAGATCTGTGTTAGATCTTGCTGAGACAATTTTCTTGTAATCGCCTTAAATATAAATACAGAATAAATGTTCCTGGGAACATCCTATAGAGAAATGAGAACACCCAGCTTCTTGCAAGAACACCATTCCCACAAAATGTCACTTTCTTATCTTCAAATGAGTAACACAGACAAATACTCGGGGAGATATGGGGTGAGGATGATGCAATCCTTTCATTACCAAGACAAAACTGCCTTAAATCGGTTCACCTCCACTGGACAAAGATAGAATAGCTTCTTTTCCATTTGTTGATTCTACCAGGGCTCGGCTGTATGATATGGAGAAACATTATCAGTCTTTATATCTATTAAAGTTGTGATCAGTTTTACAGTCACCACAAAACCACCAAGCCAGAAGATTCAGTAACAAGAGCACCCAGATCCCTGGGCCCAGCTGATTACAAGGACCATGACTCAAAAATAAAAGACCTACCAGTCTTTGGGTTTTGAATTAAATGGGTTTTAAACAAACTGTGAGTTAGCAGCCATCCATGAGCTCTTGCTTCTTGGGCCTGATCCTAGTACTTAGAACTATTGCTTCTCATATCTGAGGAACTCCATGCACTTCTGAAGGGATTCCCACTAGGCTAAAGGAAACAACCAAGCCTCGTAGTCATGGTAACCACTTCACTAGAAGGGGGGGGGGATAGATCTGCTGCAGGACTTCTTTCAGGAATATTTCATAAAATGGTGACAAGAGAATATTTTTGCCTTAGTAACGTCTTAAGAGATCATGCTTTACTTAGTTTTTAACCCTTAAGTGGTATCAGAGCTAAAACCCCAAGCACTCCAAGTTCTCAAAGGAGAAAAGGCCTAAACACTGCAGGCTTAGCTTTTCTTCACCACACTGATGGCAAACCCCTGTGGATGGCCATTGGCAAGAGGGCTGACTCCGCAGTTGAGAGCACTTGCTACTCATTTGAGGACCAGAGGGGAGTTCTCAGTACTCACACTGAGTAGTTCACAGCTGCTTGCAACTTCAGCTGCTGGGAATCTGATACCCTCTTCTGAAACTCATGGGTACTGCATGAATGTGAAGCATATAGGGACACACACACACACACACACACACACACACACACACACTCTCCTAAGGCTCCAGTTCTATTTTCTTCTCATATACACAGAACATATTAAATTATTTATTTTTAGTCATTGTAGGGACGTAATGTGACCCTTTGCATACTAAGCACAGATCCCATCTCCAAATTGCTCCTTATTTAGGGGGCTGTGAGGCAAACTAAAAAAACTTCAACTCAATCAATCCTGACTCACGGATAGTAAAAGAGATTACAAGTAAGACACAAAGGCAAGTTAAGTTGATCCATCATCAAAAGGTTACCCAGTGCGAAAACCAGGGCTGTCATCAATGTCCCCTGATTTCTATGTCAGTATCTTAACCCCGAGACAGGAGTTCCTTGCCATGGTGCTGACAGGAACAGGTGGTTGAAAAGTGGAAACAAGGTATTCTGGGAGTTGATAAGAAGCCGGCATTTAAAAGATCTAGCATATGCTTGTGCAGGTGTCTTAGATACTTTCCCATTGCTATAACAAAACACCCTGGCAAAGCAAGTTAAAGGAGAATGGTTTTATCATTTTTAGCTCAAAAATACAAAGGGATGCAGTCCATCATGGCAGAGAAAAACAAACAAAAGGAACACTCAAAAAGCAAAGAGACATGAACCTGAAGTATGTTGAGGCTATAAAATCTCAAGGCCTACCTCCTAGGAACCCAATTCCTCCTGAGAGGTTCCACTTCCTAAAGAGTCTCTGACTTTCCCAAACAATGCCACCCACAGGAAACAAAGCATTCAAACACACAATGCACAGCCTGGAGCAGTGGAAAGGGGACAGTTCACATTCAAAGTACAACAATGTGTGTATGTAAATCACCCCACTAAGATAGATAGATAGACACGCATATGCATGTGTAATATTAAATTAAGATGTTTATTTAATAACATAAATATAATTTGGGATTACAATTAATTATTCCTACTTCTTACTTTTTAAGAACTCAGCTACTAGAACATTTAAAATGATGTACATGACATCATGCACAGACACTAAATGGTCGTTTGTACACTTTCCTTTCACACGCTTTTCTTCTTCTTCTGCATCTCTTTCAGGATCATGAATCGAATGCTGAGTTCTTAGCTAATTTAGAGGCAAACTTACACACTATTAATGAAAAGGAATCCGTGGCAATATTAGCATAAAGCACAGATGGAGTCCTAATGGTCTATGCCATGAGTAAAAGTGTATAGAGAATGCCAGTCTGCTTTGTCTCGCCATCCCTCACTGCAAGCAAGCATCACACCAGTGGATCAAACAGAGCAGGTGAAACGCCACTGCAAGCCCAGACATGTTCATTTCATCCCTCTCTATAACCAGAGCATGCATAGGAAGAGCCCTTGTCTCATAATTCACATGGTGACTCTGAAAAAAGAGCTGTCAGAGATACTTAGGTCAGCGCATGTTAAGAAAAAGGCTTAAGGATATCACATGTCAGGCACAACTTAAAACACGTTCTGGCCTGACCTCCTTAGATTGGCAATCCAATCTTGTGGGCATTTGTGTATATCACCCACCTTCATTCTAATCAAAAGCTGGCAGAATAGAAAGACAGGACTGGCTTACAGGATATGGGAAGGGCAGTTCACATTTCCTGCTTGCTCAGTCATCAATCCAAAGCAACTGACAAAGTCAAGCTACTCCCAGAGACAGCTTCCACTTTTCCAAGAGCTATCTCAGACACAGTAGTAAAACAACAGATAAACTATACTCACATGGGCAGGAATGTTGGTGACCTTTGAGTCTAGACTTAACCAGCTATTTCTCTTCTCTCACCCTAACCTGGGCTGGGACTCTCATAAACAACCTTGCAGTGTCATTTGCAAACAGGACATTCTTTAAGAAACATGGAATCAAGCTACTGTGTTTGCACATACTTTTTTAAACTTTGCTTAATCCTTGAACCTGGTTATAGAGCATATTGTCTGTACAATGCAACTTCCAAGCTATATATTCACACACACACACACACACACACGATTATGTTTGATTTGATTGTATTTTATTATATTTCATATATATATATATCATACATAAATGAAGCTTTTAAAAACTTCTCTTGTGAAGCCCACACCACTGACTTGGTAGGTATAGATATAGTTCTTTCATAAAATCCATCAATACCTCCTCTCTACCACTTTCTCTCCCTCCCTTCCTCTCTCGCTCCCTTCTCCTCTCTTTTCCTTCTTATGCTTAAATGCAAAGCATTTACTCTCTCTATCATCTTTATTTCTACCTAGTAACTCATTACTTGGTCCCACCCTCATTTTCTATAGGGGAGTTACCAAATTTGGGGTTCACTGAATTGACCCCTATAAGGGGAGTCTCAGGATTCTAGAGACCCAATGTTGAGTTGTGTCCTCTTGCTTCATATTAACTAACTCATCAATTATAAGAATCTGTGAACTACTTAGGCATTACCTTCCATGTTAGCCAGTGAAGCTGGGGAAAGTGGGTAACAGACAGCAAGCACGAGCTGACACGGACTCTGAAGAGCTGACCCTGTCCATGGCGCACTGCAGGTTTTGTTGGAGGCAATTGGAAAAGTGTTAGAAACCAAAACTAAGGAAGAAAGGAAGAGACAAGGAAGCTGCAGGTAGTAAGAATGCACCCATCTGAAGAAAGGCTCCTTCTCTTGATGGAAGTATATAGTAACTAGTTGCCTCATTTTTAGATGAACCTAGAGTAAAGTATTCTGCTTTAAGGTGGTAAGGTAGTGGGTTTTGATCAGTTTGGCTATTTGAAAATACAGAATGCCAGTTAACAAACCATCAACATGTGAAATGTGATCCTATTCAGAATAAGGGAGGGAAATATACAGGAAGATACTTGAGTCTTCCAAGCTATACTTTGTGTTCTCATACTGGTAGATTTAGCTTAATTTACATAGAGCTTTAAACAATTCTCAGTTTATCTGTGTGCGGAGTATGTATGTGCAAAGATAAACAAACCATGTCTGAGGGAGAGAATCAGACCCTTAGAACAACTTAACAGGGCTCTGGCTACATTAGTCACACTGACGCTACTCACTTGCCTTATTTGAAAATATCAGACTTTCACTGAAGATAGTGTCTCTCAAATCTACACATGCTTAAACACCTATAAATAAAACTCCAACTTAGTAATGTCCTGGTATTTTCATTTATCTTTGACATCATCCATTCCCAGCAACATCCTCTTCATCCACTTCCTCTAAGGATCACCCACAAGTCCTGAGCCTTAAAATATATTCAGTCAACATTCATGGGTCCCAATCACTTCTCTAGCAAACTGAAGACCTCCTTCAGTATTCCTGTTTGTTGAAATGCAAATACAGCACAATGAGGTTTTATGCAATATGTCAAAAGTGTTCATAAAAGGGCATAGCGGTGCTCAAAGCATTTACTGAAATAAGCAATTTTCTTATAAACAGTACATTTTGAACTATACTCTAAAATGTCTTCCAAGCAATTTTTCAATAGGACAGAACAAGAATTCCTTCAGGAAAGAAAGGGAACCTGTAGTGGAGAAATGGAGAGGGAAGAAAAGAGACCAACATATAAATGATAATAAATGTATGAAATGTCGTGAGGAAACCTACGCCTTGATATGACAAAAAAGAGGTAAGTTTTAAAAATCAGATGTTAAATAAAAGAATTACTATTTCAAGAATAATTGTAGAAAATGAACACAAGAATACCACCAACAAATACTTCTATAATTTGAATTTTAAGGTAATTTTCATTAAAATATGACAAAGTGTGTATACTCCTAATCCTTCATATGTGTTTTGTTTTTTTCCCTCAACATGATGCCTAGAGGACCCAAGGAATGGAAACAGGTGAGAGTCCACTCTGTCTCTGTTGGCAGTTTTGAGGTTCTATCACAAAACAACTTAACTTTTGACTATGATGGGAGGTTCATTTATTACAATTGCAAATGTCTTATACAAAAAATTATGTAATAATGACTCAACATGATTCCTTTACGAAAAGGACTTATTGTAGCTGTTTCAAAAGATTTCAGCACAGTTGAAAAACTTAAAATAAGAGTGAACTTGAATGTTTTCTTGTTAGAAGAATAAAATGTATATACACAAGACCAATGTCTTTATTTGGCTGGTTAATCTGTTAAGAATAATTTCATATAGGGTTATCAGGAAAGCAAAAATGTATTTGCTGATTTTAAATACTAAATTTCTAATTTAAGAATTTTGATTAAATATTGAATATTTAATAAAAGTTAAAGTCAAATTAGACCTTTTAAAAATAAAATATATATTTGAGGAATTGTTTTTATGATCCTATGGTAGTAAGTTCTAAAGCATTTAATATCTGCATTCATTTATGTCAAGAAATAGAACAACTATTGAATTTCAGTGCTAAGTGAAATAATGAAATATTCTAGCCAATGGTGTTTATAGTCATTTCTAGAGTAGTAAACATAAAGTAAAGCAAAAAGTCACTGCACTAAGATGAATTTAAGGAAAAAACACCTTAATTTAATTTATTTTAGAGTCTGAGACATGACTGAGGAAGTAGAGGCACTTACATACAGAACACTGGCATGCAATCCCTAGGATCCACCTTCTACCAGGCTGGTAGAAGGACAGTAGTGAGACCTGCAAACAGTCCTCTGATACCTTCATGAATGCACTGCAGTGCACCCTCAAACACACACACTTATGCATACGCACTCGCATGCACACAGAGTACACACAAAAAAATTCATTTTAGGTATAGACTTTCCCTTGTTTTTCGTTAGACAAATATGTCACAGGAGATTAAAACGATAAAATAAACAAAGAAATATTCCCTAAGACATGGTGAATTTATTTCCCAAAGGAGGCGATCCCTCTGAGCATGGTAATTATCCCTTAGAAATGAAGTCTACCTGGGATTCCAAAACTTGATCTAAGTCCAGCGCATGCTCTACCATGCAGAAATCCTCAACTGAACAACCCAAAAAATGCAAGATGAGCAAAGACTTTACCTAGACTGGAGTTGGAAACAGTAAATTTTAATTTTAAAATATCTAATAAATATAAAATTAGAATTCTCTGAAACAAAAATAAATAGGCCAATGTAAATTATTCTACACAGGATGCTCTCACTGACTGAAACTCCAACAGCACACATTTCCTGCGCCATCATGCTTACTTATTGGCCCAATGTTCTGAGATCAAAACACCAACAACTATCACAATTTTTAATGAGTAAACTCCTTCAGTTTGAAAGGTCCTTGAAAAATGTTCCCAAATGATAATATCAATTCTATACAGATCTAAGAATGCCACCTAGTTACCATGTTTGAATATAGGATAAAATAATTTCAGAAATAAAACCAACCTAGAAGGCTTTGTAATTATTAAGCATCACAGGGAAGAAAGGATTGAAATATTTTGCCTCCTAGCCACCCTCCAGGGAGCCGACCTAGCACAGAGCTAAAACCCCAAGTGAACCAGATTCCCTCCTACCCCACCTTGCTTACCCCCTCCCTTCTCCTCCCAAGAGGCCCTACAGCAGGTTGCAGGAAAACACAGGCCCTGAGGGTAGCACCATAGGAGAAACGCACACACTGCTTCCCTCAGGTGAGTAAATCTTTTCTCATCCACTGTATCTGGGCTATTTCTAAGAACCACACACTCCTATGTGAAATGCACAGAGCGCAGGAGGCCTTACCTGCCAGTTCCTCAACTCAAACCATCATTTTTATGCATACAGGAATTTAAACATTAGGATACTTTAATGGATATTGCTGAAAATAAGATTCCTAAACTGTTTTTTTTTCTTTATTCCATTCACCCTTCATATGAACTTGTCAATTATGATTTAAAATCAAAGTCCTTCTTTAAAAAATACTTGAAGTTGGGAAGTGGGAAGTTTCCTGGTAAAACTGTACCTGTTTGCATTTCCAGCCATATGCACTTGATTAGAGTTGTCCTGCAGTGTAAGCAGAGCTTCTCTTCTCACCACATCATCCACCCACAGTACAAGCCTATGCCTAGAGACAGGGTACCAATCTTCCTGCCAACATCCATGACCCCCAGTCTACAGGAATGGATAGGCCGGTCTGTACATGAAATCGAAACGGGCAGTGACCTGCAATAAGTTGGTAAATAAGGCATAGACTTCTGTGTTCACCATGGCCCGGAGGGACACCAGGGCAATTCCATGGTGATAAACATGTCGTAATTCATAATGATCTCTTATTCTAGATTATTACATGGAGTATGCTGATGCAAAGCCTAGCAAGCATGTGCCAGCATTTTAATATACTACCATTAGACAGAACTGTAAGTGACATACTGCTCAAAAGAGATATAGCTTCGGACCAGCAAGATTGCTCAGTGACTAAAAGGTCTTGTGTTCAATCCCTGGGACTCACATGGTGGAAGAAGTAAACACACTCCTGCAAGTGGTCTTCTGACTTCCACATGCATGTCATGGCATATGTGTGCATGAATACTTACACATATCCATGGTAAATACGTGTAAAAAAATCAATTAATTTAAATGTGTAAAAAGAGATATATGCCCTTGCTGTGTAAAGTGTACATTGTAAGGAGGTCAAGAAAGAGCATCGGATCCTTTGGAACTGGAGTTACAGAGGGTTGCAAGCTACCATATGGGGGGAGGGGGGATGGGAATCAAATGTGGGCCCTCTGTAAGGGCAGCCAGTGCTCTTCACTGAGCCAACTCTATAGCGACTCAAGTGTATATATTTTAAGTATGTAGAGTACAGTCATTCCTTAAATATTGAAAGAAGGAAGGTCTCACAATCTATCCAAACAAAATGCATCTGAGAGTAAAACTAAAAGATGATTCCCAGGAGAAGACAAAATGGACAGAAAATACAATTATCGTTTCTTCCAAGTGGGTTGATACATCGTAATCTTCCATGGTATTCACTATCACCTGGAAATAGTTTATACATACGCTACAGAGATTTCAACTGTCCACTCTGGGGATAGTAAAATACAAACAGAATTTCAAAACTACAAAATTATTATGACTTGACACTATAAGAAATCAGAGTTTAGCTTACTGACTGACATGAAGGTGTAGGGGTGTGTGTGTGTGTGTGTGTGTGTGTGTTTCAGGCAGAATCCTCCCTAGCATTTGACTTTTACTAGAGACTTTTACTAGACTTACAATACCCTCATAGGTATTGGTTATATTGCCTCCCCACATGGTCAAGGGGGACCCAATTATTACTCTTTCATGAAATGATAAACAAAACAATAACCAACATCTTCTAAACTCCCACCAGATGCTAATTACCCAGAGGGCTTTCCTGCCCAGGTGATAGAAAAAACGTGTGTCCCAGGAGCAGAGACAGAGACCTGGAGCTGATTATTTACAGGTCATGGAGATGCATTTTGATAATAGAGCTGCTGTCTTTCTCTTTTCTGGTAAATAACTTTTCCATCGAAAAGTAATGAATTCAAATAATGAGTATTCATGTTGAAACACAGAGTGAGGTGCCTACTATGGACACCATTAATTAGCCACAAAGTCTCAGGCCACTTTTTGTTCATAAGCAACAAAGGAAGAAATATATAAACAATTTCACTGTTATTGTTTATGCATGTGTTGAAATACTTGGGATAGAAAGGTCAGGAGCCAACAAAAATCATCTAAGATTCATTTCATGAAAGTTACTAAAAATCGGTATCTAAAAACATGAAATATTTTTAGATATGATTACTCCAAGATTACACATGGAACACAAAGCAAAACTATATACTTCCTTTGAAAAAATTGTAAACATTCTAAAATATTTTTTTAAAAAAAAAGCAAATTGTTTAAAGTATCCAGTCAATGAAAGACTTGGGGGGTGTTGGTTTTCACTATGATTTCTTAGTCTGTACAAATTTGGGGGGGGGGGGGAGATCTCTTAAGAGATTCTTAAGAGTCCATGACCTGGAGAACTTTAAGTTCACTCCAACAGACTTGGCTCACCATCACCAGAGCAACCAACTAGACTGGTTCCTCAACTATACACTTGTCTAGATTATTTCAATAATGGCCACATCTCTGCTTCCAATCCCAGGGTTACCTCCACATAATCAACCCTACACTCATAGCCTAAGATTGGGCTGCCCCAGGTACTCAGTGTTCCAGTGAGTCCATGGAGTCACATACATTTCTTCAAGCTCTTGAAAGTATGTGAAGGGCTGGCTATGAACAGGAACTCAGAATTCAGATTACGCAGGGGAACTGCATTACTTCAAATAGTGTAACTGTTCTGGAGTACATATGGTTTTCTTTCTGTAAACTGATCATTAAACAAATCAATATTTGCAAAATGCTTGGGCCATAATTTGCATAGTAATTCTTCATGTGGATTTCTCATAACTAGTCAATGCCTTGCTTATGTCCCTTATCATGTGACTGCAAAAGCATCCCTATTCAAATGTCATGTCTAAAAATAAGTTGCCTTTCCGTATAAATATCTCACATGCTTAAAGTACCAAGTGTTCAACAAAATAGCCTTTGACTCTAGTTTGTGCCATTGTTATTGTCATTTAATTTGTGTGTGATATGGTTTTTGTTTTTCTTTTTGAAACAAAAAGCAATTGATAAATCCATCAGTTTGCCTGTCTCTCATACCCACTCAAGACTCTGCACAAACACAAGCCCCAAACTGTTTTAATATGCATACCCTGGATTGTATCCCTAAGGATCATTGAATTCAATCCCTCAACTTTGTAACTGCAAAAACGAAATAAGAATCAAAGAGAGTAAGAGGTAGGAACAACAACAATACTGCCAAGCTAATATAGCAGTAATCGATGACATCACGGATACAGTCGAGATGCTTCATATGTGTTATTTCAATGGCAGATTCTGAGCATGAGGGATAGGTACCACTTTTCTACTTTTCTTACATATGAGATGAAGTGATGTTTGCAAGTTGCATAGGCAGTAAGAGAAGGAAGGGCTTCCAGAACGATAACCGTTTCAGATGATGAGCTGTGAACTCCTGCTCTACCACCTCTTTACAACTAATGTGGTGTAGATGTAGGTCAACTGGGACTTAAGAGTGGCCTGAAGATCATTCTTAGCTTCTAGCTTTCCTCAAAAATGTCCTTTCCTTTATCTGAGTTCACTGCTCCTTCCACAGTGGCTGGCACAGAACTTTCCAGATCATTTGCAGATGATTATCTCACACCTCTCCCACTTCTTGGTGAGATTCTCTAAATGCAACAGCATCTATCCAGCATGTAGTTCTCTCCATCAACAGCTAACTTGGCTCTTATTTTCCTAAGTGCTGGCACCGAGTCGAGAAAAGCAACACATAGGATGTTACATATCATAATCAATAAGGGGGGTTGTTACTAGGCTTGCAAACAATATCAGCATTTTGTTTTCTTTTGAGATCTGATGGATAAGTGGGTCCTTCAGAATGGTTCCACCTGACCTGGTATCTACCTCAGATCCAGTATGTTCTGTCTCTGCTAGCTGCTACCTCACACACTGGCCTGTAATTCTGTTAAAGTGCACCTCTCCTAGACTTATTCCTTAAAAGCTTTTTAGGCAACCTGTTGTTGACAATTTTGAGCAATATGGAGCAGAATCCAAGCTCTAAATGCAGCGAGGTGTAGTGGTTATTAGTTCTGAATTATGTAATTGCTGCTCTCCCATTTTGGCTAGCTAAGCCTGTGTCCTTGAGAAAACCCTTATGAAACCTGTTTCCACAACCTGTGAAGGGGAAATGGAATTCTATTTTTCCAGAGATGGTGAAAGGATGCCGTGAAGGCAGACTTGAAACAAGTGCTCAGTGAGCACTTGGTATAAAGACTGAGCTTGACTTTAAGGACATGGGCTGTCTATAAAGACTGAACTTGACTGTAAGGACATAGGCTTTCTAGTATTTGTTTTGCTTGTGCTTCAGTGAATTCCCACCCGTTCCACTTGCTCTGGATGCCAGAAGTTTGTTGTTTGCTTAAAAGTTCTCATTACACTTGGCACATTTACATCTCAATAAAACCTAAGCATTGTATAAATTTTTGTACCATCAAACTGGCTTTAAAGCAAAGAACGTGTCTTTAACAACCAGTGCTAAAAATGATTCCTAAATTGTGGCTAATCAATATTATTATCCATCTTCATTAGCAAACAAGAAAATCATGCTGTGTGTATTGTGACCTCAAAGGAGTGCTCCAAGGCAGAATGCATGTGCATGCACACACACACACACACACACACACACACACACACACACACCCTGGGTGAGAGAGGGAGCGCTAGAGAGGAGAGAGAACAAAATTGACTGATGAGTGTTGAACCTTCCAAAAAGGCCAGATTTTACATAAAGACACAAATTTCTCAACTACAGTGCTAATCCACTTTTAAAATATAAAAACATGATATGAATAAACAAAAAATGTCCTAGAAGAATGCATTCAATAACATGTGTTAAACATGAGTAGCATTTTTATTAACTGTAGCATGTTTTTAAAGAAATTTGTAGAGATGAAGTGCATCTTAGGACTATGTTGGAGGGAGATAAATATGGTCAAATTTCCCAAATTTATTCTCATAAAAGTCAGTCTAAATTATACACATTTACAGTGTGTTTTAAGAAATTCTATTATATACACATTAACCAACTATATTGACAAAAATGCTAGTTCATGCTATCATGAATATTTAGTACTAGGATCAGAAAAACTGGTCAGGGAATTTCCACGAAATCACAAACATACTAGTTTGTTAAACTAATATGATGTATTTGTCTGTCAATTTAAATCAGTTTAAAAAGTCTGCTCATTTCCGATTTCTGCATATTCACCCACATACTACATTACCATGAAGTAAATAGGGATTTGGCTTAATGATAGAACACTTGCTTGGCATATGTGAGATGCTGGGTTTGATTCCCTTAACACACACACACTAAAAAACCATAACATCACTTACTGTATACAATAAATGTTGCCTATTTAGCAGCAAATGATGGCAGCCATGCTATACTGATTTAAGTCAATATGGTCTGAAGGTATAGAGTAGTATGTGGAATCTTTAAAACCATAACAACTTATTATCACATAATATAAAAAATCTTTGATTTTTCGTCACACTAATTTGCCGTCCTAACTTAGTGTTGCTGCAGGTGGGCAGGAGGATCAAAGCCCACTTTATAATGACAAGATTTTCAACTTCAGTACCATTCACCATTAGGAAAATGTTCATGCATGCTTTATATTTGTGCAATGTTTTCACATGAAAAGTAGCAATCTTCATTCAATATTTCATAGCTTAAGAAAATGAATTTATATTACATGTAAGGTCACTCAACTTCTGTTGATCCCGGACGTCACCTCCAGGCTTGAGGCCGCCAGCAAACTGAAGGCAGTCAGAGGTAGTTGCATGAACCTCTCCAAGGCTAACTCAAAACGAAGAAAATCCAAAAGCAAAGCAAAGGAAAGAACACCTTTGGATTTTGACCTTGATAATGAGCCACAGGCCCCCTCCTGTCTTTCCTGCATTCTCCATCTGTGCTCAGGGGACCGGGCCAACATCTACATCCGAACTAGAGAAAGCAAAGATCATCATCAGTCAGTCGCCTTTGAGATCCATTAATTACAGGGCACTTCTCACCAGTAAAGAATTTGCTCCTCTTAATTTTAGGGTCTTGTATTAAGAAGACTGAGCTACATAAGAATGTTTGTCTTATGGTTCCAAGACCCCCAGAACTGAAATTCTAATCTCCTTGTAGCTACATAATTCATCTGAATTGCAAAACTTTCCTTATCTGCAAAATAAGGAGTATGATAGCATAAAGATCTTGTGACAACTGAACAAGAATGCATATCATGTAACATCTTAAAACACCTGGTATACACTAAGTGCTCATGAAAATGGTTGTTACTAGCTATCAATTATGATTGCTGATAAAATGAGACCAAATGGAGACCGGGAAAAAAAAAAAAAAAAAAGAAAGAAAGAAAGCGGTGTTAACCTGTGCTGTAATTCGAAAGGAACCCTATCAAGAATCAACACAGGTCAACATCCAGAGGTGTCCTGGACTCAGGCAGAGACTTGGACCCTTAGGGTTAAGGGGGCGATCTTGTCCCTGTCCTGACTGTTTAGGTAAACAGAACTTGAAGTCAAACTGCCATAGCAAGGTGATACGAGGTTATGAGTGTTGCCTCTTGTTCTTGGACTGCTGCATTCTGGGATGTCACTTTCCAAAGGTTCACTGGCAGGACTCGCTACTAAAATCACCTGTGAGATCCCTTTGTAAAAGCAAAACGAAACAAAAGTAGAGAACAAGTCTAAAGCTCCAAAAGTCTCATCTGATAAGCTCTGATGACACAGAAACCCAAAGATTGACACTGGCGACACCCTGAGTGGACACATGCCCATCTTCAACCATACTGTTTTTCCTGGTGTTGATTTGAGTGAGGTGAGGCTGACAGATAGGAAGTCATTTAACCAAATGTGATATAGAAATAATAATGTCTTCAGCTAACAGTATAAATGCCCTAAAAGAACTGTGGGGTTACATTTATCAGTTCTCAAACCAGAAAGAGAATTTGTGTCTGAACAGTTTCCAAAAACAAAACCAAAAACCAAAACAAAACAAAAATGTTTAAGTAACATTTTTAGTTACTTAAACATTTTTAGTTACTTAGTGCCATGTACTCTAATAGATTGTAACAACAACAACAAAATATGCCACTTATCAAAATTATAAAACTGAAATGTGATCCATGCAAAGCTGCATCACTAAGCCTCCACAGGAACAGTAAAGGGGCTGAGCAAGGCAATCTCCTCCAAGAGGGGACAACTCAGAACTCTGCATTAAAAACTTCCTGACCTGACCAACAGAAAAGGTATTGAACTTCCAGACCAAGAAAGAGTTTCTAGTCTAGGAACACCACAGCTTCATAAGCTAAATTCTTAGTTGCAAAGGGATGAAGAGGAAGCTACAAGGGGAAGACATTTCACGCCATTACCTACAGAGCGCCACACATGACTTCACATTCGGAAACACTACTGAGCCATCTGTCAGGCTACGAAAGGGAAGTTAAACAACACTGACAGTTCCACGCTGCCATTAAGTAACAGAGTTTAGGTGTGCACCCAGGTATGTCGACTCAATTCCACATGTCATGCCATGCTAAACTGCCTACTCTCTTAAATAAATCGGCACTCTAAAGAGCTTTCAAAAGCATGTTCAATTTTGAGACTATCAAATATAGTTCTGTTTACTTAATGAATGAGAGCACCAGCATGGCCTACTATTTAAGTTAGCAGGAAAAGACTCAGGCCACAGACTGTCCCTTAATGGGAAAACTTAACTTCGAGTCACACATTGTCTCTCATCCCTGGTCTGGAGGGAGAAGGAAGAGGCCCTTCAATTTTCTTTTTTTTTTTTTTTATTTTTATTACATATTTTCCTCAGTTACATTTCCAATGCTATCCCAAAAGTCTCCCATAGCGCCCCCCACTTCCCTACCCACCCATTCCCATTCTTTTGGCCCTGGCATTCCCCTATATTGAGGCATATAAAGTTTGCAAGTCCAATGGGCCTCTCTTTCCAGTGATGGCCGACTAGGCCATCTTTCGATACATATGCAGCTAGAGACAAGAGCTCCAGGGTTCTGGTTAGTACATCATGTTGTTCCAACAATAGGGTTGCAGATCCCTTTAGCTCCTTGGGTACTTTCTCTAGCTTCTCCATTGGGAGCCCTGTGATACATCCAATAGCTGACTGTGAGCATCCACTCCTGTGTTTGCTAGGCCCCGGCATCGTCTCACAAGAGACAGCTATATTTGGGTCCTTTCAGCAAAATCTTGCTAGTGTATGCTATGGTGTCAGCGTTTAGAAGCTGCTTATGGGATGGATCCCTGGATACGGCAGTCTCTAAATGGTCCATCCTTTCATCACAGCTACAAACTTTGTCTCTGTAACTCCTTCCCTGGGTGTTTTGTTCCCAATTCTAAGAAGGGGCACAGTGTCCACACTTTGGTCTTCATTCTTCTTGAGTTTCATGCGTTTAGCAAATTGTATCTTATATCTTGGGTATCCTAAGTTTTGGGCTAATATCCACTTATCAGTGAATACATATTGTGTGAGTTCTTTTGTGATTGTGTTACCTCACTCAAGATGATGCCCTCCAGGTCCATCCATTTGGCTAGGAATTTCATAAATTCATTCTTTTTAATAGCTGAGTAGTACTCCATTGTGTAAATGTACCATAATTTCTGTTTCCATTCCTCTGTTGAGGGACACCTGGGTTCTTTCCAGCTTCTGGCTATTATAAATAGGGCTGCTATGAACATAGTGGAGCATGTGTCCTTTTTACCGGTTGGGACATCTTCTGGATATATGCCCAGGAGAGGTATTGCTGGATCCTCCGGTAGTACTATGTCCAATTTTCTGAGGAACCGCCAGACTGATTTCCAGAGTGGTTGTACAAGCTTGCAATCCCACCAACAATGGAGGAGTGTTCCTCTTTCTCCACATCCTCGCCAGCATCTGCTGTCACCTGAATTTTTGATCTTAGCCATTCTGACTGGTGTGAGGTGGAATCTCAGGGTTGTTTTGATTTGCATTTCCCTGATGATTAAGGATGTTGAACATTTTTTCAGGTGCTTCTCTGCCATTCGGTATTCCTCAGGTGAGAATTCTTTGTTCAGTTCTGAGCCCCATTTTTTAATGGGGTTATTTGACTTTCTGGAGTCCACCTTCTTGAGTTCTTTATATATATATTGGATATTAGTCCCTTATCTGATTTAGGATAGGTGAAGATCCTTTCCCAATCTGTTGGTGGTTTTTTTGTCTTATTGATGGTGTCTTTAGCCTTGCAGAAGCTTTGCAGTTTCATGAGGTCCCACTTGTCAATTCTCGATCTTACAGCACAAGCCATTACTGTTCTATTCAAGAATTTTTCCCCTGTGCCCATATCTTCAAGGCTTTTCCCCACTTTCTCCTCTATAAGTTTCAGTGTCTCTGGTTTTATGTGAAGTTCCTTGATCCACTTAGACTTGACCTTAGTACAAGGAGATAGGAATGGATCGATTCGCATTCTTCTACATGTTAACAACCAGTTGTGCCAGCACCATTTGTTGAAAATGCTGTCTTTCTTCCACTGGATGTTTTTAGCTCCCTTGTCGAAGATCAAGTGACCGTAGGTGTGTGGGTTCATTTCTGGGTCTTCAATTCTATTCCATTGGTCTATTTGTCTGTCACTATACCAGTACCATGCAGTTTTTATCACAATTGCTCTGTAGTAGAGCTTTAGGTCCGGCATGGTGATTCCACCAGAGGTTCTTTTATCCTTGAGAAGAGTTTTTGCTATCCTAGGTTTTTTGTTATTCCAGATGAATTTGCAGATTGCACTTTCTAATTCGTTGAAGAATTGAGTTGGAATTTTGATGGGGATTGCATTGAATCTGTAGATTGCTTTTGGCAAGATAGCCATTTTTACAATGTTGATCCTGCCAATCCATGAGCATGGGAGATCTTTCCATCTTCTGAGATCTTCTATAATTTCTTTCTTCAGAGACTTGAAGTTTTTATTATACAGATCTTTCACTTCCTTAGTTAGAGTCACGCCAAGATATTTTATATTATTTGTGACTATTGAGAAGGGTGTTGTTTCCCTAATTTCTTTCTCAGCCTGTTTATTCTTTGTGTAGAGAAAGGCCATTGATTTGTTTGAGTTAATTTTATATCCAGCTACTTCACCGAAGCTGTTTATCAGGCTTAGGAGTTCTCTGGTGGAATTTTTAGGGTCACTTATATATACTATCATTTTCAAAGTAATAGATACACAGAGGTATTGTGTATTCAGTTGTGACAGACCGTCGTGTCCTGTTTAACATCTCCATGGGTAACCCTGGCAACATGATTGAGATCAATACTAAGTATCATCACAGTCACCTGTATACAATGGATATTGCATAAAAGCAACTGTGTGAAGTTTTAAAAAAGAATCAAAAGTCTAACACATATAAGTTAAACCTCACCTACATTCTGCATGAGAGAACACTCAGCCAGGGGTCCTGAGTGAGACTTAAGGGCCTGAGAATGAGCCAATGACTTGTCAACACAAGAGGAAGTACCATGGGTCATTATATGCCCCTCTCCTCCCACAGCTTGTGGGTCACAATTAGACTGGAATAGAACAGATTCTTAATAAACTCGACAGAAGGGAAAAATTGCAAAGAGAAACAGATGACAAAGGAAGAATGCAGAAAAATCTAGAAAACAAAGAAAAGGTGAGGGGGAAGAGAGTGGCAGAGTTGTAAAAATATATATTCATGTTTGCTTTATCATAAAGAATAGAGAAATGACCAATAACTCCAAAAATTAAGGTCTTGCCCTCACAGATCCCACAAAAGCAAATAATAGTTCAAACAATAACTTCATTTTTATTATCAAAGATGACTTAGTTTATGTTAACTAAGGAAAAACCTGCACTGTGTTATTAAATTACTCTTTGTTTTTTCCTTTTGGAAAAATAAAGTTTGGAATTGAACTATGGAAAAGCTGAAGCATCCATTCCCTTGTCACTGTGGAATTGTTGAATTTCCCCCCTTGATTAAAAAAAAAAGTTACACCCAAGTTTTGTCATAGTGCGTGATAGTATAAGGGTAATTTCTCACAAACATCAGGAAAACCCAATAGTAATTGCTTAGTTTAAATTCATTTCTGGAAACAATTGATTAGAGAATGCAATGGATAAAAAATCTCATGTGGAACAGTGGAAAGTGCAGCTCACCATCAGTCCAGTAAAACATGTGCAAAAATAACAGGGGAGGTCAGTGATGAAGACAGACGCAAGAACACCTTCAGGTGGGTGGGATGAAGAGTTCCAGTAGGGTAAGAGGAAATGGGTAGGTGAGAGGCTCATTCAAAATGTCCTGGAATTGATCCCGGGAGCTAGACTTTGTTTATGTCAGAGCTTCCTGATGATGTTAGCCTTAAGCCTGGACTACACAAGGTCTCCTGCCAACCTAGTGCCAACATGGTGAGATCCTGGCTCAAAAAATAGAAAAGATAAAAGAAGTTGGAGGAAGAGGAAGAAGAGAAAAAGGAGAGCAAGAAGAAGGAGAAATTTAAAAAATTTAAAAAAGAAAAAGAAAAAAAGAAAGAAGGAAGGAAGGAAGGAAAGAGGGAGGGAGAGAGGTGAGAGGAAATCGATTGGTGAGAGGAAAATAAGTAACATTTTGAAGCTGGGTTAAAAACCACATCTCATAAATCATGTAAGCAATCTAAAAACCAATGAAAGACCGTTTTACAACTAATTTGTTCCCATCAGTTTTGCCAAAGGTCTGTACGTTCTTTCCTGCCACTAGTAAACTCATGGTTCTTTTGCTTAGATCTGAGTAAAATTAAAATTTCTCCACTCAATTAAAAAACAAAACAAAACAAAACAAAAAAATGCATAACTGGTTTACTCGTCTGACACTGATTCCTGAAATCAATAGGAAGAGTCCTACTTTGCTTAAGACTTAAGAGCCTCTGGGAAGCAGAGGCGTGTGACGTTAAGGACCTCAGCTACATTGGAAAGGTTTGATTGTCAAAAATGTGTTGAGAAGATAATTCAGTTGGCAAGAGCTTAAGAACCTGAGTTAGACTCCAGAATACATGAAAAAGAAAAACGAAACAGAAAAAGAAAAAGAAAAAGAAAAAGAAAAAGAAAAAGAAAAAGAAAAAGAAAAAAAAAGAAAAAGAAAAAGAAAAAGAAAAAGAAAAAGAAAAAAAAAGAAAAAGAAAAAGAAAAAGAAAAAGAAAAAGAAAAAGAAAAAGAAAAAGAAAAAGAAAAAAGAAAAAGAAAGAGGTCAGTCCTGGCAGCTAAGTGTAAAATCTCCAGCATTGATGAAGATGAGGCAGACCTCTGAGGCTTACTGATCAACAATCTTAGTCTATGCAATGAGCTCCACACCATCAAAAGAGACCAATGTCTCAAAAATTAAGCTGGAGAGCCGGGTGTGGTGACGCATGCCTTTAATCCCAGCACTCAGAAGGCAGAGACAGGTGGATTTCTGAGTTTGAGACCAGGCTAGTCTACAGAGTGAATTCCGGGACAGCCAGGGCTATACAGAGAAACCCTGCTTTGAAAAACCAAAAAAATACAAAAACAAAAACAAAAAAAAACCTAAGCTGGACAGTGCCTGCGAACAATGCTCAAAATTATCCTCGGGGATTGTACACACACAGAGACACACATACACAGGCATATTATACACATATACAAAGAGGGTGAGGGCATATTCCATGACATTATACTATTTTTTTCCTAAATATATACTGCAAGAAAATTTATTTAACGATCTGAAAATCTAGTAATAATGTAGAATGACAGGACAGAGAGAAAAACAAGAAAAACTTCCTTATTACAAAATGTCAGATTATATATTTAATGACAAAGGCTATGTTAAGATTAATCAGAAATGGACTCCTAAAAGAAATTCTCAAAGTCCCAAACGCAGACACACACACACAGAGACACAAACACAATTTTGAAAGGGAAATTAAATACTAGACTGAACCAGCCATGCTGAAAAATAAAATTTATTACCCAATGTTTGATTTTTCTTTTAATTAAAGTCCTCTTAAAAGTAGAGCACACCTAGAGTAAAGTGACTATTCAATATACACTATAAAGCCCTCATCCCCAGATATGCTGGTAAGGAATTACATGACATGTAACAGTACAAAAGAACTTCTCCAGTGAATTATTGGAATTCAAATCAAAGGATTTCCTAATTTTCTTCATTACCAAGATGCACCCTGCCCTCCCCTTAAGACTGGAGCCGAGTTTACAAGCAAGAAAACCCCACAGAAGTTTTTGGGTGACCATTTTCCATGAAGAAAACCTCTTGATTCTAGCATTGGAGTACTGTGCTCTGGCTTCTGGCACAGCGTGTTATTACAATCAGAAGAATGGAGAGACACTGGCTGTAAGACCAAACCTGATGATTGCATTTGTGAAGAAAACACAGTTTCCTGCCAGCTAAGCAGCTGAGTTCCAAATACATATATTTACATCAAAAGGAAGCCAGAATACTTGCAACACACTTCCATTTTCAAATATGAGACCATTTCAGAGGACAATTTCTTAAGATGATATTATGGACACATGAAGATCTGTTAGCTCACAATTAACAACATGTTTTGGGGCTAAGCATTTGGTTCCCGCCTCCAGCTTACTTCTTTTATGAACATAATAGCCAAGTGAAAAGGGTAAAATTAACCCATTCGGGAACATTTCCACTTCTATTTTAATCTACTTCATGAAAAACTGAGTCATAATCTATTTATTAAATAGATTCCTAACGCTGGATTTTCTTTAAAAGAATCTTGGCCTTATCCCAGGGAAGGAGCAATGCCTTTCATTAAAAACCATTTGGATTCTCTGATGCTCAAAAGAAAATATATTTATCTAAGGGATTAAGCAAAATCATTTTTTCTAGATGAATTATTCATTTTACTTTTTATCTGACATAGTGGTTTGGATGAGAAATACCCCCCCCCATTTATTTCACTTATTTCATATTATTTCATAGCATGGTTCCCATTGGTGGAGCTATCTGGAAAGTTACAGCACCCTTGGGAGTGAAGCCTTGCAGGAGGAGCTACATTGCTGGGGGTGGCCTTGGAGGTGTCATTGCGGATCCACCTGTGCTCACCCTTCACCCCCATGCCTTCTTCCCATATGGGGATTAAATATGAGCTCTCTGCATCCCGCCTTGACCACCACACCTGCCCTGAATGCTGGAATGTTTTCTCAGCCAGGATGGACTGCATCTCTCTGGAAACTTAAGAGGAAATAAAGCTTTTCTTCCCTACGTGGCCTTTGCCGGTGATATTTTATTGAAGCAGCAGGAAAAAAAAAAGGAAGTAGTTCAATGAGAATGGCAAGACACACTGTTGCCCTCTTTCCTGCTCAGCTCCCCAGCGCCCAGGAGGAGGGAATGTTAGGTAATGGCTATCTCATACACTGATTATCCATTAGCCTCAGGCTCACCTACACAGTCATTCACTAAGTTAAACGGCAGTATGCCTCTCACCTCAATAGTTTTAACTAATACTTTTTGGTTAGTTGGTTGAATTTGGTTTTGTTGTTTTGTTTTGTTTTTCCATTTTTAAGACCACATTATAAAATTTTGGGTAAAACCCAATTGGTATTTTTGTCTTCAATTCCGAAGCAAAATCATTCATATTATGGTTTATAAGAGAGAGCCTTCTGACTTCTCCTGTGAAAAAAAGTTTGCTTTTGTAAAAGATTTCCAATAAATTGTCAAATTGTCGATTACTGAACAAATAGTGGGAGGCAATAACTCAGACTGCATGTTGTATAATGTCAAGAGTTGTGAGGGATAGATTCTCCAAGCCTCACGAAAAAAAAGAGTCTGAGGTTAGAGTACAGCTTTAAAGGGGGGTCATAAAATTACATGAAGATTACATGAATTACAAGTAATTTTAACAGGCCTATAGTTATTGAGATTAAAAGCATGGAATTAGTCTTTTCTACTCATCTTATTAGTAAATTAATTATTTCATCAATATTAAAAGACTTCTAATTCCATCCCATCTGACACAGTATAGGTCACAGAATTCAAAGTGGGTGTTTTCTTTGTTGATGTCGACAAAAGGAAAGTCATAGCTCTGAAAATTAAAGGCATCCTAATTAGTTTCCATGCACACAATTTAAAACAAAGAAAGAGAAAAAACCGAAAATAATCCTGTAAGTTCAAGCTACATACAGTAGGTCTTATGTAGTCACTTTGGCTAGAACATTCCAAGATCCTACTGTATTTATAGAACATTAAAACCAACAAGTCCACCATCAGCATGGAAACAGCACATTCAGAGTTCTCCGTGGTGGCTCTATTGGAATGATGGCAGAGTGGCAAGGGGTAGTGTAAGTGTCAGTCCATCTGCAACTCCAACACACACCCACACACACTCCATAAAAATAGACTAGAACACCACAATTCAGTTTACTTCTAAGAATGGAGCTCAGCCTTTGGAAAACACTGACAGATGTCCCACTCCCCATGACAAGTGCAAGACATAGTGGCTTCAAGACTGGGCTCTGAACACTGACAGCCAAACTATCTTTATTTTGTCTGTTTTGCCTTCAGGGATTTGACCTGTTTCATTTTTTTCCTCATCCCTTCATACAAAAATACAGTGTCCCATACTCGATGGAGGATTTAATAATGGATTATAAATGAATTCTGAAAAGACTTTAAATTGCCATAAGCCATTTACTAAATATTTTTAAACCCCACTGAGAAATTATTGGTGTGTTCATTGCTGTCATCTAGGAATCATGGGAGGAGGCATACTACTGCAAACTGCTCCTCTGAAATGATATATATGTTTATATTCTCTTTGTTTGATTCAACAATACATAATCTGAAGAAACACTTGTTGGGAATCACACTTCATTATCTGTTGAGGAGATGCTTCCTCAATCGGCTAAGTGCCAAGGCAAATGGGAACGAGCACTGCCAAGCACTGTACCTCTGGGTCCAGCTCGTCATCAAACCCATAGCAAGTCACACCAAGAACCAACCCCATGGCTTAGCCAGGAGCTTTGGCTCACTTGGATTGTCTTCTGTTATACTTTTTCTTATTATGGGAAAAGAGACCCTCTAATTCCCAAAACTATACATGAGAAGCACGTCAACACAGAAAGAATTTTAACTTCCCGACCAAAATCGACAAGGCGCCCCCTGAAACTTTGGTCTCTCTACGCTATCTCAATCACACCATAAAACCCCAGCCGGTGGCAGTGCTGTGCAGAGTGGTCTTTTTAGCCTTTGTTTTTCCACACCTCAGAAATAACTCCCACATCATAGGTTAGCTGCTGCTGCTGTTTCTTCTTCTCCTCCTCCTCCTCTTCCTCTTCCTCCACCTCTTCCTCCTCCTCCTCTTCTTCCTCCTCCTCTCCCTCCTCTTTCTTCTTCTTCTTCCTCCTCTTCCTCTTCCTTCCTCTTCTTCCTCCTCCTCCTTCCCTCTCATCTCTGTATAAGAGGAACTATTAAGGAGAGAGGACTCCCTTTCTGTCTTCCAACAGCACCAATGGAAACCTGATGATCTTCCTGGTGTCATTTCAAACCTATCACAGTGTTCACAGTAACTCCAGTACTTTCCCATGCAAAGGATGAACCAAGTAGTCCCTAGACTAATGGAAAGACTGGCTTAAACTTGACCTTGGTGCTCCCTTTATAATTAGCTGATTCATTCTCTTGGGGAGATAGGTGATTAGCTTACTGTTTCAGAATTTCCTCAGGAAAGAAATGTAACTCACTTAAAAGGGCTTTCCTCCTTCCGTTTACTTAGCACTACCTCATAGTAAGATGAAATTATAATTTGTTAAATGCTATGAAACTTATAAGCATGTGGGGCCTCTCCCATAGCCTGGTGACTTAATTTAGGACAGAAAGCCTCAAGGTTTAAATAGGTAAAATGTCCACTTAACAGAGAAAACAAGATTCCAAGTGTCGTCCCTTCCACAGTGCCACATCCATAAGTACAGCAATATTTATTATACAATTACTTTCCAAGTCTAGATGCTGGATTAGCAAAACAGAGTTAGAGACACAGGAAAGCAACTGTAACCGAAAACTCTATTTAAAAAGGAGACTACTACTTTCTCATGTATCTCCATCTACAAAACCAAAAAAACAGCTTATGTTTCATATGTAAATCTGTGTGTGTGTGTGTGTGTGTGTGTGTGTGTGTGTGTGTGTACAAAAGCCAGAGGAGGACATCAGGTGTCCTTTTTTTTTTTAATTTTTTTTATTATGTATTTTCCTCAATTACATTTCCAATGCTCTCCCAAAAGTCCCCCATACCCTCCCCCCCACTTCCCTACCCACCCATTCCCATTTTTTTGGCCCTGGTGTTCCCCTGTACTGGGGCATATAAAGTTTGTGTGTGCAATGGGCCTCTCTTTCCAGTGATGGCCGACTAGGCCATCTTTTGATACATATGCAGCTAGAGACAAGAGCTCCGGGGTTAGTTCAGAATGTTGTTCCACCTATAGGGTTGCAGATCCCTTTAGCTCCTTGGTTACTTTCTCTAGCTCCTCCATTGGGGGCTCTGTGATCCATCCAATAGCTGACTGTGAGCAATCCACTTCTGTGTTTGCTAGGCCCCGGCATAGTCTCACAAGAGACAGCTATATCTGTGTGTGTGTGTGTGTGTGTGTGTGTGTGTGTGTGTGTGTGTGTGTGTGTTGTGTGTGCAAGTGTGTGTGTGTGCAGAAGCCAGAGGAGGACATCAGGTGTCCTAATCCAGCACTCTCTGCTTTATTCCCTTGAAATAAATTCACTGGAAGACCCTGGGGTTAGGTTCCAAGCCAGCAAGTCACAGGAATCCTCCTGCCTCCTCCACCCACAACACTGAGTTAAGAGGAGCATGTGTGGCCACTCTCAACTTTTTCTCCAGGTGTTAGGATCCAATCACAGGTCTTCATGCTTGCACAGCAAGCGTTCCCACCCACAAAACCATCTCCGAAGCCCCAAACCACTAATGCTTTTATGTAAGACATAAAGATATAATTCTGAGGGAGTATGTTCCACACAGCATATTCTTTATGAAAATGTCCTTATGTAACACAGTACCATTTACAATGACTTACATAATGAAATTTAAAAGCATAAAATATATATAATCTTGATGAATGACTCTAAAAAATGCTATCTGATACACGTTTTATCTAAAATAGCCACATAGAGAAATACCACATAGAGAAATGTCAGAGAAATAGAAATATTCCCTAAAATGAAAAGTATGCAGACATTGGAATCACCAAGAAAGTAGGCAATCTCTAGTTTTTTTCCCTACTTAAGGTGGGGGTATAAAACCATCCAGATGAGTAAACATTCTACAGAAGGATGAATGGAGAATGAATTAGTACATGGAGTAAAACGACTTAAGAGTAAGATAAAGGGTACAAGGTGTGGATGGATCACAGGCCAGGTGACCACAAGCATACTGCCTAAGGCAGGGCATTCTGAGGAATGGGGAGCCTGCGGGTGAGACTCTCAGCCTGAGACAAGCACAGAGCAGGACTGGCCTGGTGGGGGATGTAGACACTGCAGTCAGTACTCTTAACCACAGGTGCTTATCACTTGACATTTTTTTCCCTAGGCTCCCTAATTTCTGGTTTTGGTTTTTGAGCCATTTTTTCCCTTTGCTGCATTAGGTCACCGTCTGGCTTTTTCTTTTTCCTTCTTATCTTTCTTTCCCTCTTATTTGTCTTTCCCATTCCAGGAAATGATTAGTGACACCCCTTAACTATTTCTTCTCTGTGTGTCCATTTTTGTCTCCTGAACAAGGCAGGAACATTGACTAGACACAAATCTTCCTCTCAAAGTGATTAAAAAAAATCTCAGTTTGTTTCCATTTAAAAAATCCCACTACAAGAGCCCCCAAAGAGGTCAGAAGGCAAGTCTGCCTACACTAACACACTACACTGTGTCTGAGCACATGAAAGTGGGTACTGAAATGCCTGTGGATCTAACAGGAGACACATATACCCATGCATCGAGTCTACAGAAACACAGTACTTTAAGTAGTAAAACCTTTGAGTGAACAAAGATGTCAGCACAGATTATAAATAAGAAGTTTCATTGAACCAACCAGGGCTAGAGTTTCTAATGACCTTTTCAGTAAGTCTGGCTGCTAACGCAGGCCAATGGCTTCACAATCAGAATAAAGCCAGAGCACTCACAATGTGGACTGGTTCCTCTCTTCAGCTCCGCCTCCTCAAGGAACTCCATCCTAGTCCCTGTGTATCAGCCACCTCCTCTGCACTCTGAGGAGTCCAATGCTTCTAGGGTCTGAAGTCTTCCTGCAGATGGAACACTCCGTCCCCTCCTCTCCTGGAAGCTGTCAGCTGCTCCCTCATCTCCTACAAATGCCATTTCCCTGGCATCTTCCCTGACACTGTATTTTAAGGAGCACACTCCCAACACTTCCCAGTCTACATTTCTACTGTTAGTTTATCCCAAAAACTCCCTGCGTGAGGGATCATATATTTTGTTTGGTGTTTTCCTGCCATGTCTCCACCAAAAGGCAAAGAACAGGAGGACAGAAATGTTTTTCTTAAATGGGCTTAGTGCTGCATACCTAGTACCTAACATAAAAAATGACAGTAGTTTCTAAAAGGGACTAGGATAGTACTCAGTTGTTCAGGGCAAGCAAGTACCGCTCTTGCAGAAGACCAGAGTTCATTTCCAGCACACACAGAAATTCACAACTGCCTGTTAACTCCAGTTCCAAGGGGCTCAAGGCCATTTTCTGACCACAAAAGACACCCCAACTCATATGCACATACACAAGCAAGCCCCCCCACACATATCATCTTCATCATCATCATCATACATATCATCATAATGAACGTTAAAAAGATGACCAATGAACATGTGTTGAATAAATAAAGCAAATGTTAAAGAAATGAATTTTTTTAATTGAACTTGCCTGAAACAAATGCTGATAGACAGTGATTGCAAATACCTCTGCAAGCTATAGTTACCTAAAAACGACTCATCGTTCAACATAAAGACCAATCATTGAGAAATCTAGAACTCTCTGAGCTCTCAAGGAGTTACTTGGCTCTAGATTGCCTTTAGTAACATATATGGTAAATTTGCCATTGGGTATATGGAAGTATATTTCCAGAAGAAATACAAAATGTTCACATTTGGACTGTTACGAGGGATCAAAAATTGAAAAACTAAAGATGTTGTTATGTGCTATGTACATAACAGACAAGAGGAGTTGGGGAGATGGCTCAATGGTTAAGAGCACTTGCTGCAGTGCCAAAGGACCCAAGTTCAGTTCCCAAAACCCACATCTGGAAACAAACAAGCTCCTGAAACTCCAGCTCCAGGGGATCTGACAGCTTTTTCTGGCCTCTGAGCACTCACACTCACAGGACATACACTGACACTGGCACACATATATACACATGAAATAAAAACAAAACTTATTAAAAACACAAGAAACTACAGCAAAAAGCTAATATGAAACCAATGCCTTTTCTCTTTTCTTCTCTAAAACATGTTATAAATGAAAACTGAATAAAGGCTGTCTTAGACCAAGCTATTTAATAAAGAAATTTTCAACACTTGAAGCAAGGCAATCAATGTGGAAGTTGTTGTGATCAAGATAAAAGTTCGAAGCATGAGAATAAGAGAAAAGTGAGGAGAAATACAAAATCCATGCTTGCTTTCAACAAAAATATTTATGGAAATGAAACAGTGCTACATAATATGGCCAGGATATTGGTGTTAAAATTCAGAAATTACAATAGGAACATAATATTTATTCAGAATATGAAAAGTATATGGCCTCAGACTCTAAGGTTTGAAGGATGTGAATTTAAGTGGTAAAACAGAATTGGGCTGACCTTCCTCTGGCAAGACTGGGATGCATCTGTGTATTTTCTGACACCCAAGGCTTATGGCAACTTTCTTCAGCCCCCACACCTCCACACACAAATATATAATATACACTGGAGATATATACAAGTACACATAAACACACACATGCACACTCACAAAAGTGACAGACAGACAGACCTACAGGTACACATGTATACACAAACACACACAGAGACACACACACAGACCAAAACACACATGTACACATAAGCAAACACACTGACTTGCATAGGCACAGGTCACAAACATAGATGTTTCAGCCCTTCCTCTGCTCTAGTTGTTACTATATAGAATGCCTGGGCAAAATTTCCCAATAGACACAAAAAAATATTAAACAAATTAGCACCTCCTTAAATCCTAATACTATAGCTAGAAGACAGGATGTGAAGCAAGAAAAGGCTTGAACATCCTGGGCAATGCCCTAAGTAATGTCCATTGCTACCAAGGTAGGAGATGGAGCATGCCCACACACAGGAGCACTGACCATATAAATGAGCCTCCATGGAGACTCTCCCCAGCACTGTGGAAAGCAAGTCAAGTTCTTACAGCGAATGGATCAGCTGGGAGCACCACTGAGCTCACCTTCCACATCCTCAGCTGTGCGCAGGGAATGTCGGCTTCTTCAAACCTGGCATCTCTCAAACATTCTAAGCACCCTTTCTCCAGATAAAAACCAACAAATTGTCAGAGTATATTGCACTGTTCTTCATGTAAGGACTTCGAAAAGTATGCCCACTTGCAAGAGAAGCCTGCACAGGGTTCAACAGGTGTTTTGTTCTGTTTTTTTTTTTTAATTGCTTTTATTTATGTACATGTACATGACACATGTATGCAGGTATCCTTGAAGGCCAGAACAAGCTGGGTACCCTGGAGTAGATGTCACAGCAGCTGTGGGTCTCCTGACAAAGGTTCGAAGAACCAAACTTGGGTCCTCTATGAGAACAGCACATGCTCTTAAACTCCAAGGCATCCAGCCCCAGGAGAATACTCTTTTGAAAAAATACGGATGGCACTTAGTGTATAAATTTTACACCTCTTTTTAAAATCAGGCAAGGTCTACATTAAATGAGTAAGTACTCCAACCATAAATAAATATAGTTCTACTGGTTAGTTCAATGCTGAAAGCACGGGTGTCAATGGGGTAATGGGATATAAGTGTGTACGTTAATATAAATGGACATGTGATAGAGTATAGTATTTACTAAAGACAGCATGTGCATAATACACTGGAAAACATGACAGTTAAATGCATTTTATACAATGAATGCTGATCATTTTTAGGAGAGCCAATGGTTTATTCCTAATTTAAAAATCAACTGAATCTTCCTTCTGCCTGATGCCTGCTGCTCCCCCAGGACCTGTTACCCTTCCTGTTATTGGGCTACAGAGTCATGTGGTATTAATATGAGAAAAAGCACAACTGCACCAACTGTGCTTTAGTTCCCGCTTCATCAGACAGTATAAAAAGACAGTGAGCTATAGTTTTGTGTGTATCACTTAATCCCTTCCAGACAGAAACCCAATTGAACAAGTTTTTGCTGATTAATTAGAGAACTACAATAAAGTACAAAGCAAAGACAAAACTTCACTTCTCCTGCTCAGTCCTATTTGTGGCCCGTGGAGTTCAGAGGCCTCATCTCCCTCTCTATGGAGTGCCTTCCCAAGGACGTCTCTTCAGTGACTCACATTCTAAACCAGTGCTTACCTGAGGTTGGGACACAATGCGAGAAAATGCGATGTAGCAAATAATTTTAAGCGAGTGTGATGTCTTCATCTTAGAGAAGTACTTAAAACACTTATGGTGCAAGGAACTAAAATAGAGGTGAACTTTTCAGGCACCCAAAAGGGAGGGGGGTTTCTTTTGATCACCAGGAAAGTCTTCTTCATATGGTATACACAGAAGGCGGCACAACTGTAAACTATTGCCACGTCGAAACGAGAATTACTGAAACAGTCACAGAAGGGGAATCTTGTGAGAATGGAATTATAATTCAAACTCCTGTACCCACCGCATCTGAAGCGTCTATGTAGGGTAATTATCTAGTAATCAGGTTGAACTATATGCATTTAATTATCCATTTCATTCTGAGACAGGGAAACTCCAAACCAAACTAAGGAGCAGCCTCGATTTTTTTTTTTTAAAAAAGGAATTTTACATTTTATCTTTCCAATTTGTCTTGAATTAGGATTCCATTTACTTCTTGAAAAAAAAAGTCAAAACACAGTCTCTCTATGCATATTTGGAGGAAAAAAGAATCTTTGTGGTAGAGTTGATTTTGATTACATTCTTCAGATATGCTTCTGTGAATGCACAGCGTGCACTGAAATTTGCGAAATTCCAACTATCAAAGACTTCAACTGTAGGAAAAGGATAGGCCTAGCCAGTCCCAGCAAGGAGAAATGCAACCCAGATAACCTGCCCAAGGGGCCTCACGTAGCAGCAGCTGTACACACTACAGTGAGCAGAGTTGTTTACTTAAGAAAGGCTCAGGGAATGCACAAACTCTGCGAAGATACCTTCTGGAAAGCAGAGTTGGTGTGGTCCCATTGGATGGTAGGCTTGGTTTTCCAATTAACAAAGTGTATATGGCTGGCTCTCTGGGAATTTCTGAATGGATGCCCAGCATGAAATACCCCAGCATCTCATCTACCAGCATCAAATGACTGAGGAAGGACCTTCTGCTGTAGTATTAGACTGGCTCCAGCACTGAATGTTAAGTCTAATAATGACTGAATTAGTTCAAACATGTGCTGCAGAAGGGTGCAAGAATACACATTTTAAAGAACCAGCTAAGAATTGATTCAATACAGTCTTTGAAATTACTAAAGATAGCCAACATTTTGGAATTCCAAAAAAAGTAGTATCGTACTAAAATGATGACTTAAATTCCGTCGTCTGATCAGTCGTGTGTGCAATATATCCAGGGAGAAAATGTCTGTGGCTTGGAAAGGCCAGCTCTGGGGTCCTAGGTCCAGGCAGCAAGCAGCTCCCTACCCTGGAGTCTACTTTCACCTACTTCCTTAGTGAAAGCAATTATTCTTGGGATTTAGTGGTTGCATGTATGAGAACTGGAGCATACTCAAACACAGAGAAAGGGGGATTGTGAGAGAACCCCTGCTCTCAAAGCTGCATTCCCACCAACTCGATTTTGATATAATCATTGGTCTAAAGAGTAAATCTTGACTAAAAGAAAAGAAAGGGAAAGAAAACAAACAGTCAGGGAGGCTGGTAACAGGCAAGGAAGGGGAGGGGTGAATTTAGACTGGATTAATAAAATCTGAGTCCTTAGGAAGTGGTTGCAAGCTTGTTGGCCTCCACAGTTCCCAAGGCCAAATTTCAGCTAATCATTCCCTTGTGTGCTGTTTCCAGCGTTGTCCACAGGGCAGCTGGGAAAGAAGAAGCGGAAAGAGGCAAACGGAGACGCACAGAGGCACAGGAGGCACAGGGAGTACAGCGGGGGCCCAGGGAGGCACCATGGCTCCCAGAGTGGAAACTGGCTTAAGAGGAGCCTGTAAGAGAGGGGAAGGACAACAGAAATGGTGATGGATGGGAGGAAATTCCCAGGAATGGGAACGGAAATGGAGGGAAAGTATGTTCAAGTTATGTGGGGATATTTGAGGTTATTGACCACTGAGAATACAGACAGGTATGGAGGCTTAAGCAGACTGACAGAGAAGCAAACATGTTTCTACAAGTTATAGAAAATAACACTTTAGAAATATTTAATTGTAAATAAAATACACCCTCTGATTCCTGTGTGTGTGTTTGTGTGTGTGCGCGCACGTGTGAGTGTGTATGTGTGAGTGTGTGTGAGTGTGTGTGTGAGTGTGTGTGTGAGTGTGAGAGTGTGTGTGAGTGTGTGTAAGTGTGTGTGTGAGTGTGTGTGTATGTGAGTGTGTGTGTGTATGTGTGTGTGTGTGTGTATGTATGTGTATGTGAGTGTGAGTGTGTGTGTGTATGTGTGTGTGTGTATGTGCATGTGTGTTTGTGCGTGTGTGTGTGTGTGTGTGTGCCTATTCCTGCCCTCCTCTATGTCAGTGTATAAATTATTTCTATCCCCTCTTTTAAGACTCACATCACCTTAACTTAGCATAGTTTTCATTGTTTTTACAGGCATTATCAAGGGAAAGATACTGTTAGCTCGCTGATAACTCGTTAGCAACTGGAAGATGGGTCCAAATTGTGGAATTAGTAAAAACGTATTCATTGTTTTCAATGAAGCCTGCCTCCCTTCTGGCCTTTTTCCTAACTGCAACCCCACACATTCCCATCAAAAAGCGTCAAGAATCGGCTGCATGAAATGGCACTGCCAACCTAAAAGGCCAGTGTCTCTTTGGTGAAATCTCTATTAGATGTTAATATCTTGCAAGTTGCTTACATACTACACCTTATAAGCTCTTTAATTTCCACGTCCTGACACTCCCAGCTGGTTTCTCCTTCTCACAACACACCCCATGGTCCTCCCAGACTCTCATACATTCTCACAACTCTCTCTCCTTCCCATCTTCCTCAACTCAGAATTTTTTTTTTAACTCTATAGTCAGGGCTTCAATGAAGCATCTTCAAAGCCCATTGTCATCCAAAAGATATGTGGGAAATAGAAAAAATTTTAAGAATCAATTTGCAGACATCAGAACCTACTTTTTCCTCAAACCGTCAGCACAAGGACTGGCCAGAAGTCCTTCTCCAGCTATGACTATCTTCATAGCACGTGCCCCTGTCCTGTCACTGAGACACTGATCCAGGCTTCAGAAGCCCAGAGCGCATCAAACCACCCAGTGTGAGTCTGGAGTGCCAGTCCTGGGAGGGAGAAATAGTGAATGTCAAAGATAGAGTTTATGTCCATCAGGCATTGGGGTCTAAAACTTATCAGGCCACTTATCTTAAAACTGGAAATCAGAACTGAGATACTTAGCAATGTAGCAGTAGATTATAGAAACGAGAAACAGAAAGGTAAGGCACACATTTTCTTAGCAAAAGTTGTTCGATTTGTTCTGGTGGTTTGACCATTAAAGACTAGTTTTAGACAGTGAGGCAGGAGAGAGAGAGAGAGAGAACAGAAAGAGCAATAGACATCCCAACCCACAGACTCTACATTAATTAAATCTCCAGAGATCTTAATAAACTGAGAAACCCTCTCAACCTTAAGTACTTTCTCCAGTCCTGGACCCACCAGTGCATTATTTCCTACTACTTACTTGTAAGTACTTCTTCCCCATTTGGGCCTCCCCAACACACACACACACACACACACACACACACACACACACACACATTGTTTACTTCCTAGTCACTCAATAGTCTGTGCTGTAGAAAGTCACTTTAGTGTATTTCCCATTCATCCTGACATCAAAAGCTCCTAGGACCCAGACTCTTACCAAATGGACCTCACACTTAAGGTGTTGATATATATATATATATATATTTGAAATTTAATAATTCTAAATAAAGGCATGGGCACCAGTTCTTTGGACGTCTGACACCTGACTAGATCACAGCAGCATGGGTTTCGGCTCAGGGGGGTGGGGGTGATTCCTAAAAAGCAAGCAGAGCTATCAGACTGTGACTCCAATGCTGCTGACTCACCACAGGCAAGCACGCTGAGGTGCTTTCCCCAGTAGTAAGGAAGAACTGGGCTGACTAAGCCATTTGGTTACTCCTGGGAATGACAGCATATGTATCTTCCAAACTCTGCCAGGATGCCAGACGTAACTATCCGATATAGAGCAATAGATATGTTATTCTTTAAAGAAAACAAACAAACACCAACACCAACAACTAGCTCTTTGGCCCTGACAGTGCTAAGAGTGAAGGTATGAATAGGTGTACATATGATAGGCATAACCACCTTATCTCTACAGTTGGGGACCTCCTGATCAGTTCATCTCCTCTTTCATTCACGAGTCAGATCTTGCTCTCAGTATCTCAGGGTCAGCTGCAGAGCTGAGGAGGTGAACGTATCACAATTTCCTTTCCAAGCAACCTTGATAAAGAAGGGTTATCTAAGGGACAGGGAGACAGCTATTGTTGGGAAAGTACCATGAGGAGCCTGACAGTTCAATGTCTAGAACTGGTATAAATAAGCCAGCCATAGACAAAAAGGTTAAAATCCCATGCTGGGGAGGCAGAGACAATCTCTGGGGCCTGGGCACTGGGTCCTTAACCTACCCATCTGTCATAGACTGTAAGTGGCTGACAGTATTACCTCTGTGGTGCTTTCATTTATAAAAAAAAAAAAAAAAAAAAAAAGAGGTGGGGGTTGGAGAGATGGTTCAGTGGTTAAGAGCACTGACTGTTCTTCCAGAGGTCCTGAGTTCAATTTCCAGCAACCACGTGATGGCTCACAACCATCTGTAATGGGATCTGATGCCCTCTTCTGGTGTTTCTTTAGACAGCTACAGTGTACTCACATACATAAAATAAATAGAATTTTTTAAAAGTTCTATTTATTGAGAAAATAATGGAAGGTTAAAAAGTGAGGTATCCGAGCACAACCCAAACTTCTACACACAACTTGTAGTTATACTGGCAGTCAAAATGTGTTTGTATAAGGGAAAATTTTAAATGAATTAGTTCATTTGTATGATTTATAAAGAAATGTATAAACTATGTCTATGACAAATGTGATAATAGTTGAATATACATATTCAAAAAAAAGTGGTTTGTTGCTTAAGGATCAAATGCTAAGAGAAATTATTAGGGAAAAGGCAAGTTAAAACAAACAAACAAACAAACAAAAAAATGACACTTAAACTTATTTTGTCCTAAATAAGGTACTGAACTCCTTTAAAGCAAATTAGGATCAAAAACCACAGAGCTTAAGAAGCCGAGGTGCAAAAATCATGTTGTTTTCAAAAATCAATATTTATCTCAGGCCACAGCTAGAACCTTAATTGCCATGGTGGAAAGCCCTTGCATTTTAATGGCTCCTCACCAAAGGCTAGAACTCTGCTCTCTGATCTCTATCATGGAGCACTCAGCCAGCCTTCTCAGACTTAATTCTCACCTTGATCTAAGACGTTCTGAATGTCTTGCAGTTATTGCTTTACCGGCACTTGCATGACTCATAATTATTTTTAGGATCAAAAATCTAACATAACCATCCTCCTGCTTGCCGGTCGGTCCTCCAAGCCTAAGGAGGGCTCACAGGCCTCTCACTGACAATTAAATTAGCTTCCTTTGTCTACAAACACTAGCATTCAGATCAAGTTTACAGAAGGTCAGGAAAGGGGAGTTACCCGGCAACCCCATAATGAAAACTTCAAATAAAAAGTCTCTCCTGTCAATACTGCAGGAGTCGCATAGGAGACTCAGTCTTCTCTCACATCCCTCCGCATGGGCACTTCAGCAAGGAGCTCTATCAGAAACACCAATAAACCATCATCTTCAAAAGCCAGGCTCTCTCTCTCTCTCTCTCTCTCTCTCTCTCTCTCTCTCTCTCTCTCTGCATGCTGCTTTTCAACAAAATGTAAATGTTTTCCTCAAACTCATTCTTCAGAGCCCCTCAGTACTGGGTCAGCACCACTGACTGCACCACTTTTCATTTTTAATAAAGCAATTCACAAATGGAATTGACTGATCCAATGGATAAACCGTCCAACTAACATAAACCTACACAATGTCGATTTTTCAATTCCAGTCTCTACAAACAGAAGTACAAATCTAGAAGAACCGAGTTCTGCCTGGCTCCAGGGGCAGACCCGGAACCACGTCTACCACTAACCGAGAAGCAAAGAGAAGCCAGAGAAAAGCAGACAGCACGCATGCGCGGGATGGTTATGTACACTCTCCTAAGAAAAGAAGAAGGCTGAAAACTGCCCCCTCAATAATAATCTATCTCCACCGCCCCAAACTGGAATGAACCGAGCACCCTGAACAAGGAGCGATGAGACCTGCCAGCCCATCACTGGCTGAACTAACTCATTGGAGAAATTATGTCTTCAAGAAATCAGTTACACCAAGGATTCCACACACGTCAAGGCAGCCCAGAATCCCATTCCTTGGACACAATAATAATTAAAATGTAGCTCCCCCATGATGTATGACTCAAACACGGCTGGATTTTAATGACATATAATCCAGAATAGTTGCATTAAAGGTATTCAGGGTAACAAGGCTACAGAAACTGATTCTTTGGAAACTACTAGAGCCCAGAGGCACTGGTTTGTACGTCTTCGTGATCTATGTTTCTGCCAAGGCGTAAACTCGGAGCCAGTAGACGGCAGCAGTTTAAAGCGTAGGTTCATAGAGAATCTAAGCAGTTAAGCTGGTGAACGCTCTGAAAATTGTTTGGCCCTTTGGAGCGTCTGTACATAATAGAGTTCTCATCTCTCCGGAGAACAACTCGACATGAAGCCGAGGGGATCTCGGGCTGCAGCAGAAGCTACTGGGAATTACCAAATTACCTAAAATTAATGGGATGTGGCTCTTGGTAATGAATAAATTTATAGCTAAATGATGAGTACCTCACACTTTTTATTCCTCTGGGGGACATGCTAGAAGAAACGGTCCCCCAGGCCTCTTGGAGAGGCATGGTCCACGTCTCAAAGGCTGCTCTTCTCTTTCTCCCTTCCTGACAAGATTTCTGGGTATGGTGCAAGGAAAATAAAAAGGTGGGTCTTTGAATTTAAAACCTGGAGTGGTGGACAGACAGCAAAGGATGGAAACGAAGGACCTGGGTTTAAATACAACAGATACAACAAGATCAAAAGATACATTAGAAATTAGAAGTCTTCTGTAAATAAAGTAATATGTTTATTTTTAAAAACCAAAAATAAAATGGTAAAAGCTTAAAGACCCATAAAAACATTGTTAAAAAGCCAAACCTTGAAGGCTAGAAGTCCTGAGATCCGACTTTATAGGAATCAAACCCAACATTAGTCCCTATCCCAAGTCCAGAGCACCATAAGAAAAACCGCAGTAGCAACAATCCAACCTGAGACCACAATCACATCCTTCCTATGAGGCAGTTGTGGAGTAGGGGGATAGACACAGAGCCTCCCTCACTCTGAGAAAGGGCCTCCATCTGCAAACCCTCACCAAGAACATGTACCAAAAGCCTTGCTCAGGACAACACAAGCGCTCTAAGATCAGAATTACATTCTATAAGGATATATAGTCCTTTATAATAACCAATAATCAACCCGGTGATACTTCCAGATGTATTTAATGCAGAACTATTTACCTAAGGACAACATGCGGTAGTATCTACTTTCCAAATCGATTTCATAGGCAACTCCACTCAATGGGAGACAAAAGACGATAAAGAGTTCAAGGTCAGGCCAACATGGCAAGGCACTGCTACCAAGCCTCAGAACCTGACTCCTGATTCTGTCTCCAAGATGCATGCTGTAGAAACAGAGAACCAAGCCATCAAGTTGTCCTGGTCTCTATGTTTGAGCAGTGGCCTATGTGCAACACACACACACACACACACACATAATCTGTTCAGGGTCATCCTCAGCTATATAGCAAGTTGGAGTCTAGCCCTAGGAAATGACAGCTTGTCCCAAAGTGGAAGAAATATCTACTTCTATTCCATCTACAGACCTTTACATATCAATTAAAAACATGCTAGATTCAATTCAAATCTAAAAATTTGGCTCCAGCTAGTGGGTTTTAACTAAAATGTACTCATTAATACATATATGCCACATTGTCAAATGTTATATGACAAAAATATTACAGTTAATGACCAAAGTAATATTTTCACGTTAATATCAATTTTTAAAAATCAATGTAAAATGCACTGTGCTTTATAATTACCATTAATGCATGTATACTATATATATATATACACATATATGTATGCATGTGTGTATATGTACATTTATATATGCATACACACACACACACACACACACACATATATATATATATATATATACACACACACACTCTCTCTCTCTCTCTCTCTCTCTCTCTCTCTCTCTCTCTCTCTCTTATATGTGTACACACAAGAGTCAGAGATAGACCTTTTCTGTAGCCCAGGCTGTCTTCAAATTTACAATTGTCCTGCTTCAGCCTCTCAAGGGACAAGCAGTTGGGAACTGAGATTGCTAGTCTACACTATCACTCCCTGAATCTTTCTTTCCAGAACGAGCAGGTATCAGTTACATGGCAGCCTATCTACTACATGACACACCACGTTATCTATTCTACTGAAATCAGGTCTGTCTCTGACCCTCAAAACTCACTCACAGGCCTGAGGCTACAGTTCAACCTTAGATCATTTGCTCTGCATGGATGAAACCTGTGGCTTGTGCCCTAGACCACGGGTATGTACCCCGCACCTGTAAGTTTACACATGTATCCAGATACACCTAGGAAGATATTTTAAGTTGCTTATATAGGTTGTATACATGGAAGTAAGAGTGGCCAATACTGGAATTCTTAAGCACCTAGATTATATAACTATTAAGAGATGGCTCATTAACAGTTTATTTACCTCTGGCTGCCAATCTGAAGCTTTCAGTTAGCTACAAAATGAGATGGACTAGCAATTAAAGACATGACCTTAATGAGTTACTCTGTTTCTTTTGACGGTTATTTTTAAAATCTAATTAAGACACAAACATACTTAGGTGAGATGATGACCTGGAAACTACTTTTTGAAAACACATCACCTACTAGGAAGTCCTAAAGAAAACAGAAAGGGTCACATTCCAGAGAGAAGGGTACCAGAAAATAGAAATCAAGACACCCTGCCCTCCCACCCCCGCACCCCCCCCCCTGTATGCACCCTTTTTCCCACCAAGTCAGAAAGTAGTCAAAATAGTGAATCATAGAATCACAGAATTTCGAAGTTGCCAACCTGTTTACATTATGCCATGATTCTGACCCTTTTAACAAGGACCCATGATGCAACTGAATCTGTGTGTTGTTACCCATGCCCAGTAGCAGCTGCCAGTCAAATACAGCTCAGCTAAGTGAGCACAGGGGTTGATCATGAGCACAGCAGTCCTAAATCAAGGCTGCTTCAAGCCCTGAGCAAATTCTTTGAAGACGAAGGCCTTTCACCCATCCTCACAACTTAAACCGGATGAAACCCCTTCTGTTCTCCTCTCCCCTCAACTTCCTCAAACAGCCAAATCTATCAGCATTATTAGACCTTCTCCAGAAACTCCCTGATTTCTGAAAGTGTCACAAAAGTGAGTTCAAAGGGAGCCAGAAGTTTTAGGATATGATGAGGGTGACTATGTTTTTGAAGGACAAAAGTTCCTTACTGTCCAGCAGGTTTGGTGTTCCTGTGTCAACATGGGATCACAACTTCTCTAATTATCACTAACATGAGACTCAGGAGATGACAGAGCCATCCCTCCAACTTTACTTAAAGGGTGTATTTACACCCATTTTTGTTTCTGACATGTTTCAAACAACATTTCCCATATAAAATGACATGGGATAATCAGAACACTCACAATAAGTCCCTCTTCCAATAACATGTGTACCTTTACTGTCTAGCAAGAAAACCCTCCTCCTCCTTACCCACAAAAAATGGGTTTGTCTATACACTTCAACAAGATCCTTATCTTGTGCTTTAATTGTTTTGAACTGGGAAAGAAGCATTTTTAAAAGGAGGTTACATCCTGAACCATTCACTCACTCTCAGGTAAAAGCACTAGAGTGTCCCAATAAGAGTATAAAACACTGGGCTGCATCAGGGCCATCCAGAGCATCCCAATGAGAACATAAAACACTGGGCTGCATCAGGACCATGCACTTTCTCCCACAGAGCTAGTGCAGACTGACGGACAATAAAGGTCCACAGTCCCCATGAAAGAGAAGAGCCCAGAGCTGTTCCAACACTGCTGCAGATGAAATAAAGGGAACAGAATAGACCCGGGACTTGATATGTTACCCACAGTCCATACTTTAAGAGCTGAAGATATTTCAATAGCTCTTCCTAGAAATGGTGATTCAGATGAGTGTGGAATTGGCTCAAACTGTATTTGTTCCAAGTTGGGCTGGTGTGGTGAGGGTTCTTGGTTCTATTCCGCACTGCACTAGCTGCCTCGGAAGGGTTTATAAAGATGCCAAATACAGGCTCTGGGAGAAAGTGCTGGAAAGGAGGCCATTTGAAGTCACTTCCAAGCTACAACACGGGTTTATAGATGTCACTGGCAGAAAAGGGAAAGACTGATTGTGCTTATCAAGTTGAGCAACAGTAGCCATCAGCCGACAGCTGCCTTCCCAAACCTTAAGCTTCCCATCATTGCATACTTCCCCATGCTCATTTAATAACTTTATGTTTCACATTCAGTAAACTGTGATTCATTGTATGCTTTAGAATCTCAACAGGAGAGGAAACTAGTAACATTTGTTAGAGACCTGAATGGGCCAAGCATCACCATGGAAGCTACAAATAAAAAAAGGAGCAATAATTTTATCAGCCTTTATGAACACGCTGTATCTGTGCCTTTTCACTGGGCACGAGCTGAAAGACAGCAAACCCTTTTATGCCTCACAGAATGGAATACAATGCATGGCATGGAGAGAAGTACACATGCATCCGAGGACATGATCTAGGCATGAAGAGTTCAAGACAAAAACAATGCCGTAAAACAGTGTGTGCTAGAAAGAAGCTTGCAGATCGCAAAGAGAGAAGGCCACAGCTGTAATCAGCCCATGCTCAGCCGCAGCTCCACTAAGCACCTGTACAAAAGGACCACTGAGACCCCCTCAAACTCTAACTCCCTACATCCCTTTCCAATTCAAAATGATGCAAATGATGCAGAGGCATCCATCTTCTGAAGACAGAATGATGGGAAGGGAACTTTACATTCAATTTCTAGATTAAAATTCTTTCCTCGTACTATGCACGGTACAATTAGAGATGACACATTTAAGACCCGCAACCCTGATTGGTATGGGAGGAGAAGGCAGTTATCCTCAGAGAAGGCTACATCACAAAGCATCGTGTGGATTCTCTTCTATCGAGTACTGAAAGGCACCAGTGTCCTGTACCTTTCAGCAAATGGTAAATGTGGAACCCAGTGACCCACTCAACTGTGGGAAAGGGATTTTTATCTTCACCAATTGCACTAATTGATGGACACATAGAATCAACTTAATCAACGTTTCCACAATAAGGATATATGTTGGATTTCTTCACTGTATTTCAAAGTATCAATCTGTGCTTTCCTGTGGGTGTGAAGGTATTAAGGAGGTACAGCTGAAGAGCCAAGGGCTACAAGAGGACAAGTATCCAGATTCCCCTTCTGTTTTGTTGTGTAGAGACAGGGCTTCATTCCAGGACACACTGGAATACACCAGGGGCTCAGGCTTGCCTTGAACTCACAGCGACAGTCCTCCCAAAGTCTTCTACTGCTGGAATTACACATGAGCTGCTTGCCATGCCCAGAGCAGACTTCTAACTGATAGATTTTTCTAAGTTTTCTGTCTGCCCTGCTACTGGAATATATTAAAGGCTGCTATCAGAGATTCCCAAAGACTATCCTATACTTTAGAGTATGTTGAACTGGATATAGACCACTACAAAGCTGGCCAACATGTACCATGGGTATAACTTTATTTTACCCTAGTTTAAGTCCAGCCATCCTAATCTATATAGTGAGCTCCAGGACAGCGAGAGCTATATAGTGATACCCTGACTCAGAAAAAATAAAAGGAAGGAAGGAAGGGAGGGAGGGAGGGAGGAAGGAAGGAAAAAGGACAAACCAAATAAATAAGGCAAATAAATTTAGTATTTTTATCTTTACTTTATTCTTTGTAATGAAAAATATGTATTACTGCCTTACTAACTAACCTCGTTACTTCTGTTAAACTAACCATTCAAAAACACAATAAAAGATCTTGGAACAAGACTGCTAGAAATCTTTCACCTACTCCAAGAGCAAAGTGGGGTGAGGTTTTAATGTCTCCTTTCAGTTTATTCCTCACTCATGAATACCAAAGTTAAACATTAAAAAATTAAAAATGCAAAAGAAGTTGTGTTTAAGGGATAAATAGTAACATTCATTTCTTGGCATGTTCATTTTAGTTATGAAAATAATCATTTTCAGAACATGACTGAATTGACAGCAGACGATGGCTTTCAATTCCACTTACTATAGATAAACCTTTAAAGTATGTATCCTGTCTTTGTTTTATTACTAGATTAAAACAAAGTATGACAACTTCATGGCATCAGCCTTCTCCATCAGTTCTGTGATGTGTGCCATGCTTTCATGACAAAGCTGAAGGAACAGGAATCAATTTGCTATTTCCTATTATGCCACTCCATAGAGAACACACCACAAACAAACCTGTAACAATGCAGAATCCGAGCAATGACCCCGTCTCTAATCACCTCACTGCCGAAGTACAACTCAACAACTTCTGACTACAGAATTTTGGGCGACTGAAAACTGTGGATCTGAAATGCTATGCAAGGTATCAAGTGAATGGTTTACTGAACCCCGCATTTAATGTGTATGTATTCTCTGTACACTTATATGTGCTTTAAAGGAAGAGGAGAACTGAGTTCTTAGGACGTAATTGCCAGTGTGATGTCTGCTATAAATCAGACTAAGCTTCCTCCGTGTTACTAGCGTGTTACTAGCTCGTCCTCAAACAATGTAAGTCCCTTAGCCATGGGAGCAAGTTAATGAGGTGCATGCGAATCTCTGGGATTCAGAGTCCAGCAAGAGAGAATAGCATCTCCTGCCACCAGGCAGGATGACACTGTGCATGCCTGACTGACACTGACTTGTATTCAAAACACTTAACCCCTGTACACTGATAAAACCGCAGTCCAAATATTTAACCTCGTAAGTTCCAAACTGTACTGTTTGACACCTCAGTATTGAATTAGCATAATTAGCTAACCCACAGTGACTTTTAAAAATCTTTCCATTCAACTCATTAGCCTCAATGCTTTCCCCCAAGTGAGGTTAACTTTTTTTTCTTGCCTGAAAATGTTTAATAGGGTTAATGAGCAAGAATATTCCCCTTTGTGGATACCATGGATTGTTAACATTTACATTAAGGGGAAACAAAAAAAATAAAAATTAAAGGCATGTAAAATGTCTCATCTGTGATTACCAGCTGCTCTTTCCTTTGACAAATTACTGAAGCCTCATGCTGAGAGCAGGAAGGTGGCTCCTTTTATCAAATAAAATATAGCCACAGCCTGTGAGAGATTAATGCTTTTGAATTTATTATATTCCTTTACCTAAAACAAAACAAAACTTCTTCACCCTCATTTTTCTTCCTCGTCCTCTCCCTCTACCTTATCCCTCTCCATCCCTCCTTCCTCCATCTCTTTCTTTCTGATAGTGCCAGGGTCTCACTAGGTAGCCCTGGCTGGCCTAGAACTATCTATGTTGCCCAAGCTTTGAATTCAGAGTTAACCTAGCTTATGCCACCTGAATACGAGAATACAAGTGTCTGCCACCATGCCCAGCTTAACTTAAAGCATATTTTTAAAGCTTCTTGAATTTAATGTCTTCATTATGCATTTAATATTAATTTATGAGGAACTGGAGAATGACCTTGCTAGCTTTCCAAGAATCATGGGATTATATCCAGATTGAAAAAAAAAAAATGCCAACTAGAAAGAGGAAAACAAGAGAGGAAAGCAGCAGAAAGTCTTTTGAATGCCAATTCTCAGTGAAAAAGATGAATACATATCTACATATACATACCTCCCCATTCTTTCCTAAGGATATATTGTGACATTATATTATACCATCTATAAATGAAGAGTCTTAAAGACATTTGTATTGTGTTTTAATAACTGCAAACTTCAACACAAAAATGTTTCCACGATATAGCTATAGGACTAACAGTGTTGCTAGCAGCTGAGAGTAAACAGACACATCTACAATTACAGAAGACATTTAAAAACACAGAAGACATCTGAAACACAATGGTGAGTAAGGGACTTCACCTTTTTGAATCAACAACTATTTCCTTTTAATGTTCTATGATGCTTCACCACCATGAGGCTTCTGAATGACAAGGAAGAAAAGGCTATAGATATTGAAAGCCACTTCCAGGTAGCGGATGAATAAAAATGCACAATAACAAATTGCCACTAGAAACCAAGCATTCTCTAATGCCCTCTTTCTTCCTTGGTTGACCGTGTAAGGCTGTATTTGTGTTAACCTCCTGGAGGAGAACTTTACCATCTCCAAAACATAAAGGAAATGAATATCTCAAGCTCCACCAGTAAGCAAGTGTTTATATAAACACCTGAGGCTGCCAGGCTGACAGACATGGCACATTTGGAAGCCACAGGCCATGTCTTCCTTAACCAAAGGCTTGATTTGAACAATGTCCTTCAGACCTCAGACCCTGACCATCCCACTACACCGCTATTGTCTCAGGCAGACAACCCTTGCTCAAGTGAGGCATTCTCCCAGACGCTACTTCCAAAGCAGAAAATAAAACACAGATTTAAGACAAAAATTTGTCTAAGAGTAATTATGCCTCATGTCCCAATGAGGACACTGACATTCAAAATATGCAACAGCACCCAGACTCAATCTCACCCTTCAGTCCGCTTCCTAAGTCCATGTTGTTACCGGAGCACAATAGCACCAGCATCTAAGTACTGTCATTTAAAACATTGTTGCCTCTCACCTAAAGAATCAGGCCTAAACCTGATTTATTTCTCTGTCTGTCACATGACTAAAGACTTTGTGTAGAAATCAGATAATTTCTAGAGAACTACAAAATTCCACTCAGAGAAACAGAATTTTTATTAATTCTGTAGTAAATTCATACAAAATCTATTTTGAAAAATCTGCTGCACCGAATTTGAAATTTCCAGATCCCTCTGAAATCCACATATGAAATCTAAGTATAATTCTGCTTTATACAGACCTGGATATCCAAAACAAACCATTGTTACTATGAACAATTATGGTGGGAGCCTCTCTCACGGGCTTATACATCATCCCCTTCCTCTCCCTTAAAGGTCTCTTTTCAGGGCAACAGCTGCTGTAGTACCAATGTCAAACTACCCAGAAGTCCAGGTTTAACAATTGGCGGACATACACAGAGGAAGACAGAGGATCCCATCCAGAGGGAGACACCCTCTTTGTCACATGTCCTCAGGGGGGAGGAAGCAACCTGCCATCCAGGCTTCCCTGAGGAATGACGAGCAGCGCTGAGTCAGAATGTGGTCCTGGTCAGTGCCAACAACAAGTGGGCATGCTGTTTGGTTGGTGGCTGTCATTTTGTTTGTTTGTTTGTTTGTTTGTTTGTTTGTGTTTTCTCAGAGCTGGACTTATAAAGGATGTATCAAAAATAAGCACAGAAGAACAAATAGCAATGAGAGACAGATGCAGCAACTAGACAGTAAAATGCCACCCAATGAGCTACTTCCAATATTCAGCAAAAATGAAATCAAGTGTTTTAAACCAAAATAATAATAATAATTATATTATTTATTATAACAAATAATAAATGACATATTGTTATTATTATCATTATCATCTACTACTACTACTACTACTACTACTACTACTAATACTACTACTAGACCCTCTTCCTTCCCAGTTAAAAATTAAGCCTAAGTTGGGGAGTAAGACACTTCCAGGTCAGCACACAATTACTTCCTATTCGGTGACTGCATTTAGTAAACTCAATTAACTGTCAACACACTTTCTAAGATTCTTAGAGACTGATCAAATTGTGACCAAGAATGGCAACAATAACAGACAAAAACCGCACACTGAGGGTGCTCATGGAAGAAAAATGCTGATTTAATAAAGTTATTCAGGTTAAAATATAATTATCCCAAAATGTCCTTGCTTTCCCATCCACTACAACAGAGAAGGTCTCTGTGTGTTATTTTTTTTTGTTTTCCTTAGACACATTTTTTACAAATTATATAAATGAGAAGCAAATGGTGACTGTCAACTTGGCCCAGTTCACCATCTGCTCTTTGTGTAGCTAGTCAAATCCAAAGCATTATTCAAGGATTATAGACACACAATGATATTGTTGAAAGCCAAGGTCCTCGTTCCAATTATGCACCCTCAACATATATTCATAACGACATGTACAAGGAATATGTCTTTACTATGCACACACAGAGCACATGTAGAGGCAACAATCTATCTATGATAAATAATTATTTTAATAAATATTTTTGAATATTCACCTCTATAAAATAGAACAGCTATTTTTGGACAATTTTTAATAAAATATGAACTAATTAACACAGTAACCACTTTTTATAAAGACATACAAGAAATATTGCATTTGCCACAGAAGGGTCAGGAGAAATATAAGAACAATGTGTCCACACCTGCTCAGTTTGTTTCCATCTTCAGTAGAGCCTGGGGCAGCAGAAAGTGTTCAGTAAGGAATGTGTCCATGACATGATGACTTCACACCAAACAGTGGCAAAGTGTGAGCTGAGAACTGAATTGTACATACACCATGCCAGTTTAAGTTCATAGCATTGTAATAGAAAATCCAACGAAATAATTTACCACAGTTCTAAGATTTGATTTTTAATGACTAATTCGAAGCAAGATTTGTTTTAAAATTTCCAACACACACACACACCAATTATACCAAATCTTCATTATCCTTTACTCTGGTGATATACAAACAGACTGATTCTAATTCTTTCCTAGAGTGAACAAAGCAGAAATACACACACTGATACAAACATTCTATGTTGGGTACAGCGTGCTTTGGGTATATGCCCAGGAGTAAAATTGCAGGGTCATATGGAAATCATAAACACTTGCGGCAAAGCAGGAGAACAAAAAAGTCAATGTAAGAGAAGAAAAGAGAATGAAAAAGTTGCCTTCACTTACACCAACAGTGCACTCTGAGGAAAGAAAAATATCCCATTCAAAGTAACTCCAAACAAAATAAATATTTAGGGATATGTCTAACTCAAGAAACATACCTCTACAATTAAAACTTCAAGATACTAGAAAAAGGACTCACAGAATATACTAGAGAATACCAAGACTGTACATGTTCCTGGATTGGCAGAATTAATAATGTGAAATGGCTAATATAAAAATTCACTTATGTATTTAATGTAATACCTATAAAAATTCCAACATCGTGTTTTATAGGTTTAGACAAACAATATAAGAATATATATGGAATCACAAATGACCATGAATACCCACATTAATCCTAAAAAGTAAGTACACTGTTAAAATTATTTTAATATTGGACCTCAAGTTGTACTTCCAGAGCTATAGTGATAAAGACAACCTGGTTCTGCCATAAAAATACAGTAAGGCCAATACACATTATAGAATGCAGGACCAGGAAATGCAGTGGTAAACCTATGCCCACTTAATTCTTTACAAAGGAAGCAAGAATACACTTAGAAGGAAGTCCCTGTTGGACGAATAGCGCTGGCCAAACTAGGTTTCTGCTTGCAGAAGAATGATGTTAAATTCTTAACTTTCATCCTGTACAACATAAATTCCAAGTGGATCAAAACCTTCCATTTAAAAACAGAGGCACTGAAACCTCTGGAAGAAAACACAGGGGCGATCCTTAAGACCTTGGAGTAGCCAGGAAGTGTTTGTATTAGAAGACCAACAACACAGGAGCTATTGGATGGGACTGCATGCAAATGAAGTGTTCCTGCACAGCCAAGGAAAATACCAGTAGAAAAAACAGACAGTCTATAGAACAGGATTAATCTTTATCAGCTACACCTCAGACAGAGAGGGGGCTAATATCCAGAGATCAAATACAAATGAAATAGAGCTGCCAATCAACAAATGGGCAAAGAATTGAAGTGACGTTTTCCAAAGAAGAAATTTCAAAACGCCAGAAACTATTTGCAAAAGTGTTCAATATCCCCAGCCATTAGACAAATGCAAATTCAAACCACTTTGAGATACTACCTCACCCCAGACAGAATGGCCGTCAGCAAAATCTTGACAACAAATGTTAGAGAGGGTTTGGAGAGGCAAACCCTGATTCCCTGTAGGTGGGCGGTACAAATTAATAATCCATTCTTTTAAAAAAAAATTTCAGACAAAAGTTGCTTCCATTTTCCACTTTCCATCTCTTTATCAACCTTCTATATACTGAGCCCAGGCACTGAGTTCAGACACAACCGTTCAGCAGACTCTCCAGCCCTAACTGCCCTGCCCCCACCCTGGAGAAGGGAGGAGGTACAAGACTCAAGAGAAGAAGCCAGGAGCATCTGAAAAGATCCGATATGAAGATTAATATGAGTATCCTTGTCAACAAAACCTACAGTAGCATTTCGGGTGTGATTCTCAGTTTTCTCAAAGAATACAATTTCTTGGACTTAAAGGCCAAGATAGACATCTGCATGACATTTTCCTATCTCTTCCCCAGAAACATTTCTGCCTTTGCCATTATCTCCTCTGATCCCAAACACCCAGCACTACTGCCTGATATCACCAAGGAAAAAATAAAATTGATCTAACTCTTGAATATGATGTTAGGACCCAGGCAGGGCTTCCTCCAGTCCCTTACAGCAGTCACACCAGTCTAGACCCACCAATGAAATAATTAGTCTATGAAATGTGTGTGCACATGACTAGGAAAGGAAAGAAGACTTCTCTCAAGATTCATCACAAAGACAGAAAGGCAAGCAGGCAGAGACAGACAGACTGACATCCCCCTAGAAAATAGCAGAGCACAGCAGCACTCTGCCCATGAGCATCTAACGTGTCTTTGTTTCAACCCCTAACCACTAGGACTCATTCTATACCATGATATTTCAGTTACTTTATACTCTTACTATGAACAATAACAAGCAAATGTATTCTATTCCATAAGACAAGACTGAGCAGGCTTCAACGTGTGTCATTCCCCATCAATCCCAATGTTCTTCCTAAGGCAATCCAGAAGAGTGTCCCCTCCATGGGTTTCCATATTTGCTTAGGGCAGCAAAGCCATGGGAGGGGCTCAACAGACATCCAGATATTCAACATGGTACCTGTATGCATATTCAACATTGCATAAAGCATGAAAAGATAAACTGAAAACAACTCAGGAGTCAGTTTCCATTCGAATGCTGAATCCATGCATGGGAACGGCAGATACACCACAGGAGCACTATGATCAGGAAAGAAACTTGCCTTTCTAAAAAATCTTGCCTTTTCCTTGTTTGGAAAGTCGTCTATAACTGCTTTATCACTTCGCTTTAACTCCACACTACTCCTTTTTATCACATGAGATTTTTTTTTATCACATGAGATGGGTTTTGGCAAAGTCTCTGAAGAACAATTAAATCATGGCCTCTGTGTTTAAGAAGATATGCATGCTTGGTGGTCCAGTGTTTGAGAGATCTCAGGGTCCAGAATAATTAAGGCTGCTGGTTCTCCTACAGGATCGCTCTTCTCCTCAAATTCTTTCAGCCTTCCCCAATTCAACAACAGGGGTCAGCTGCTTCTGACCACTGGTTGGGTGCAGATATCTGCATCTGACTCTTTTAGCTGCTTGTTGGGTCTTTCGGAGGGCAGTCATGATAGGTCCTTTTTTTGTGAGTGCTCCATAGCCACAACACACATACAGTAGAGGACTTCTGGGTCTGTGTTCATTCAGAGATGATGCACCTAACCCTCAAGAGACTGGAGGCCCCAGAGAGTTTAGATGGTCAGATGGAGGGGGTGGGGGGAGATGAGGGCATCCATGTGGAGACAGGGTGTGATGGGGAGGAGGTGTGGGATGTAGAGCAGTTGGAGGGTGGGAGGAGAGGGGTGGGGAATGGAATATAGAGTGTAAAAAATGAATTACAAATAAAATTAAATTTAAAAAAAGAAGGTATATATGTCCTCCTACAAAACTGGGATAGTCCATGAGACTATCATGAAGAAATGGTCAGAGAAACACTGTTAAGAGGAGGACCAACTTCAGCAGGCAATTCCATGATAGCTTGTTGTCCCTCTGTTCCTCTTGATATTGAACTTTGAACCTTGCCCCCATGAGCTGTGTTGCTGTAACGGGGGTCCCCTTCTGTCACTGGGCATGGGACAACCACAGCTTGACTCTCTGCAATGAAAAACTATTGAATGTAAATGTGTGTCCCATCCACCTTCATGTTTTCCATTTTTGCAGCATCCAACCTTATGTAATGTACAAGTCTGAGCCGTGTGAACGTGTGCACAGACCCATGGCACAACTGTGCCACAGCACTGGGAATGAAAAGGTGGAAACCCAGGACAAAATGGAGCACAGGAAAATTCTGCTTTCACCCATTTCTTTGAGGAAGCAGAAACCTCCAAATTTATAACCCCCTCCCCCACCCAGAAAAGAAAGGAGGGGAGGGGAGGGGAGGGGAGGGGAGGGGAGGGGAGGGGGAGGGGGAGGGGGAGGGGGAGGGCAGGGGAGGGGAGGGGAGGGGAGGGGAGGGGGAGGGGGAGGGGGAGGGGGAGGGGGAGGGCAGGGAAGGAGCCCTATGGCTGCCAAATTTCTTATTATTCCTAGGAACTTATCTGGACTTTTCTCCAAAGCTATGACCAGAGAGGTCTAATCCCTAAACCCAGTGACAAACCTCTGAGATTTGCTCTTCCTTATTGCTGATCAATGTTGTTTGGTGCCACCTGTTACATGTAAATAGCCACTTACATTACATCATATTTACATTCCAGTAACCTCAAGAACCTTTAAGTTTTCATTAATTCCTACAATGCTATCGACCAAATCCTTGGGAATGCAAAGAAGGAGGAGCAACAGAAAAGGGAAGAGAGAGATGGTTGGGATGCTAGAATGTGGCCCTTTGGGGTAGAGGAATCAGCACTCAGCATTGACGTCAACTTCAAAGGTCTGCTTCTTCCCTCCTTCTCTGGAAGTCAGTAGTTCTGTCCCTTATTTCACCAGAGACCAGAAACTCTTTTCCCTCACTTTATACAACAACAACAACACCAACACCAACAACGGTAAACCCTAGTTACATCACCGCCTTTGATTTCCCACTTACAGTACCTCTGTGCACCTGATGCTTGCTAAATCACAGCTGTGCGTCCGACTGCAGGGGCGGTGAGGGAAGGCACAGACTCTGCCCTCCTCACCAATATTTTGTCTTGGTTATATTTACAATTAATTGAACTGTTTCACCAAAAAAAAAAAAAAAAAAACAAGAATATCTAGTGTCTTAGTATCAATCAAAAGTAACCAAATCCTGACAAGATGCACAGCAGTGCTGTGGCTTAGATGTTAATCCCCTGGAAATTAAAGTTTCCAAATTTTAAGCAATTAATGCTTATGTAAATGCTGCTTTTACATGTTTGTCTCTGGACATCATTTCTATGCACACTGGAAGATCCGTTAGGTTGTTACCTTGTCTCACTACTATTGCCTTTCATACTGTGCTAATACTGTGCTTTCTTAAGGAAAACATCAGAACAAACCCTTTGAAGTCTACTGTTGGCTTTTCTCTTCTCCTTTCATCCCTCTTTTAAAACAGGGTTGGTGATTTCTAAATCATTCTGTCCTTCTTTTATCTACATTCTTGTCATTGGATATACTTTCCTGTTATTTGTGGCTAAAATAAGGGGGTGATAGCAACAAGTCCATCTAATGACCTTTACTCCTTGTTTTGCCCTTGAACATGATGCTGAGCTACTACTTGCTACACTTGCTTCACAGACGCGCTTTCTGAAAACACGTATTCTTACCACAGTCCATGTGTGCATTCTTCCTAGAGATCAGTTACTAATAGAACACAGAGACTATATCATCATCCTATCAGATGAGCATCCGAGTCTAAGAATTCAACCATCTAGAATCATCAAACATCAGAAGAGACTCATACCAAATGAGAAAAGAATGCTGCCTTTCAGATTACATCCTAGGCAGCAAAGTACAGTCTCAGCCATCGTTGCTTCAGTCCAACAATGATGTCATACAGGTGTCGAATCGTATGACAGTCCCAGAAACCACAAATGCCCACCTGCTAGCAATGTAACGACACATGTTTTCAAAGCACGTCAGTCAAGATCGTTGGCCAACAATGATGGCAAATATTTGGTGAGCCAAGGCACCAGCTCACTTGTGTTAGTACGAGCCGATATCAAATAAAGCCTATCTAAAACAGAGTGTTCCACTTAAAGGAGCGTTTAGAAGCCTGATGTGGTGAGAATGAGTGGAGCTGGCTGCAGAATGCTAACAAGAAAAGGAGTCAACAGGCCTGTTATGAAACTACTGTGCGTTTGGGGAGTGTTTGCCTGGTCCCAGGAGAAGCAGCACCATCAGGACTGTTTGTCTAAGAGAAGAGATAAAGTCACAGCCACTAAACAGAACAAAAGGAGAACCGGCCTTCACTGTGTGAAGCCATTTTCAAGTGCATTATTCTACTTAGTGTCCTCATTAATGCTACTGAAGTAGCTTTGCTCGCTGCTGTATTTTCTTCACAATGAAAGAAACAAAACTTGTGGAAGTTTAATGTTGTCAGGGTCACCTAAAAAATATGTGGTGAGATCTGAATGGATCTGCTGAGGTTGATGGGTCCACCATTGCCCTCTCCGGGGCACTCTTGGAGAGGCCCTTATCTGCGTGAGAGTCACAGTTTCTGCACCTTAAGAAGAGCTCCCAAGACACTTTTCTGCTACCATTGACTCAGGATTTATTCTGTTTTCATTGTCTTGCTTATTCCTTCATGAACACAGACTGAAAGGATGACTAAAGGAGAAAGGTATCCCAGAGGTCCCAAGGAGCATTAAAGAAGCAGGTTGCTTCTTCCTGGGTTGAGAAGTTGAGATCTCCCTCTGGCCACTATGACATTTTTTACAAAGTTCTGTGTTAGTGACAGAACCCCAAATGCCTCTATCATCTCATTTTATCTCTTAGAAGCTGTTATGAGATTGCAAAAAGGCCCAAAGATATTTATTGTTTGTGAATTATATCAATGCTACCTAGATTACAGAAACCAGAGACAACTGACTAAATATAACATCTGTATTTAAAAGACAGTGATGCTACAATAATTACAGGGGTTGCAACATATAAAATACTTTGACAGTATCTGGCATGCAGCCTGCTCTGTTAAGTACCACTTGATTATAGTGTGATGGATGCCTTAGCTATCCATCAATGGGATGTACAGAGCCCTCACACACACACACAAATACAGATAATACTAATTAGTGTAAATTACTCAGAATGTTGCCTCAGAAGTAACCAAAAATGTTAATGTTGGTTAACTCTCTTCCCAAGTAGAATCAGAAAAATACCATCTGAGTGAGCAGTTTCCTTAGCTAGACTTGGACAGGCAGGGTACAACTTTAACAAAATAACAGCAAAAATGACTTATGTACTTCTCCTTTTGAGGAGTTTTTATCCTCACCTCATCTGTTCCCATCCACCCCTCACCTCTTCCCCAAAGCCTTGAAGAACGGCTCAGCTTGGCTCTAGTCAACCTTTACAGTGAGATCATCTTATGTTCTTGAACTTAACTCTGAGACATGAAACCTCATTGGGAAGAAAACAGACAAACGGTCAGTTCTCAAAATCTAACTATTCACGCCCTAAATAAGAATTCTCACACAAGCATCGCTAGTCATACAGGAAAGCCTAGCATGCAAAAGCCACACTGCTTTCTGGGTTTGAGTCGTTGACTGCATCCAGATAACAGGTAGGCCCTCTTCATTTTTGCCCTGGGATTCCCCTTTACCAAAAACAGGAACTTAGAAGCTTGCTTCAGTTTATGCTTAAGTGTTTTTAATACTCTAAACACTTCCTTCTCCCCACAGAGGAAAACAACATTATCTTTGTCTACCCCACACACAAACACATACCACATCACTTCGCCCAACCACCCTATAGGCCGACTGCTCCCTCTCATGTGTCTTTGAGATAAACTCAGTTTTGAAAACTGGGCAAAGCACAGGTCATGAAGCTGAGTGGAATGGAGCCTGAATCTTGGCAGTTTTCTTCTCATTTCCGGGATTTTCACCTCCTCTCCACTTGAGGGGCCAACAATCATTCATTTAACAACTGTCTACAATAAGGTGACGAGGCTCTCCAGGAAGATCAGGAAATTCTAGGAGCTTCAGGGTCCTACATGCACAGGGGAGTCCACATAGTGGGAACCACTTGTGCACAGCTCAAGTTATACCGGAATACCAAGAATGTTCTAACAGAAAAGCTAAACTGTGAGGTATTTTAGTCGTAGCTTAGCAAGTGTGGTGCTGGAATGCATGTGATAAGGCTCAGTGCTATCTGGTTAGAATTATAAAGCACATTATTATTTTATAGGATTTATCCACAGTGCTCCACTGAAATGATTATACTCAGAAAAATAGAAAAATTCTGAATGATATTTTAGATTTCCTAGGTTAAAGAAAGAAAGAGGGGGGAGGGAGGAGAGAGGGAGGGAGGGAGGGAGGGAGGGAGGGAGGGAGGGAGGGAAGAAAAGAAAAGAAAAGAAAAGAAAAGAAAAGAAAAGAAAAGAAAAGAAAAGAAATCTTCCTTAACAGATGATGGTCTGTGGTCAGAGCAATGACATGCAAATTAAAAGGAGCTGGCATGTCTCTCATGCCTACTTTCCTCGAACCAGCCCATTCTGCATACAAAACTACTGTGTTAGCCACAATCCCCGGTGACTGCGTGCCTCACCCCCACCTCTTTCAAAAGAGTGTCCTTGTAAAGTTCTAAGTGCCTGAGGAGACAGAGCAGGAGAAATGTCCTGAGCATTCTGGTTCCAGTCACTCTTGTCTTTCCAGGCAGAGGCTGCTCTCTTCAGCCTGTGTGCATTTCAGCTAGCCGGCCAGTTCAAGAAGCTTTACAGTGGGTCTGTTTTCTTAATGTCTCACCAGCAGCTGTTGGCCAGAGCACATGACAGTGCAGAAAGGTGCACGCTGTGGGTCTAACACAGACCTGGACAGCCACAGTGAAGGATGTGACAATGTCTCTGATTCAACTTCCCCTTGATACAGTTCTCTGGTGACAATAGTGCCTGTGTCTATCTGTCCAACCTACTAGAATGGAAGTAATTTTAAACTTCTGCAGCATCCTGACTTCCGTTCTAGACTTCCAGAAGAGTTCACAATCCAATCAAAAGAGAAATCCTTACATGAAATTTAAATGTCCTGATAAAATCATTCCTCAAAACAGCCTATCTGATTTCTCAGGAAAACTTTTCCTTTCCCAATACCATTCTAAAGAGTCTGGGAATGCAGATGCTGATCTTCTGTGCCTGAAGACGGTATCATCTAAATACACCCTCGTCTAAGAAGGTCTTTCATCCATCACGAAGCGATGTCAGCCTCAGGCCCCGAGAGTTGAGTTCGTAACTGAAGACTGGAGGCAAAAACAGAGCCCTTTGCTGTTTCTCTCCACTATGTTTAAGTCCATTTAATTAAGTCCACTGTCCTAGAGAATAAGTGAGATCTTAAGACAAACGAGAGTGATAGAGGGAGGAGTGGAGGGAGGGAGGGGGGAGGGATCCATGGACAGATGGAGCGATGGAGGAAGTAAGAGAGGGTGTGGGGTAGTGGGGAGAAGACAGTTAGCAGTATCTAACCTTTCTCAGAAGTAACTAAAGGCAACTAAACAAGAACAATATGTTTAGTAAGCATAGGGACGCCATCACCTTTTACTGAGTTCTTGCTGGACTTTGGTCTCTTAACTAGGCACGTGCTCTGCATTGTTTAACTTAACATTCACCCACCTGTATGAGGTAAGAGCTGCTGATTGTCTCCATGTTGGAGATTCTAAACCTGGCCTCTGGAAAGCTAAGTCACAGAGACAGATCCAGTGGCAGTCTAAGCACTTCCAGCATTTGGGGTATAGGCCTGACTCAACCCCTTCAACACCTGAGTCACCTCACAGTGAGGGGGTCTTAGGAAAGCGTCTGAAGACTGGTGTAGCAGCAGACATATTACATATCTAGATGGGACACTGCAGAAGCAGATCCTTAACCCTAAAGCTACAGAAAGAACTCACTCTTTAGGATGTAGAGACAGTCTACATATTACGATGCAGTATTGATTTTCCTCATGGATTACACCTGATTCAGATTCTAAAATCCATGGTCCGAATAGCTTCACACTCCCAAAGCATCTGGAGTCACCATAGTCATTTAGTTTTAACACATAAAGGGGGGGGGGGGGGCAGACTGCACAAATGTTCCAGCTGGTAAAGGCACTTGCCACCAAGCATGATGACATGAGTTCAATCCCCAGAACCTGCAAGGTAGAGACAGCCTCTTTCTGCAAGCTATCCAGTGACCTCTACATCACTTGCAGTCACATAAAGCAAAATGTATAAATGAATGTAATCATTTTTTTTTAAAAACATGTTCAGATCATTTAATTTTTCAAATGTATCGGGGATACTATTGAGAATCACTAGGCCAGAGATACACAGAGCAGTGTATTAATTCAGAAATTCATTTGTGTGAAATTCCAAACAATTAGGAAATCACTTACCTCACATTTTTATCACCTGAAAATTACAAATATTCTATATATGTTATTGCCTGACACCCCCCCACACACACAAACACACACAAACACATCTATCAAAATAAAGAATCAAGCACATGTTTATTCTCTTCAGAATTGTTTAACTTAATTCTTCTGACTACTTAAACCTGCCTATGGGAGTAAAGTATGAACTATGTTAGACAATGATTAACCTTCCTACATGATAGAGACAACAATACCTCCTAATATAATTTCCTAAGAATTATTCAGTGAGTTAAATATTGACAAGGAGCCAGAATAAACGGAAAGATTGACGATTAGCACAACCCCTCTCCTATTCTACCCTTCAGTGAAAATGAAGGAATCTCCCAGTGTCTTCCACCTTCTAACAAGAATAATTCTGAATATCTGCAGTAATAAACAATGGCCTACCATCTTATAGAAGCATTTTAAGTGAAATCAGTAAAAGTGCACACATAGACCCAAGATGGCGGCAGACTCCTAATTCACATCGTGAAGAGCACATTAGAGTTAGGACTGTATGCAGCTGAGTGTTGCTGACATTATTATTATGGTCAGTGTCTGGGCTGAGTTTAAGTTAGGAGAATAGTGCATAGACATCAATGGTGTTTTTGAGATGTAATAAAAATGTTGCGCTTTATGACGTAAGAAGTATAACTCTTAGGTAAGTGCCTCATTCAAACATCTTCTTTTATGGAACAGAAGCGGAGTAAAAGGCAGGTGAGGAAGCCACGAGCTGTCAGCACATCTGAGAATAGGAGGCCTGCCTCCCGACTGACAGGTTTATTTCCCTGGGACTCAACAATGCCCTGCAGTGTTTAACTGTCCATACTGCCCTCCGAGAATAATGAGGAAAATGCAAATCAGGCTGGTGTTAGCTATAACTCCAATCTACCCAAAGACCTTACTCTCCAGGGTTTGGTGAAGAGAAAATTTGCATTAACATCTGCCCAAGGCTGACTTCGTGGCCTTGTGCTGCTAGGCAGAGGACTCAGAGGAATAGTGTGAGGCAGGACAAGTACCTGAAGGGAAACAAGTTAAAAATGCCCCGCCACGATCCACAGGAGACACAGTGTGCAGCAAATGTGAATGTGTGTGTGCCTGCTCCGTGTTACACACAATGGGAAAACTACACGTGAGCTGACCAACTGAACCCCTTCCTAGTTTGGACAGTTTCTTTTTTCATTTTTTCAACCTTTTTTTTCTTTCAGTTCTCACTCTTGTGAAGGTAACACCTGGAACCAAAGTTGGGCCATCTACCTATTGTAGAATACCTAGGAATCTGGAATATGTCATCCATCTCAGAAATCCTTACACGTTCAAATACTTAACAATCTCATGGCCCTTGGCCCAGGGCTAAACACTTAAAATATCCAAAGAGCTTCTACTAACAACATTCTTGACTCCACCTCAGATCACAATGAAGTCAGAATTTCTGGGTGTAAGCCCTTGGCCTCGAAGCCACTTGGTTCCTTGGTATTGCAAACTCTCTCAGGCAACAGAAAGTTTCTGAACATTAGATTCACAGAGAAGACGCCCTGGTCCATGAAGAAGAAGCCCTGATTCCTCCCAAAGAAGGAGACACAGAGACACACACACACACACATACAGATACACAGACAGACACACACACACACACACACACATACAGATACACAGACAGACACACACACACACAAACACAGAGTCTGAGTTCCCCAGTTACCACTAGAAGTATCTTTCCAGACCAGCAGGATGCATTAGCTCAAATCTCCTCTCCTTTGTAAGTCCATTTAGCTCCATTACCTTCTAATTCACATTGTCACTTATTTCTTTATGTTGTATTCTTTATATATCATCCTTCATCCAGGTATAGCGGAAATGCAGAAATGCTATTCAAATCCTTTCTTCTTAAGCATGCTTCACATGCTACTAGCTTCTAGCCAGTGAGCTGGGAGGAGAGAGATAGTCAGAACAGAGCTTTCTCTCTGTATCTCTCTCTCTCCCTCCCCCCCTCTCTCTCTCTATATATAGTGTATATATATATGCATAGTTATATATGTATATATATGCATGGTATCCAACATCATAACTGGCAGTCTCCACCCAAAGCTATGTTCCATGGCATAATCTCAGATTATTGCTAATCACAGTATTTGGTAACTGTGCCATGGTATCTGGATGGTAACAAACTGAAAAATTAGGGAGTTCACATACTCTTATAAAGTCCTTCTTTTACACAGTAAATCCAATAAAGCATGGTTCTTTTACATGCCTTTTATCTATAAAAAATGTTCCTGGAGGGAGCACCTTCACCCTTGGTGGGTTGGTTGGTCTCTCTCCCTGCCTCTCTCTCTCTGTCTCTGTCTCTCTGTCTCTCTCTGTCTCCCTCTCTCTGTGTCTCTCACTCTCTTTCTGTCTCTGTCTCCCTTTCTCTGTGTGTGTGTGTATATATATATATATACATATATATATATATATACACAAATATACATGCATGTATGTGTGTGTATATATATGCATATATGCATGTTTATATGTGTTATGTATATGCATGTGTATATGTGTATATATTCATGACTTACATTTGATTACTAAATTAGAAAAACTTAATTCCTTAGTTCTGAACTACTGGCATTTATAATTCAAGCAAGAACTGATAAACAAAAAACAAAATGATTTCTGAGTCACAGCAGAAAAGTCCTTTTGAATTTTCTTTGTGAACTAAAAACATTCTGGAAACCATCACACCATCAGCACAACACACAGAAGAAGAATGAAAGCACAAGTGTTGAGTGAGCTGGCCTTTGCTCCCCGCCACCCCCCCACCCCGGGCTTCAATATTGACCAAGGTTCTGTTAGTGCAGGTACACAGGTGCCACTGCAGTGCCAGCTCCCATGAGAATCTGTTAAATTCAGTCACTGAACAAGTGTCTCATTGCATCAGCAACAAAGATCAACAAACGGATGTGCTATGGGAGTGAGGCAGGCAAGGTATGAAGTGTATAAAGAGAGAAAAGGGGCAGAGAGGACACGGTGGGCTTCAGACAACATATGCCTTTACTGATAAGACACTGGAAGATGTCAACTCTACGTAAAATCTTACTTTCATGCTAGAATCTAATACAAACGGTTTCAATTTCTTTTGGTTTTTTTGTTTGTTTGTTTGTTTGTTTGTTTTTGTTTTTCGAGACAGGGTTTCTCTTTATAGCCCTGGCTGTCCTGGAACTCACTTTGTAGACCAGGCTGGCCTCGAACTCAGAAATCCACCTGTCTCTGCTTCCTGAGTGCTGGAATTAAAGGAGTGCGCCACCACGCTTCTATGTAGGCCAAATAATAATTCCTAAACTACAGGTACCTTCCCCCGCCACCAATGATTTTTAAAAGGATATTTCAGAAGAACTGAACATTTTAAATTATCACTCTCTTCCATAAGCATTCTACTTCATTTGTTTGAAAGTTACAAAGTATTAGACTTATGCAGTAACACACTAGTGTCTACTTCCTTTCAAGATATTCAAAGATACATCTTGAGTCTTTTTCTACTAATCCAGACAGAACACCTGAGAATGCTACAATTACCATGCAGAGAGAGAGAGAGCACAAGCTATTAAAAAGGCTGCTTTCTGATGCATGGTGACTCAGGTAGCAGGAAAGGAAATGTGAATCACTTAGAAACACAAATAATTATCAACAGTGAGCTTTTGTGGCTCACCTCTGTTTTTGTCAACACTGAGGGAGAAGCCTAATGAAAGGCATGGATACATTCCACAGCCTAAAGAAAACCACATGATTGACAAGATACAAGCACTGCCTCAAACCAAATGGAACTCACTGAGCCTGATCACAAAAGAGTGAAACTGAGACCCACTGTGCTGGTAGTGGACCTGCAAATCAAGGGAAGACCTGAAGGAGGGCTGTGGGCACCAGGGTGCACTTGGGGAGAGGAAGGGGGAATGCTTGTCCCTGCAATAAGCTCTGCCACGTGGTCTGCTTAGAGAAACGGGTGCTATGTTTTCAGTAAGTATTGTTTATAATTCCTAGCATATATTCAAAGTATAAAATATGGGCTGTTGCCGGGCAGTGGTGGCGCACGCCTTTAATCCCAGCACTCGGGAGGCAGAGGCAGGTGGATTTCTGAGTTCGAGGCCAGCCTGGTCTACAGAGTGAGTTCCAGGACAGCCAGGGCTTCACAGAGAAACCCTGTCTTGAAAAACAAAAAAAAAAAAAAAAATATGGGCTGTTGGAGGAATAATTTAAATGTGCTATAGACACAATGGAGTGTTATCGGTCACAAAGAAATCACTGTGTTGCTATAAGGACATCTGTAGACCCATAGAGGAGGGATGAGGACTTACATCGTACCTGTACCCATGCCTGGATTACCCTCAGAGACCCAAATAATTCTATGTTCAAGTTCACGTTCTTACAAAATGCCTTTCGTGTGACTGAAGTCACCAATCTCACCTTGTTTCTCTAACTTCTTGACTGCCTCACTTGCCCCGTTTTTCAACAGAACTCTTGTTTTATAGTTCATTAGCAGCTCTTCTGTTATTTCTGTTAAAGTGCTACAATATGTAGTCACTAATGGCTTTGAACAGGAAAATATGAGAAACAGTTATGCACGTCTCTCTATCTTTATGATTTCCATGTGGCACCAAAACTCTAACAAGGTCAGAAACCTATGAAGTAAAGCCCATTCTCAATGAAGCTAATAAATTCTGCTGCCGAGCTGGCTGCCTGACGGAGCTTCGAACACGTTACCAAAATCACTCTGACGAACCCTTCTCGTTGAAGATTACAGTATTCTTAACTGAGTTTATACCAACATCAGGTTCAGGATAAAATTGCAAACCTATGACTAAGAATGACGTAGAAAACCTCAAGAACAAGCTTCGGCGAGGAGTAAAGTGAAGAAAATGGAAGTACTGGGGTGACACAACACGCCAACAACACATCTGTTATAAAACAAGAATGCAGGAAGGTGTTGGACAGGCCCTTCAACCAACCCCAGGGATCCATAAACAAACTTGCAAGTGACAGCAACAGGCCAGCAGCAGGAGTTTGCAGGCTGACCTGCTCACAGTCTTCCTTTAATAGATGCTAATATCCAAAGCGGAGAATGAATATACCATGCCATGTTTTAAAATAAGTCATAAGCTTCCTCCTTTCAGGAAAGAAAATTACCATTGTAGTTTAGTTGATGCAAAAAGAGTTAGGACCACACCAAGCTCTGCTACAGGGGTAGCCTGACAGCAATCGGCACTTAAACTGCAAAGCAACTTTCCTGAAAGGAGTCTATTATTAAAGAGAAAGGCCTTGAGGACAGAGCTGGGGCTCACAAGGCGAGTAGGGAGGAGTTGTAAATGAGTATCTGTCAGCCAAGATTACCTATCCTACAGGTCACAGAGCAACCTCTTCCCAAAGGCATAAACACGGCAGTGACCTTCTCATGGCAACAGCACACTCTGCTGCATACAAATAACTGATGTGCCTAATAACTTTAGTGCCATAATTTGACTCATTTGCACTTAGAAGTAGCAAACTCTATTAACTTGATCTAATTAGAATGTCAGCTGTAACGTCAGTTTTTGTAAATATTTTTGTAGGAATAAATATTTACTAAGAAAATGTATTTGAGTATAATTTGTACTTATACTAATTTACCAGAATATAACTGCTTATATGGTCAACATATGGGGAGAAAAAAGGCCTATATGTGATTAGTCCTCTTGGATATTTAAATGCTCTGAAAACTACTATCTTTTTATACCATTAGCAAAAGTGAACTCAGTCTTGAGAAATTATTTAAAATCTTCAAAAACTGATTCTTAGGGGGCTGGAGAGGTAGCTCAGCGGCCGAGAGCATCCACTGCTCTTGTCCAGGAACGCACATGTGGTTGGTTCACAATGGTCACAGCAGACATCGCACAACGGCCTTAATCCAGCTCCAGGGATTCAGCACTATTGGCCCCCAAAGGCACCTGAAGCCACTTGTAAATACTCACACAGAGACACATACACATAATTAAAAAATAAAGTAAGTCAGGTGTAAAAACTTGAAGTCAAAATGAGTGACTAATCGTACACAAAAAAAACAACACAAATCACTATGACTTTCCAATGTAAAATCCATGTTATTTATATCACTATCAACTTATATGAGACAACTATTTTTAAACTTTTCAGCTGAAATAAATAATTGGATCCTTTTCAGGATACACTCACTGTCTGGAATTAAACTCAATACAGAGAAAAGTCAGAAACGATGAATTCTCAGTAGCCTATTTTCAATTAGGCAATGGGAAGGAGACACCGCTCTCCCTTTCTACAAAAATCCCTGCTTAGTGCATCACTGGTGCAGGAAACGGAGTATAGGAGTCAAAACCCTGCCACATCTCCATGGTGACATTAGCAAGGTGGCAGACAGTGATTCATGGGTCTTCTACAACCAGGGGAGAGTTGTGCTAGGGACCACAGGCCAGAATAAACTCACACAGGCAGAGCCATTCCGTGCTGAAATAGGACTGTAGCTGTCAAGACCACTACAGGTGAGACAGAAAACACAGTTATTCTGCACTGAATCCATCATCAACTAAAAATAATGAAATCTCAATTTTTAAGGCTCAATAATAAACCTAACCTAACTACACACTGGTTACATTGGTTGAAACACTAACATCTGTATATTAGCATTGTATATTCCACTGTTTATAAACCCAAAGTCTAAGACTTTGTGAACTCAATATGCATACCTTGCACAGCTATGGAGAACAGCCAATGGTGATGTCGTGACTCCATTTCTATGTTCTGTTGATGAACCTGATACTGGCATTTAATGCTTTTAACTGGGCCAGTTCTTAGGATTTCTTGCTACACGGTAGCTGCCTAAATGCATAAACAATCTGTGCAGCTCAGAAGAAAATTGCTATACTTTACAGGGTAGCAGTCACCAAAACGTTAGTTGTTCATTTCTGTGTGACCTTCCAGCATGGTCCCTCCGTCGTGCCTTTAAATTCTCCAGCGAAGATAGAAGCCTTCTTCTGTAAAGTTTCTAAGATGCTACCTCAAACACTCAAATTCCCTTGCATCTACTCCCCTACAGGAGAGAATTAGTATCTTCTCCCAATCCATTTCCCTACATCACACTAACTATTGTGATTAATTCTCCTCTTTAACCTGAAGGCTGCCCAGCTGGCTTGAATTCCTCAGCTCCCACCCAAATGCTTCACCTCCTCCATTACTTGCTGAGCTGTCTCTGCTTTGTAGAAATGTGTGTCCCAGGTCCTACCATTCCTAGACTCACAACTCTTGTCATTCCAAGATTTTCTGGGTCACACAAGGACCACCCCATTCTAGCGCCTCATGAGTGCAGTTTTATGTGTACTAAATAATAGATATTTACACCTTTATCCATTCTGTCTCTTGGTACCAGTGGACTGAATTCTGACAAACATTCCAACTTGTTCTAACGTGCCACTTAGACTATAAATTACCCAGTACCCTGGAGAGAAGAATCTTCTAGAAGTTTAGAAGCACTCGAGCCCTATCCACACTATCTTCACATTTACAAGTCGCTTAAATGGCTTCCTTTGTTATACAAGGCTTTCCATAATAGGAGCTCAAACTGCCTTTTAAAAAAATCCATTCGGCTCTGACTTGCATTCTAGCATTCAAATAATTATTATTTGATTCTCTCTCTCTCTCTCTCTCTCTCTCTCTCTCTCTCTCTTTCTCTCTCTCTCTCTCCACCTCTCTCTCTCCCTCTCTTCCTCCCTCTCCCTCTCCTCTCCTCTCCTCTCCTCTCCTCTCCTCTCCTCTCCTCTTCTCTCCTCTCCTCTCCTTTCCCTTTTTCCCTTCCTCTTTCCTATCATACACAAAAACTTATCAGCAGTAATCATTCAATGCCTTCCTAAAGAAATAATGCATGAGTCCAGAGAAAAGAAAAAATGTAAGGCCATGTCAACAGGAGAGTGTGTGTGTGTGTGTGTGTGTGTGTGTGTGAGAGAGAGAGAGAGAGAGAGAGAGAGAGAGAGAGCACCTGAGTGTGTGTGCCTGTGCCTGTATTTCTATGTGTGTCTGTGTTTAAACTGCCATAGGATATGAATCTAAGGAAATTCAGTTTTAAAGGTAATCACTAATCCTTGGACTGTTAGAGACAGAAGTTCCGACAGGCCTTAAATTTTGCCTTCTGCCTGAGCCTCCCCAGCAGACAGGTAGCAGACTGAGTCTCCAGGTCAGACTATAGTTCTCTCTGGAACACATACACACCTCTAAACATTCATCTTTTTCCCCATGGCAATCTCCCTAGCATGGAGCTGGTTGTGGGGGAGACATTCTGAAGAGGAGCGCCCGCAGATGGAGAGAGGTGCGCATGACATGGCAAGTGGCGATGATTGCACACTCCACAGCTCTGCAGTGAAAAACACTGACAGACACTGTGTGAGGGTGGGTGGCAACTCAAACAGGCCACAGTGAAGAGAAAGCTGCTCAGCCTTGCAGCACCTTCACGATCCCACAGATGCACCATTATATATGACTAGACCCTCCCTACCAAAAGCATCCAAGACCCACAGGACGCGCCCCCATGCAACTAGAGCACCATGGGAAAGGAAGACCTCCATCAAGTATCATGCCGATGCATCTCAACCCCTTGCCTATCCATCACACAGCACAGGGGAGCATGAGCAGACAAATTAGCTTCCTCTCAGCTATGAGGAGCAAAACAATGACCATCACCACGGATTGTCCGGGTCCCTAAATATGCATCTGGGGACACAAAACAAATCTCTATCAATTTTACTTGAGGTACATTATGCTATCAACAAAAATATATTAAAGTTACTTTTCAAATAGAACTTAATGGTATATCCTCTTGTAACAGCAACAAAAACTTGTCCAACTCACACTTTGTTGAACTTAGGGAGATTTTATTTCTTCATTTAGAGATTGACTGAGCCAGTCCTGAATTTCCTTTGTGTGTCATTAAAATTAGAAGAATCTATTTTTTAATTACAGTATCGCTACCATTGTTATTCCAATAAACCACCAAAGGCCTCTTTCTTTTTTTTTTCTTTTTAGGTTTTTATCAAAAAGTACTTGAAATTAACTATGGCTACATAAAATTCTAATAACAGTTCAACATACTACATGTAAAAATCAATTCTAATAATTTTTGGATGGTCCTCTGAAATTATATAAAACACCAAGTTCTGACTGTACAGTCCTATGGGGTTTACCACAGACCCTATTTTAACCTGGTTTTCTTTCTTAGAAAATTATACTGTTGGTAAATTAATATTTTTGTTATACTGTACTTCATATTATATAATAAACATCAGCAAATATAAACAATTATTTACCTTGTGAAAATGAAATGACCGTCTGAACAAGGGACAATAGTTTGTTCAGGTCAGGTCACATATGTGTTTGCCAAGGTCCCAACAGCAAGTTTAATCAGACAAACTCACACACATGCATACACATACACACTCACACATACATGCATACACACACACAGGCACACACGTGCACAAATAACTCTACCCTCCAAATATCCACAAACCCACCCATCTTCTCAAGTCCTGATTTCCCATGACAGGGCTCTGGGTTCTGTGTGCACTGATCTTGGAGAACTGGCACATGATCAACCGTAAGCTTGTGATAAACTCCAGAAATTTCACACTCTGATAGAACACTGTGTCTAGCAGAAGTAAAAATCTTTCAAAGACTCTTTCATTCAACCCATAGATATTTCTCAGTGGCCATCAACCATACATTGGCATATGCAAGGTTTCCATTTTCCCTTACACACATCACAAATCAGTGGTGGAAGTCAAGCCTGGTGAAGAATCTAAACACACAGCTTTAAAAAAAAGACAAATTCTTCTAACCCAGGGATCGATCGCCACCACAAGGCCTCTTCATGAGTTTGTTTCGGTTTTTGTTTCTGACTGGTAGAGAATCCCAACTCCCCTCCGCCCACACCCACATCCCTGTCAGCTTCAGCTACCTGTTGTCTTCTTCTCTGCAGGAGTCAGCACCATCAGAAGTGGACAGCTTCCTACTGCCTCTTGAGAGGAAAAGACAGCTCTCTAGCAGACTGGCCCAGCCCACCTCATTCAGGAACATAGGTACAGACAGACATCAGAGGTGGGACCACTTAAACTCACATACACACAAACAGTACTCATGCTGACAAACATCTAGGCTGCTCCCAGATATAACGTATCAATTAAATTTGAAAGCCATTGCTATTATCTGAGTCATTGTTGATAATCGACACATAATGAGAGCATGATAGCCAATACAATCAATAACTGGAAATGAGGTAATTTTTCATTATTATGTATAGGACCTCATTATTCCAGGTCTACCTGACATACTATTCCCAAATACAAGTTGGGCAAGGATTTTGACTTTGCCACTTCCCTGTGGTTTACTATCCTTGATGAAATGATGCTAAAATCAGATATGCATGTGTTTCTCCTCTGTCGTGAGACTTCTAGTTTGACCACACTAATTACAGTGATTGACACATCACCCCACCTACTGAATACCTTCTCTGTGGCTTAGCCTGTCCCATAGCTACTCACTATTGATTCCATCCCTGACAACTCAAGTAATAACAACTAAATGACAGTCAGGATGCAAAAGTAGGTCTGTCTGTTAAGCATTAAAATCTAGGTAACTTCCAGATATGTAATGCTTCACCTTATAACATAAAAGACGCATGACACAGCATACAGGATAACAGGCAAGCATTCCAAGTTCACCAGTCCATTAGTACCAACCCCAAAGAGCATTACTGACCAGTGCCATGTTTCTCTTTAGTACCAATGGTTCACTGTACTCAGAATTGACCATGGGTAAGATGGGCAACAGTGGGCTCCACTCCACCCCAACTCCCACCTCACCTTTTCTTTGTGCCTCAAGTTTTTCATTTGTTTAGCATGTATAATAACATCCAACAAGAGTTAATGTCTGTAAAGTACTAGAACAAAGCTGTGCGAATGTTTCCTAAACAAAATAATCTTCCTGTGTAGATGGCGTTGAAGCAGCAGGCCTGCAGCCTGTGGACAGCATAGGGTTTTGCATGCATCTAAGTTTCTAACTCATTTTGATAAATTTTAAGCAAAGGAGTGGTTTGTTTCCTTTTACAGCGACAAAGCTAGCTTCACTTGTTAAAGATGCTCTCTCATTTGAAGGGGAGTTCTCTTTCATTTGCATTTAGTTGTAGATATTTAAGTAATTTGAAATGTAAAAGTCTCTAGTGGTTATTTTCTGTTCAGGGGGCATTGTATTATCAGGGTAAAGTGAGATACAATTTCAATTCACATATGCATTCAATTCCTGCTCAATCCAAGAAAAGTTTGGGAGATGGCCCTCTGAGTAAAGTACTCAGGGAGATGGACCTTAATTAAATTCCCAGAACCCACATAAAAGTTGGGCTTGGTAGCATCCATCTGTAACCCCAGGGCTCCTATGGGGAGAGAGGAGGTTGACAAAGGAGAATCCCAAGAAGTTGCCAAGTCCACTAGCCAGGCAAAAGCCATGCAGTAGCAAAGAACAAAGAAATTTAGTGATCCGCACCTTAGAAGGCCAGGTAAGGACCTGAGACTTTTCTTTTAAGGCCTTGGCATCCCTATATCTGCACATACACATAACACAGGACAAAGGTGTCACAGCACAGGAAAGGAAGGAAGGGAAAGGGAGAGAGGGAGGGAGGGAGGCAGGGAGGGAAGGAGGGAGGGAGGGAGGGAGCAGAAGGGGAGGTAAAGTAGTGGGAAATGAGGGAAAATTTTATTATTTAATAGAGAAGTCACCCACAACCTTGGAAATTAAGACAGTTCACCGGCAATAAAACGAACTGGTAAATAAAAGAGCACTCCATGGTCTCATCACGCTCTAATGAAAACTCTCAACCAAATCAAGTTAACAATATTCACCAAAAACTTGCCATGGAAAAGTCGCCAGGCTGGTTCTAAGCAGGTGCTCCCACTTTGATCTGACAAGGCTGATAAGGGTGTCCAAGTTCTGTCTGTATCAATCAGTGACTCACAACTGAAATCCCAGTGAAAACCAAAGCAATGAATCACAGCACTGAGCCTGTGACTCTCTTCTGGCAGGATGTCCTCCCAACCTTCCTGGGGTCATCTAGACTCTTCTTAAATCATCTGTCTCCAAGTCTCAATGTGAACCAATAACATATACAAGTCCCTTCATTTTATATAAAAGATCTACTTCTTAATTATATCAATAAACATAGAAATTAATAGAAAGTAAAAACCATACTGAGAACCTCAGAACCGTCCAATGTCTGAAGAATATATTTAATATATTCACATAATATTACATACTCTTTTAAAATAATATGTTTTTAATGTGATGAGTTAAAATGTAAAACATTTGTGTTTTTTGAAGATTATTTTGCAATTATCCCGATTTGATCACTGGATACTGTAGCATGTATTGAATTGTCCCAGGACCTGTGTAAATATTTACAGCTACAAAAACTACATTTAACAAGAATACTGTCACGTCAGTCCACTGATATTACCTCTTTATTCTACACTGTGCTCCTTCTACTCCTCAGAGTGTGGGTCACCAACTACCCAGAGAGACCTAACACCCTACAGGGCTCTCTCGCCAGCACCTGCCCACCTTCTGTGGCTTAGCACATTACTCACTCAAAGACAAAGGAGCAGACCTTTTGCTTCCTGAGATTCTCACATACAGGCAGACTATGAGTATAATTCAGGAGGAATATCATTCACTTGAGTTCCCAATATCAACCATTAAAAAAAAAAGTAAATAAATAAAAATATAAATCACCACACCCACTCCAGAGAAAACTGCTTGGCAGGCCCAAAAGCTTGAATACAGTCCTGAGGCAAAAGTTTCACAGAAACTTAGTGTCCTGGAACCTTGGCATCCCCGTAGCACAAATGCTCCAAATTTATCCCTGCAATAGTGTGGAGGGTCTTGCATGCTTTCTTGCAGTATTTTACTAGATAGGAGCTAGAAATCTCAGGGCAAACTTAGCAAAGTAAACTTAGAATCCTCATTACAGTCAGGTATGACAGACTACATTATATATTAGAAGAAAGTTGGTGAGTTCTTCTGACAAATGGAGATTCCCTACAGACACTTAAAAGAGCAGCCAAGTTACTCCCATATGCAAGAATTTACAATGGCCTAGGAAGAAGGAGGGTTGTGGTTTAAGGAAGAACTACAGTATTGCATTATTCATGAAAAGGTCAGCAAGAGCAGAACCCCCCTGGGGCAAGCTTTCACAAGGTTCGGAGGAATAGCATAAATAGTTTGAAATCCACATGTGGCTCCTGTCAATAGCTGACTTTAAAAGGAGCTACTCTTATCTCAATTGTAAACATTGACTGGTTCCTGTTAGTCTTTATGTATGCATTTTTTGTTTTGTGTCAGAAAACTTCAATGTACCTTGGCTGATGAGTCACCTCACTTCTTTGTTTTCTTCTATAATATAAATCTGATGCTCGCTTTGAGAAATTCAGATACAGCCCTCTCTGTGGTGTATGTGTCTGTTTGTCATCCTGCCAACTCCTTGTCCACCTGACTACCAAAATCCTGGTTCCCCATGAGTTGAAGGACTGACTGAGTCCAGTAGTTGGCAATAAATCAATCAGCAAGCAAGAAAAATAAAACTTGGAAATGAATGGTGCCTACCCATCATTATAATGGGTGTTAGCAATGTTGCAGGTGGATGCACATAGGCAGTGCCACTTCAGCCCTGTCACTGTTTCTTCTCCAAAGCATCTTTGCTTTGAGGATGAATTAGACAGACATCCTGGCCACAAGCACCCTATCCTTCTACCCATCATTGCCATTGACAAAGCCCTACCATCCCCTTAAACAACACCCATGAAAAACTTACTCTGTCCAAACTTTTGGAGTTTTGATGGATCATCTAACATGGATCCTATAGCACACAATTTTCATATATACTGTATACTGGGAAGTTTCCACAAATAGTCAACTTATGAAAACTAAGGTTTCCCAATGAAGCCTATTTTCCAATCTAAAATATGTTCTAAAAATATAACCATTCAAAATATGTAATCAACAGATCTTACTTCATACTAGTCTCAGTCAGAACTACAGACTTGAGAGAAGAGCGTTCCTGGAAGAGAATCAGAAACCAACCAATTCTCTCTCAGACAGGTTTCGTATTTTAACATCAAAACACTAACCTAGTAGAACCCAAGATTAATAGATAAGACCCAGAATTCAAGTAAGGAAGATTAAAAGTCAAGAGACACAACAACTTTTAGCAGCAAGGAAAACCCATAATTAAATTCCATTCTGCAAACAGACAAAGGGGGAACAAAGTGGGGGTGGGGGGCGAGCAAACCAGGAGGAAGTTCTAAGAGGGAAATGAGCTTCAGATAGCTTAGCTAGGGATCTGAGATGTGCGGTTTTGAAAGCAGAAGTGGCCACTGTGGAAATGAGGCAGCAGGAAAGAGAAAGAAAGGCGGGAAGCTGATGTGACTAAGGACATCTTCATTTCCAAACTGCACTCCTTTGAGTGAAGAGATGCAAGGACTGCTAAATGGTTAATGTTGTCAATTGCACGTTATTTGGGGTCAGCAGGAGCCTGGCCAGGCAAAAGATAACTTGCAGAGTCATTCACCAGCTTCCCCGGAGCAGGCTGATTGAAACCAGCTGAGCGGGTGACATCACCGCAAGCGGTTTACTATAAAAAGGGCTAGCTCCGTGAGGTCAGGAAGCAGAAAGAAGCCTGGTGAACAGAAGCCAAGCTGAAGAGGGAAAAGCCAAGGGAAGCTCAGAGGACGAGGAGCTCCTCCAAGAAGAGGCTGTGAGGAGCAATTCCCTCAGAGGCAGCTGTGGAAGTAAAAGGGGGGTGGGGGGAATTTTTCCTTTAAAGAGCTAGGACAGTCTTCCCTACCACTACCATCACCAAAGGGAAAGGGAAGCTGAGGGGAGAAGCTGAATGGAGCTCTTTCCAGCTCTCAGTGTCTGCAAGTGAAGTGAAGTGTAAGACCATCATAGAACGAAGTGATTTACTCAAACATTAGCATTGTGCATTTACTCAAACACTAGCATTAGTGATTTACTCAAAACGAAAGGTTTAGAGGACCCCAGTTTCAAAATGGTGGGGTTTTTTTTTTCAACTTTTTTGTTCACTCCACACACTCACGAAGTCTTTCTCTTGGTGTTTATTAAAGAAGCCCCACAAAAGACAAAGCCCCACCATAGTGGAACTGTAATAGTGCCAAGGATAGACAGAAGCCACTGTCTCCTTAGAGCATGTTTTGAGTGTATGATGGCCAAAGGTAACTGAATCACCCAGATTCGTCACAAATTTTTAGCATTAGTGATTTACTCAAAACAAAAGGTTTAGAGGACCCCAGTTTCAAAATGGTGGGGTTTTTTTCCAAGTTTTTTGTTCACTCCACATGAACTAGAATTCGAAATAAAAGTTGAGCATAATATGAGGACATGAAAAGAGCATTTTCAAATCTAGAAAAATCAAGTGTTTCGGGGTGGGGGGGATATTTGCTTTAAGTAAGACACCAGGTAAGTATTGAGTGTACTGCCTGGTTCACATGCCCTTCTTCCGTGGAAGACAACATCAGCACTTTAATATGTACACAGAAACTCTGCAACCCAGTCAGGAGTTGATGCAGGGAAAGTGAAGACATTAGACCTGGTCAGAGACAACAACAACAGGAGATCTCGCTCTCTGCAAGCTGATCTGGCAAAGAGAGGCTAGCTGCTACTAACATTTCAATCAGCATAGCGAGTCCAAAAAGCCCATCACTGAAGACCATGTGTCTTCAGGTAGAGCCCCATAGCTCTACCCTAGCTCCTCTGTATCCCACCCAAAACTGACAGCTTAGTCATATCTATGATTCCATAAACTAAAAACTGTACGTTTAAACTCACTGAATACAAGTGACATTCAAATTCAGTTTCTTTCCTGGGTGAAGCAAATTTCAAAGTGTTCACAGTTGCAGAAGACTGCTGGCCACCACACAGGACAGTCCAGATACGGACATGAGCCAACCCTGTCAGGATAACTATGTGGTGTCTATTTTTTCTTCTATGTTTTTGTCCTTAATAGTCTTAAATCAGGAGACGTGAAGGTAACTTTCTGGAAATCTTGTATGGTATTGCTGGGCACACAGACAGATTTAAGTAGTAGTGCCAGGTACTTTAAAACTTCAGAATACATTGACATCACTTCTGGACTCTTCTTGGGTCCCAACATCGTGGATTTTAAAGGACTGAAAAGACCCTATCAATATCTAAGCTCAATCTCCTACTTTCAATCTCCTACTTTTTTTAGAACATGGAGATATGAAGAAGTTTGTAAGCAGCTCTTGTCTCTCAGTAGCAATTTAATTTGACCTAATCAGTTATTTACTGCAAAATAAATAAGATACCAACTAAAATACACTATACACACTAACTGCAAATCCCAGTTGCACAAGAAAAAATGCATTCCTACACAGACTCCTTCCTACCCCATTCCCCCCTTTCTTTTCCCGTTGATTTTCTAAGGTACATTTGCTATGGTTACCATTGTTTCCAATGTCCTAACTCCCATATCTAAAAGGCACAGAAACACCCTGCACTTGTCAAGTAGGGAGCTGGCAAATACATTTTTATTGTCTTCCCTCCCCCCTAAAACTTTTATGTTCACACCTTTTTACATGATTAGTCATGAACACAGATTGGGATCTGGAGAGCCGGGATTGGTTGGTTGGGTTTTCAAATTAAGTAGGGTATAAAGGTATGGGATATTGTTGCTGTTCTTGTTGCTGTTGCTGCTGCTGTTCTTGCTCTTGCTCTTCTTGTTGTTGCCCCCACCAGTGGCTTTTAAACAAACATTAACCAATCATCACTTAAAATATGTGGAGTTGAAGGTCATCCTAATCACCAATAGACTCTAACATACTAAGACTTGATAGTCCAGCAGCTTCATAAAGCAACAAGTTATTCTTAATCACAGAAACCAAGATACTAAAGAAAAGGAGCCACGTACACAAACCTCCAACACTACAAGCAGACGAGCACCCTGACACTGCCTACCCTCACTCCATGTCTCAAACACATTGTGTGATCATCCACCAGGCCCCTTCTGTCTAAACACAGAATTCAAGAGCCATACACTGCTCCCCTGACATAAAGGATTCTTTTGAAGACAGTCTCGTATTTTCCTTCCTTACATAAAGTCAAATGTGTCAAGACTGGGGAGGTTATGATTTATCCAAAGCCCCTTCCACTAAAGGTCAAGCATTCAGATGCCCCTGGCCCTGACAGATTTGTTTCCAATACGACTAGTTGATGGACAGAGTACAACAATTCTAAGCACACATGCTACCGCTTATGGTGCAGTTATTCTTCATACTTCTAAACAAGCAAGAATTTCCCCATTGGACCATGCCATTCAAACTAGTTTCCTAAAGCTGCAGAAACAAAGTTACACACTTCAACGAATTAGCCAAAACTACTTCTTTTACCTTCTCTCTCAAAGACCAAATGTATCACTAATACTGTTTCACTGTAGCAAGAAGACCTAGGTGCCAGCCTTTCCTACTGGTCTTGGGGGAATACCTCTCCAAGACGGTAGGACCTGACCACAGACTGAGCATGCAGAGGTGCTGAACTCACCAGGCCAGCTTCTGTAGCTCTGACTCATAAGATCAGTCAGTGAGGGCTGAGTCACCACAAGGCAAGCCCAAGGAGTACAGACCAAGAACCTCCAAGCATTCCAGAAAGGTTCTGGCCACAACAAAGGCAAAACAGAAAAAAATAGCAACACTTCTAATATCTATACTACATTCTAGGAGCCTGTGTTCTGTAGAAGAAACATATTAGCAATAAATACATCTCAAGCCAGTAGATACAGATGCCAGTGAGTCTTGGAAGGGGTTTTACTTAGACACCAGACTCCTTTTGCAAGCACCAGGGACAGAAACACAAATTATTTAGGTTATAAAATTTTACACCTGGATATAATTACTCTATTGAAAATTTACCAAGAAGTTAAGGAGACCATGCCATCTTGAGAATGAAGGTTATGAATTACTGTCACATAATGAAATGCACTGAGAACAAAACAAAAACTTGCCACTGAAGGGACTCTCTCATCAAATTCTGAACTTGTGCTACCCGTGTCTTCCTTTCATCCAGGAACATAAATACCACTTCTGTCTACTGTATGTGTTCAAATTTGGCCAGGAATTATCTTAATCATTACACCAAAATTTATTACTGAAACCAAAGCCATAAAGAAGTAAATTTTGGCAGCTGGGGGGTGCAGGGTAGCCTGGTCCTTTAACAAGGTCTGGGAAAGTGGGTCAGCTGTCACCTGTGACAGGACTCAGCCTTTCACAGTGCCTAAGCAGCAGTGGGGAATCAGGTTTCAACAGCTGGGACTTGAAACTTCAGACTTTCAACTGACAACTTTTCGCCTAGCAGAAAACACATGCAGAACAGAAGGTTTGTGTGTGGCTCTCCGTACATCATCTTAGTACGTTATTTCTCTCAAGAGGAAAAAAGAAATAGTATTTTCAGGAAAATTCATGCAAAATACTCGATGTTTAAATATTAAATTAAAAAGCTATTCTCAAATCTATTTCATGTCTCAAACAAGCCAAATAACATGAGAGACACAACTGGAAAGTCACACTCATTTTTGTATGTGCTTAAGACCTTTTAATGTACACACATAGCACTGTATGACAACAAGGGCAAAGAAGAGCTAAGAGGGGTCTTAAGAAAGAAGTGACACTGAAGTCTTAACAGGGCTCTTGCTTTGAAACCATTCAGCATTGTCACAAAGCCTTCCCTTTACCTTTCTTTAAAACAATCCAACTCTATGACCTGCCAAGGCAGACACAGTCCCAAGGAGACAAGTTCTGCCCTTACCCAGTGTACCAACATACCTGAATTAAAGATCAACCATCAGTGCACATCCAGGGCAAGAGAGATGTTCACCATTACAATTTAGGACATGTAGAGAATGATTTTTCTTCATTCCAAAATATATGGGTCATGTGGCACACAAAAAGAAACCTAATAGGTCCGAGTTTTCCACCATTTAACCTTTTTAAAATTGATGTGGGGAAAATACCTTACTTCAGTAAGTTGGTCCAAAGGCAAACACGAAAGCATCATTGCTAGTTAAAAGCTGCTAACTTCCATGCAATTTCAAAAGCTTCAAACGAAAAGGGAACCTTAACCCGATTCCTGCTACGTATAGTTCCTCCTTCCATAACCTTGAAATGGAAGGCAGGCAGGTGGAAGAGACCCCTCAAGACCTCAAGGTGTCCTTTGCTCTGCCTGCTTAAAGTTACCCCAGCAACCAAAGAGAAGCCCAAGTCACCCAAGAATACAAAGCATAGGGTCCAGTCATAGTGCAGCCTGCCCTCAACTGAGAAGACTGAAGTACAAGGATGTAGACCACAAGGGCTACTGCATTATCCAACTCTGACAGACCAAATTAATAAATCCCTACAACAACCCAGTGTTTTATAGAACTACCAAAGTGAGCACGTTATCAGATGTCCCAGGGGAAGGCATGCATCACTTGGTTATATGGTTTAGCTTATACAAGAGAGCCATTCATTTCACAGAGGCAAAATAAATACTGGGTACAGTGATGTCACTATAAATATAACGGAAAATAAGGAAATCGTCATTTTCAAGTGTTTTAAGGTTTTAGATTCAAACAAATTCGTAAATAAAAATTGGAAGCAGGGAGGGGAAGGGGGGTGGAGGAGCTTGAAATCAAAATAGTGCTCCCAAGGGTAGAAATAAGCATGCTATCAGGACAGCATGGCCATATTGCTGCAGCACTAAAAAAATACTGTCTATGTGTTTAAAAAAAAAAATTAAGGAAGCAGCTGTCTAAATATTTTAGCTGCTCCCCCCAAAAAAATGTTTATACATTGTTCTGAGGATAGAAGTGACAGAAGATCAGGCAGAGTTTAAATCCAGAACACACACACACATAGACACGCACGCACGCACACCGAGCAATGTCTCCTGAGTCCCCATCCCTCCCCTTTGCATCGGGGGCATTTCCTCCATGTGGAAGCAGGATTGGAGTTCTGAACTGAAGGTCCCCAGCAACACCTGTCACTGCAGGACTTACCTGCCCAAAAAAGGAAAGCAAAAGAAGGTTGGTAGCAAAAAAATCTTGAAGATGGTGATTTCTCTAACATATACCATGTTTCTAGTTTGATAAGTCCTAAGACACCTTGGGAGGAAGATGGTATCTGTTAACTCTTCCGCTCATTTTGCTACCCAGCCTTGGTCTAGTCCCAAGCACTTAGTTTGGAGACCCACATCTGTGGTAACCATGAATCTGAGATGGAATTATTGCCACCTCTCTCAAATTTCTGTCCCCATGGAGATGTCTTAATTTTACTGCTTGTTAAAGTACCATTTGTTGTTGTTGTTGTTTATGCATTGAAGATGTGTGCCCCTGCATGAGTGTATGAGACAGCAAAGGATAGTATCTTTATTCTTTCTTCGTGTCAATAAATATTTACTGAATGCCTACATTTATTAAGGATTAGGAAGTAACAGAAACAGGCAAAAGTGTGCTCACCGGTGAGGCTTTCGGCCAACAACATGGCATGGTAGAAGGGTTTAAGTTTCACTACAAAAGCAGGAAGAAATAATGAAAGTCCCAGCATGAGGGCCGTTTTTATCCATCCCATCCACAGAACCCAGAAGAGGCAGTCAGGAAACATCCTGGGCTTACAGGATGTGGACAGAATAGCAGAACTCATATCCCTAATACAGTCCTCCAGAGGCTGAAAAGGCCGGCAAGCTCTATCATATAGAGTTGTGAGTGGGAAGGCCTGTGGCTCCCACTGGCACTTTGCTATGAGAACAAAGCTGTGGGGAAAAGGAAGGTGGAGCCCAAGGTAGCAGAATGACCAGTACTGCCTGAACCACTGGACTGACTCCAACCACGCCCAGCATCTGTGCATGGTGAGCTACCTGGTGACTTATGAGCATCTAAATCAACTAAGTCAGTCCCATACAAGTTGAGGAGCCCTTCTGCTTTATTCCACTAACATGAGTTCTCCTGGGGGCTATTTCTTCTGAATAGCAGGGTATCATTGTATTTATCATTTAATCCACTCTATCCTGCAACCTGATAGGTCTGCATCTCCACATATTCTCATCTGTTATATAAATTTAATTCCAATGGTCTTCCTAAGATGCCAAACTCACAAGTGGTATCCCATTGGGCAAGCTCTAGACTATTTCCCCTATTATCCAAATAGCTTTTATTAATAGAGGACCTTAACCTCTGCTGTCTCTCAATCCACATATATATCTCTGTCTGGTTTACACAGCACTTAACTATTAATCCATACAGTCATTAGCACAGCCAATGCTCAGCAGGCATTAAGAATAATAGAAACAAGATAGTAATTCTACAGAACATTTCAAAGGCCAGGGAAATGTTAGCAGACATACCCTCAATAGCAAGTACAGGATAACGGTTAATGACAGGGTGATGTGTAGATTTGTGGTGGCATGCTGAGCAGCATCATTATGTCAGGACTTGGGTGTGAAGTGAGTCTACTTACCTCCCCAAGCCTCACATATGCCATCGCGTTATTGTCCTATGACATAAACAGCCCCCAGAGTATATACTTTTTCTTGTCCTAAAAAGGCTCTAAGAACTTTGTGAAGGCAAAGATGTACTCAGTGATTCTTTAATGGCTTCCAAGAGTTCTAGCCTACATCTCCTATAAGGGTTTATTAAATTCTGTTATGGGTGTTTTGTAATGAAACTCTGGGAATAGATCATAAACGCTATTTATTTATGGCTCTTAAGATTCACTGTGTCCTCACAGACTCCTTATTTTTCTTATCGGTTCTGACAACTTAAAGTTCAGCCAAGTGCAAATCCAGACACCCTTCAGTACCTGCGCCTCTATGACAGCATCAAGACATATGGCCTCTAAGCCAGCTCTCCTTTCTGGGCGCTCCTTTGATTTCACTAATGGGAGTTCTCATAGAGTTGTGTGTTTGAGAGTGACATACAGGCACCATTATACTAAGGAAATGATTTAGGAACAGAATTCCTATTGCCACAATATGCCACAATCAGGCTCTTGTCAATTTATTTGTTTAAGTTAAAAGAGGCATATGAACCAAATAGAGCCAAGCAAAGCCTTGAGTTTTAGTATAGATGAAACAGGTAATGAACATCAAAGCTAACAAACAAAAACAACTCATGAGGTAGGAGAGGGGCCATATGTTCTTAAAGGAAGGATTAGCATTGAGAGCTGATGCCAAGCAGCTTAAAGGGAAGAAAAAAAAATGGTTTTCTCCCATGATAAATGACTTTAATTTGTACTGGAGATTTCTTTTTTTTTCCCCAAAAGATAATCTCATACACAGCATTATATGTTATAAATTTGTAAAGCCTTTTATTAAATATGTATTTATAGGCTTTCAATTATGTTTGAAAAAAAATCAGCCCACAAGCCATCCTGTTGAAATCTCATCCATTGTTTCAAAGTGTTAGATTAAAATTTTGGTACTCCGCTATTTTGAAAACGCATGATTGGTGATGTTGGCACTGAAGCTGGCCTAGAAACGACCCACACTTACCAGGTGGCCTCTGGAAAAGTTCATCCTGATGCTCACAGAGGGGGTCTTTTGGGGGCAGCACAGCCTTCCATTCCCTGGACTGTAACCCACCACCTGACCAAGCAAGTGCTACCCAACGAACCTTCCTGAGCCTCCCTTTCCAGGAGAAGAGCAGCTACCGACTGCTGGAACCCAGCAGAGGGCTGGAGACAAGCACAGGAGCTTCGTCCCACAAGCTCCCAAGCCCAGCCATGGCTTCTGCTCCTAAAGCACAGGGTCACTTCCTCTAGGCTTGTTCCTACTGGAGCACACTGCTGCACAGCTCCAGTACCAGGAAGAGGCAGCTGTTCCCATGTGTGAACATATTCCCATTGAATGGGATGGAAGACTCCATTCACAGGTCGACAATCCTCCATCTCTACCACCTTGCACAGCCCACGCCTCTCCACAGAACCAAGGACTTCTTCAGTCTTTCAACCACATTGGTTTCATGCCTCCCTATAGTTTTGCTACCACTGATGATTTATTTTCTGTCTCTCCTGACCCTTGAGGGCAGGGACAATGCCTGTATTCCCCAACAAAAGCACTAGGTCTTGCAAGCACCTAAGGCTTTCTGTAAGTATAAGAAAAATGAAAGAACATTTTACAAGCTTGCCAACCAAAGTAACAGAGCTAAAACAACGATCTGTTCTCCTAGTTCACCAGACACAATAATCATGACCTGAGGGACAATGACATCCTGAAGCACCTATATATATTGAGGAGCCAAAGGAGAGTGGTTCTAGAGGAGGCGAGGGGGCTAGAGGTACACACACTTATGACAAAGTACTATATAGGATGAGCGAGCTTACAAAAAGGAATCTCTGGACTCTTTCCCTTCCAATGTTAGTATAGGCTGCCATCAACACAGCACGCAATAATGAATGGCCATGGATCACATGACCTATAAAGCCCCATTCAGCTCTCACAACAAACAGTATATTTTATCAAACTTATGTTTTCTCAAGAGTACTACAATATTAGAACTTTATCCCTAAATGCTAAATGGATTTATGTCTGATCTGTAGCTAATTTGATCATTCATTTCATTGATGCTTATATACAAAGCCCTCTCATACTATATAGTCTCAGAGTCGGCTCTGTGAATTCTTGGTGGAAAAATCCATGAAACCTGGCAAAGGGATAACGGTGGAGCCCTTCACCTGGGGCAGGGCTTCTGGGTCCCCACACTGTTGCATGGGACTGATGAATGCCTTGCTGTATCAGTTTCATGGGTGTTGTAAGATTCTTAGTAGTGTATCTAGTCCTTACTCATTCAGCTCCAGTAGCTGACAACCACTGCCCAAGGCATCTCAACTCCTGCCCTGGAAACCACTCGAGGAATAACATTAAAAACATGCCACAGCGGCTCATAACACAAAATATACCTGAGGGTAATCTCTATACACACATGGACAATGATCCAAAGAGGCATCACTTTAGAAATGGGCTGCTTGTCTTAAGGAATATCCACTCCTGTTAGTGGCTATATAAGTAATCAAGCTAATGGGCTTTCTAAAAAAAAAAGAAAGAAAGAAAGAAAGAAAGAAAGAAAGAAAGAAAGAAAGAAAGAAAGAAAGAAAAGAAAAGAAGAAAGAGGAAAAGAAAAAGTATCTATCTGCTTTCTAAGTTTTGCAACATAAAGCTTATTGGTGAGGTCAAGTCTTGCCCTATCCTAAGTTACTCCATGTTGTGGAAAACAATGGCGTTTCAAACTGTGCCTCACCTTGAGATGCATCATTTTCAAGCAGGCTTTCCCTGCATTTAGGAGAATGCAAGATGTCTGTGCATCTGGATGGATTCCTGAACAGCACCATCTGCCCAGCTCCACCCACACAGCAAAGACTGACAAGTTACTTATTCCTGGGAGTAGGAAGGGGACACTTTATCAATTCATTGTTGTGAACTGAGGAGAGGCATATGGGAGTATTAAAATCAGAGAGTCATGAGAACTTTTCCCACACCACAGATCAAGAAAATGATATAATCATCTCATCCAGACCACATAAAGTGAACACTTAGTACGGCAACAGTGGTAGTCCCCAGCAACATGTCATCTGATCCAGTATATGCGTCAAGGACCAATGGGCAGAGAACTCAAAGACTGTCTGGGGGCTTCAGCTTGGCTTTGCCCCATTGCTGACATGTCTACTCAAATTGTTGTCATCTGCTCATCATCCTGTTCACCCATATGGACCTATTGTTCAACAACTCATTGGTCCAGACACAGTCCTGACTTGCTGCCTCAGGCTTAGACCTAACTCAGCAGCTCTGTTTAAGTCTGTGACTCTCAGCAGCAGCAATCACAGCAGTGCCCTTCCAAAGGCCTCCAGTTGGTCTATCTCAGCACTACACACTCTTTGCATTTCTACTAGTTTTCTCAGCTCTGTCTCAGGCCTTTGTAATCTTTCTGTAACTTACATATATACATAAGACAGTAGGTAGTTAAATAGAGATATATTTACTATGTTATGTGTAATATGGGATCCTGGAATTGGTAATAATTCCTAGCATAGTAGTAATTAATTAAAATAATGCCAATGATAACAACAACAAAAATAGTAATAGGAAAGAAAGAGAAGGAGGAGGAGGAGGAGAAGAAGGACAGGGAGAGGGGAAGGGGGAGGGGGAGGGGGAGGAGGAGGGGGAGGAGGAGGAGGAGGAGGAGGAGGAGGAGAACAACAACAACAACAACTTGAGTTTGTTTTGACCGGAGCTATAATGGAAAGCAGTCCTATTTGGCAAACCAATGTCATCAAAACAAACATATTTAAAATTTTATCATTACTCGGTAAATTCTTAAACTTTGAAAAGACACTAATGTATTCCCCAAGTTTCTGAGAGTTCATAACACTTACCAAAGTGGAGCCTCTCCAAGATAGGGACCTGCATGCCTTGAAACATCAGGAATTATTAAATAACATTTCCTGAATTTTGCTTTTGGAAAATTCGAGACCCTCACTCAGAATATGATGACAGAGCTCACCACTTCAGACCACCTCTAGACAGACAGTGACTACTCCTTTGCTGGAATTACCTCCCTGCAAACTTTTCTCCTCAGAAGCCAAGTTATAGCATGTGGCTGTCAACATTAATACATCTAACTAGACAAATTAGCAAATCCACAAATAAGTTTTTCAATGCAAGCACTTACTACTGTAATAACTTAAAGATGTTTCCACCCCTTTCTGTGAGCTCTCCCCTGTACTGGTTTGAATCCCAGAACTGTGAAGGAAGATTTGTGTCTCCAGCAGGTCGAACAGTAAAGATACCTTTAGTTTAAGCAGGTCTGACAGCAGAAAGACACCTTCAGCTTCAAGGGATGAGACACAACACGTTTTTGCAACTAAGATTTCAGAATGCATCCTTCTCCCTAAGTCTCCTTTTCTAAATGACTTGGAAACAGGCAAGGGTTATATTTTATCTACATTTCTGAATGGAAACTTGCCTTTTATGATAAAGAAAACACATTGTTAACCTTTAGAAAACATGTCTGTACATTTAAATATGGTGGAATAAGAGCTATATCCTAAGCTTTGTAATAGAATTTTTTCAAATAAATTTCAATTTCAGAAACCTTTAATTCACTTAAATTTTTATCTCTCATTCACAATAGAAGATGGAACTTTACAACTTCCTACTGGGTACGCTTTATTTAAATAAATACAGGCATTCCACATCTGTAGATTGTTAGGTTTGTGACTCACCTAAGGCCTAGCATCATTCACATCTCTCCAAATGGCTACCTTTGGTTTGTTTGCTTTTGTTTTTGTTTTGTTTTGCTGCTAAACAATTATATGAGAGAAGTAAAAGCAAATCAAAATATTATTTCTACCGCATCACATGATCTCATAAGCCAATTTATTATTTTTGCTTTGTGGTAACAGCTTCAAAACCCATCAGAGAGTAAACAGAATAACAAGTAAGTACATATTCTCTTTAGAGATAAAAATCTTCGCTGTTCCCTGAACATTGCCAGCATGTACTTTGATTTAAAAGCCTGGGGACAAGCTGATTTTCCTGGAGATTTCAACCTAACTCCTCTTTCCATTTCTCAATCTTGTATTCAAAATCAGGCAAGGACTTTGAAGGCTCAGTACTATAGTTTAACAAAGGCTGATGTTTGCCTGTCCCCAAGTATCAATGACACAAGTGTAAAGCCACACATCGAGAAGACAGGAGAATTAATTAGAGTGAAGGTTGGTCAAGGGCTCCTGATTAACACTTCAAACCTTCAAAGCATGTATCTGAAGAAAAGAAAAAATGACGAAGATGTCCTGAATTTAAATAAGAATGTTCTCCTATAAATTGAAACAGAACTTCTAAAAAGTGTTAATATATGTTCGATTGGATGCAATATCATCCTAGGAACTTACATTTTTCAAATCCGAGTATAACTGGCTAAAAGACAGTAGTAAGTGGAATCCTTTCCTTATTTCTTGTTCTTTAAAAAAAAAAATTAATGTCTAGTTTTGTGTGCATGAGCACTCTCTCTGAAATAAGTCTACAGCATGTTTGTATGTCGTGAGTGTGAAAGTCAGAAGACAGAGTCAGAGCCTCTAAGCCTGAAGTTATAGATGGTTGCGAGCCACCATGAGGGTGCTGGGAATCAAACAGGAATCAAGCCTCTGCAGAAGCAGTGAGTGCTCCGAATCAGTAAGCCCTCACTCCAGGCCCTGTCTGCCCTTTAAATGACTATCTTCCTGGTACATGGGTCTGACGAGTTTAGCTGTACTCTTCTCTCTACTGTTTCTGTAGCCAAAGCATACTGATGATATAAAGCTGGGGGACCAGGATTCAGGAACCAGCTTTGAAGCTCAATCGCTCTGTTCCCATTTAATTGGGTAGCCTGTGCCAAATGACTCCTCCAACTTTCTCTGCTGAAACACAAGCATGTCCAACCTGAAAACTGGGCCGAATACACACAAGTATAGAAATAAATACAGTGCAATACAAAATCATAAATTTAGGTAAAACATGATGGCATTTGCAGCCAATGTCATGGTTGACTTACTCTTACAGTAAACTAAAGTAAGTCAACCAATATGTTTAGTCCATTAATTACTAATTGTAATTGTAGTAATTGTCAATAGCATACATAGTACAAATGCAAATGGTTGGATGGATGGATTCATGTATGAGGTGGGCAGATAACAGAAAGATCATAAATTTATAATTAAAATTTACACATCAGAATTTTTTTACTTGTAACCATTGCTTTGAAATAATGAAACGTGCTTGTGTTTTATAACACCACACTATATTGCACATGTAGTAATGCTGCCACATAAATGAACTATAAATTAATTTAACTTTGACCACTTTTTCTTTTTCTTTTCCTTTTTCTCATTTTCTTTGTTTTGTCTTGTCTTGTTTTGTTTTGTTTTATCACTGTGATCAGCCACATTTGCACGAGCTTCACCATATCATCACGACGTGGAGAATGTGGCTTCATGGGAGAGCATTTGCCTAGCAGACATGAGACCCTGGATCCAGCCCCCAGTACAGTAAAGCCAAAATGAATAAATGATCACACTGGTGTCTACACAGTCCTACAGTTAATGAATTAGAATCTTTGCAGCCCCTCTCATTGGAAGACTTACATTTGCCCAGATTAATGACTGACACTGAACCTGCAAATCTGATAAAGATAATGGTCGTTGCCTTGCAAAAATGGAAGAAACAAAGTAAAGTAAATAAATGAAACAGGCGAAGACACTGAATACAGCCTATACAAGTCATTTGGGTCATAAGAATCACAGACGCTGTATTTAACAATACTAACTAGCAAAGATCAATCCACATACAGATTAAAGTTTTCAAGCTGTCAAGTCAAACTGAGAGTCTATAGTTTGTATTCTCTGTATCTAGGAAATGTGAACCATGGTAGCATTGTAAAACATTGGAAAGGTTATACAAGATCAGTCAGAAAACATGTTTGGATCAGGGACTCGCAAAGCCTTACCTCTTTCCTGGGGATTTCCTGACAAAGGGCAAGATCAGCTCAAAATGTAAACTGTAGTGACAGTCACGGTCTACTGGTGAGAGAGAAACGGTCATGGAGACGGGTCAGTTGTTCTTTTCTCACATAATTCTGAAAATCACTATAAGGCTCATCTAATCATTTCACATGATGCTCTTAAATGTTACTCCGGATTATACTGTCTGCAGGCTTCCCCAAAAGGAATGGATCCCTGGATAACTGAGTCCTCCAGGGCCAAGATTACCACTGCACCTCTCACTAATTATTGAGGAAAAGAAAAAAGTATTAACTTTAAAACGCCATTTTTAGTGTTTTGTTCTGTATGGTGGACCAGGGATAGGAAGGCTCTATCTGATTCTGAGAAGATCAGACAGGAGAGTTTTGGAAAAAAATAAAGAAATAAGGATTTTTCCAACTGAAAAACAAACAAACAAACAAATAAATAAATAAATACTTTTGATAAACAATTTAAGACACTAAGATTTTTCTTTTAAAACATTTCAAACATTCTTGTGTTACCACCATCCAAAACAATGTACTCCCAGATGTCAACAAGCTGAACATTTTGCAAAACTATATACTTATATTCAAATAGTTTTATATAAAGTGAGTCTTACACACGTACACATAACCTCTAACGTCACATAAAGGAACAACAGTTTTCAAGTGTCCAAGGTTTACTGAAACTGCAAAGACTGACTGATGTAATAACATCAACATTCAATAACAACACAACATTCGCTGCTTCCTATCAGGCCATCCATATCACACATTTCCAATAAAGTTGTGAGCCACAAGATCAAGTGAAGACCATTTGAGACCCAAGTAACACAACTAAAGGTAAGGCAACACTGTGGAGGTCCTTCTAGAACGCTCCCACTCTTTCAAGAGCATTATTGTACACACCTTACATAATGCTCTCTCTTTCTTTATGCTGAGTTGGATTTTTAAAAGCAGTGTTAATATTTTAAAGTCATATATGAAACCAAAGGCAATTATCAATCATCAGATTAAAATAAAACAATGCAAATTAATAAACATTTGCTGAGGTCAAGGTCCATTTAATTTAGTTTGGTTGGGCAATATCTTCTCTTTCAGCTCAAAAGATGCACATCTGTAAGGCTTTTCTTCGAAAGAGAAATTTCTCTGATAAATGCTCCCCAGACCTAGGAATCAAACGCTGTTGCCTGCCTCAGAGTAAGGAAATGTTAAGTCAAGTCTATAAATGCTTGAGTCTAAAGCAAGAACATTATTTTACTCAGTTGTTTGTGCCAGAAATATTTCCTGAGACCTTGCTGAGATAAAGTAGCATCTCTGTCATTAACTAACTGTGCAGCCACTGTCACTGAGTGACAGATAAGTCACTCAGTTTGATCCTCTTTAAATGTAGAGGTATCCTCATCTTCAGGGTACTGACTGGCATCAACACTCTTAAGAAAATCAAGCTGCAATGGTAAGTCATCATAAGGATTTTAGTACCAGATAAATCAGAAGAAATGAGGGTCAGCTTTCCTAATTAGCATAAATCAGCATAATAAAGCTCTTGCTATCCAGCAAGAGCTACAGCAGTCAAAGCTATCATCCACATGTTCAAGAAAACACCCATGGTCAGTCACCTTAATCAGAGTGATTATTTCAAGCTCCATCCATTCACATTTTAAAAGTACTTTTTAGAAACTTATTTATGGTGTGTGTGTGTGTGTGTGTGTACCCCATAGTATGCACTCATGTTCAAATGAGAGGCCAAATTTCTGGATGTGGTCTTCCCCTTCAACCATGTGGATCAAAGGGCTGCCAAGCTTTGTCCCAAATGTCTTTATCTAATGAGCCACTTCACCAGCCCAGTTTGCTGGCTTGCCTAGCTACTGCCTGTGCCTATGCTGTCTTCTGTAAGTAGAAGTATCTTCTTGTGACTAAATGTGTGCAGCTCACTTTAAGGGTTTGCAGACACCTTCACTGAGATATTGTAATAATCCTTTCCTAGATTTTCCTCCTTAGACTGTCTTTGATTTTTCTTACACTGCTAATTACATTTAAGACTGCCCACTGAATGATTTGATGGCTCTCCTGTTATTACAGTGTTTGGTCACTTGAGGAGACTTCCCAGTGTAACTGGGACTTGCTTCCCCAACTCTGCCTCTTTCGGTGCAGACCAGGGCCTTGGTTTGCAGATGTTAACTCCTAGTACAAGGTCAATGGTCCACTTTAGTTTCAGTTTCAGTTTCATATCCACTAATGAAAACTTTTTTTTTCTTATTTATGGCTTTTAAAATTAATGCAATAAAAATCTGAAAGGAAAACATTGCCTTAAGTGCAGGTTTGCTCATCTAAATTCTCCATGCTATGACTTGAAACATTTAAAAGTGAAATGTGTCCACATATCTAGCAGGCTTTAACTAAAAACTTTCAACTACTTAGTTATTCAACAGGTTCTACAATCTGCATTCAATTACTTAATTTTACTAGCACAAGAAAGAATATAAAAGCAAAGTTTCTATCGCGACCTTACATTTTGTAACTAGGGAAACAAATTTTAAAATGCCTAATAAATGTTCCTTAGTTTTATATGCCACAATTTATATAAGGCTGCCTAACTTTTAAACAAACCAGTTAGTCTGGCCCAATTTAAAGAAAAAACATTGAGGCTATTGACAGTTAACTGAAATGTCAAGCCACTTAAGAAGAAAGCTATTAGTAAAACAAGGGTGAGCTTATTAGCACTTGTGAAAAGCACAATAAATAAACAATGGGGCCCATTCAGAGACCTGAACAGAGACAGCAGAAACCAGTTCCCTCCTGGGCAACAGTCTGTTTATTTTATTTGCTTATCAGATATCAGAGCAAATGATCCCATAGGCTTCTACTGACTTAAAACCATCTCCAGGCTTCCAGGAAGGGACTCTGTGGGTTTCCAACAGAGGAGCTGCTCACAGGACCAGGACAGAACCCTAAAGTATCTGAGGCCATTAAATGCACCCTTCACTTACCTGCATCTCTAACACGTCCAGTGGTGGCTTTAAGAACAGAGCAGGACATAAGGTGTCTTTCCAACAGAACTCTAGAAGCACTAGACAGAGGTAGTGATATTTTGGAAAAATAGAACAACTTTCTTTCTCACCTTGGGGAAAGGTATGAAAAAAAAAAACAAAACTGGGCACTCAGTCATAACTGAAGTTTTCTAGAAAACCAACAAGCAATCAAGGCATGCACTGTAAAAAGTTCTTTTAATGATGTCATCTCGGGTTAGGCTAATTGATGAAAGTCTCTGTTTCTTTTATAGTATAAACATGCAGAGAAAATTATAAATTCCCCTTTTTCATATAGACAGTAAAGGTAATGATACGGTTTGAAGATGATAAAAGACTTGAAATATCATAACTTCCTAGTCAAAGGCTGTTTAGGATTGGAAACATTGTCTACAATCGTCTTACTTTAAAAGGGAAGAGCAGCAGGTATTCAAGGGCGGAAGGGCTAATATAGCAATAATAAAGGTCTCAACACGGTGTTTCCAGCATCTCACAATAAACTGGGTTTTAATAGTGTATGGATGGTACAACATCAAATGCGTTCCCCCTCGGGGTTGTCTAGGTGCTTTTCATGGCTCTCAAGCATGATCCCTTCTTCAAAAGATGACGAGATATTGTCCTTCGGTACCTTCAGGTTTCATTGCTGATTAAGTCAAATCATTTCAAAGCTTTACAGGACTCCCTGAGGAGGAGACATGCTGGAATGGTACATTTAATTCATGAATGTTTGTGTAGCCAGACATCCACTAGGGCAGTGGTTCTAAACTGTCCTAATGCTGTGACCCTTTAATATAGTTCCTCGATGTTGTGGTGACCTCCAATCATAAAACCACTTCGTTGCTACTTGTGCCTGCAATTTTGCTACTTTTATAAATAGTCGTGTAAATATCTGATATGCAGGATATCTGATATGCGACTCCCCAGTCCCCGCCCCCCAAGAGGTTGCAGCCCACAGGTCAAGAACTGCTGGACTAAAGGAAAAGGTTTTAACTTTGCCCTGTCAAAATGACCCAAGGCAGTCAACCACAGGTTCAAATTCAAAGCTACAGATTCTGGAGTCCAAGAAAGTTAGCCCTTTGTCCTCTCTGTGGGACATCCTATCGGTATGCTCTGTTAGGATGGATGGGGTTTCTGGAGTTGTTGGCTGTCATTAATTTAATTGCATACTGGGGCAGCTAATTAGGGAAGGCCCTTTTCAACTTAAGAGATTCTGCCTCAGGTGAGGCTGGAGACAGTAGCCAACTTTCATCTCACACCCCTGCTCCCTTCTGAATCAGAGCTCTGTTCTGAACACCTACTGCTCCTTGGCTGGAATGTGCCCGCCTCCTCCACCGACCACTGACCACGGAGGACCCTCGGGGATGCCACAAAACACAGGGCTCAACTGCTTGGTGGCAAGGCCCCATGAGAATGAAAGCAAATTTTCATCTATGAAACTAACAAGGATGTACGAGCTACAGGAAAAGTGTCTATGGAAAGTTATCTATCTATCTATCGGTGCTCTTACTTTCAAGAGGAATTTAAAAGGAAGAAAGTACACGAAAGATCCATTCCAACCCAGTAGTCAGCAGAAGCAAAACAAAAGAACAAGTCCTCTGAGCTACAGTTCCCTCCCTTGGCTGTACTTCTGGAGTTGACTAGTCCTGCCTTACAGACTAGGTGCTGCCTTCTTCTTTTACTGCCGGCTTTGTTTAGCTATCTGCATTTCCTTTGACTAGAATTATACTAAGATAAGAAAGATAAAAATGGAGTCCACATCTCAGAGCTAATGCAGAAGGACAAGCAGAAACTGTCCCGTTCCTCAACTAAAGAAATACTAGGTATCATCAATGAGAGCTGGCCCTCTGGTTAATGAATGGAGGGGCAGGACAGGAGACGTCTTAAGAGCTCTTAAGAACACCCAATGTTAGGCCGGGCGTGGTGGCGCACGCCTTTAATCCCAGCACTCGGGAGGCAGAGGCAGGCGGATTTCTGAGTTCGAGGCCAGCCTGGTCTACAAAGTGAGTGCCAGGACAGCCAGGGCTACACAGAGAAACCCTGTCTCAAAAAAACCAAAAAAAAAAAAAAAAAAGAACACCCAATGTTGCTTAACAAAGTATGCTAGTCGAACATCAAAGTGAACACACAGGGATTGAAATACAAAGTACCAGCTTCCCTCCTTTCATTATAAATCAAAATGCCAGCTTCACCTTAATGATATACCCAACCCATCTTTGGTGCAAGACAAAACTTTCTGATGGCGATTCTCCACCATGTCAAACATCTGCCCTGTGCCAAAGGCTGACACTGCGGATTCACCCTCCCTGGTCCACAGAAACTTAAACATGAAGAACACTGTCGTGAAGATGACTAATTGACAGATACCAGGGGTCAGGGGCTTTTGTAAACTCAGAGAAATAACTCTGACAGTGTAGTGTAACAGCACAAACCCAAAAGGCTACACAGGTCATCAGCTGAAGATGAATCTTTGAGTCCACAGATCAAGAAACCAAGGCCCAAACACTAATTAACTCTCTGCCCATACCACTTGCTTTGACTATTAAAACAAAAGGTTTTGATCTTAATTTCCATAAGGCTCTAAAACGGCCACCTGTCCAGGATCTGAAATGGTAATCCAAGGTCAACTACAGAACAAGTCCCTGGTGGCCACTGTTTTTCTTACATTTCTAGCCCAGCAGATGTGCCTGGAAGCTGGCTGCCTGTGTCAGGAAACCCTCTCCCGAGCAAATGCTGCCTAAGCTTTTTCTCAGACCAAAGAAAGCAGAGAGGCTGAAACCCAAGTCTTGATCGACCTTTTTAAAGACAAACTTCTCATTTGTAAAAATTCTGCTCGCTCTCTAACTCTATGTGTAGAGGTGCCCCAAATGCCATTTCATAAGAATCCTTCCTCCCTGTACATCGGTTGACTCTGTTATCTAAAAATAATTAACGATAAAGAAAGCACAATAGTTCCTGAGTAATCAAGGGAGAATTTCCGAATTGTATCTTAGCGTTCTGAGCCTTTTCATCTGCTGGGTGTGTCCCGAAACACTTTAACAATACACCTCGAATGACTCATGTCTGTGTTCCAGGGACTCCGGGGTGTGCTACTATAAAGATCCATACACCGAAAGTCTGGCCTGCAATGGGACATTAGAAGTAATTTATCAAGATCATCTATACTTTTTGCATTGCAATGTCTCCAGCCTAGGGAATTTTTAAAAATGGTTTTCTTCCAAGATACTTGTGACAAAAGAGTCCCCGACTTTTAAGACCAGGAAAAACAATAACAACAACAACAACAACAACAACAAATTGTTGAGCAACAGGAGCATATTTGTGTAATGCGCTGGCAGTGCCTATAGCATGCTGGGCTCTAGTTTCCTCCCAATGCTATGTTATACAATGTTCATAAATCCCTTTCTATGTACTAATTCAAAATTATTGTGATTTATAAAGTTAGCCAAAGTTAACCTGCAATTATAAAAAAGCTTCATTATTCTAGGAAAGTTAACCTTCTGAAAGGTTAACTTACATACAGATACTCGAGATTAAAATTTTCACCTTGGGGAAATTAACCAGAAAAAGGAAGCCTGAGTCTTCTAGGAGTTCACCCAATACCAGCTGATTTACTCTCACTCACCTTCCAGACTCAAGAACAAGGCCTTCCCTAGCCATGATTTATTCAAACAGAAGGAGCAAAAACAAAGTTGCTCTTGGTGGAACCCTGGGCCTTCCTGTGGCTGCAGCTGAAAGGGGGCTTTTATTCCTGGGGCTGTTATGAAATGGCAATTCTTCCAACTTGACAATCACCCATAAATAATAGAATACAAGCAACACAATCCTTCCACAATGGGGGCCAGCAGGCTCCTGAAACAGTTGTGCTCTGATGTATATTTCATATAAACACCTGAAGCACAAAGAGCCAATGGGGAGGCACCTCACAGTCCATCCTACAGACCCAGGTTGTTCTGGAGTTTTGGAAAAATATTTCAAAATATGGTCAACTTAAGCAGTAGTGACAAAATTATAACAATAACAATAATAATAATAACAAGAACAACAGCAACAATGGCCCTGCCTGGCAACACAGAAGCTAAAGCATTTACGAATGCAGTCTGCCAGGACATTTGGGATGGTTCTTGTTGTACATCTTTCCTAAAGATGCCCAGCCCCCCGCCCCCCTCTTTAACAATGAGAATATGGATTTCTGATATGCTGATTCTCTTCTCTTAGTAGTTTACCTAAGGTTGTTTACTGGCCATAACAACTGAGAGATCAGGTCCTCTAATGTGTAACTGAATCCTGGGTGTATAAACACACACACACACACAAACACACAAACACACAAAGAGAGAGACAGAGACAGAGAGATAGACATATTGACATAGAAATAATATATGTGAAGCCTATTTTTAAAAATAAAAATATCATGGTACTCATTTAAGCCTAATGATACAATATTCCATACAAAAGGGTCAGTATACAAAGATTCTTTGACTACGAACAGTTAGGAAAACTCACTCGGCATGTTACCTAACACCTACTTCAGATGAAGGGAGACATAGGATGCAGCATTAACTGTAGCAATCCTTACTGTTGTGTTTACAGCAGTAAGAAGAAAAGTGTCCCATGATTAACTTCCTGTTTTTCTACATAGAAGTCTACTGCCCACTGCCAAGATTTTTTTAATCCTTAATCATTAACACAATGCATCAAAAATAAAAACAAAGCTTAAGCTCTAAACATGATTTCTCAGTAGTCGGTAATAATTAATACGCCCTATTTTAATATTAATTTGATTCACACAAATTTTAATAGTCATTGCAGAAAAGGACTTTTCACTGAAGAACAAAATAGGCCATATAAATTCCACTTAAAATAATAATTTGTTTGATTTGAGAATTAACTTATATGCTGCCAAAAAAATATACCAAAAAAACAAACAAACAAAAAACCTGCTTGAAATAATTAATGAAAAATTTGGTGGAGTGAAAGCAGACCTTTTTTACTCATGATCTTGTAGAAAAAAATCAGATATTCTTGACAAGATAAAATTTAAATTTAAATTTTAAATATCAGGAGATTATTTGAAATTCAACATCTTAGATTTTAACAAATGGAACAGTGAAAACTATTATCTTAATTAGTCACAGCAATAAAATAAATACCTTATCATTTCATGAATTCCTATCTTCCTTATAGCCCACGTACAGGTAAAATTCCAACAGAACATGTTATGTTTTTTTGTAACTTCTGAGACCACAGTGTCACATACTCTGCTTTGTGCTTCTAGCATGTTCCCAGCACAGACATAAGCTTTCTCTTCTGTGTCCCTGAGGAAGAGAAGCCAGTTTTGTTGAGTGTCCCTATGTGAAAGGACACTAAGTAGGATGTTATGGTCTCCCTTGGTCTTTATAAGGATGCTTATCTGCTTCAGAGCTTAACCTCCGCCATTTAAAGAAGTATTTAATCATTCTAGAAATGGAAGCCACCTGCAGTCACAGAGCCATTTATGAGGTGTCTGGTTCCCAGTTCACACTACATGTCTCCATTCCAAGGCAACCTCAACCATGGAATGCCCGTGCTTGAGGGCATTTGTGCTGATGGTGAAACTTAGGTTCTGAGTACACTCCCACCTCATCCGAGCCAGCTAGGCCATGTGGACTTCCAGGGTTCCCTTTCCACTGCAGATGGGCTTGATAACACACAGAAAGTCCCCTTAGAGCTGTCTACGCTCAATTCTACCAGGACCTGACTGAGACAGATGCAGATACTTAAAGCCAGCCATTGGACTGAACCCAGGGACCCCTATGGGAAAAATTGAAGGGAAGAATTGAAAGAGCTGAAGGGGATTGCCACCTCATAGGAAGGACAACAGTATCAACTAACCAGACCCCTCAGAGTTCCCAGGGACCACCAAACAAGGTCCATGACTCCTGCTACATATGTAGCAGAGGACTGCTTTGTCTGGCCTCGGTGGGAGAGGATGCTTTTGGTCCTGTAGAGGCTTGATGCCCCAGAGAAGGGGACACTAGAGGGGTGAGGTGGGAGTGGAAACACCCTCTTAGAGGCAAAGGGGAGGGGGAAAGAAGGAGAGGGACGTGCTCACGGAGAGGGGGTCCGGAAGAGGAACAACACTTGAAATGTAAATAAATAAAATAATTAATAAAAAATGAAGGTCATCCTATGTTTAAAACATCTGCATGAGACTCAACTACTAATTTTAAAAAGAAACTACCTGACTTCAGGGCTATAGGAGACAAATGGTCATCATAGGATGATGGGTTAGACAAGAGTTGAGGCAGGAAATGAGAGATCTTAAGCCATCCAAGCCCTGCGGATGCACCACAGATGCCAGAACCTGGATACAGGAGATGCAGCATCTTTGACATGGGAACCATGTGACCATAGAGATCCAAGGAATATACAAGCATCACCCAAAATGGAGTCCAAAAATACACAGCCATTTGCGGTCCTGAGAAGCCTCTGATGACAAAGTGTAGAAGGTACATATGGCTCTCCTCCCAGCCCCATGCTCCCAGAAATAAGACTCAGACTCAAGACAGATTTACCAATACCTTGGCCAGATAGCTAGGCTCTTCTCTGACTAGATCATAACTTAAAATAACCCATTTATTCTAATCTACATCCTGCCACATGGCTGACTACCTGTGCTCAGGTACCATGCATTTGTCTCCTTACATCTTCCTGTGCCTGGCTCTATCCCAGAATTCTTTCTGCGCCTCCATGTTCCACTTTCTATTTCCTGCTCTGTGGTGGTGGCCATCAACCCTCTCAGTCTCAGTGAGGGGACTATACAGCTTCCTCTGCAGAAGCCATTAAGTAAACACCTCTAGAAGAATGATCTATTATTAGCAAGATGCTAATCTGTTAGGAGCAAAATCAGAAGTCCTCCATGTTGCCTGGATGCGTTAAGACATTAGCAAACATCTTGTGAGTGGCTCTAATGAGAAAAGAGGGTCAGATAACTCGATACCAACTCCAGCTGACAAATGAGTGTGTGAAAATGGGGGCAGAGCCTGGTCCCAACCATTGTCTTCTATGAACACTGCATCTGGGTGGGACACTAGGGTGAGGGGGGCAGGGTGCCACAGAAACACTAGAGACCTGGATTAACTGGGAGAGAAAGCAGAACATATCTGTACTTTTAGATGTATTTAATGCCCAAGAATGCATCCTCAATTCTACATGCAAAACTGTGACACAATCCAGAAAGTGAAGGTAATCAGACGTTTGCCAGAGTCTGTGATCTTCAACACTAATTTTGGCAGAGATTAGCATTGACATTTCAACACATGTTGATTTTCAAGAATAAGATCTTAAAGGGGATTTCTTATTTGTCACATTTTAATTAAGTACATATTACCAGGCAAGTTACCAAACAATTTAATTTTCACAATAATCCATGCTGTTGGCTGTCCTATAAAGTACAGTGGCGTTGCAACACTTCTCATCATGCATTATTGAAAATGACTTAATGACACACATCTAACTCAACATATGTCGAGAGAGCAGAAGTACACGGGTGAGAAGGCTTAGTTAGCACTGTGTTTGCCTTGAACCCAAAACTCCAGAACCCAAACAAGAAAGAGGGGTATGACAGCATGTGACTATAGTCACAGCTCTGGGAGAAGAGGGGGTGGTGGCAGAGACAGGTGGGCCGAGGGCGTTGCTGGGCAGACTTGTCTGCTCTGGGTTTCTGGCCAGTAAGAGCCACTCACTTAGAGAGAGAGAGAGAGAGAGAGAGAGAGAGAGCGAGCGAAACCTGAAGCATGACACCTTAGGTTATCCTCTGACCTGCACAGGCAGCCACAGACTCCAGAGAATATAAGCAATCTCCACCAGACACTTTCACTTGATATTTTTTTTCTTTTTTCTTTCTTTCTTTTTTTTGTTTGTTTGTTTGTTTGTTTTTTCGAGACAGGGTTTCTCTGTATAGCCCTGGCTATCCTGGAACTCACTTTGTAGACCAGGCTGGCCTCGAACTCATTAATCCGCCTGCCTCTGCCTCCCTTAGTACTGGAATTAAAGGCGTGCGTCACCACGCCCAGCTCATTTGATATTTTCACTTGACACACACACACACACACACACACACAAATGGAAAACCTAACACTAACTTTCAACCCATTCCTATTACTGAAAATCTCCATGCCTTGAACCCACACCTTTAGCAACATTGATTATTCCCTCCTTCCATAAGAACTGCTGCACATGGCACAATGGACTATATTTGCACTTTTCCAAAGCCTGGCTAGAAGCCACTAGTTCTTGATTCTTGTTCTCAATTTTAACAGCTCCATTTATGAAGGCAAAACCTGAGTCCATTAAACAGCTATTGCCTCTATGTAAGATCCTGAAACTAGCCTTAAAACATAAAGATGCAGTGCTAAGAACACAATACTCAAGCCCCATGAATTCCTTTAAGCACCGTGCTGTAGTTTCTAGCTTTCTGGCATGACTATTCCAGAAGTGATCTCTTCGGTTTGCCTACAGATTCACCATATCTGTGTCCCTAACATGTTTTGTCTCCTGGAAACTTTATTTCTTCTATTCAAGGACATCATTTGACAGGAACTCAGAAGCCTTGAAGAAAAGTAAAACAAGGGAAGTAAATAAATTAGTTAGTTCACTGGACATGCCTTTAAGTCCAATACTCAGGGGGGATAAACAGAGATGAAAGAGTTCAATTGACAGCCTTGGGTACATAAGAGCCATGCCTGAACAAACACACAAGTAAATGCATAACAATAATAAATAAATAAGCAAATAAATAAATAAATAGGTAGGCAACAAATGTAAATTTGAGCTCTGCTCCATAATTGTGCCAAATCTTGCAAATCTTTACAGTTGTGCCTTAGCACTCAAGGTGGACTGGTTCCCAGATCTTGAAGACACCAAGCTCTGCAGGCATTCACCTTCTTTATAAAAAAAAAAAAAAAAAAAAAAAAAAAAAAGGGCTGGTGTTTCTATGTAACCTGTGCATATCCTTCCATACAGTCTGAGTCATCTGTAGATTATTTGAAAGGAATACAATGCAAACACTGAATCATTAAAGCTTATTGTTTGAAGAACAATTATAAAATGGGGGTGGGGGACCCAAGCCTATACCTATGGCATGTTTGTGGCCCAAAATTCACACTGAAACCCAAGTGTTAAAATGATAGCAAAAAGAAGTGTGACCTTAGGAAGGTGAGCAGGTCATGAGGACAGAACCGTCATGACTTGAATTAGTTTTCTTACATACAGAGCCCACTGAGCTACCAAATCCATCCAACAGTCAGTTACAGTGAGACATCTCTATGTAAAGGGGCCCTTCCCCATACCTCAACCATGCTGGCACAGTGATCACAGACTTCCTGCTTGCAGGGAGGCAGGCAAGCCATTTCTGTTGTGCCCAGATCACAGTTTAAGATGCCTGATTAGAGCAGATTAAGGCACACTGTAACTGGTTTTGCAGAACAGGAAACTGTGACTAAAGAAGGTTAAATAATTTCCTGAGAATGTGCAGTAAGTAGGAGTCAAAGTCACAGCCCTGCCCTTTCTCCTCTGGGTATCTTGCCAGGTCTCTTTATCCACTGACATTTCCATGAGACAATCAATGTCACTCATTAGGCGTAACACTGGGCTTGGGGGAGTGAATTACACAACCAAGAGAGTGTTCACTGGCCTTTTTGTACAGGAAAGGAACTATATCTCTTAGAATAACAATATCTTAAATTAAGACAAAAGTTTATCTTACACAGAGACTAGGTTAAAGTAAGTTACTACCCTTACCAGGGTAAGACCACAAAATCATTACCACATTTCCTTTTACCTCATCACCTTATATTACCAGATCACTTTATATTCTCTAGTATGTGACTTTTATTTGTGTGGTCCAAATGATTTCCAGAGCCTCAGTCATCACCTCTATGTTCCATGAGCCAGAAAAGCAATCAGGAAAAGAAATATAGCACCTCTTCCTTATATGGATATGTCCTATATATAACAGGCAACATTCTCATCGCCTTACACTAGATAGAATTAACCTCTAGGACTCAACTGACTACACAGCAGCTTGGAAATGTGTGGTACCTTCTGGCTGGGGGGCAATGCTAGATAAAATTCAATTCCAGTATTATTATTCCAGAATAAAAGAATGGATACTTAAAGGTAATATCATAGATCTGCATACGAATTTGCTTGTATTTCGTAATTTATTTCATAATATTTTCGATCTTTCAAACAAGTTTGAGGTAAATAGGATAGAGTCAAGGTAATTTTTTTAGGAAGAATATATTACATTTTTCTCATTATAAGAAAAATCAAAATGGCTGATGCAATTTTCCATTTGGGAACGTTGTTTCCAATGTGTATTATGAAGAACTAATGTTTACTAAATGAAATTAGCAGTCTTACTCCAGAGTCTGCTCACAAGAGACTCCATTACATGATCACTATGGTAAGTTCCTACCAATGACAATGTCCTTGAGTCTAACAGGTATTTGTTAGCCAAGCTTTGGGAAGATCAAGCGTAAGTGTCAAAATAGAGAACACAAGAAAGAAAAAAAAAAAAAAAGGTGTCAAGAAATTAGGCATGAACACTACTTCAGCTACCAAAGCAATCTGGACCTCTGTACATATGAATGTCCCCAGATGCTCCCAAGCATGCCCCAGTTAAATGATCATGACAAGACAGTAACAGATTGGTGTAGCTATAGCCTGGGCATGGGCAGGCATTCTTGGACCCTGCTGCAGCCTCCAAGTCTGGCTTGTTCCCTAGCAAGTCAGTTTGCAATGATAATGCAGAAGAAAAAAGTGAGATCAACAAAGTAGCCACCCAAACATGTAGGTTTCTTAAAAGTTTTGGAAGAAGTTTGGGGTGGGGAGGTCCATACAACCCTGGAAATGCCCTGAAAATTCTCTATTTTTCCTTCATGTCCATGCCCCCCCATGATGTTCACCCCATCTTCCTTCTCCAACACCTCTCATTCAAAACCATTTCCAATTTCCCAAAACCTTCTCAATTGTTCATCTCAATGCATTCCATTTGACAAATAACCTAAAACCAAAACAATTGTTGATCCTTAAACTCTGCACTGGGGTTCCTGTATGCAGTCAGCAGAGGTATGTTGGAGATTGTATCTAATGCTTTGATTCAATCAGGACTCTGTATGTCCAAACACTAAAGGTCCTTGTCCCCATTTGGTTTTTGATTGATTAGACAAAGGGAGACAGGGCAGGACCCTTAGAGTTGCATAGGCAAAGACTCAGGAAGGAAGAGAAAGAAATAACCATGACTTGGAGAAGAAGGATGGGATGCAGGAGATGAAGGAGAGAAAGCCAACCAGCCATGTGAGAATTCAGGTGGGTGGCCACGGGCCTGGGGTGGCCGGGGAAGGTTTAGAAGTGTCCAGCATTTGAGGTAGTGAAGGCATTTTAAAATTAATTGGTGTGTGTGTGTGTGTGTGTGTGTGTGTGTGTGTGTGTCTTTCATCCTCTATTCCAAAAATGTTCCTGGGTGGGTGGCTGGAAACATGTGACCTGCAGGGAGCACAAAGTGATATAGCTCAAATTCACTCAACACAGGTGCACATGTGCATGCACACACACACACAGCCTTAAAACCAGTAATTAATGCATGTTCCTGCACCTAAATCCATAATCAAGATATATAACGTTTTCATTCACTTTGTATATTTCTAAAAACTCACCAGGTGAGGGGATTCTCTTACCTCCACAGAATCCTAAATGCTAAATATCCCATAGTGTTTAAATTCCCTTCATCTAAATTGCATTTCATGTAGTTTTGTCTATTTCACTATCCTTTAATATTTACACAGATTTCTAAAGATCATGATTAAAATACAAGGTTCGAAACTAACTGTAGGCATGACATCATAAAAAATACCCTCCATATCATTTGGAGTGTCAAGTAGCACTTAGTGACTGCTACAGCCCAGATGAGGTCAAACTGCCTCCTAACGTGTGTTCCTTCATATGAGAAGAGACTTCTGAAACCAGGGTGCTGTCCCTGGATGGTGTAGAACCTTTAAGGGGCAAGGCCTAGTGGGAGCCATTGGTTCACAGGGCATTCTCTCAGGAAAGTACATCATGAATTTTCAACAGAAGGCAAAGGGAGCAAAACAACCCACCTCTCTCTGCCTCACCTGGAAATGTAGTCTTTTTCTTTTTTTAATTGGATATTTTATTTGTTTATATTTCAAATGTTATCCCCTTTCCCGGTTTTCCCTCTGCAAACCCCCTATCCCATATCCCTCACCCTGATTCTATGAGCATATTCACCTACCCACCTACCCACTCCTGAGTCAAGTCTTCACAGGACAAAGGGCCTCCCCTCCCATTGATACCAGATAAGGCCCCTTCGGCTCCTTCAGTCCTTCCCCTAACTCCTCCATTGGGGTCCCTGTGCTCAGTCCAATGGTTGGCTGCAAGGCATCCATGTCTGTATTGGTCAGAATCTGGCAGAGTCTCTCAGTAGACAGCTGTATCAAGCTCCTGTCAGCAAGCACTTCTTGGCATCAGCAATAGAGTCTGGGTTTGGTATCTGTATATGGGATGGATCCCCAGGTGGGGCAGTCTCTGGATGGCCTTTCCTTCAGTCTCTCCTCCACACTTTGTCCCTGTATTTCCTTTAGATGGGAGCAATTCTGGGTTAAAATTTTGGAGATGGGTGAGTGGCCCCATCCCTCAACCAGGGAACCGTGCCTAACCTCTGGATATGGTCTCGACAAGTAGAGATGTAATCTCAATCCTCCATGCATCCCTGCCAACATCACTGTTGACCATGAGGACAAACACAGAAAGGAGTGCCTAATTTTGACACTGCGTCATACTCTGGGGACTCTGACCTTAGGGAACATGAACCAGAAAACATGTTTTCCTGCTCAGCACCTTGTTGGTGGTGGTGGTGGTAGCAGAACGATAGAGAGATGAGGTGAGAGAACATGCTAAAACATACTTTGTTCATAGGTGTCATGAATAACATCTCATACCTTTATGCCAATTTAGAAAAGGAAAAGTATAAAGATAAAGGGGGCCTGAAATTTATCTTAGCTTGGGCTGTCTGCCCTGACACCATGAAAAGCTACAGGTTAGTGGAAATGGCCAGCTTAGAGTTGCCTCAAACTCACAAGCATGTGCTAATATTCTTTAATTCCAACTAAGCTTCTAGTACCCTAAGTCCTATAAGCTAGTGTTTTACAAGCATATCCAAAAATATATTCACACCTCATGTCAGGTTACTTCACACACACACACATACACACACACACACACACACACACACACACACACACTCCTTTACAACCCAATATGGTTAATGCCCACTGCTCCTCACAGGCTGCTATATTAGAGGACGTGGTCCCCAACCAATGAAGCTTAGTGGGAAAGTTAGGCAATTTTAGTGGTATAAGGCTTAGATCATGAAAGGATGTCACTCCTAAGGATCTCTGAAGGTTATACCCATCACTGACCCAGCCTTTCACTCTCTCCTTCCTGGCCCAGCTACAATGTATGAAGTTCCACCATATGTTCTGGCCACTGCAGGCGGCTCCTCTTGCCCAGCCTTCACCAGCAGCATGGACTGAACTGGAAGTCAAAATAAGCCTTTTCTCCTGTAAGATGTTTCTTCTGTTTAGCCACAGTGATAAGCAAAGTACCTAACGCCTACCCAAAACACGAATACTAACTGGGTCAAAGGTTAGCTGATGGTAGGTTCCTAATGGTTCCCCATCCCTTTATGCAAGCAGCATGTTAAAGGAGAAAAAGTAAATCTCCAATGACTTATAATAGCTTGAGTTCAGAATCATTTCAGGTTATTTACAGGAATATTTATAAAAAGTGAGATGGCATTCATTGCTGGAAAATGCTTAAGCATTAAAGGGTTAAGTTTCCATAAACGAACCGATTTTCAATACAAACAAATATCCTACTAAGGGTCGGTCATAAAGCAGACCTAGGAGGTAGCATTCCAAACTATACCAACTGAAACATAATCATCCGCTTATTAAGTTCAGGACAGGTGAAATAATGTGTGATTAAGAAAGAATGTATTTTGAAGCAGATTGTTGCAGCCATGAAATGTCCTGAATAGAAAATTCAGATAGACCACCCCAGCTTACACACTAAGCTTGGCTCTTTGGTGGGTCTCTGTATTCCAACATAGAAAAGCCCTGGCTGGCTGTAACCCCAATAAAGGTAGAGCGCAACCCAAGTAAGAGGAAGAGCACTGGTGCGCATGCTTATTTATCTTCACTCAAGTGACAAGGAAGCTTTGGTGATTTGCAATGTTTTTTGGTCAAACGATTCATCACAATACAATGGACATGGTGTATGCTTTTATATCCACCAACCATCTATTGGCCCAGAACTGTGCGCCTTACCTGTAATTTATAGATGATACGAATGAAGTCCAGCATAGCAGATTGCCCTATAGGTTTGTCCATACACGCTTATTTTTTTAGGGTATCTCTAATTGTAAAACAAAGGTAGGGGGCTGTACAAGTAACTAGAGGAGTTATGCTGTTATTATTGGTAGGAGTGATGGTAATCTTTTAAAAGACATGATTCAGAAGCCACATATATTTATCTGAAGAAACAAACACAAGACCAGTTCAGTGCTGGGTGTTACCTTAGAGTGTATTGTTGCAACAATAAACAAGCAAAGCGATTCTTGCCCCGAGGCCTCAAAGTATTTCCATAGACCAAAACACCCATCAGATGAGAATAAGCTCTCACTTTTCTATGTAGCAATGCACATTTAGTTTATAATTTTCATCTTAGGTCCCCAAAGCAGGTCTCATTTGCTGCCTTCTGGCACAAAATGAGGGTTCCATACTAAGCTAACTAAGAAGCAGTGAACCGCCCTCTAACCTGGGAGCATCCAAAGCAAAGCAGCTCTGTACCAAGGGAGCTTCAAACACAAGCGGGAGAAGGATTGATTTACACAGGAACGAGACAAAACTGCAGAGACAAAAGGCAGAGCCAGGGCCTAAAGAAAGGTGTTTCAACAGGAACGCTGTTAAGAAAGAGGAAAAAAACGAGCTGGCCAGAAGGTGCCTGTTGCAACAGAGGATGTCTCAACTGCAAGGACCATGTAGAGTCCTACCCGCTGCAGAAAGAAGGCTGGCGCTTTCCCTCAACCCCTGTTAAGACTGAAAAGCGTCTTCGTTCATTTGTCCTTCAATACTTCAGACCTTGTCAAGTGAGCTCCGCTGAACATACTTAGGCTTTCTGGTTAAATGTTAAGTAAATAGTCATCACTTTCTTCACAGAGTACATTTTTCTGCGCCAGCAAAAACATGCCTAATCATGCCCAAAAAAAAAAAAAAAAAAAAGATATAGCAGTTGATGCCAAAACACATTCAAATTGCTACTGCTATGATCTGAATTATGTCTCCTTGAAACTTGCCATGTGGGAATCTTCATCTTCCAGGCAATGGAATGATGAGAGGACATGTGTGGGATCAACCCCAGACAGACTCCTCACTCTTCAACCATATGAGAAGTCAGAGAGAAAAACAGTTCCTTAGCAGACCCACTCTACAGCCACTTTAACTAGCCAGCCTCAAAAGGCTTCAAGGGAGAGACTGTCTCTAAAGGCCCCCCAAAGGAAGGGTGTGGAAAAGATTTCAAACTTCAAGACAGTGTACAGTAGTTCATTTTTATGCAAAATAGATAAAATCTTAGAAGCAATTTAGGCCCCCGAAGACATGATTTTACAAAATATGCCTATTGTAAATTAATGAACCAATATGCATTAAGCCTGAGTGATGGTTCCTAGCCCAGAGTCAGTACTCTCTATTCATCATTTCATCTGAATTTTACTAATCAATTAGCAAATAATGAGTTACTTACCAAGACTGACAACAGATATATAACCACTTTTCTAGAAAACTATGACTTCTGTCTATTGACCGTGTGTGTCAGGCTACACTCTCCAGCTTTGCGATGGAGGGAAACATGGGTCCCAGAGCCAAAGTCTGTGCATTTGCTAATATAATGTGCAGGTCTGCTTTAAAATTCTTCTTCAAAGAAATAAAAGCAATATAGAAAAGTCATAATTAGTCTGCCTCGTAAGGCCATGAGGCCACCTGACCTAATCCTTTAATGGCCATGCACATTTGAAATTCTTCAAAGTGGGGTAGAGTTCTGGCTCTGAATCCCAGTTTTACTACTCTTTGGCCCTGTAGCCATGAGTAAACCCTAAGTTATCTGACTCAAAGTTCAGCAGGGATTTGCTTCTCACCCATCTCACAAAAAGTACCTCAGGGACGAAGGAACTGACTCTTGGGAAAAACAGCTGACACCAAAGCAGTCAAGTTTCATCTAAACTTTAGTCCAATGAGTCTAGTTCTCAAAGATGAAAGAAAGCAAAGGAGAGGGACATGGAAAGAGACATGGGTGTCTCCTGAGGCTGAGTGCTTGTTGTCAGCGCCATAATCCTTCTGCATCCATTCTCTCCCCTAAGGTTCAAAACTAGACTATTGGAAATAGCCACAAGGAGCTCTCAGGAAATCCCAGAGTTCTATGCCCTGGGATACATGCATGAAGAGGCGGTGGTCGGTTGTGTAACAGCAGAAAGGGCCGGGTGGATAAGACAACACAGCCCCAGCAACACTGTGTCTACAAGTGGCACCTTCTCTTCCCACTTCCCTCTTTGCTGGACAAAATCCCAGGGTAGCTGAGGACAGCTAGATATAGAGCAAGGAATCTTCCGGAGCTCACAGGACAGCAGTTCAGGTAAGAGCAGATGGTACCATCATCATCTGCGGCATAATTACATAATCATTTAAAAATGTATATTCGCAGGGCTGGAGAGATGATTCAGTGGTGAAGAGCACTGACTGCTCTTCCAGAGGTCCTGAGTTCAATTCCCAGCAACCACATGGTGGCTCACAACCATCTGTAATGGGATCCAATGCCCCCTTCTGGTGTGTCTGAATACAGCAACAGTGTACTCATGTAAATAAATAAATCTTAAGAAAAAAAAACTAAAAACAAATATATATTAATACACACACACACACACACACACACACACACACACACACTAGCATTGACAATTCCATCATTGTGGAAATAAACCCCATCATTCATCAAACCTCACAGCGGGAAACACTGAAAAGGACAAAATTTTACCCCGTGCTACAATACACTGTTCAGCATAGAACAAAAGAGAAAAGGTCAGTAAAAATCACACTCAGACACAGCACACACCAGCAATCCAGTATTCAAAAGGCCGAAGTGGGAGGACTGTGAAGGCAAGGCCCCAGTGAGCAGCTGATCTCCAATGGCTGCCTATCTAACAGGCATGTGGTCCTGGCTTCAAATATAAGCACAGTTCTCTCTCCTTCCCCTTCCCTTCCCTCCCTAGGTTTTTCTCTCTCCCTCTCCCTCTTTCCCTCCCTCTTTCCCTCACCCTCTTCCCCTCCTTTCCTAGGTTGCCCCTCCCCCCATCAATGCTGGCTTCATCTCTCTCTGACATACATAAAGAGTGGTATAAGAAGTGGTACTTCTGCTCAGTCCAAGGGGACTGGACTCTAACCCTATTGGGTAACTTAGTGAGACACAGGCAGGCCTTTCTCCGATAAGAAAAACGTCTTGTGTAGTACAAAGACGCTACCCTATCAAGTTGGGTCAGAATAAAGCAAAATCAGTGAAATATGTTTACAGGCAGCATTTACTAGAAGATTCTGGAGAAGGCTGCTCTTTATGTTAATCTCCCACTTTACTTGACCAGTGCTCTACCACTGAGCCTTGTCCCTAAGCACCTGTCCCTTCTTTTGACACAAGGCCTCACTGTATATATAGCTTTGGCAGTCCTGAAATTCATTGTATAGATCCGGTTAGACTTGAATTTACAGAGACCCACCTGCCTCTAATCTCCTACTTTAAAATGTACTCTTAAACTAGGAATTAAATTCACATTTTTGGAAAAGGTACCCAAATGTCTCTCATATATTTTCTCACCTTGTTCATAAGTAGATTCACTGGAGTGTGTACTCACTGGTTGGTTGAGATATTCCTAGGTGATTCACACATACCTTATATTCATGAAATAGTAAAACTATCCATGTATACAAATGATAAACAGCAGATAATTGGCGCCCTTACATGGAAAGGCTTTTTTCAAGAAAAACCTGACTTTAGTACTAAAATACCCTAGGCAGGAAAATTGTAATGTATATTGTGTTTTTTTCAAGTCATGAAGATCTCGTGTTTCAAATTAACTCTTAATTAACAAAACCAGACTTGTCAATAGAACACTCCAGTTGTTAAGAACTCCTACTTAAGAACTCAAGATAGTCAAAGGTTGTGTTCTATATGTTAACAAACACTGTTATGAACAACCAAAACGTAAGTCATAATGGAGTCCAAGATCACCAAACAAATGCCACAGGGAGCAAAATGAGGAAAAGAAAACATGACCCTACTTGGATACCAGCAGGGAACACATGTTCCCACATGCAGAGTTACTCATCATGAAGCCAGGAAGCATAAGAGGCCCAGTATGAAGCTGAGCTATCTGAATGCAGACACCTGAGGACCGACACAGAGTGTGAACATCTTCCCATATACCTGTGACTTTCAACCTCTGCAACCACGGGATTTCCCAACAACGCTCAAACCAGCTTCAGCTAAATCAGAAACGTGTATCAGTTGGGGGCTCAAGAATCAAATCTCTCCAACTGCATGCTTTGGATGAAGCATCAGAATGCAGGACCGTTGCCACCCTCCCCAGGTCTTCACGAAGGATTAAATATGCAGTTTAAAAGTGCAGCTGTGCTGGTCCTCTGTGGGTCAGAGACTCCTAAAGTAGTAAATGAAGTTTCCTGATCTCAAAACAGTTCACATTTGCATCGAAAACTGCTACAATGAAACCACATGACTCCCTCCTCAGAATGTTTCATGTGACATCTCCTTGAAGTGGCTTTCACTTTGGCTATGTGCGGCTTCCTTTCTTTGCTTTAGTGACAGAGATATAGAAACGAATCTAAAGGAGCAAAGCCCCTGCAGTGAATGCCAGCAGTATGTGGTAGCCAGCACTAGATTCATTCTTCAGTTCTCAGCAACAGGAAAAACTAAAGATCCAATAAAAAAGATGTCTCCTCCGAGTATCTCATAAGCACCTCCTCAATGTTTCCCGTCAGGAAATTCTCATTTATACTTCAGTGCTATTGCTCATGAACTTCAGGTATTTCTAAAATGGAGAAAAATAAGGATACCCTCATCTTACTGGACCCTCCCACTAAAAAAAAAATATAATTTCAGCAGCAACAGAACTTTATATAAAAACAAGTCCTTGCTTGGGGGGGTGGGGGGGGAGGCAGGTTAGTTAAGAGTGTTTCCTTAGCCAAAAGCCCTAGGATTTATCGCAGAGCTGGATAAACCAGGTTTGCTGACTTGTGCCCCAATCCCAGCACCAAGGAATAAAAACAAGAGAATCAAAAGTTCGAGGGCATTCACAGCTACACAGCCAGATAGATGCCCAACCGGGCTACCAGAAGCCTTGTGTCAGAGCTGAAGAATTAAGTTAGAGCCCTACTTCTGCAAAAGACTCAAGTTCAAGTTCCTAGCACCCACAATGGGAGGCTCACAACTGTTTGATAATCTACCTCTGAGTGATCCAATCCCCGGAGAGGCCTCCAGAGACCCCTGCACTCGTGTATGGATGTCTACAAATACATGAACATCACTGTTTCAATGGAGACCCTGTCTCAAAACAAATTCACTTATAAGTTTTGTTTTCATGCATAAAAGAAATGGTTTGTATTTTCTCTTCAAACTAGTGTCACTGTGGTAAAATCTCAGGGTTTGAGGTCAAGATTGCTGGAGTCGTAGCTGAATAAACACTTGCTCAAGGACCCACTCACTACAGTGGGTACCAGAGATACTTAGAAATGAACCCATCCTCTGGAAAGACAGACTTGAAATGGCATTAATGACTTGAAAATCAAAGATCAGAAAGCATAAAGTCACTTCATGGGTCACTGATTTACTTGGAGCTAGAGCCTGTGAAGAGACAAAGGGGCCTACAAAGGATAAAGTCTTCTCTCTCAAGGCAAAGGTTATATTTAAAGGTTATATATAGTGCATAATACTTGCCAATGAGAAACATTCTCCACCCATTGTTCCTGGGAAACCCATTTCCCTTACCTCTGGGATCACAACAATGTGCAGAATGAAGCCACTGGACTTGATGTGTGTGGAAGGCTTATGTGTACACGGCCTTGTGAGGGAATGAGCGAGCATGCACATGTAGGAAACACGCCTGTACACACGCATGTGGAAACCAAAGAGTGATGTCCACTCATCTGCCTCGCTCACTCTCCATTTTATGTTTTGAAACAAGATGTCTCATCAAACCCAGAGCTACTCTATTCAGTTAAACTGCCGCGGATGTCCCATCCGATGTGGGGGTTACAAACAGGCTGCTGGCTCCACCTAGCTTTTACCTGGGTGCTCAGGATGAACCCAGGTCCTCAGGTTTATACAGCAGGTGCTTCAGCAACTGAGCCATCTCCCTACATATGTTTTAAAGAAGCTTTGCAGAGCTGCGATAAAGAAAACAGCACCAGTCGGGTAAACTACCAGAGGGATGACAACCCAAGCACCTCCTTTTTTTCTCTTTTCACTTATTTTGATTGTCTGTTCTCTCTCTCTCTCTCTCTCTCTCTCTCTCTCTCTGTGTGTGTGTGTGTATGTGTGTGTGTGTGTGTGTGTGTGTCTGTCTGTCTGTCTGTTGTTTGTCTGTCTCTCTTCAAACCAAACCTACAAGTTTCTCCTTAACCCAATCTCATCTTTTCCAATATTCTATGTGCAGAACCTACAATAGGAATCTGACAACGTGTTTCCTGTGGAAATTAACTTGGTATCCTGGTTTAGGTGAACGCTCAGATAAATCTACTCAGACACAAATTATAAGGAAAATATTAAATGAATAACTAAGGAGATATGGGCTTAGTGTAGCGTGATCAAATCCAAATGGGTTGTTAAATGCTGTGCTTAGAATTATATAGAAGTTACAAAGTCTACAGCAAAGAAGGCCTAGCTGGCTTATAAATTTACCACATGAAAATTTCATTGAGACAGGATAAGAAGGTAAATCAAAGTTATTACATAATATAATTCAACTTTAACAACATTATTTAAAAGTCTGATACTGAAAAACAAAATGCCAGTATCACCATTTCTGTGACATCGATGCATATACACATATATGAATACCTCCTTCAATTGGATTTAGGGGGGGTTTAAAAAGGCAGAACTATATTCTAGGCATCTCACTAACCAGTTGGGAGGTAGAGTGTGTAAGACAAACCCCAAAGAGTTGCACTGAAGGAGAGGAAAACAAGCTGCAAACATTGGTGCCACATTGTGATATGAAGGGCAGACAGCACACAGCTGTGGCCGTGGGGTGCAGAGGTCCAAAGAGAAAAGCTAAGGAGCCCCACTTATCATAGAAGTTGACTTTGGATTTAAGTTTATTTCAACCTCAGCACTGGTGGCTCAGGGTTGTGGTGGTAGGTGAAGTATGGGGACGGCATGTTCAAAGCCAGCCTGAGCATCCCAGTGGGACAAAACAGGCTGTGACGTCAACTCAGTGACAGAATCCAAGTCCCAGAGCCAGATTGATTGACTGATTGACTGACTGACGATTGATTGATTCATTCATTCATTCATTTGTAATTAAAGGTAGATTACTATGTTTCAAACAACTCTCACCATATAGAACTCATTCTCAACACATCCCTGAATAAAAAGTGTTCTCTCTGCAGCCAGGAACTGAAATGTCAATGAAGTAGTGACAAGATTTCAAGATAAAATAGCATGTGCTTTACAATAAGTAGTTCCAGACTTCATGTATTCATAAGGGTCAAGTACGAGTAAAGCTAAGCTCAATAACTAACGGATAGAGTAGTGATTCAGCTCGGTTGGTATCATGCTTGTCTGGCATTCAGGCAACCCTGGCTTCAATCCCCAACATCCCATAACCTGAGCATGGCAGAGCAAGCCCATAAGCCCAAACACTAGGGAAGTGGAGGGGGGAGACCAAAAGTTCAAGCCCATCCTCAGTTACAGGTCCAGTTCAAGGCTATCCCAAGCCACATGAGCCTGAAGAATCTGTTCAGTTTTGAAAAAGGAAATCACTCTAGACATCGTATGAGAAAATGATTATACAGAAGTCAGGCTGAAGGCAGAGACTGTTGTTGGAGGGTTGCTGCAACAGGGTAGAAGCATTTAAAAGGTCTGAACTGAGTGACAGGTTTGATTGGCCGGATGGATGGTGGCAACATGGCCAGGCCAGGAAACATCGAACAGTTCCCCCACTGTATTTGCACCACACCCATACATAGCAACTGTCGTCGTCGTAGGGCTTGAGAAATCCTTCCAGAGGGGGAAAGAACAGGTTGTAAATATAGATGTGCTAGTCATCCGTCTACAAGCAGTCATCGGCGATGACTTGAAGGAAGCAAGACAGCCTGGAGGGCTGAGCACAGAGATACAAGAACACGAACATGCAGGACTTGGTCAAGAAGAGCTGCAAACAAAACAGAGAAGGGGCAAAGCCATGGAGCACACAGCCCATCTGTTCAAAGGGAACGGAGTCTGGACTCGGGAAAGTCTTTGCAGACCAATATGAACTTCTTCTCTGTAAGGGCAGAGGCCCCCAAGCCACCAGGAGAGTGGTGGACAGGATATGAGGAAACACATACCTAATGCAAAGAAAGCCCTTCTAGGAGCAGAAAGCCTGGCTCTCCAAGGAGCTGTTGTCTACTAAAGCAACAGCGCCTGTCACGTTCCAAAGGCTCTTTCTGAGCAGACCCCAGGCTTGGCGTTGCTTCACGGAATTTCTCTCCTTGTCTCAAACTTGCAAACTTAGCACCATCACTTCTTTCAAGATGAGAAATGAATTCAACGCGGACACGTGGCTTCCTGCCACGGGCTTGCAGTGACATATAGAGAATGCAGGGCTGAATTCCAGATTTATCCAGAAGTGAACTAAGGCCTCTCCCAAGGTAGGTGGCCTCTTAGTCATCTTACAGGAAACAAGCTTTTTTTTTTTTTTTTTAGTTGTATTTGTTTGTCTGTTTGTTTGTTTGTTTGTTTGTTTAGAGATGGGTCTCACTGTCTGGCTCTGGCTGTCCTGGAACTCTATATAGATCAGACTAAACTCAAGCTCACAGGTATCTGCATGCCTCTACCTCCCAAGCACTGGGATTAAAGGCGTGCATTATTACCCCTGATGAAAAAATCCCTTTTTTAAAAAATAGCTGAACTACTAGATTTTTAAAGTCAGTCCTGCTTTCAGTAGCCCATGCTTACGATTTATCATATACTAATCACAACTTAGAATAACTGCAGAATTCCAGTTATAAAACTCCCATCACCCCACTTCCAATCCCCTAAAAACCATATTTACTCTACAATGCAGGGCTACAAGATGGTGAGTGGTTAAGAGGACTCAGATTCAGTTCCCAGCATCAACAGCTCCTTCTCTTAAGAGATTTGAAGCCTCTAGCCTCCTTGGGTGCTCTCTCTCTCTCACACACACCACACACTCCTCTCTGAGGTCCACATAATTTAAAATAAAATAATCTCAGTGTCACTTGAAACAGCCAAGAAAATTAAGATTGGTTACTTTTTTTTTTTTTTTTTTTTGCTAGAAATAGAAGCACAGCCTTTGGAGATTCTCTCTCTCTCTCTCTCTCTCTCTCTCTCTCTCTCTCTCTCTCTCTCTCTCCTGGGCTCCCACACTGCAGGGCACCTTCAGCTAGGAGAGTAATTACAGCTACTTTGTCATGTAGAATTGACTTTTGTTTTCTACACTGCACATTAACCTTCTCAAACTGGGACAGATTTAAGGCGAGCCCCAGAACACAGTGTACAGCTACTTCTGGTAGTTATTAAATGTCCAGTGCCTACAAAGACAAAACGGATGGATTCAAACACATTTTGATAAGCGGTCAACAGTCATTTTAGATCCTCAACAGGTTCAGTCTGGCTATAGGCCACAGGCAATGTTATCTTAGTGGGAATGGAGGAAAGGCAGTCTAGAAAGCTGAGTGGGATTTATAAAAGCTGAGTTCCTAAGGCAAGGCATGGGCTACTTGCTGGGCATCAGTAACTACCAAAGTGCAGACAATTTAGTCAGTTCACTGATTTATATTTTAGTAGCATGTCTGAAGGTTTTTCTTTCAAAATATCAATGTTTTCTTAAACTGTAACTGATCCTAGAAGTCCATACAGGGGCTGAAGAGATGACTCAGCAATGAAGAACACTTGCTTAAGAGCCTCCCAGAGGACACAGGGTCTATTCCCAGCACCTGCATGGCAGATCACAAATGTCTGTAACTGTAGTTGCAGGGGATCTGACACCTTCACATAGGCACACATGCAGGTAACACACCAATGCATATGGAAAATAAATGTTTAAAAAAGAAAGCCATATAAAGTAGCTGCTGGGTGTGTTGTGAAGAAAGGAACTTTGAAATCTCGACAGAGGTTCCCACAGCATATCCCAATGTCTATTCAGTGTACAGACCTGCCTCTCATATGTATATCCTCCCAGCGTGGGCCCAAGCCTTTCCTGCCTTTCTGATGCGTCGGACTTGACAGTCTCTGGTCCAGAGCACTGGCATGACGAAACATGGAGTCTAATGAGTTATCATCATCCAACACGTCCAGGGAAACACAAGCATAGTTTCCAGGAACACTACTAGAATGCATTCCAATTCAAAACCAGACCAAGCAGGCTGCAGGCCACGTACCTTGCCCTCCACCACTTATACTCTGCAGCTCTGGCTCCATCTCTTCCGGTCAGAACAGGGCTGAGAGCCACCCTCTCATGAGGGAACTCAAATCCACTTGTGAAACACTCACAAATGTTTGTCCATTGTTATCAGTAATTAATACTTCAGAGCAGAGTTAACGCAACAACATGCTCTGATACCACAGCTGCGCGCCCATGGCCGGCTTCAAATCTCAGCAAAACGTTTTATCAAATCACATTTAATCCTTTGAGGTAATGAAATTGAATGGACTTTGAAGCTGTTTATCCATGGCCCTTGAGTTAGGCACAGTGGCTCTGATTGAGTGGGAAGCTAATCTGCCACTATGGCGTGCTGGGAAATTGACCAAGAGATCCGCTTTGCAGCCACCCCGCTCATACATCCAAGGTGCTCAGCTATCCAACCATCTTTGTCACTTGCTCACATTATGAACAAAAGGCTACAGAAAGTCACTGGTGAGATACAAATACTTTCTAGGTTCTGGGATGTCCCTACTTACAGGGATTAAGTATCAGGCACCCTAAAGCCGCAAGGGACTGGGAGAAGATAAAGGGAATTTCAAAGCTTAGAGTATCACGACAGGGTAATCCATATCCAGTCAGAGGATATGGTATGGTGGACAGAGCCTATCTGTGGGAAGTTTCTGAGCCTCAGGCAGCTTACAGGTCAGCGTGCAGGCACAGGAAAGCCACAAACCAAACTGGAGGAACCCAACTCAAAGGGCTGATGGACCATGATCAATGTTTGGTCAAACTTCCAACATCAAGGACTCCATTAACCTGACTTGGAGTTAAAGGTCTGCTAATAATATTCAGAATGACCTAGAAACCACCCTGTGTGCCTACGGAGCTGGAAGACTTAGGAACAAGGGTGCTGTATATACCATGGAATGTGTTCTCTCAGAGAAAACAGACAAAGCACAGTCTTTGGAACACAAGGAATTCATTTTCAGAGAAATTGGACTGCAGGCTGGAGAAAGCGTTTCTTGTAGGCAGAGCTACCCGGGATGGCAGGATGAGGAAGAGGCCTGAGGAGCAGCGGAGGTCCCTCTCACTTGACCGGAGCCTGAGAGGGCAATGTTCCCATCCTTCACGAAGGCCTGACAGGGGCTCCACGTTAGCAATTGCTTTAGCTAAAAATTCAGCTGCACACTCCAACCACAAGACTCTCAATTGCCAGGCACAGACCTAGACTTGAGTAACACTAAAAGAAAAAAATAAATAAAATAAAGTAGGGGTGAGTTTCTGTAACAGATCGTGAGCTGGATTCCCCAGGTTACTACCAGCATTAAAAAAAAAAAAAAAAAAACTCATAATTCAAACTAAATTCTTTAGTATACATGGTCACATTTGTACTCAAAACAAGTCCTGTTTATTCTAAGATGACAAAATAATCTATTCTAGTGTTAAACGTCCCTAGTCTTCTTTCCCCCCTCAATTTGTGGCCTAAATTTCTGATGCTTTCAAACACTGACTCACCTGAGTGTGATTTCGCACACTCAGTAACCTACGACTGCAGACTCTGGTTAAAGCACAGCCCAGCTTTTCCTCAATCAGAATTCAAAATCTCTCAGATCCTGTCATAATTAAAAATCCTTTTGGCCTTGTGGTGTTCCCAACACACTCCAGAGTCCTACACCTCTGTGTTTAGAAGGGCACTGTGGAACACAGCCAAACAAAGAGGATTCTGACCAGAAGTGGATACAACAAAAAGATTCCTTTCCTGTTGGTGAACACAGAAAGTCATAACTTAGTAACAATATTTTTACACAGGCTAAGGTAGTTCCCTTTATCTTATTGTTTTGTTTTGGTTTTGTTTTTTGTTTTTGTTGTTGTTGTTGTTTTTGTTGTTGTTTTTGTTTTTCCAGGCAGGGTTTCTCTGTGTAGCCTTGACTGTCCTGGAACTCATGCCTAGAAATGAAAGTTTTTCTGTGGAGTGGAGACAGCGTTGATACTGGGGTAAGTGAGCCCCTGTTTTAGCACAAAAAGCAAGAGGAGCCTGGAAAGGCCCCTGGGTGCAGGGAGGGGACCTGCTTGAAGGAGGCATACAACCCAGAGTGGACTGCCTGGGGTTTCAAGCTCATCTGTGAAATGGACTCAGAGCGGATGTCTCATTTCCTAGGCCTCCCAGGTGGTGTGAAGTCAAGGGCTCAATTGTTCTAACACTGAGGTAGGTATGGGAAGATTGTACAGCCTCTATCATTCAGAAACTGATCCCAAAAGTCTCTTATTGCTGCATTTGCACTCGGCCACTTCCTATACAAACGTGTGACATCTTACATATGTCTTGATTCATAAACTCACAGTTACAAATCTGCATTTGTACATTGATGCCTGACCAAGGCCTCACAACTGCTTGTCACGTGGCCTTTCTGCAACTTACTCTCCCTAACGGGAAAAGAAATCACCACCTCCTTGCAATCACTGAGGAAAATTAATCTGCACATGCTCCCCACCTCCAGTGCCAGGCATGCAACCCATAGCCTTGGACATGCTAGGCAAGCGCTCTGTCACTGAACAATGCACACAGCCTTTTGTGCATCTTGTAACTGACAGAGGTCCACTTAAAACAACACCCACAGTCCCGTCAGTGATATTTCTGCATTCTGGTCACTGGGCAAGTAATCATAGATGCTCAGGGAACAAGGACACTGCATAATCCCCAGTAAAACACACTTCTGCAGAACTGTAGCTTAAAAATCAAGACATTATCAGATGTCTGTAAGCTAATCTTGACTTAATTTGGACAAAACTTCAAAATAGAACTCCATACCTTAAGAACTTGAAATGCATCTCAGGTTTTCTGTTAATTCATAACATAACAATTATGGATCACAGTTGTACTGTGTAGCAGGCTCTCTTCTAGAGCTGAACACATAAAGACAAATGGAACAGAGTCCTCTTCTCTCTGCGTCAGGGTTTCTCAACCTTCCCATTGCTGTAACCCTTTAATACAGTTCTTCACGATGTGGTGGCCCCCAACCGTAAAATTATTTTCACTGCAACTTCATAACTGTAATTTTGCTGTTGTTATGAATAGTAGTGTAAGTATCTGTATTTTTCCAATGTTCTCAGACAACCCCTGTGAAAAGTTCACTAACACTCCCAAAGGGGTCACAACATACAGGGTAATAACCACTGAGCAAGGACTTGTTACTTCCAGAGGAGGAGAGGCAGACAAAGAAAAAAACCAAGCCATTGGCACAACCTGCTCCCAGAAAGGTGTTCAGTGCAGGATTCCCTAGACTTCAACTGAAGGTGTCAATAGAAGTGCAAGAGAGCAGGAGTGTAAACTGAAAACCCAAGGCCGGGAACTGAGTGACCAAAAGAACTGTTCCTATCCCAAGAACGAGGCCCACCCAGGAAAAGTAACATTAGCTATGTGCAATAAACTAGCAAGCCTAGACTCCATCCTTTAAAAAAAAAAAAAAAAAAAAAGGCTAAATTTCTCTGTCAAAAGCAAACATAGAGCGGCACAATGCTGAGTGCAGTTCTGTCATTTTAAAAGACTGCAGATTACACTTTTAATTTAATCTGATAGGATGGAATTGCTTACAAGATACTTAAAAACAAATGTCAACAGATGGCTCGAAGCCCACTCAGCGGAGACCAGGACTCAGCAGAGTGGGAGCCATGGTTTTTTAACTTCTCATGGCCCGTTCATCTTCCAGCTGGATGCTGTCCAATGGCATTTCAGGGCCAGAAGACGACAAGAGGCTACAACGGCAAGAATGGTACACACACACACACACACACACACGAAAATCATAAAGCAAGATGCATACAAAGGAGGGCTTGAGTTTTGCATTTCGTTTTTGTTTTCTTTCAAAATATATCAGATCATTTTCTTATAAAATCAAAGTCTGGGCACTAATTAACATAAAAACCATCCAATAATTCCAGGATTAGATGAATAATTTATCTTCCCAAACGTGTCAAAAACTGATTGCTTTAACTGATTGATAAAATCAGTATTTTTATTACAAAATAAAGTGTTCAAGTTAAAGCGCATAATCTCAGATTTTAAAAAAATAATAATAATTTTTAAATTTCTCAGACACGAGCAATTAAAATGACCAAACAAGAAGGCCACCCTCAGCACTGCTAGGTCACCTTCTTTCTGCCTTCTCATCCTCCAGGTCCTGAGTGGGCTGAAGAAGGAATTTTCCAGTCATCAAATACAACCATTCACAAGGAATCAGAACTTGAAAGGAAAAGAAAAGTCAAAACAAACAGAATTTGTCTGTGTTTATAGCTTAAGACAACACATGAAAACACCACAGTGGGTCAAATCATTCAAGGAGTATTTACTGGGTACATAACAGGCCATGCATCCTGGTAAACACCACAGGTCGGACTGACCAAGCTCTCAAAACAAAACTCTGATTACAAATGTTGGCAAATGTTATGCACTCCTGAGTACACGCAAAACCTAGGATACAGGTGAGGATCCGGTGGGTGGTCTGTGATTTCCAGGACATTCTGTTATTCCATAGAAATAAATGCACCTTTTGAATCAGAACTAGAAATTCCTCCCAAGGAGGAAAAGTTGAGGAATCACAATTGCTGTGGAAAAAGACTCTCTGTGTGTGTTAAGACTAGATGGCTCCCAGCAATTATTTTTCTTAGTTTCCACCACACACACACACACACACAGAGGCACCCCACACACCTTTCTCTACAAGTGCCAACAATAACTCTTCTGGCTTCATAACTGTTGGTCACTGTCTGAAGCTGATGACCGATGAGAGGTGGTGTGTCGCAATCATGAGGCAGCATCTAGAAACTTGTGAGAGCTTGTGTGCCTTGCTCTTCTGCAGACAAATTCAGCACTTCCAGTTGGAAGACACTGAAGTTCACAGAAAACCAGAATCAAAGTCTGAAAATCAAGCTGCAGTGTCTTTTACTAAGAGATCATAGCACGGAGTGGAAAAACACAACATTCTCTCATGCTGTGTCCTATACACCAACCACCGGCCCCTTGCATTCCCAGGGTAGCTATTAGCAAACACCGCCCATCGGCACATCTGAGTGTGACGATACAACTTGGGTACCCCTACTTCTTCCTATGAAGGTCTCAAAAAATCTATTTTATTTCATCATTAATTTATTTGCTTAGACAAGACTCATTTCTGCCATGTTAGTACACACTGAAAATCGATTTCAGACTCTAGCTGTATAAATGGGTCCCCAAGCTGGTAGTAGATCAGAGTCTGTAAACTGGGAGTAAGATATGTTCTAAACTACAAGTGCATGCTTTAGGAACATGAAACTCAAGTGATAATTTCATATATGTGGCAGAAGTACCTGCATAATGAAATAAAATGACAAGTACTAAAGGCTTAGCTTACAAGCCAAAGTCCCCTTTTAGGGCCCATGTCCCTCTCCCTGAATAGCTACAGCCTTAAAAAAAAAAGTGATCGTTTGCTGATACTTTCCCTGAAATTCCTCTAGAAATTAACATGGAGAAGAGCAGCATTGGCCAATGTCATTATCAGTAACTCTGACAGAGGCTTACAGCAGGAACCTCAGAGGAAAGTGCTTTTCATCAGAGTGTACTGTTTCTGTCTCTGGTTACACACCTTAAAGAAAAGACATCTTCACCAGGATTTCTTCAGTAACCTCATGCCAAGACCAAATAGGATTATAACAATTTCCCAAACATATCGGCAGAATGGCCCACTTCTGCTAATTCAGAAATAGAGCAAATACGTTTTTACATAGCCAGTGATTTAGAAAAGCAAACTGGCAAGAAATTGTGGAAAGATCCTAAATCGAACAGAAAGTGTCTACTTTCAAGCAAGAAGAGCCTGCTTATGCACAGAACAGAGCCCATCCCCTCACCTGCATTCTCCTCCCACCTGTACCCTTTCGCCTGTTCTGCCTCCATTTCTTTAGTTACAAAGAATCACCCCTGCAAGCTACTGCAATGTGGCTTTGAATATTACCAGTTCTGACCATTTTAGAGTGACCCGAAAACACACAACGTGTCGTCATTTGTAATTCTCTTTCAACAGTGAGGGAACTGCCATTGTCAAGGAAAACATCCAGGCTTCCTTATGCCACATGACAGAAGAAGGTGGCCTGTTACATTAAAACACAGAGCCTTCAATTACAGAAGATTTCAAGATCTGAGCATAACCCTCTTAAATATCAAGTGACTGCTGCTCCGGTAAGTTGCTGAAAGTTGAACACAATAATTTTTTAATGATCATAAAATTTGGTGCTGAGTCATTCTTTGCCTACCTTCATAATTCCTAAAGTTTCAGCATTTTCTTACAAAGCCTTCACAACAGCGATCTAGACTCTCTAAAGTCGGTGACTGCGACAATGCTACTTGCCAGCGGCAGCACTCCAAATGGACTCCTTATTTGACCTTATCATTAGTTTCAACTTTACACAATGGCACAGAAAAATAAGGGAAACCCTAAGATGACAGCTGTCAAAGCTGACTGCAGAGCGGGAAGTCATACTTTTATGTCCCTATAATTATCATTTTAAACAGGTCAGGAAGAATAAACTGATTCAAAATGGCATATTTTTACCTAACACCAATATCAGCATAAATCACATTAACTAGATTCTAAGGCCGCTAGATTGCTGCCTTTTACTGGCCATCTTTAAATATAGTTGTCTATTTAAAGCAAAGGTTCACTTCTGTACATTAAAATAACAACAACAACATTGTGTTTAGTTCTTCTAGAGGTTGATAGCATTTAGAACCACTGGAATTTCCCTAAATTTCCTTTTCTTACAAACTGTTTGAAAACATTGAATTTGTGTTATCTTTACTTGTAAGAAATCCTAAAAGTAAATATTACTGAATATATCAACCCATTTTATAGTTAGCAGCATGAATTTGTATGCTATCTACTCAGGTATATCATCCATGTCATAATTATGTCACTTGTCATATTAGCTATACTAGCAAATGCCTTTCTTAACAGTCAGTGCTAAGGTAAACTATACCTACCAAATACTGATGCTTAATGCTGATGAACTTAAATCAATTACACTATATTCCAAAGAAAGACCAAACAAATGAAACAAATTGACTCATAGCAAATTTATTAATTAGTTAATTAATTCATTATAATGTACATAAAATAAATTTGAAAAGAGCTTTTCTTGATAGCCCATTGCTTTGTTTCCTTCTGCAAATACAACAGTCATTAGTGATGTGCCAAATTCTTATTTTCTTTCTGAATAGTCACACCAGTGTTTCTCAGCTATAAATACTGACAGCTTACATCATCAATTACTTAGTAACAGTCTGTTGACTCCTGCATTCTTGCTTGTTATGATCTTAGACATCTTCCCAGAATCTCTCTACCTGTGCCTGATTACATGAAGAGATCAAAGGTGACAGTGCGTCCAACAGCAGCTATCGTCCCCAAACCAAACGCAAACATCTACAAAGGAAAACAGAGCACAGCCTACAGGACTCTTCCCAGGAATCTACCCTCTGTCAGCTTGCCAGACTCTGAAAAGTCTATTATTATAATCAGTTTGGGATAAGGTAAAAGGCCCATTATCAAATATTTGAAGATGAGAAAA